>NC_041395.2:142025390-142638299 GCF_900747795.2 Erpetoichthys calabaricus | reverse complement strand
TTTAAAGCTCTGCAGCTGAGATTTACATTATGAATGCTTTGTCCTAAGGGAAGAAATATTACATTTAACCAGTACAATTTTGCAGGATCGACATGCAGATCTGACAAATTGTATTCTGTGAAGTAGACAAAGAATTGTATTGAACATTCCAAGACCTTATTTTATCCATCCATTTTTAATGGTAAAGAGTGTTGGGTGCAGCACAACATAACAGCAGCAATGTATACCAATAAAGAAGCAATTAGTGGACTATGCTTACATTTACAACCATTCTGTTTGGTAGTTCATACTTCTGGGCATTTTTTAAACTATTACTCACTCTTGACCCACCCGCACTGTTGCTGGTTCATCAACGTCTCTACTTTTACAAGAAATTAAAAATACTGGTTAAGTGTTCAGGAAAACATTTTAATGTGTATTCTTGGAGGTTGCAATGGCAACTGTTTGAATTCTCATCACAAGAATTGTTACAAACAAATTTATAATAATACAGGTTGTTTTCATAGTCACATCAAGGATCAGAGTCAAGCCATACATAATATTTTTATTCTGGAAAGCCATAAGGGATTATAAATGACAGAGCCTTTGGACATTTCCATGATTGCCATCTCTGTTGCTTAGAGAATAAATCTAGCTACTTTATAAACAATAATGAACTAAGTGCTGTATCTGAATTTTTCTGAAGATTAGGGCTTTTCTAATATTTTTCACTAATTAGTTTAATGCTAATGATACAGCACCATAGTGGTTACTGTTGTTGCCCAGTGGGTTTTAATGCCAGACCTTGGCATTGTCTATCTGAAGTTTGCAAATTTGCTACATGTCCACATGAATTGTGATTTGAGTAGTCTCTGCTTTTAATCCAATAACCCACAGTCTTTAGGGTTAGATTAATTGGTAGCTCCAGATTTGTATAGTAAGAGTGGGTGTGTATGCATGGGTCCTTTGATGGACTGGGTCCTGGGTTTGTTCCTGTGTTTGAAACTGCTAGAATCAATAAAGTAATGTATTTCTCTCTAAAAAGAATTGCAGTCAAGATATTAGTGTGAAAATGTAAGATTCCTTCTACATTTATAGAACTAGTTTCTTCCTTTCTTACAGGAGTAAGTAAAGACAAGGGATGCTTTTTAGCCGCTTAAAAAAAACACTAAATATCAATATTTCCACTCAAATACTGTATTCAAGTGCAGTAAATACAATGGGTTCTTTTTAATGAGATCTCACTGGAGAGGTGCCAGTTTTTGCTGTCTGCCTGATTCTGCTCAAATGGACCCACCTATTACCATCTTGTCAGAGTGTGAAGATGTAATGATTGATTCTTCACCTTGCTTGCAATAGAAACGTCACAATTCATAAGTGTTATACCCGAGTTCCCAAAACTCATGCATCAGAAATGAAACACTACAGCAAAGGCTCAGAATCGAACAAGCATTAACTATTAAGGTATGTGAAATTCTACCCTGAGATACATAAAAACCTTCAGATAATGTATTTTAATTCATTACAAGTTGACAGAAAACACATAAAGCTCAAACCTATCATTGTAGAAATAGCATAAAGCTAGAATCTATGATTATAAAGTAGATTTGGCATAAACTGTCCCACGGATGTCAGTCCATTGCAGGGCACATTCATTCATCTACCCATATTCTTTGCCTGTTATAGAGTCACCAGTTTACCAGAAGTGGCTTATTGGAGGAAAGCCGAGTATCGTGAAACATTGACATTAGCAAATATCACTCTGATAGTAACAGAGCCTGAAAATGAACCCTAGTCAGGGCACATTCTCAAAAACAGTTCATCTATATCTGCCCAGTTTGAAGTCACCAGTTTCTCTAATGAGTATGTCTTTTATACAGTATGTCAATAGAAACTGGAATTACTTAGAGATACTGGCAGATGGACAGTGGCCAGTAGTGTGTCTTGTTTGTTGGATTATATCTTATTTAGTTGTTAAAGCAACTCAAGAAAAATGTGTGATTTGCTATTTGGGGAGATACATCACAGAAAGGTCTGACACTACTGTATTACATTGTCAAGGAAAGAAACTCTTTTTCTTAACTACAACCATGCAGGAAAAATTCCAAAAGAAATGAAAAGTAAATTTGTCATTAGTTGACAAGCCAATAAAAAAACAAAATAATTTGAGGGAAAGGGTGAAAAACCTTGACCATTTGTGCTAAAGGAAAAATAATAGCTTTGCCAAAAAGTACATGACTCCTGGATAACTCACTATATGACAAGTCATAGGTACATTTAGGAAGTTTAGTGACCACAGTGAACAATCCAAGCTGATTCAAAAGCACACGTGCTATTGAAAAGTTTGGTAAATATCCATTGTGATGTGGCCAAGCGCAGGTACAAACAGAGCCATGACAAGCAAAGAATAGTTGGGACGCCAGCCTGGTCATCCCTTTTAATTTCTGACTCTTCTTCTTTAAACTTAAAGCAAGTGCCTTCTGGCATCAAATGGCATAAGCCCACAGGGCAAAACATGAAAGAAAATTAGGGCACTGGTTAGCCTCTTCAACAAAGTCTCCCATGGAGCTCTGAAGCCGTCAGCTATCGGTCACAAAAGACAGCTTGGTGAAGGCAGTCAGGCTTCCTATAATGGGACAACCAGAAGGGGCGGAGTTAATTTCCCTCACTGGTTGGCTTCTCAGAGCTGCGTGGAGAAAAGGAGAGGACACAGTTAGCGACATCCCCCCCTCTTGCCCTGGCAGGTTACCACCTATCTCAAGTGAGCCAGCAAGGAGATCTTCCGACTCACATGTGTGACACCAACTATTGTACATAATTATGATGGAATCAAAGCATACAGTCTACTAGACAGAGATAAGGGTATTACTGATTCTCTTTACTTTGTAGTTTTCAATTTTTACCAGTTTATTTTAAAGCAAGTGATTTTTATGTTTCTAATTTTTATATTACATGTTGAAGTTTATATATCCATCACTGTGATTTTTAAGTTTACTTTTAATTTGTTTATTTTAATGCAAAATATATTTAACTTGTTATAAAACAGTATATCATAACAAGTAAAAAGCCGTACAAAGATGCTGTAGAAAGGCACCTTAGGTCTTTTAGGAAAAAAAAGTTTAATTATTTTACAGCCACAAGACCACAGCATTGAAGTTTCTAGAAAATCTTATTAGGTTTTAGCAGGTTAAACGAAGCATGATATCAAAATGGCTTTTAAGCCATATAGGAAAGAAACTGCAAGCTTCTACCAATAATGAGTGTCCAAAACATTTATGCAGATTCATACCTTTCTATTTGGACATATGCAATTGAAATGATTTGTTTGAGTCAATGGACTTGGAAACCTATGAAATAGTACACTCGGGAGAAGTTGCAAGCCTAACGAACGGACAAAGGAATGAAATAAACTATTTTAAAAATAAAACTGTCATTATTATCATATCTTCTGCAAACTATAATGTACAGATTGTCTGTCAAAAGGACTCCAAGATTCCCAGGATCATAAACAACTATAGAAATCTTGGAGTTTTACTTTCCAATACTGAGCATTTCTTAAATTCTGCTCCCCTAGTTAATTAGCTCCATTAAATATTTTTGTCTGAGGTGTGAAGATGTTTGTTGTTTGTTTGTTTGTTTGTTGAAAAGATTACTAGGTAGTATATGAGGTTTGTCACACTTGGTGGAACCTGAAGTAGATATTCCAATTTGTCACAAACAGGTTATCATATAGTTCTTTGGCAAAGTAAGAGTGAGTATGCATGATATTCTGATATTTTATGAACAGAGCTGTAGTTAAAAAAATTAATTTGCTCCCTCTATTTTCTTTGTTCTTGTCAGTGTGATGTAGTAGGATATACAATTTTTAAACAACTCTTTAAAAACTCCTAAGGTTAAACCTTTACTTAAAATAGCAAGTTTAATTTCCCCAGGCCTGATCATTTTAGGGTGGCATGGTGGCGCAGTAGGTAGCGCTGCTGCCTCCCAGTTGGGGGACCTGGGTTCGCTTCCCAGGTCCTCCCTGCGTGGAGTTTGCATGTTCTCCCCTTGTCTGCGTGGGTTTCCTCTGGGCGCTCCGGTTTCCTCCCACAGTCCAAAGACATGCAGGTTAGGTGGATTGGCTATTCTAAATTGGCCCTAGTGTGTGCCTGGTGTGTGGGTGTGTTTGTGTGTGTCCTGCGGTGGGTTGGCACCCTGCCCAGGATTGGTTCCTGTGTTGGCTGGGATTGGCACCAGCAGACCCCCGTGACCCTGTGTTCGGATTCAGCGGGTTGGAAAATGGATGGATGGTTATTTTAAGACCTAGCTCTCATCAGTCAAATAATGTTGTAAACAGTAACAGCATTGTTTAGAAATTTTGACCTATTTCAGGACTAAACACAACATAAAACAGATGAATTTGGGTGAAGTTGTGAATGAGCTGTGACTTAATGTCAGCAATGATATGGTTTCAGTGTTTTTTTGCGATCATATTTAGGTGGGGCATTTTAAACTAAAGGCTGTCATACTGTATACTGATCGATTTTTTGCACAACTGACATTGGTCTTTCCAGAACAGCCTTCATTTGTTTTCATTCACATCTAACAGGAAGGCTGCATTTTTTTAGTGTAGACAATAATGTGTCAGGTAAACATGACATTGCCCATGGCATTCCTGGAGGCTCTAGTCTTGGCCCACTTTTATTATATCTTTACATGCTTTCACTTGGTAAAATCGTCTGCAAACACAGAGTCAATTACTATAGCTATACGGATGATACTCAGCTATATACATTCAATTAAATGTTTCCTAATATAGTGCTGTTTTCAAAAGTCAGGCCATAAGAGCATGCACATGTTGTACTTATAAAAACATGAAAATAATGGTAAAAGTATACAATAAGATAGATAGATAGATAGATAGATAGATAGATAGATAGATAGATAGATAGATAGATAGATAGATAGATAGATAG
Source organism: Erpetoichthys calabaricus (assembly GCF_900747795.2). Lineage (NCBI taxonomy): Eukaryota > Metazoa > Chordata > Cladistia > Polypteriformes > Polypteridae > Erpetoichthys > Erpetoichthys calabaricus. The sequence continues at coordinate 142,633,365 of NC_041395.2, read as the reverse complement.
ATAGATAGATAGATAGATAGATAGATAGATAGATAGATAGATAGATAGATAGATAGATAGAACTAGGAAATTTGGCTTTTTATAGAATCTCTTTAAGGAAATAAATAAATGGTAGATAAATACACAAATTGTTATACATATTATATTAATAAAATACATAAATAGGTAGATAAATACACAAATAAATATATAATATATATTTTATATATATTATAAAGAAAAAGATATATATGTCGACATAGTCAGAACTTTATTCATTTATCCCCAGGAGAAAATAGTCAGATAAATAAATATATAAACTCACACACTGTGCTCTGGACACACACCAGAATGACTATAAAGAAAAAAATAAATAAAAAGAAGCAAAACTTCTGGCTTAGCTGAAGCATTATGCAGGTGTATTGCTGTTGATATAAAGGATCCCCAGTACCATTTCTTGACACACTTCTGCTGAATGATTCATTGGCTGAAAGTCCTCAGTGTTAGTATGTCAGAGAGAGGATGTGCAGCATTGTTTATCATGGCACTTAGTTTTGTTTTAATTCTCTCCTTCGCTACAACTTTCAGGGGGTCCAGAGCATATCCCATAACTGAGTCTACCCTTTTAATTACCTTTATGATTCGGTGGGCCTTTCTTAAAGTGATGTCACCAGCCCAGCACACTATAGCATGGAAAATCATACTGGCCATCACAGAGGTATAGAATATGTGAAGGATGTCACTTCTCAGGTTAAAGGAATGCCATCTACTGAGAAACAGAGCCTGATATGTCCTTTCTTATGTAGTTCATCTGTGTTACTGCACCAGTTCAGCCTATCATTGATCTGGACCCCCAAGTACAACTTGTATTTGTAGAAGTGCACTACACCTCTACATCCACTTCCTGACGTAGAGGTTCTTCAGTGCAGTAGAAGTCAATAACCAGTTTCATAGCCCTGCTGGTGATAAATTAGAGACAGTTCTTTCTCCACCAGGTAACAATGTTCTCCATTTGACTCCTATACTTGGTCTCATCAACTGGGTGTTAATATTCCTAATGCTGAAATGTAAGGTAGTACATATTAAGAAAGGCCATTGACAATAACTAAATTTCAATTTGACACAGATTCTTCAGACAAATAAAATATAGCTGACCAGGAGTGTTGAGTACCTAGCCACTTGCTTAGCATTCTATAGTGCCCCGCACTGCAAGATGGGGTATATAATAATAGCAGAATCATATGATGTTTTGATTTAGGATCTGTCACTGTAAATGTCATTGACTCCAATCCACCATAACACAATTTTCCTTAGGCGAGGAAGAGCCATTTCTACTTTATCCAGGTGTCACAGCACGACACAGAGAAGAAAAGGAATACAGAAGAAAACATTCTTAATGATTACCACCATTTTAGTCTATTCCTATATTTAAACTATTTATGAAGTGTGAACATCCACACCAGGATGATAGTATACTATGTTAAAGAAATTGGTTTTTAGTTTTAATTTAAATGCTGAGGCTGATTTACAATCCAAAGAGCTTGTACGTTCTGTACCTCCTACAGTTGTCCTCCATAGTAATTATAAGCAGGTCTACCTGTTGTGGTCTCAGTTTATACTCTGGAATAGAAGCATTAGTATATTTGGTAAATTACATAGGAACTGACCCATTTATGACTTTTTGACAAGAAGTTGGTCGTGGGGTCCAGTGGCTGTGGGGCATCTGTTGGTGAAGAAAAATTCACTGATCTTGACTTTGCTGATGATGTTGTGATTTTCGTCAATGGAGTCAATGGAGGCTCTGATCGGGGCTCTCGAGAGACTGAGTGAGGAGTCTGATTGTCTGGCCTTGCAAGTGTCTTCGATAAAAACCAAGATCCAGGCCTTTAATGACCTCTTAGGCACAGCCATCAGCAGTGTGTCTGTCTGCGGAGAGAGTGTCAACCTTGTCGAGAGGTTTACTTACCTTGGCAGTGACATTCATGTCTCTGGTGACTCTTCCTATGAAGTCAGTAGATGGACTGGGAGAGCATGGGGGGTCATGAGGTCGCTGGAAAGGGGTGTGTGGCGCTCCCAATATCTATGTAAAAGGAAAAAGGTCCAAGTCTTTAGAGTCCTGGTTCTTCCTATCTTGCTATATGGTTGCAAGACATGGACGCTATCCAGTGACCTGAGATGAAGACTGGACTCCTTTGGTAATTTGTCTCTTCGGAGAATCCTTGGGCTGCTGGTTTGACTTTGTGTCGAATGAGCGGTTGCTTATGTAGTCCTAAATTAAGCCTATTACCTGTATTGTGAGGGAACGTCAGTTATGACACTACGGCCATGTGGCACGATTCCTAGAGGGTGATTCAGCTCGCAGGATCCTCATTGTTGGGGATCAGAGTGGCTGGACTAGGCAAATGGGTCACCCATGTAACACCTGGCAGCTGCAGATAGAAGTCCATTTCCGGAGGGTGGGACTGGGCCGCATGTCTGCCTGGGGGGTTGCCAACTGGGATCCCGAGCTGTTTTGTCATGTGTTGGGTGCAGCAACACACTTTACTAGTGCATGCTCCCCAACTTGACTTGACCAGAAGCTGACTGGAAGCTTAAATGAAGTTACAATATGGTGACTTAAGAAATGGTATAATATGGAAGTACAAAGTTCTTTGTATTACTTTTGTTGTAATATTTTATTGTATGATGGAAGTAGAATAACCTGAAAAACAAGTATAAAACATTTCAATAGCCAATTATAGTTTGAAGAAAGTTAATGAGCTAACTTTACTTTGTCACATTAAGTGAGAAAATGGCTACATTTTTCAACATTTCTAAGACAGAGAAAGTCAAAGTAGTGTATAGTACAATATTATATACACTAGCTCAAACACAGCACCTTAATTATGAGAGTTTATTGTAAAGCTGTTTGCAGGATTTCTATTTGCATTTGATGTTTTTTTTTCTTTTTCATTTAAATACCACCAGTTACAACTCATCCTCAGTTTTATCTGAAATAATTAATGTCATAGTGGGGTGTATGCTATTGTACCTTTTTATTAGCCAAATGTCATCATCATACAACGGAAGATGCATCTAAATGTTTCCTAATGGGGTTGTGCCATGGGGATAGTGAAATGGCATTGGAAATAGCAGTGCTGCTTCTCAGCTCTCGGTGTTTGGGTTTGAAGTTCAGCCCAGTCACTGTCTGTTTGGCATATAATAATTGCAGAGTATGTTCTTCCTATGTCTGTGCTTGTTTCTCTCTGAGTACTCAAATTTTCTCTACATATCCTAAAACCTTATGTTAGGTTGATTGGCAACTCTAAATTGACCCAGTGTGAGGAAGATTAAATCTCTAAATGATTGTGTGTGCTTTGGGGGAATGAGATATAATGGATTCTGGGAAATCATGTGCTGTATGGAAATTTTTTTGAATAAAGGATCAGGAAATAAGAGGAACTGTAGTCGTGGACAGGCACCTAGTTCAAAAAAACAAAACATGAATGTACAAATACCAATAGACAAACATACAAAGCGCCAGACAAATTGCAAAGTCAAAAAGTCAAAGCTGAGAATTCCAATTTAAGTGAAATTATTTTTCTTAAGTTGACCTTTTTTTTTTAAATAGCCCTTTGTTTTTATTATTAACACAAACTTAAACTCAGCATATAGCACAACACCATTGTAAATAACTGTTTTGTGATGGTATCATAAGCCACACCAGTGTGACAGCACACACCATGTCTACATAAAAGGGAATGGACATCATCACTAATTGCACCCATCAGAAAATTATTCAAAATAGCAGCAATCACAAAAATAATGAAATTAAATCTATACTAATTAATAAAAGGCAAAGCCCTCACTGACTCACTGACTGACTGACTGACTCATCACTAATTAGGTGGAAGGCTGAAATTTGGCAGGCTGATTCCTTACAGCTTACTTACAAAAGTTAGGCAGGTTTCATTTCGAAATTCAACGCGTAATGGTCATAACTGGAACCTCTTTTTTCACAATATACTGTAATGGACGGCACCTCGATGGCCATGGGAGGAGGAGTTGAGTGTCACGTCATCACGCCTCCCACGTAATCACGTGAAAAGACTGTGAACGCAGTAGGGAGAAATGAAGGAGGAGCTGCAAACAGCGAAGAACAAAAAATTCATTAAACAATTGAGAAGGGAGCGAAACAATAAGAAGCGAGCGAGTGAAGCATACAAGCATCTTCATAAGGGAAAAAAGCACGGTGTAAAACGTAAGTTTAAATTAAGTTTATAGAAACGCTCCCGCTGTGGATTGCAATAACATATTCGCGAGATAAAAGTTTAATGAGAAGACACGAGGTATAAACGAACCACACGCCGTAGCGCAACGTTAGGGGCTTCACCTCTGGCGCTGACGATAGAGATTCGATTCCCGAGAGGGGATGCAGTGAGTGTGTACGTCTGATGAGCCCAGAATTAGGAGAAACACATGTCGCATACTCTTTGCATAATTTGAAAGTAAACTATTAAAACCATTCTATGATCTGCTTCTCGCAACAGAAAGAGGGCACGTGGCGGACGTAAGGCGACTTGCTGACAAACCACAAGCGTGACCTGGCAGGTAACCACCCATACAATCAGATTGTGTTTCAGAAAATGAATGCCATGAATGTAATTACCATGATCTACACACTGTCAAATAAACGAAACACACGCCGTAGCGCGACAGCTGTGAAAAGGGAGCTTCACGAAAAAACAGATCCTTAACAAATTGTTATTGGTATATTTTCGATCCGTTTAAAAAGGTTTTCTTTTCTTCTTAATAAAAAATTAAAAGCAGTACTTCACGGCAACGAAGCGCGAGAATTTGGCTATATATATCTGCTTCTCGCAATTAAAAGAGGGCACGTAGCTGATGTTAGACGACTTGATAACCAAGCATAAGCGTTACCTGCCAGGTAACCACCCATACAATCAGATTGTGATTCAGACTAGGAATGCAATGAATGTAATTACCCCCGATCTACATACAAGGTGAAAGTCTTGCAACATTCAAAGATGATGTTTGGGATAAGTACACCATGGAACATAAAAGAGCTTATGAAGCATTGAACCGAAAAAAACAAGATCTCAGAGATCGTAAAAAAAAAAAAAAGGAGGTAATGTCGTTTTACTCGCTGTAGATTTTAGTCAAACATTACCCAGTTATTCCACGAGGGAGACCAGCAGATGAACTCAAAGCGTGTTTAAAATCCATGCTTCTCCCACGGTCGGTTATATGTCGCGTGTTCTCGGGTAGGTACACCAAAAAATGTATACATTTAAGCATGTAATGGGCAAAGAAAAAATTAGGTATACCCGAAGGCACTGCAGTAGTACTCAATGTAACTTTACTTCTTACATGTTAATGTTTTACTGTTTAATAATTTATACGCTTCTTATATGTTGTTCAAATTCTTTTTATCAAAATACCAGTGACAGCGCAATGCACGATAACATGGAGTGAATACACCATACGCATCTGCCCACGGCCGCCCTGGTGTGCACAGATAGGAGTTGATTCTACAATAAAATAAAATAAAGATAAAAAGAGTAATACAATCATCACCCATAAAGCGGATAGTAGACGTGACGTACTATATGTGTACCAGATTTCAAGTCAATAGGTGAAATGGTTTGCGAGCTACAGGTGATTTAAAATCCTGGACAGACAAACGAATAGCCACGGTAGCAAATTATAGAAGAAGATTTTACTGTTTAATAATTTATATTTATATGAAATGTGCTTCTTATATATTACTTCTTATTCTCATATGATAATGATGTTAATGTTGTTTATATTGATTTCTATGTTATTATAAGTGCATGTAAGTGTGTATATGTATATATAATATATGTATATATATATATGATATATCTGTATATGTGTGTATATATAATATATGTGTGTGTGTGTGTGTGTGAGTGTATATATTATATATATATATATATATTATATATATTATATATATATATATATAATATATGTGTGTGTGTGTGTGTGTGTATATATATATATATATAATATATATATATATATATAATATATGTGTATATGTATATGTATATATATATGCCAGCAACACTCATAACAATGACAACACAATTACATTGACAATCATGTTACGTTATTTTTAAAATGTTTCCTTTACTTTTTCATAACCTCTTTAACACACCTACTTCTCCGCTGCGAAGCGCGGGTATTTTGCTAGTAATTAATAAAAGAAAAAAATATTCGGAATGAGAAATGCAAAGCTAAAATTGAACAAAAACATTCCAAGTCTAATAACCAATATTGGAGTACCCATCATGTGAATTCCTTCTCTCTGCCCCTTTTAACCCGAGGTTCATAAAATATACAGACATTTATGTAACAATTTTAGCATACCCAGAGGTAGTAAAAAAATTACAATATGTCTAGAAGATGAAATTGTCAAAAAAAAGGTAAAGATTGAGACTTTGTCAAAACAAAATGTCAAAATGCTATAAAGAAATTAGAATACCAATCGTCGAATTCCAAAACACAAAATAACAAGGTCAAATGAGCAAAACTAGAACTTAAAATAGTGCCTGTCAAATCCTTAGCCTTCTTTATTTTAACACATTTTTTTATTTAAGAAAGAATCCCTGTGACATCACTTCAACTGTGATGCAATTTTAAATGCTGAGGTGGTGATGTCCGTGACACAACATGAGTCATGTGATGAACAACGAGCTGTTTTTATAGAACATATGACTGTGGCCATTCATTCATGTTTACAAAATAATATGCCCAAAACTCAAAAATAGTGCCACACAGTAAGTCAGAGAAAAAAAGTATGAAAACAATCAACATTTTTTTTTTAAGAAAAGTAACTCACATCAAACATGGACAAAATTTTTTTTGTTTCAAAAAACCTGTATTCTCATAGATGTCAAAACCTTGACTAAAAGAATAATGACTGTACCTTTAAAGAACTTTGCCGAAAGAGTTTATATTTACATTTTTTTTTACTAGTAAAGCTTTATCACAATCAACAAATACTTTGCAAGCTACATTTGAAATGTTTTTATGGGAGGGCTAATAAATGTGTTCTAAAATCTTTCAGTTAAAGAAGACGGACGCTTCGAGGTAAGGTTGTTATACTCACCAATCATCGTTCCCTTTTCTTCTTGACATATGTTGGCCATTATTTAAAAATAAGTCTAGTTATTCAAGGCTATTCTTTTAGATGCATATCAGTTTATTACCCAGAAAATGTTGAATTCATCGCCAGTGTTTAACCTTGGGAAAGGCTCAGACACTATTCAGTTCTCAAATTTTCTTTCAAATTTTTGTATATTGACACAAAACACTTATTTCACACATCGTACTGATATAAAAGAGTATCATTAACAAATATACTGTATATATAAGCAGTTCAGTTTTGTCTTGGTGTCAGATATGCTGGCTATAGTGTGGGGAGCCTTTGCTTGAACTGTTAGATTTTCTTAGTCAAGAACTATAAACTTACAAATGAAGAGAATTTTTAATTCAGTTCTGGGCCTGAATTGTTGGCTTTGTGCAGAGGATCTGACTTTTTTCTCCTCAACTATAACCTAACTGCCACATTTTGACTGAAATGGTACTGTAGGTGTACTGTATGTCAGTTGTTGGCTAAAGCAAACATGCACCTTGTAGAATGATTTTGATATATACAGTATGCCACTTTATATTTTATCATATTACTTTCATATTTATGCATATAAACATTCTCTATCCAAAATGAATCCTTAAAGTCTCAATTAAGAAACACCAGGGTTAATGTTCATTTTACTCTGCATCACCTACGACTGGGGTGGCCATTTTCAGGGTGCTAAAATGGAGCATAAAATGCATGACAGCAGCTGACAAGGCGTATGTGAAAACCATAACCACATATTAGATTTGAGATCAACTTGAAGTAAAATTCACATATGCATTGCGCCCTTTCCCTGTTGAATCCGAAAGTTTCCTACTGGCTAAGAATTTGTGCCATGGCAGATATTTTGTTGTTCAGAAGTGACTGAGTACAGTTAATAAACAACGCTTCAGCTAATACCCCCGGCCCTGCACTTTGCACATTATGCTTTGGCTTTTCTGTAGTAGTATGTTATTCCATAGTGCCTTTTTCACTGCAGCTAATATCCATGTCATATTGGTGAAGTGTGCAGAACACATGTAGTTCATCTTTCCTACTTTTCAAAATGAATGTGTGTTCTTTGCACAACTATGAATTATAAGATGATTTTCAATTTAGCATTTTTTTAATAACAGCATGCAGTGCAACTATGGTTAGGTGTACTAGTTACAAAAATGATTTTTGAGGTCAGGGGATTCTGCACTATTTCTTGATACAGTGAAATAAAAGATATTTTACTTGTGAGTCAATACATTGCAAAATAATATGGGTGAGAAGGAAGACAAACAGGAGCCCATCTAGACTTTGTACTGGATGGAGAGCAGAGTGCTGACAGCCTTGCATAAGACACAGGTATAATTTCAACTTTCACATTTAATGTGCTGTTTACTGAATGCTTGGTGATTAAATTCTACAGAAAGAACAGTTCAACTCATTAGTCATTTGCTATAAATTATTCACAATGGGAGATGGTAAGGCACTTGTAAGACAGTCTAGTTTTCAAAATGGTTTGCATGGATTTGATAGAGCCAAAGCTCATTTGACAAGGAAGTGTCATTTTATATCACCATTTAGGAGATTTAGTATAATGTTGTAATTCATCCTAATAGGAATCTACATTTTAATGCATGTTTTAGTGTATATAATACTAGCCATCCCCCGCGGCTTCACCCTTGGAGTAGTGAAACAGGACAGTGAGGAGGGCCGCACCCAGCTCTCTACTCCTGATGTCACCCTCCCCTTGGCCCGCAGCCTCTGTCTCGGATTTGCACGAATATATTGCTCCTGCAAGCGAACTATGATACTTAACGCGATGAGAAAGTCGCAAAATCAACCGGAATATTCAAGCAAATTATAGCAAAAAAAAGATCTAAATCCGTTAAGTAGTTCTTTTGTTTGCAAACTAAGTGGAGTTAAGGTTACGCCCCGAGGCAGACGCGTGAGTGAAGATGGCCCTGCCCCACTCCCTGCAGCCTGATGAGTCTCTCTCGGATTTGCACTAATAAATCACTCCTGCAAGTGAACTAGTATACTTAGCACAATGAGAAAGTCGTGAAATCAACTGAATCTTCAAGCAAATTATAGAAAAAAAAACAATTTAAAACCGTTAAGTAGTTCTCTCGTGAAAAGCAGAGAGACATACAAATGGGTCTAAAAAAACTATAAGAAATTTCATGCTTGGACTATGAAATTTTTAACACCATTTCTTAGTGAGCGCCTATGGGCCAAGTGTAACCTACATTCCAAATTTCAAGTCCCAAGTCCTCATAGTTCGGGAGATTTCATGATGAGTGAGTCATTGGTATTTGGCTTTTATATATGATTTTGTACTCAATGCTTAAATGTGTTATGTTTTTCTGTATTCTAACAATACATTTAATTAAGTGAAGAAAACACATGGATGTTATTTCCTAAAGAAAAAAAAAAAATTTCTCTCCAAAACGTAGACATCTAGAACAATGCATCAATATTAAACACATGTATTTTGTGGCAGTAAATTCAGGGTGTCTAACTCTTTTCAAGTGTAAGTAGAACAGTCAGTCTTTCTTTAACCATTTATACATTCTGTTGGGATATGTAGCTTTCTCAAAATTTTGAATACATTTAAATGAATGGTGAAACTTTCATGAGTTAAAAAATCGAGAAAAGTATTGATGCTAGTATGAGTCTTGGTGTTATGAATGTATGCTTCATTACATTTGTTCAAATATAGTATAGGGCTATCACCTTCCAACTGGTTTTGTATGAAAGAGAGTGCATGTACACACAAGTTACATAGAGTATTGAATAGATTCTGCCTCTCCGTGACCTTGAAATTGTAGAATTTGGATTACAAAGTGTGTGAATGAAAAAATGTTTTTGTGTCATCCTATTTTCAGGCGCACCAATTAAAATCTGTTATGATGTATTTCACATTTGGTAAGTGTTTGTCAGGGAGGAGAATGGGACAAGTGCGAGAGACATATAAGGCGTAGCTTACAGTATACCTAACACAGGAAATGAAAGAGAAACACTCAATTTTCAAGCTACATGCCCATGTTGGAATTAAGACAAAACCATAGGTCTGTAAGTAATTGCTGAGAGGGAGGAAATGTTTCAAGCTTAGCAAAAAGCCCCACCATTTTTTGATAAGCAAAGAAGAGGACACCGTCCCTAGCCAGTATAAGAAGGAGAATGTTGCCCTTTTCAGAGTAAGGATAGAATAGGACTGGCAGGAGACATCATCTTTTACTCCATGCCTTCGGATGCAGAGCATGGAACCCAACTGGTAGGACTGGAACTCTCAATTATTATAGCAGACTACTTCAAAGCTGCCTGAGAGAACTGATACTTTAGATTGCACTGTATCCAGTGTTATAAATGTTTATAAAACAAAATAAATAATTCTGTTAATTGTAGTGATTTTGTTGTGTTTCTTTGTATAGACTCGCTTCACCTTGTCCAAATCTTCTCTGCAAGGTTCATGGTGAAGAAGACTGAGCAGACCAATAGCTGAAGCTAAATTTCTTTGAGAGACGTTAGAGAAGAATAATAAACTAAGTTGCTTTTGTGAGGAATTTTGGCCAAGTTTCTTTATTTTGAAGTTTTGCTTTAATCATTTTCTTAGTGCTTCTGCTCCATCATTGCACTTGAATAACACAATAAAGCATAAAATAGTATCTTTACAGTCAGTCTCTCTACGTTCACCTTCCTCCCATCATGATCAAAACTTTCTGAATGAATGTATGCTTTTCACAAATACTTGTAATTTTATTTTTTATTTAGCACATTTTCAAGTTTTTTATAAATGTTTATGAAAATATTATTTTTGGTGCATTTTCCTTGAAAATGAATTTGCAGTGCTCAAAGGTTTTAGCCTCCATGGCATTAGCAAAAAAAATCACTGATCTTTAGAAAATGCAGGCATGCTCATCAAATGCAGATTAAGTGATAATAAATGGAAAATAAAACCAAACAGTGGCAAGGCCACTAAGGGCTCAGGCAGAGGAGGAGGAGTGTGTATAATCTGTTGAAGGTCAATGCTTGTGTTGTCAGTCTCTTCCAAAGTGTTGCTTACTAAAAATAAACACCCAGCATGTTGCTCTTGTGAATATTTAAAATTTTTGACTGCTGTTGACGTAATATGCAAAACTAAACAATAGGGGATAGGTGGGGAAGGGTGTTAGGCTTTAAGGCACTGCAGACTGTCAACAGACATTACCAGACTAGTAAAACCTAATTTATATCTTGTTCTTCTAATAGTGCCTCTCAAATTTATATTAATGGCAAATGAGCAGGTCTATAACTGCCACCTAGTTTAAGTTTCACGAAAATGTCATCAACAACTTAAGCATGTTCACTACACTGACAGTGTTACTGATGACATCCCTGACCATGTCAAATGCTTTATTTTCAACTTTAAACAAGGTCTTTTATTTTTGTATCACTGCTACATTTTCACCTACTGTAAATCTGTTGATTTACTGACATGGCTGTCTTCATATGCAGTGTTGGGTTCTTAATTGCAATTGGCTTCTTGTTGTATTACATAGTGATGTTGTACAAGTCACGAAAGGCACTATAAACAATATGTACAAAAAAAAACTTTGGTTAAATCTCATTCTCATCACCACATTTATCTTTCTTCGTTATGATAGCTTTATAACGTCTCCAATTTGCAAATGAAAAATGATAATTTCAGCCGTGTTTCATTCAGAAATCCCGTTCAATTGTAAGGCCTGTGCTTACTGTGAAAAGTGTTATATAAATAATATGATGGACCTAATTACTAAGGTGTTAAACAGTAAAGACAAGTTCGTTGAGTCTTCACTGTTATGTGTAACTCGAAGAATCTTACTTGATATTCCAAAGCATTTCTGATTTGAATTATAACTCAAGTTAAATCAATTAAAATGAAGGCTAATTAACTGATTGACTGAATGACGAATCTTTTTCAGAAACTAATGAATTTTCTTTTCTATGAATGAATGTAAAGCCATTTTGCAAGCTAAGGATTGTTCAAGGATAGATTTGAAAACACCCTTCCATAGATTTGAACAATCTTCCATCAATGGACGTGGCTCTTTCATGTTTCCCAAAGTTGTTTTATAAGTTCATTTATACAATGACAACAGATTCATTAAGCTTTAAGAGTGATTCAGCACATGGTGCTATTCTTTGATAGATGCTTTATTAAATAAACAAGGTCACATTAAGAGACCAAGCTCCCTCATTTATTGTAGGCCTTAATAATTTTTCAGTTGTACTACTGCAGAAACTCTGAAAGACACTATATACTAATGGATTACTTGACTGATTAATCTCTGAGGCTTTATCTAAAACTAGATTAGAATCTTACAGCTTTTTGATAGGGCTCTTTGCTAATGGCACTGTATCAAGTTAAGATGAATAGGTTGAAATGAGTAAGGGTAATTTAAGATAAGACATTAAAAGAACCTGAAACATGTGCAGAGTGTTGAGTAACTGCAGAGGGACTGTGGAATGACAGAGCATCAGAAGGTGCCAGCCAGCTTTAATGAATGCACAAGTGCCCTAAGCGTGTTACCGGCAGTTTATGTGCAGCACATTGGCTGTTGGGATTCTTAATGGGCAAATCAGGCACAGGGTAGAGATCACCAGGTGGGAGGCATATAAAAATAGACAAGCCATAGTAGTGGCAGGAAAAATAAGATCCAGTTTTTTTTTTTAAACAGGGGATAAGAAACGACTTCTTAAATACTTAATAGGCAGACATAATCATTACCGTCTACAGCAAAATCAAAGAGAGCAATTACCTTACTTTTTTAATTTTTGGGAAATTAACAAGAAATAAACTAATCACATTACAATGTGCATTTACTTGCATGTTGTGGTATAATAGCAGGCATCCTAAAACAACTGCAACAGTACAGAGGCTGCTTGTATAAAGAATGAAGGCATGGTGCATTTTTCACATTATGGGTTCTGCATGCATTTCATTTCTTATTTATTTAAATACATTGGCAATAACATTTCAAAAGTAGATTATTATTATTATTATATATTTCTGTGCCGGTCATGTTTTTATTGTTACGCAAATATATTATTACAATGTAGCTGAAAAAAGTGTGACTATATGTAACATAACACAACATTCTCATACCTGCTTAACCCAACTGAAGCTAAAAAGGTTCAGGGTCTATCCTCATAGCCCTGGTGCAAGGCAAGAAGCTGTCCAGGACAGGACTGCAGTCTATAACTCAGATAAACCTGTGGCCATTTTACACTTCTAGTGAATCTAACATGCAAGTGTTTGGGATGTGGGAGCAAAACTGGAGTACTTTGCAAAAATGCATTAAAACATGAAGAATATGCAAACTGCAAAACAGACCTAGCATGTGATTCAAGCCTAGGTATTGCACTATTGTCTAAAAAGGTATTATCACTGCATACTTTAAACAGCAAACTTCAAACAGCAAACTCTCTTGCTGGGAGCCATCGTGAAATGAGGTTCTTCAACATATCAGGATCAGCCCTAGTGGTTGAGCAAGGTAAATCTCTTGTGCACGCATTTTGAAATAGATTTATTAGGTCTTCACTCATTAATCCTGTTATGATTTGGCTTTGTTCTAATTTGTTTACAGCTTTATTTCATACTTTTTCCTCAGTTTTTTTTTTTTTGATGTTATGGTTTAGACTTGAGGAGAATCATTTTTTGATAATGGGTTGTCATTTAAGCCATAATTTCAAGGCAAAATATTTTTACATCTTCCCATGGCTTTGTTTTGTTTTGGGTGCCACCATTTTGTTTCTATACCTCCAAAGTTGCTAGGCTTCGATTACAGAAATTGATTATTGCTTCACATCAGAGGTCAGTAGTTAGAAAAGACAGCAAAGGGACTTCCCATTTAGACTGAAAATCTTAATAGTGGCATAAGCATTTTGTTTTTAAACTTTCTAGTTATGTCTTAAAGCTCTGTTTTCTTTTGACTATGATTTCAATACATGTTTCGGCTAGATAACAGCCTGGTTAATAAACTCTACTAGACTTTAAGCTATAGTTCATCTCCTGATAGTTTGTCATTAAAAATCTCCCTCATGTTCTCTGTGACCACCCAATGCCACCTCCTTCCTCCAGTCACTCCATTAAAAGTTTCCAAACATTCTTATTATATTCACATAGAAACATCAGAACTCTATAAATTGTGCCAAAGCCAAAAGCACCCATTTGGACCAAACATTTTATTTCTCAAACTGCTTTAGGAGCTGATAGTGCACCATCAAAGCCAAACTCAAATTGAATTTCAAAAAAAAGAGTATTTATAACATAGCGAGTCACCCTTTGAATAAATAAGCAGGTTACAGTTACACATTTCTTTCCACATTTGACAGTTTGCTTATACTGCTCTCACACAGGACATGGCCTTAAAGCTTTATATGGAGGTTTTTATTCTATGAGTGACAGGAAAAGCTGTAAAAAAAGTGTAGTAACAAAATAGTAACAGAATAGCAAAATCAGAATGTTCTTCAATTCATTAACAGCTATAACCATCAGCAGGTTGGCAATGAGAAATGCATTATTATTAACAACACCTTAAGGGAAATCAGAAAAGAATTCACCAGATTCAATTTGACTTAATGTATATTTTTTACTTAAAGGCTTCTTATGATACATACACTGTCCTATGTCCTTAAAGCATTGTTGCTTGTATTTTTAATAATTTACATTATTAATTTAAAATGCTAATTTTCAAAGTGTCTTAAAGTGAGCTAAATTTGTCATTGGTCTGCTGTATTTTCTTTTTTTTTTTTGGATTTTATTAAAATCACACATCATTCCATACAAGTAAATACATTTTTACAAACATAAGATCGAAAACAAATCAACCCCCACCCCTGAGAAAGAGAGCTAAGCCAGCAGAGTAAAACTTAAAGCTAGTAAAAATAAGTAAGTAGATGAATTAATAAGTGAATAATGATAAATGGAGAAATGAAAAAAAGAAAAAAGGGGAGAGAATCTGCTTCCTCAGTGCTTTAAAAGCTTATTCTAAAATGTTATTGATCAGATCCTGCCAGGTTTTGAAAAAGTTCTGCACAGATCCTCTAAGTAAGAATTTGATTTTTTCCTGTTTCATATAGAATATTACATCAGTTAACCACTGACTTAAAAGAGGAGAGTTAGGATTCTTCCAGTTGAGAAAGACAAGTCTACGTGCCAATAGTGTAGTAAAGGCAATTACAGTTTGTTTGTCCTTCTCCACTTTTAGCCCATCTGGGAGTACACCAAACACAGCTGCTACTGGATTAGGAGGGAGTGTGACACCAAGGCTATCTGAAAGGCACTTTAAGATTTTTGTCCAGAATTATATTAATTTGGTGCAGGCCCAAAACATGTGGCCCAATGAGGCTGGAGCTTGCCCTGGAAACATTTTGGACAATTTTGATTGAGACAGTTGAATAATTGTATGCTTTGCGCATATGGAGCTCGAGTGAAATCTCTGCTTTGCTACTTTCCACTCCTTTTCTGAATAATTGAGTGAGAGATCCTTTTCCTACTGTCCTCTTGGATCTTTGAAAGGGAGGGACTGTAAAATGGTTTTATATATTACAGAAATGTTGTCTGAGTCCTCAAGACTGATCAATATTTTTTCCGGCATAGAGGTTGGTGGGAGGTGAGGAAAATTGGGCAGGTTCTGTTTAACAAAGTTTCTGATTTGAAGGTAGTGAAAGAAATTTGTTGCTGGGAAGTTAAATTTGGAATGTAATTGTTCATAGGACGCAAAGACGTTGTCTATGTACAGATCTCTAAGTGATTTAATCCCAATTGTTTTCCGGACGTTAAACACTGCATATGTTTGAGAGTGTGGAAAAAGGTTGTTCTCATGCAGAGGTGCCACAGTTAAAAGCTTCTTTATCTTAAAATGCTTTCTACATTGGTTCCATATTCTGAGTGAGTGAAGCACAATTGGGTAGTTAGTATATTGGTGATCACTTGCATTTATTGTGGTACAAAGCACTGCAGGATTTTATTTCTATCGCTGGCCAAGCCTGTGTATGTTCATCTATTTGTGTCCATGTCCAGGTCTTTATAGATTGTATATTTGCTGCCCAGTAATAAAACTGAAAGTTAGGTAGAGCCATGCCACCTTCTGCCTTAGGTCTTTGTAGGGTCGCTCTTTGGATACGTGGATGTTTTGAATTCCAAATAAATGAGGTTATGGTTGAATCTAATTTCTTAAAAAATTATTTATTGATGTATATTGGAATGTTTTGAAATAAAAAGAGAAGCTTAGGAAGAATATTCATCTTAACATGTTAATTCTTCCAGCTAAAGTGAGATGAAGGGTTGACCATCTATACAAGTCTTGCTTAATTTTTTCCATACAGACAGTGAAATTTTGTTGATAGAGAGCTTTACAGTATGTCTACTTGTAATGTTTACCCCTAGGTATTTAAACTGATCTGCGATGATAAAAGGGAAGGTGTCCAATCTAACATTGTTTGCTTGAGAATTCACTGGAAAGAGCACACTTTTAGTCAAATTAGACCAGAAATCTTTTGAAATTCTGTAAGTGCTGTTAGGAATGCAGGCTCAGTATTTTGTGGATCTGATATATACAGTACCATATCATCTGCGTATAGGGAAATTTTCTGTTCAAGTCCTTCCATGATAATTCTCATAATCTCATAAGCATTTCTACAGTGAACTGCCAGTGGCTCA
The DNA here is from genome assembly GCF_900747795.2 of Erpetoichthys calabaricus. NCBI lineage: Eukaryota > Metazoa > Chordata > Cladistia > Polypteriformes > Polypteridae > Erpetoichthys > Erpetoichthys calabaricus. The sequence continues at coordinate 142,616,560 of NC_041395.2, read as the reverse complement.
ATAACGATTGCAAAAACATTGGTGACAAGGGGCATCCTTGTCTGGTACCACGTTCTAGCTTAAAGTAGTCTGAATTAATGTTGTTAATACAAACTGAAGCTTCTGGATTGGTATACAGTAGTTTGATCCATGCACAAATGTTCGGGCCAAACCCAAATTTCTCCAATGTGAAAAGGTAGTTCCATTCAATCATATCAAATGCTTTTTGCATCCAACGATAATATATCTCTGAAGTGTCTGACTTTGCGGGTGAATATATTATATTAAACAGGCGTCGAAGATTGGAAGCTAAATGTCGGCCTTTAATAAATCCTGTTTGATCTTGTGATGTTACTGAAGGCAGCACTTTCTCCATCCTTCTAGCTAGGACTTTGGAGAGCATCTTAACATTATTATTCAGAAGTGAAATCGGTCTGTATGATGCACATTGTAATAAGTCCTTATTTTGTTTAGGAAAAACGGTGATTAATGCTTGGCGAAAAGTTTGAGATAGAATTTTATTGTCTCTAGGTTCTGTAAATGTTGCTAATATGAGGGGAGCTAGCTGAGTGGAGAATTTCTTATAAAATTCAGCAGGGTAGCCATCGGGGCCAGCTGCTATCCCACTCTGCAGTGACTTTATAGCATCTAGTACTTCTGATAGCGCCAGAGGTTTATCCAATTCCTCTGCATTGAGAGTATCTATTTGTGGTATCTGTAATGCATCCAGAAATGCATTAGATTGTGTCTTGTCTTCCTTAAACTCAGTAGAATAATTTGCAAAAACCTCAAGTAAACTTTTTTCACGTTGTCATTATGGGGTGTTGTGTGTAGAATTCTGAGGAAAAAAATGAATCTAATCCATTTTGGAATAAGGCTGTAACATAACAAAATGTGGAAAAAGTGATGCTCTGTGAATACTTTCCGGATGCACTGTAGTAGTCTCTAAATGTGTGCATTATATTTTTAAGGTCAATTATTTTGTCTCCATTTGTGTTAGTGATTGCTGGGATTGCATTGCGAACTTCTTGCTTGTGGATTTGTTGAGCTAAGATCTTATTAGCTTTCTCTCCATGTTCATAGTAATGATGTCTTGATTTACAAATGAGTTGTTTTGTTTCTTTAGTTGTCAAGAGGTTGAGTTCTGAATGCAGAGCCTGCCTTTTCCTGTGAAGAGCCTCACTTGGACACCTGGCATGTTCTTGGTCTATTCTAGTAATTTCGTTGATTAGCTCTGATACCTTCTTGGTTTCCAATTTATTTCTTTGGGAAAGATATGAGATAATCTGTCCTCTTAAGAAGGTCTTCAGGGTTTCCTGGAGTATTCCTGCAGAGACCTCTGAGGATGTATTTGTCTCTAGAAAAAGCTGATTTGTTTGGATATAAATTCTGTACAGTTTTCGTCTGCTAATAAAAGTGGGATAAGACACCACTGCGAGATGATTATGTGGGGCATAATGATTTTAGCTTCAAGATCAAAGGGGCATGGTCGGGAATAACAATGGTGTTGTACTTGCAAGATTTAATCGTAGGCAAGAAATTGTTATTTATAAAGAAATAATCAATTCTTGAGTAGCAATGATGCACTGGTGAGTAGAAGGAATATGCTCTTGACAATCACATATCTCCCTTCAGGATCAGATATTGCATCTGATACTACAAATGAGACTGTTCTGTGAATAAGAATTCCCACACTTCTAGTTTTCTTTGTAAAGCTGGAATGAAATATTTGGCCAGTCCAGTCTCTGTGCAGCCAAAACTGATCCTTGCTTAATAAATGGGTCTATGGGTAAAAATACTATTTTAGCACTTAGACCTGGTCTGCTGTATCTTCAGTGTTTTTAACTTCAGATTTTTTCTTTTCATATCTGCTTATTGACTGCATAAATTAGCCATTGTCTTTTATATACACAGTAGGTGGAGGAAGCAGCACTTGTAACTATCATTTCCACATATCCATAGTGGAGGCCATGCAATTATTTATCATTCCTTCCTAAGTTTCAAAATGAAAATGACAGAAAGTATGGCATCATTTCAAACCACTGAAATAATTTATGAAGATAAATTGTACCAACACTAAATTTGTAAGGACTGTAATCACAAAATGTATTTATAAAGTATGTATTTTTGCAATATTCGACATAGAATGAGTCTGTGTAGGAAATGGGGTGCAATTTAGGTTTATTAACCTAAGAGTTATAATAAGCCCATTTGGTGGAGGTATGTTTATGCTATTAAAGTTTCGCATCACCTTATATTATGCTGTTATATTGCAGAAAGGCTTTGGGAACCCCCTGTTCTCAAAATGTATACTTCCACAGGTTCTTTTTAATGTGTGTCTGTGTCCGATTCTCTTTTACTCTGACCTGTAAGAGCACTTGGGGTATACAGGGGGAGGAGGTTGGGAGCATGCACTGACAGAGGGCACCCACCACACAATGAACCAAATAAGGATCCCAAATTAGGACCTGAGTACAGCCGTGCAACGGGTGACACCTCAGCACCACACTAGCTCAAATATAATAGAACAGTGTGAAGTTTTTTACAGTGCCAATCATACCATCAACCCCCCATGTTTTCCCTGCAAGTCAGAGGACCTGCTAACAGGGCAGGATGCAGATTAACATCATACACAGGACAGAACAATTGCAGGTTAAGGGCCTTGCTCAGGGCTCCAATGAAGTGGAATCACTTCTGGTATTTATGGGATTTAAACCGGCAACCTTCCAATTGCTGGTGCAGATCCTTAGCCTCAGATCCACCACTCCACCAGGGCTGGGGTATACAGCTATCACTTAATTCTGTATCATGCTATTGTATCAATTCTATACAGTCTACACCTTACTGTATATCATGCTACAGTTTTAATTCTATTGGAGTGTCCTCCTCATCCACTAACCTAACTAGTGCACCTCATCACTGGCAGTGGAGTAACCGGAAATGCAATCTAGAGAAGCAGGCAGTTTACTCATTGAAATATTACTTCTCTATTGTATTAAAAAAGTTTTCCGTCATGTCTGTGTTATTCAGCCTTGATTACTCCCCTCCACACCGCTTTCCCAATCATTACTTCTATGAACACACATCCTCTCTCCGTACCACCCCGTGACACTCTCAGTGGTAACTCACCCTACAACCCGAACGTTTATAACGGCAAGGCAGAAATCCAAATTCTCTATTCAGGAACGCTGAATTTTACATCGTGATAGGAAAAGAGCAGCAAGAGCTGATAATGAATGTCAAAAAAAAGAAAATGAACAAAAAAGAGCTGGATATAATACAAATCAAGAACAAAGAGAATTGTCCAGTAAACAAAAAAGAGAAAAATATCCCAAACAACATGTGAACAGAAATGCAAAAAGCAACGTTTATAGAATATATTGTAGAGGATACAGTAATTCATAATATTGTTTTTGATGAGCCGTTAATGTAGTTTAATTTTTAATTTACTTTTTATTATGTTTTACTTTTTACTTCTACTTTTGCTGTTTAACTTTTAATTTTTACTCTATTTTATTATTCATTGGTATTTAAAATAGAAACTTGTAGTCAAATATTCAAGTAACTGATTTTAATCTGTATAAACTAAGGACCAAACCATCTTCCTCCCGCTCCCCGCATACTCTTCTATATACCATCTTCTTAAATTCAATCGCTTTCTCTAATGGAGGAGTACCCTGACATGAGCCATGAGATAGCGGGTGGCCAGTGCCCATCCATGGGGGTTGGCGAGCGAAGCAAGCAGGGCGTAGAGCCCCCTAATCATTTTTAAAATATAATTCTCTAAAGATATTCCAAATTGAAATAAAATCAAGATGTGGTATTTTCCACCATACAACCTGGTAGCGCTAAATGTTCAATGTTCCAGGCAGCTCTGTTCTGGCATTGTTGTTCAGAATCTTAATCTCGTCTATGCTGCCTGTGTACCCCAGTTTTGATTATGGTGGAAGAACCTAATCAGCACATCGTCTGATTTTACAAAGCTAATCAATCTAAGGTATAGCGTGATTCATGGCAGCTATTGCCTTTCATTCAGGAGCTCATAAAACTTAAGTTTCTTATCTTAGAGGCAGTCAACTTCTCCTTTCAATGCTTATGAAAATATCTTGATGGTTCTCACATCAGAAATGATACTGTTGCAGTAGAGACTGCTTGTGTCATTTTAGTATATGTGCTGAGTGTCAGCAGGCTGCTTTTTTCTTGTGGACAACAGCTTAGCTCAGCTTTGCCTTTGTCTTTTGAACAGCCCACTTTTAAACAAACCAACTCATTTTCCAAAGATATTGGCACAGGCAATTACTGCAAATGTCAGATGTTACAGATAGACATATGATATTTCACATTGGCAACAGAAAATATTAGTCATCAATAGATTTTAAGATACATTTTGTGTAGTGCTTAACTCAGTTTATTCTTGAGCATAATGCTGCTCCCCATATGGCTTACATTTCTCAATTTATTAAAGAATTAATTATAAAATGCAAAGGGGCGTGTTGTTTTAGGATAAGACCAGAATTCCATGATAAAAAATGTACTTACAAGTGGGCCCTTTTCATCAAGTCAGAATCATTTGTGCTCTACCTGCAGCATGTGTTGGGCTCCGTATGTAAATTCGGAGAAGCTGACAGTCATCTCATGTGTATTCTTATTCCTCCAATCCTAATTTGTTTGTGAGTTACTCTCACTGTGGCCTGAGGTTTCATGCCACCTCTGGTTTTCTCAGCTCAGCCTGCATCCTGTACACCGACCTTGAGCAAGTGGCCGTGTATCCCTGTGCTGGGGCTACAGGATATGCAGTCTGGGGCCGTACGTGTCACTTCATTAAAAGCTAACAGTCATTTCACCCATCTCTACCTGACACTGATTGCTTGGCTAAAGGCACTGGACTGACAGCTCATTTTTCACACTACCTGCTCTTTGTTTCAAAAGGGCAGGTTGCACGTTTCGAAGAACATTTTACGGCTTTCATAAGCACAGAGGCCAGTTTTGTCATGAGCTGCTCTGTGCTTTGTTTCTTTATGAAAGAGGTGACTAAGAGCTAGAGTCTTAAAAAAGGGAAACAATTGAATTCACAGTGAAGACATAATGTCATCTTTTCAATTGGATAAGATGCCAAATATATAAAAAAAAAACACAACAAAGTAAAGAGTGTCAACTTGAGTGCCATTTAAAGCTTTTATTTGACACAAAATCAGTAACCAACTTGAAAAAGTCTTGATTGCTCCTGTCAAATGTCCAGAGTTGCTTTGCTTTAACTGGAAGTGTTATTTTTCTGATCAGGGCATGCATTGGCATGCATGAGGTCCACAATTCCATTTCATGTGGGAGTTGGCGTGTTCCTCCTTTGCGTCATCTGTGGGTTTCCTCTTCCACCTAAAAACACACTTTATATAGCCTTTTGTTTATCTTGCCTTCCTGTATATTATCTTTCTGTTATGCTCTCATGCTATATTAATCAAAAATGGCTGTGCAAAAAGCATGTATTTTTTTTAAGTAACTGTCAGTCTCAATTACAGAGAAGCTTAAGTAGCAACAGCAGCATGAGGTTGAAAGCACAAACTAGTCCAGAATAGGAAGATAAATAACACTAATACTAAAAAATAGCCAAGGAAGTTATTTAAGGTAAGGAAGGCAGATGCTTTGAAATAAGGTTGCTATACTTACTACTCACTAAACATGGTGTCAGAGTGGTGATGATTAGTGCAAGTAAGTAAGAATTAAACTGTGCTGTGTATAGGTGACAATAATGACCCTATAAACCTATATATTTAAGCTAGATTACTTTTATTCATTATTGATTTTATCTTTGTTTGCAGTTGTGCCAGCCCATCACACCCCATATTTAATCAGATTGGGGCATTGTACTGCATAGGTGCCAATGAACCTAACCTGCATATACTGTAAAAGAATATTAAACTACACATTTGAAAGACACAACTGTGCCATCACTAAAAATAGAAAAAGTTCAAAACATACAAACAAAATGCTTGATAAGCTTACTTATTGGTTTTGTGATGCTAAGTCACAGATGCAAAGTATTTATGTTTAGTACCATGAAAGTACAAATCAGACGCATTATAGTTGAAATGTATTTACTTTTTGGAAAAGGCTGCAAACATGGAGGATATGGACAGGAATTCTTAGTCCTTTTTCACCAAGATGATGAACTCATCAGTGAGGCCTCTAGGGAAATAATGTGAAAAGTCTGTCTTTTTTAAACCTGCCTCATTCTAGTGTATTTACATGCTGTGTTGCCCAGTTTTTCGATCAGTTGGATGCTGATTTGTGCTCCATCTCTTTTGATTTTGATTGCCCAAATGATCAATTTTTTTTTGTTATATACTGAGTTTTACGCAGACATCATTCGAAATTTTGTCAATGTGTATTTCATTATGATGGTGCTGATCACTGTGTTATCTGTTCTATACTCTATTTTGAATTTAATCATAAACAAATCACTTTAACTTACTGTATATTTACATCTATGCAAGGCATTGTACAGTTGCATTCAGAAAGTAGTCAGGAGTATATCTACAGTATATGCTTCGACTTTGTGTTTAATACCTAGTTTACTTGGAAAATTAAAAAGGTATATGTACATGCATTATTTCAGGCACACCCTGAAACCTAATCTAGACTATAACAGGAGAGACCATCCTCAAAAAGTGCGTGTAAGTTTTTAGGGTTTCCTGAACTCAAGAACTTTTATTAAGTGAACTTGTTCTTCAACTTTAAAATAGAGCCTGAACTTGAACTTTTCACTTTACTAGGATTTCATTTTTTGCAGTGAAAGTCTGGGCGCTATACAGCTGAAGGCCCTATCACCCATAGAGTGCAGGTTAGTGTGAGACAAAACAAGATTACCATAATCAGAGGACCTTAGTAGGTGAAAGTGATGAAGAAGGTCACTGATGTAGTCTGGTGCAATGACATTTAAAGCTTTGTAGGTTAATAATAGAATTTTACAGTTGATTCTGTAAGACACAGAGCCAGTGGAGGCGAAGCAGGATAGGTGCTCACTGTTACTGGTTCGTGTAAGGATTCTTGCAGCAGAGTTTTGAATCCACTGGAACTGTAATATAAGATTAGAAGCAGCACCTTACAGTAAGGAATTAAAATAACAATAATTGATACGGGATGGGCAGCACTGTGGTGCAGTGGGTAGCGCTGCTGCCTCGCAGTTGGGAAACCTGAGGACCTGGGTTCGCCTCCCGGGTCCTCCTGCGTGGAGTTTGCATGTTCTCCCCCGTGTCTGCGTGGGTTTCCTCCGGGCGCTCCGGTTTCCTCCCACAGTCTAAAGACATGCAGGTTAGGTGGATTGGCGATTCTAAATTGGCCCTAGTGTGTGCTTGGTGTGTGGGTGTGTTTGTGTGTGTCCTGCGGTGGGTTGGCACCTTGCCCAGGATTGGTTCCCTGCCTTGTGCCCTGTGTTGGCTGGGATTGGCTCCAGCAGACCCCCGTGACCCTGTGTTCGGATTCAGCGGGTTGGATAATGGATGGATGGATGGATGGATACAGGATGTGATACAAGCATAGACAAGTTTTTCAGCATTACAAAAGGAGAGGAATGAGCGAACGTGGGATATATTGAGGAGGTGAAAGTAAGAAAGTTTCTTAATGTGGTTTATATGGGCAGAATAAGAAAGGGAGAAATCAAAAATGACACCAAGATTCCTTGCATCAGAAGAAGGTCTGATGAGATCAATGTCAAAATTGACTGAAATGGAGCTAATTTTCTTAAGTTGTGCTTTAGTGTCAAATTTCCTTAATTCATTTTTGTTGCAGTTTGTTTGTCTGCTCTATCCGGGTTTTAATCTCACTGAGGCAAGTTCTGAGATGAGAAAGCTCTGATGAAGTTTCACTTTTAACATTGAAATAGAGTTACGTATCATCTGCATTAAAATGATAACCAAGTCAATAGCTATGAATGATATGGCCAAGGGAAAGCATATAGATACAGAAGAGCAGAGGGCCGAGGACAAAACCCTGAGGAACCTCTTGTGTGACCGGCGCTGAGCTGTATCTGCTGTTGCCAGGAATAACAAACTCTTGCCTGTTAGTCAGATTGGACTTAAACCACTGGAGAGCAGTGCTAGAGATACCCAGAATGTTTTCCATTCTGGACAGTAGAATGTCATGTCTGATGGTGTCAAATGCTCCACTAAGATCTAACAGAATTAATATGCTGCTTTTCCCAGAGTCTGCTGCCATAAGTAAATCATTAGTTACCCAAAGCAGAACAGTTTCACTGCTGTGCTCTGTTCTGAAACCAGACTGGAAGGGCTCCATCAGTTTATTAGAAGTTAAGCAATTGGTGAGTTGGAAGGCTAAAACACACTCAAGAATTTTTGACAGAAAAGGTAAGTGAGAAATGGGCAGAGACTGTCAATATCAAGACCAGTAATTATAAAGTGGCTGGCAGAGAACCGGTGTCAAGGGATGTATTTATTACTTTTGTAACAGTCAGGATTATGGCATGAAGGTAAGATTTAAGAAGTGTGGTGGTAATGGGGTCCAGTACACAAGTAGTTGGCCTCATCTTAAATTGCAGGGGCCTCATGCATAACGGTGTGCATAGAACTAACACTAAAACATGGCGTACAGACAAAAGTAGAAAAAAAACTCAGATGCACAAAAGCAAACTTCTACGCACTTCAGCTGCATACAGTAAATCCTGGTCAACGTGAAAAATAACGCACATGCACCTGCCTGGCAGGTCCTACCCCGACTCCTCCCAAAATTTTACATATTTTAATATGTAACTCAATATAACTGGCTTAAGCAGTGGTATAAACAACAAAAGGAAGTTGATTGAGTGATACAGAGTGGCAGAGAAACTTGGAAGTTCAAGTTCAGAAGGTCACACAGTGCCCGAAGTAAAAAAGGAGTGGTCAGATATCAAAGTCAACATGAAAAGGCGAGTCGTATCCCACTATCTGAGTGTCATACGGAAGCATATTAGGGTACAGGGAAAAAAAAAAGGGACACAGTGAAAAAAACTTAAAATGTCCACTTTAATCGTATAGTTTATTTTGCCACTAAAGTAGAATGTCGTAAACTAAGTCTTAAAATCAATGATTAATTTACTAGAGTTTCTCAGATCCCATCGTAACTAAAATAGCATGTTCGTATTGTAAGTGTCCTTGTATGTGCTCTTCATTTGTGTGAATCATTACGTGCTTCTTAAACGGGCTTTCTCTTATGCCGACAGGACATAAAATACATTACATTCATGATATTACAGCTCTCAGAACAATTAAATACTAAGATACATACTTAATATTATTTTCAGGATGAAATGGTGGCACAGTGGTAGCAATGAGCTAGCACCCCATCCAGAGATTGTTCCTGCTTCCCACAAGGTGCTTGCTGGGACATGCGCAACCCTCAATGAAATAATTTATTGCAACAATACTGTCTCTTTCAAATGTACCGACCCCCAATTCCTGTCCTTCCTTGTCTTTCTCCACACAACCAATTGCCACACAATAAGCTCTGCAATAAATGTCAAACCATCTGTTGATTCCTCAAAACTTTTAAGGAACATTGAAAAATCTTCAAAGTGTTTAATTATTCCATCCATGTATCCATCCAGTCCGAGCAAGCATACAGCACGAGGCAGGACCAATCCCTGGACAGGGTGCCAGCTCATCACTACTGCCGTATCACTGTGACCACACGTTTAATCGTTAACAGTATCAATTTTTACATGAAGTTAAAAATGTATCTGTATAATGTAATATACATTCTTTAATGCATTTCATCTTAAAATGATATCAAGAGCTCCAAGAAGATAGCTCTTGGAAATCTAAATCGACTTAGAAGCCAGTCGTCATAATCTGTAAATGCACACTCTCTTCTATTGAATTGAATTGAATTCCTTTATTGTTGTTGTACGGTACAATGAGATGCAATATGAAAATCTTCCATAAACTTATTTTCCTATAAAATGATAAAATAACAACAATAATAATAATAACTAGCCAACCTGCGGCGTAGCATATGCCTCATAATTATTTATTGATGGGTGAACACTTCCTGAAAGACACAGTTGTCCAAATGGGGTGAATTTGAGGATACGACTGTGAGTGAATGAAAAGATGGAACTCTGGAGAGAGCAACATACAATTGTCCGTGACTGAAAACTGGTTTTGGCAGATACAGGCATATCTTTTTGAATGTTTGGCCCTGTGCCTTATTGTCATTGCAAAGGCCAATCTAACAGGAAATTGTCTGCGTGTAAAAGTAAAAGGCAAATTTGAATCTGATGGGGTCAGGGATATTTTGGAAGTGAATAGTAGCTGGAAGCATTTGGGACATTGCCACAATTTCTGCCTTGCCACCATAAACTCCGGAAGTATTCATGTAGTCAGCGTATTGTTGAGCAGACTGTATGACTATTTCCGTGACTAAGAACAACACTCTGTTGTGCGTACCCCATGGTCTTAGAGTTGGCGGGTGGGGCTCTGTCGTGCGTACCCCATGCGCACTGCCTGCTCATGCCTCAAGAGCGAGGGTGCATGCAGGAGGAGGGCTAGAGTTGGTGGGCGGGGCTCTGTCGTGCGTATCCCATGACGCGGGAGAAGGGTTTGAGTTGGCGGGAGGGGCTCTGTCTCGCATGCGTGCATATCCCATGGTCAGGCGACTTGGTGGATTATATATAGAAAAGCAGCCAGAACTGAAAAGAACAATGAAAAGTCAACGTGGCTCAGAGGTGCATGTTTACTGTAGCAGAGACGATTATAGCTCGCATGCTGAGTTGTTGCAGAGTGACAGTTGAGAAGTAAATGTCGCCATATAGTTGTTGAATGGGATCAGAAATAAAAGGAAAACAACATGAAGGCAATGTCACAGGTGTTCCGTTTGTCCCGTCTTCAACATCGAGGAGCCATGTTGTGAAATGTTGTGATTCTACACTCAGATACATTGGGTTAAAATACTCTGAGTGGTGCACTGAGAGTAACAACGCTAAATCAGCTACGGTATTTGGAATAGCTTGGCCATTCTGTGCACCATTACATTGTTATAGGTTGATTACAATTAGTGTATTTAATTAAGCCGTGTCAGGGATGTGAATCTAAAAAAGAAAGTGAAACCACACAGGAACAGTAGCACTGCTTTAATGCTCGGTGCCAACAGTGTGCCAAACCGAGTGGAAATTTTCATACGCACAGGGTAAGGCTGGCATGAGAATGTGTATGGCTATACAGCAAGTTTAGTTTTTATACATCTCGAAGTGAGGGTGGAAATGGGCATACGCAACATTTTTGTGTGTATGCACCATTTATACATAAGGCCCCAGGTCATTAATAAACGCAGATATGACTAGTGAAAATTTAGAAAAGGAGCTACAGTAGATGGAATGGGAAGACAGGAAAGATATAAATGGATGATGGATTTATGTTTGTTGATATTTTATTACAGAAAAAGTGGAGGAATATTTTACAGACTTCAGTGGAGGAGGTAATTGGGCCAAATGCTGATAACCCTCTGGTTATCATGGCCACTTTCTATTATTCTGCCATAATGTGTGTTCATTGCTGCAGTTAGTACAACTCTGTAAGCTCTTTGATGGTCAGAGAGGGCCTGGATGTGGACAGTAAGGCCAATCTTACATGACATTCTCTCAAGGTGTCAACCAGCTGATTTCATATTCAATTTCAATTCTGAGTTGTACCATTGAGTTGAACACTTAAAGGAAACCTCCTTATGTTTTAAAGGAACTGTTTAATCTAGTGCTGAATGTAGGGCTGAGTTATAGTAGTCAACAAGACTATCTAGTGTGGATGGAATAGGGGAAGACAGAAAAAGATCAGAAATTGATCCAGCAAGGATAGAGGGACAGATAGTTTTAATGTTTCTGAAAGAAATTTGACATGTATAGGTAAGAGGAGGGCGAGGTAATGAGACAGTGGGCACAAGAGGGCAGCCCCCCTGATTTCCACCAAGGACGACGGATACGGAGCTGGGAAGCTCAACCCTGTGGGGGTCCGTTGCCAAACCCATGGGGCACCTGGATGGTTCCTGAGCCTTGCAGGACAGTACTTCCGCCACACCAGGAAGTGCTGCCGCTCCAGGAACTGTGTATGCCCGGAGTGCTTCTGGGTGCAAAGGCAGCACTTCCGCCACACCAGGAAGTGCTGCCGGAAGACCATCACTGAGCACCTGGAGCACATCTGGGGTTCGATAAAAGGGGCCGCCTCACTCGCTTTAAGGAGCCAGAGTCAGGAGGAGGAAGACGGAGCTTGCGAGTGAGGAGTGGAGGTGACAGAGAGACAGGGATGGAGGAGTCATGTATGAGTCGCTGGAACCTGTTGTAAATACAGTAGTATGAAATAAACCATGTGTTGTGGACGTTGGTGTCGTGTCTGTCTGTGGCTGGGCTATCTGTTACAGCAGAAACAGGTGGGTGTTTACACAATGACTTTCTTAATAACAATCCCAAAACATTGTACGTTCAAATACGTAAAAATACAACTGATTTTGTTTTGCTCTTTTTCATAGACCACCAGCAGTAAAAAGTAAATGTTAAGATTGTGTTTCATTTTTTTTTTGTGAATCCTTCCATTAAATAGTTTTCCATTAGTGTTCATTTTGGAGTCCATAGACAAGACAAAAGTTGATCTGACTTTGACTAAAGTGTAAACCCTATTGTAACAGATTGAGGTGTGGTCCACCTCTTGAACCCTCAGGTACCACTCTGAACACCAGGTGAAAGTATAAATACTATTTATTTTATAATTATACTGTGCACAAAGCACCCTCCACTCCACACTCATAAACACAACAATTCTCTCTACAATAAACCAATCCTCCTTGCCCAGACACTTCGCCACCCTACCTCCCAGCTCAGCTCAGTGTCTGGGCTTTCCCACAGTCCTTTTATATGCCCTGACCCGGAAGTGGTTCCTGGCCAAACCCACAAGTCCTAATTCCCTCCGGGTCAGGGTAAACAGTCCTTTCTTCAGCCCGGGAGCACGTCGTTCCTTCCTGTCACGTGATGATGACGCACTCCCGGGTTATAGGGCACATAAGAGCCCGCTAGCCCCCCTACAGCGACTCCCGGTGGCCCCCAAGGTATCCAGCAGGGCTGTGTATACAAACTACAAAGTCCATAAGGCCCTGCTGGAACTCAGGGCACCATCATGCTGTCTGGAGGGCTCCTCCTGACGGCCTGGGGGTGGCGACCGGAGTCTATAGCCGGTCGTCCATCACACTATATAGACCCCTATGACTCTGATTGGCTAGTTTGGTAACTGCGTATTTCCTGAAACATATTTCCGTTCATCTTCCTGTTTGAAAGCTGTGAAACATATGAAAAAGTGGAGAAATATGAGAGACAATATGTTCACCTGTGGAAAAAAATGTGTAGCAAGAAGAACTATGATCTTGGAAGGTAAAATCTGCCTGAATTTTAATGGATCATTCACTTCTTCTGGGTGCTATAAACACCACCAACTAACGTTCAGGCATCTATCTGTGGCATTGTGTAACACAGAAGTATAATCTGCTTTCTAAGGCATAGCCTATGTGCATAGCTACAGTGTAGGTATAAATCAGCCTTGACACTTACAGAAAATTGGTAAAAATATCTTTATACAAATGCTTTACTGTGTTAGCCATGACATTAAGTCAGGTTTATTGTCTAGTGAGCATAGTACAATGAAATTCATACTTGCATGTCTCCTCTGAGAAAGTGACATAAGTACAATACAAATAATAAATAAATAAAAATGATGCAACAGTTAGCATTTAAAATAACACAATATAAACAATTACATACAATGTGTATTTGCAAGTATTAGATGTTAACACTATTTGTTACATTGCAATATTTGTTCTTATGATTAACTGTTCAGTAACTTTGAGAAAAGCTGCTGTATGGTATGGCTGAGGTCCTTAATAATTTTCTTTGCCTTCCTAAGTCAGCAACCGTTGTCTATGTCCTGAGCAGAAGATGAAATCAGTGAGAATGGACTCCACTGTGTACCTACAGAAGTTTGTAAGAACAGGTGGAGAAATGCTCTCCAATCAATAATGGACAACTCCTGTGAGGCAGCGGAAAGGACAGGTTCTACTACAGAAATGATCCCAGAGACACTTCTCTGCTGGGGTTTCAACGGGACTTCCAGGCAAAGGGCTATTGAACTTGCAGCTGGGGTTGAAATTGTCAGTAGGAGCTCAGCTTGTTTCAAGAAAAAGGGCCAAAGGTGGTCAGTAAAGTATGGGTGAATTTTTAAAGAATTACCTGCTTTACGGTGGGTGAGTGCAATAGGCACTCCAAATCATAGTAATCGGAAGGAATCTGTAGGCAAGCCATTAAATGGCACTTATGCCATAAGAATGTATATATACAGAATGTATATATCTTCATTTTACATTATTATTTGCCCATTATTGATTATCCCTCATAGTGTGTTTATTCTTAAACATTAAAACACTTTTTTTGTATACTCCTGGTCTTTTTGGATCTTATTTTGGGTTCATGGTTAGCTACGAGACCTATTGGCCTCAATATCCACATTAAAAAATCAAGAGCTTGGCTTAAGCTCTGTTGGCTTTGAAACAATTTGACTAGAAGGGTGGGCTTGACACAATTAAGTGACAGCAATAAATTACATCTCTTGTTTCAGAGTGCACCTCAAGGGTGATGTTTGATCTGTGAGTGCTGAGAGGATAACAAACTACTAGTGTATCCATGGAAATGCTCTAAAATATCTTAAAGAACTCCTTATATTACAATCCACTACAAGAAACCTCCTGCCTTCGCCCCCCTGTGACCAAACTTCATACAATGGGAGACCGAGCTTTTGCAGCCTCTGTTCCACGGCTCTGGAATGCCCTACCAGAGAGCCTAAGAACACAGCAGATTGTGGGCTGTTTTAAAAAACAGCTAAAGACTTTTCTATTTAGGAAAGCATATTAACAAGAATCCTATAATTATTGTTCTTTTATCTCTGTTTTTATCTTGCCTTGCCATTGTTTAAACTTTTTATGTTGCACTTTGAGATTTACTGCAATTGTAAAGTGCCCCTATAAATAAAATGCATTATTATTATTATTATTAATGTAAAGAGTGGGGAGAAGGTCGTCATCTCGCTATTTCTTCTCTATATGCTTTTTCCTGGTAAGAGTTGAAGATCTGAGCATACTACTGCAGCAGGTGAAATGTAGAATAGGATGTCATAACAATCCATTGAGACTTCATTATGAAAGTCTATCCATTTTGTTAACCCACTTTGTCCAATTCAGTTTTGCAGTGAGCAGAACCTATCCTGGAAGCACCACAGGAACCATCCCTGGTCCAGGTACCATTTAAGTGAACCCCCAAATTCAACAACTTTAGTTACTGTATATGTTTCTGTTAATTGGAGGAAAAACTATATTTTTCCAGAGGAAAACACACATAAACATTGGAAAAACATACAGACTCAACCTAGATAGTGAACAGGTTGAGATTCAGACTCAGTCGATGTCCTGTCTATGCAACAGTATGCTACCTTCATTTAGAAAGTACTACATAAAAATAAAGGAAGCATGACCGATCCACTACAACACATTCCTTATCAAATTCATAAGATAAACTCTTATATTGAATATGAAAGAACCATTGTTTTATTGCTTTGTGGAAATAAAAAAGAACAAGGAAACATCTATTCTCTTCTGGGCTTTCCACCACTTAATTTGAGATGTGCAATAGGAGATTGTGCAGCAAATCAGTTCATTGCAGGATGTTAAGCAAATGATTAACAATAGAATCAATTTGTGTAAAAACAAAAGGTTTGGTGGTTCCATTTCTATACTATGAGATTTTCAATTTCTGCTGCTTGGTACATATAGGGTTACTTTTGTCACAAAAAAAGTCTCTGTGTGTAAGCAAATAGAAATTAAAGGTAAAGAATATTATTCCAAGAACTGAGAAAGAGTTTACTTTCAAAACTAAATGCATGAATGTGGCGTCTATCGACTCTCTAGAGTATTTAATCAGTGCCTCTTTTGTCTCTCAGAGTAGAAGATTACCATTAATAGTCCTCTGTGCACAGCAAAAGAGGGCTTTGCATTTGTAGAATGCCTGCTGCTGCTCGAGAAGAAGAAATGCTAATTTGTATCCTAGTGGGATACTTCTGCATCTTCTCTATTCCTTAAGGAAAACAGTAAACTGATGCTGGAAAACGTATTTTGTGTTTCAAGTTGCTTCGTTTTGAGATCTATGTGAAGTGCTTGAAAGAATAGTTACAGCCTGTGCAGAGTAGTTCCATTTCCTTAGTTTCTGCACCTCATTTTCTTCATCTTAACCCCTCACCTTACCTGACCTCTCTGTTTTAGCTGTCTGTGAAAACATTTGCATTATTCTTTGTTAGTTAGTCCTGCCATAATTGCCATGATTTTGGCCTCCGGTCTGACCAAGAAAGACTGGGTTGTCTATCAATTATTTAATTTTATATACAGTAGGACCTTACCTTTATATTGAGTAGTGAAAGCTGGCATCATCCTAGAATTTTATTACATTCTCGATAACCATCTAGTAAACATTCTAGAGCTTGGAAAAGGTGCTATATAAATAAAACATATTATTATTATTATTATATTATTGTAATGTGATAACCATATTGAACTGAAAGGAATGTACAATGTAACTTCTTTAGTTAGCACCTACTGATGATTCTAATTTGAGGTGCAGCTGGGCCAGTCTCATGATTTTAAGGTGCTGAACACTGCAAAACTTACTTCTATACATAATTTGTAATCTGCATTTTGTTTTATGGCTATAATACTTTATTGTTACTTATGAATAGCTGCAGTACCTAGTGTTAATTATGGGTTATGGAAGAAATTAAATATTTATGTATTTTTAAAAATGTTATCCCTTTTGTCATTACTGGCTGCAATTCAAGGGTTCTATATGTCACCTACCCTGCCTCTCCAATAACTATCACTTTCTCTGCTCCCATAAGTCAAGAATTTGTTGTTTTTGTGAACGATTAGATTAATTAATTGCCATAATTACCTGCATGGTTGGAAACATGAACACTGCATTTTCTGGCTTAATGCAGTTGCACGCATGTATGTTAAATCCCACACTGATAAACTGGGTGGCTTTTTGAATACAGTCAATCTTCAACTATTGCAGGAGTTACATTCCTAGGGAATGACATAAAAGTCAAAAATGAGAATGTTAATATACTGAATCTAAGGGAAATAGGGGTTCAGATTCTTGCGACTACCAAAAACTTGAATCTTTCACTAGAGATTGCTCAAAATACACTTTTTTGCATAGAGGTCTTTATAACAAAGCATTGTTTATGATAATCTGCACTTTTCATAACACATCAACTATCGAAATAACCCATAAAATGCAGTACACAAAATACATTTGGGAACATGCAAAAAACCATTTTTCCTGACTTGTCATTCCTTAGAATTCTGTGACACTGATGTGCTAACTTCTCAATAAAAACAAACAAAATAAAAAACTTTTACATTGAAATAGGAGACGTAAAAGCAAACCAAACAAAACATTTAGTCACTACTGTCAGAAGACGCTAAAACTGGCAATGTCTCAGCATCACCTCTAACACACTGTCCTTCATTGCTGGCAGATTGCATTGCAGATTATGAAGCTTGAAATAATCTTTCAGCAATGTCTGCTTCTTGCACCGCTTGAGATCCTTAAAAATCATGGTGTATATGAGCATAGCAAGTTAATGTTTAACCTTGAAGCTGCAATCGATAATGGCATCATCAGCCTCAAAGTCTCTAGCCACTTGGTCGCTGCCAACAGGAAGTTTATCTAACACCTTTATTTTCACACTAAGCCATATCACTGGCTTAGCACACTTGGCCTTAGTACTCAAATGGCTTACACTACGCTTTGGGTCAAAAATTGTAACATGAAAATCGATACTTTAAGTAAAACAATGAAAGCTCTTTGGTCTATAACGGTAGGATGAACAAGAGGACACGAGCTACTGTCATGATTCCCTGCTGTAGGCATCTCTGGCTTAGCCCTTCAATGGCTCACATCATATCTCTCTAATAGGCAACAGTTTGTCACACTCGGCCGATATAAATCCTCCACCTTACCTGTGTCACGTGGTGTCCCTCAGGGTTCAGTCCTTGGGCCATTACACTTTCTACTTTATATCCTTCCTTTGGGTCAGATTATTCGCAGACATGGCCTTAACTTCCACTGTTATGCAGATGATATACAATTATATCTTAGTACACACTCCCCTACAGACTCGCCTCCCAGCACACTCACTGACTGCATCACTGATCTTAAGCTATGGATGGAACATAAGTTTCTCAAACTTAATGCCAATAAAACTAAAGTGTTACTGGTAAACTCCCAACTTGCTAAGGCATCCAATTTCTCTATTTCTGTTGATGGTACACTTGTCAAACCTGCTCCTGTTGTCAGAAATCTTGGTGTTTTGTTTGATTCATCACTTAACTTTGAGCTATACATTAGGTCTCTTTCCAAAATGTAATTCTATCACCTCTGTAACATTGCTCGCCTCCATCCATTTCTGTCCTTGTCTAATGCTCAAACTCTGGTTCATTGTTTCATAATGTCTCATATTGATTACTTTAATTGCGTCTTCATCAGCCTCCCTGCAAAATCCATACAGAAGCTACAGTACATTCAGAACTTTTCAGCCAGAGTCCTCACCCACACAAAGTGTTTTGCTCCCATCTCCCCGGTTCTCTCCCACTTTCACTGGTTACTGGTTCCATTAAGGATTAAATTCACAATTCTGCTTCTCTCCTTCAAAGCCCTACATAACCTTGCTCCTCTCTACCTCACTCAGCTCCTAGCTCCTTACACTCCTTGTCGCTCTCTCAGGTCCTCGAGCAGATCTCCTTACTGTCCCACGCACTAGACTCTCCGCCTTGGGAGGCAGGTCCTTCAGTGTTATGGCCCCTCAACTCTGGAACTCTCTTCCTCAGTGTCTCCGAGATTGCTCCTCTTTCTGCACCTTTAAATTTCAACTGAAAACTTTCCTCTTCTATGAATTTTTCTCTTCTGTGATGTTTTTTTTTTTTTACTTTGTATGTAAAGCGACCTTGGGTTTGTGAAAGGCGCTCAATAAAGAAACTTATTACTATTATTATTATTATTATTATTATTATTATTATTATTATTATTACTAGCTGCTACTTAAACTTGCACACATCGCAGCTCTCATTTTTTTCTCTAATGTTCATACATTTGAACACTGCAAATGTGTGAGGCTACTAGCGCAAAGGTGAAAACGACATTACAAAAAATAAAACTTCCACAAATACTTGATGTTGCAAAAGTTAAATGCACAAAAGTTGAGGATGGGCTGTAACTGAATTCATTGACCAGAGAAAGCATCTACAGTTCAGGGGGATTGGGGTTCACAAACATTGCTACAAGTCTCCATATTATTACAAGAGACAGTACCAGTGGCAATATTTGATAATGTTATAAAGTTGATTCAATGTTGAATCCGAATAGCAACTCAGCACTCGCTAAAAAAATTGCATTTCATTCTGTTTCATCATGGCTTATCTCTAACACACTTCGTAACAATGTACAGGTGTAGAATAGCATTGGCTTTTTCAAAATAGTAAGGTTTTGCTTTGATTAAAAGTGTTATGACATCACTTAGTTTCAGAGGAATTGTCAAGTATATACAGTGCAGTGAAATTCGTAACTGCACATTTGACTAACATGGAGCAGGCCACCGCTGTCCATTTCCAGCAACCTGAATTTATCTCCAGGGTTATGTTTAATATAACTGCACAAAATAAAAGGGAGTGGTGAACAAAAGAGCCGAATTTCTTTTTGCATACAGTTTTGTGAAATTGACAGTAATTTTCACATGCTTTTGCTCCTACGTAACTCACTAAAAAGGGTGTTTTGAAATTTTAAGTTTTTGAGGGATTGAAAGAAAGGAACATCACTTAAGTGTTTGATAGCACTGTGCACCCCTTTTATATCTGTATATTTCTCAGAAAAGGGTTTAGATGAAAATGAACATGGAAAAAATGACTTTTAGAAATTCAATATTGTTAAACACAACCCACAATGAGACAAAATGACGTATTCTTAGACAAAAGGTGTAATCTAGCAAGGCACTGAACTTATCTAAATTAACTGAGAAGAAAAGGTTGTACCTGCCGCCTTAGATATGATCTCACTTTTGCTGGTGAAAAGTTTTGTGTGCACTGAATAAGGTGTCCTCCCATCAGTCCCAGCATAATTCTGCTGCCTGATGGGAATTGTAGTTCGCATTGTTATCATTGGTTTTTGGGCTGCACCCCATTATAACCCCTCCCTCTGACATAATCTATGTTTTAAGTCTTACCAATGGCAATGCACATGAAAAATTTTGTGAAAATCAGTGCAGCCGTTTTTTGTATGGTTGACGAACAGTCAAACTGGCTGACAGAGTACAGTTTTCTTTATTTATGTTTCTGCAGAAACATACTGTGTACTGTTGAAGACCACTGTCAGTGCCATTTATGTATTTTTGAAATGCAGTGGCTATCATATTACTAGCAACAGTGCCATTTTTCTACCACATGACCACCAGAGGTCCCTACATGCTACTCATGTTGTCCAGTTTTTCTAAATTAAAAAAATCTTTGCAGTTTATTTAGTTAGTTGCAAATCTACTTAGGGATTTAAAATTTTGGCCTGTTTTTTGACTTTGAGTTTTGGTTTATGTCTTGGGTTTTGGTGTTTTGGCTTTGGTAGACCTCTGGGTTTTGACCTCCATGTTTATATATTTACAGACCAGCTTCTTGGCTTTATTTTCAGGGTCTTTGTCTCCTCTTTGCCTAATTTCTGGCCTCCCATTTTACACTTGGCAGAAAAGGGGGAACAATGACTGTGGATGATCATAGCTTGTGACTGGCTGCCATCCCATTAAGTGCTGGTACGTGTATTGTGTACAGTGATAATATGGATCCTCCAAGACCTGAAAATGATATTAAAAAATGAATATATCAATGGACATGTAGTTGAGTATGTACTTTTTTTGTTACTACAAATAACTCTATAAATGTACCACCACTATAAAGCACATTAATCAAGCAATACTTTACAAACAAACAATACTTTACTGTTCACAAAGAGCAAAACCATCCACAAGCCAGGGATTGTCTCAGCATGCTCCCATGATGACTATCTTCATTTTGTGGATTTTTTTTTGCCAAAAGGAGACGTGGGCTTTCTGTCCCTGCTATTGCATCTCAAGCATGGTGCCAGAAAATACTCCATACAGAAATGCAGAAGCTTTCATTTAGTTTTTTTCATCCAGCAGTGCCCACATTGCTGCTGTGGAATGGCATTCCAATAAGTTACCAGTCCACTGGAGGTTTTTCCTTTAAGCTTTCACTGCCAGCCATTCTAGGCAGTGATACAGATTTGTGCAAAAGGGGGGTAAAATAGTTGATTTTCTCTTCTTGTGTTACCCTGCCAATACACTGAGAAATCATTGTTAGTGAAAAATAAAGGCTTTGTGATCATATTTTGTAAAATATTGAAGTTAATCATAGAGCAGAAATAAAGGAAACCCAAAGGTCTTTTTATATTTATGGAAGGCAGCTTGAGAAGCAAGTGAGTATTGATTGCTGCTGTGTGACTCTTCAGTATGTGATTAGCTGCGTGAATAGCAACAATGATGATGCTAATGAAAATGTTGAGGAAAGACACTGAGCACGTTCCTCATGCTTTCCTTGGTATTGTGTGATGCCAGCCATCTGGTATTTTTTTACCAATCTGCAAAAAGGCTGCTGCCTTACTGAAAAAGTGAAGAACTGATTACCATTTAACTGTGTAGTTGCATCAGCAGGATATTTAATTTACCAAGGCTTATCATGGAGCACTCCGCTTCCCTTGGGTTAATTAATGTAATGTAAAGCAGCCGTGCAAGGCAACCAGTCCCCCCACAATTCCAGATGCTAATAGAGGAAAGTCGATCATTTCTACAAGCTGCCAGGCTCATCTCTTCTAATGTTTGTACTACCAGCTGTTTACCCAGCACTAACCAAAATAGCACCACATGCATCGTATACATTTTTCTGTTTTTTAGTCAACTTTTATTTCACAGGGCACTTTTTTTATGATAAACACCACAAGAAATCTGAATGGTTATGATAAGCTGCCAGTCTTGGCTACTTCTAATTGTTAGTCTGCATTTTGATGTAAGCGTTGAACTCTGTCAGTTGTCATAAATCTAGATGGTTATGCTCAGTTGTTTTTCATGGCCTTTACTATCAATGGTAATTTTTTTTCAGGGGTTCAAGCCTCAGAAAAAAACTTTTTTTTAATTTGTCACATACTTCAACCCCATAATCACACACACAACTAAAACCATCCAGCAGAAAGACATTTTTCAACATTTTTGAAAAAATAGTTAGCTTGACTTTTAGTGCTGCTTTAATTTTCTAAAACAAAGATCTGTCACGGCTCAGGAAGATGTCATCATCAGAATAAGAGTGATGTGCGTGTTTGTATCTGGGGTTTTTCACCTGTGTCTAAGTGGCTTGGTTCAGGGAAAGGGTCCAAAGGCTGGACGGCTCGATGAACATAACAACATAAGAAATTTGACAAATGACAGAAGACCATTCAGTCCATCAAGCCCGTTCATTTAGGTAATAGCTAAATGGTCCCAATATCTCATCCAGATTCTTCTTAAATGTTGTCAAGGTTTCTGCTTCAAGTACATGTCTCAGTCATTTGTTCCAGAGTCCCATAACACTTTGCATAAAGAGGTGCTTCCTGGCTTCAATTGTAAATATACGTCCCTTTAATTTTCATTATCGTCCTCAAGTATTTGATTCACCCTTAAAGTGAAAGAATGATGCTGGATCCACTTTATCAGTGCCATTGAGGATTTTAAATACTTTGATTAAGCCACCACACAGTCTCCTCTACTCAAGACTAAACAGACTAAACTAAATTCTCTGAGTTAGTCTGAGTAGTACATGTCCTTAAGTCCTGGGATGCACTTCTTTGCTCTCCTCTGCTCAGCTTCAAGTGATGCTATGTCTTTTTTTATACCGAGGTGACCAGAACTGTACACAGTACACCTGATGCAGAGATGAATTCCAGGAAGGCATAATTCAGATGTTAACCTCAGTATTAGACAGCCAGCCAGCAACTGAGCAGGGTGTGGTAGATGCATTTTTTAAATTCTAATAGAAAAATAAATTAGTCCAATAAACAATTTACTTATGCCAAGTGCCCATTCTACAACTAATGGCAAGCTCTATCTTGGAGGCTCACATTTGAGCTCATATACCATTTAATATATTTAGTATAAGATGAAAATACTTTTATGCTTGTGACTAAATGCAAGTTAACTCTAAGTGGCCTGGAGGAGGCGCTCCAGCTCCCCAAACATCTAATACAAACAAGCTTGGACACAAGTCACAGTAAACAAGAGGATTTATTTTGTTTCATGAGAAACTGATTACTGGCAAGTGTTTCCCACACCACAGCCACAGTACAGAAGCACAGCAATACTCTGTCTTGTTCTTCTTGTTTTCTCTCTCTCTCTCCCTGTCTCTGCCTCTTCTGCTTCACACATCAACCTCCTTCATCCACAGGTAGCTCCCGGACGCACTTCTGGATGAGGTGAGAGCTCAACAAAGTAGGGCTCACCAGTACCCACAACACCCCGTGGTGGCACCGACGGAACCCAACAGGGCTGAACAGAAGAACTGCAGTTCCCAAGATGCTTTGTAGGAATCTGGGGTACTGCCACAACCCTGGGGAGTTGCTCCAGGGGACATAATTCCCTGTACATGCTCTCTCTCCCTTCCCTTCAAAACTGAGGACATCCCTCACAGTGTAAATACAGCAAAAGAGCAACATATATACAGTATATATTACAAAATCATTTGAAACATAGTGTCCTGAGGTGGGCTGGCACCTTGCCAGGGATTGGTTCCTGCCTTGTGCCCTGTGTTGGCTGGGATTGGCTCCAGCAGACCCCCGTGACCCTGTGTTCGGATTCAGCGGGTTGGAATATGGATGGATGGATTTGAAACATATGTCTTAGAGGTGTACTAATTATTTGTTATATTTTCTGCACTGTATTTTTTTCATTTTTAACAATTTTGTTTAGCACCTTTGTTAGTGAACTCTGTCAAATAATTATGTTCATTGATTAGATTGAGTTTTGGAGTTTCTTTAATCAATGAATAGATGGTTGTTTCAAAAGAATATAACATGACATGTTATTTTTCAAGCCCTGTTAACCCAAATCAGGGTTTCACAGTCCCAACTATGCTAGATGAAAAGCAGAAACCAACTCTGGGCAGAGCGCTAGTCCATCACAAGGTGCTTTAGGGTATTGCATTTAATATTACTCTATGTGCATAATCATAAAGCTGTAAGATTTTAATCCACTGACCAGCTATCTTCTAAGTATTATTTTAATATCTGCTTTTTTGGTGCCTTTTGCAAAAATTATTACAATAAAGTTATAAGGTTTCCATTACCTTTCATAATAAGTTACTTATAAACTGCCAAATATGCTAGCAAATTGTCAAAAGCAACATCTCTGAAGATGGAAAGTTCATGTTTTTCAGACATGGGCATGAAATTAAACACTAAATGCTAATTATATTTTACCAAAGCAAAAAAGCTGAAGAAACTGTTAAAAATAAATGTGACATTTAATAATTTACCAAGTGTGGTTATTGTGCTTGGATTAGTATATAAATTCAAAAAAACAGATTATCATTTATTTAACTTTCTGATATGTATGGCAACGTATAAGTGCCTATCCTAGCAGGAGAAGTTACTGTGCAATTAATTAACCTGTGATGAGTTCTTCTTACCAGTAGGCATCTTAACCCTGACTCACACTAGGCTGTGATGAGATAGAGGTCCATGACAATGCAAGTTTTTAAATAAATAAACAATGCGCTCAGGTGGGGAGGCGCAGGCTTAAGTGATAGTGTGGCTGAGAGGTTCTGGGATGTTAGTGAGTATTTGGCTGGCCAAGCTTTCAAATGAGAACCATCACACAGGCACATTTCTTGAACACATGGAAGCTTCATACAGCAGATAGCCAAAACCATGCTGAAGTTCAGGAAAGTCTCTTTTTTGACATATAATACGCAAAGAAGGATTTGGATTAAAACAATTTTAGACATCTTTTTTGGAAAGTAGACTTATGGCATTGGTAGTTTATGCCCCAACCTTTATTTTCTATGTTTTTTCTAGTATTGTGTTCTGCTAAGATATGATAAGACAATGGAATTCAGCCACTCATTTGTAGCACGAGCTGTTTAAAAAACTGAAAGGTAAAAGAAGAAACTGGCAATCTTTGCATTTTTTTTTTACTTTCTCCATATTTTTTCTAAGAAGACATTACCGTTTTTATGAAATAAAGATCAACTTGGAGTTTTCAATAGAAAATGGAAAAATACCTTATGATATTCCTAAAACCCATACTGATATATATAGGACATGTTTTGAGCATTTTTGAAAACATGTTCATCTTTGTGTCTGTGTGTTTGTATGTGTGTAGTAAAACTTTTCGGCACATTGTAACTTGAAAACAAATTGAGTAATTCTTTTGATATTTTGTGGAGAACTTAAGCTTCTTAGTCTTAAGAGCTGATTAGGTTTTTGGTGAATTCAGACTCTTCAGCTTAAAAATTTCAAAGTTTAAAATCACCACACCTCAGAATTTCACAAAATGTGGCATATACACTAAGAAACACATTTTTAAATTTTAAGTTTAATCCATTTAAGTTCTGACTTTGAGCTTTTAACACTAGAATCACTACAAACAATGGCAATGAGTATATTTTTAAACATTTTTAATTTTTTGTTTAGTGTGCATGTCATAGTCCTCTCCTTCATTGACTTTTCGTAAAGAGTTGTACTGTAATCACCCATGTTGTTGTAACTCTAGATAGAATTTTATTCAGAAACTTGATTGATGACCAATTTCTTTGTCTTTTCACATGATAGTCCTTGTCTATTAACCACAACAACCAAAACCATAAGACATTGGTGTAAATCCAATGTAGATCATTGCCTCGCTCCTATGCTGTCACCTGATTACATCTGCATATCCATTTTAACTGGACCAATCCTCTTCTACCACTTTTATTGAAATTAATGAACATTTCTGCCCAAAACAGGTATGATTTGAGTATAACTATATTGAAATGCTGATGATGTGTATTGAATCACATACAGATAACAGTTTGAAGACAGATATGTACTCAAATAATATGATTTGTTTTTCCTATATGCGGTGTGGAATAGGCGACCTGGACACAGACAGGCAGACACGTTTCCAACCATCACCACACGTTTATTTATACTATATACAATATAAGTCTCTAAGTGCACCAGATCACAAACCCCCACAGTCTCCCAAAGGCCAAGGTCCTTCACTAGCCTCTTCTCTTTCTTTCTCTTCACACACTCCAGGCATCTCCTTGCCGCCTCCTCTCCGACCTTGTCTACCTCCTCACCCGACTCCAGCCTTGATTGTCGGGAGGCAGACCTTTAAATAGGCAGCTGATTGCCAACCACACCCTGCCACCTGTGACAATACTCCCCCCCAAGCTGAGACCCCTAAGGGCCAGCAGCCAATCCGAGGAGGACAGAGTTCTCTCGGCGGTAGGCCGACACCTTCCAGTCTAGGGTCCAGTCCTAAAGAATAAACAGAAAAACAGGGGGCGGAGATGTTGCCCTGTCACGGCCACTCTGCATGCTTCACCCATGTGTGGGCCAACGCTCTCCGCTCCGACCGGCACCCCAATGCTCCTTTCTTCTGCCTCACCATCCGAAACCTGCGATTACCTCGCCACCGGACCGCCAACTGGAGCACTCTAGATGTTTTGCCTCCCAGCCTGCGGTTTTTCCCTCTGCCTAGGCAGAGGGCGGCCCTTCGTGGGACGTGTGCACCCAGCAACACGTCCTCTCATATTGGAGGAATCAGTTTTCTTCCTCTGACTCCTCCTCTTACTGTGGGACACCGTAATGGTTCGGATCTGCCTATAGGAAAAGGACAGACCCTGCCCCGCTGGCGTCCGCAGCATTACGGGGGCGGTCCTACTCACCTTCCCCGCTGTGCTCCTCCGGTCAGAAGTTCCAGCGCGGCGCCATTCCTCTCTCACCAGCGGCACTTGCTTTGGCGCAGCAGCCGTCCCTTCTGATCCCTGCATCTCCGCCCGGAGGGCACCTCGCTCAGCCGGCAGCGATAGCACAATCCGCAGCTCTTCTTGTAGCTCCTGCAAAATCGCTGCCAAGGAGAGAGAAACATCTGACGGAGAGCTTACCTGACGCACAGCGCCACTCACCGTCTGCTTCCTTTGGGCCTCTTCCTCCGGCCCAATTGGGTTTCTGGCTAGCACGGGATGGACATTCCCTGGTCCCGCCTCCATCCAATCACTGGCGGGGACACAGGACACGCTATCCAACCCCGTGCCTGTCACAAGGAGGGACTTCCGGTTGGCGACCATCTCGTCTTACGTACACACACGGAGACGAAGCTCCGGGCAGCTCCGCGGCTGCTGCGGCTGTCTGAGTTGTAGCCTCTCCGTCCCGGCAGCTCCTCTTGCTGCTGCCGCGTCTTCGAGCCGCCCCTGAAACACACAGTCCTTTGGTGGACCGCTAACGGTCCGGGTTAAACAATCTTCACGCGGGGTTGGGTGCACGCCGCCCCTGTGGCACATGTGTGAGGTTACCTGCTGTGCCGGGCCGTCCACAAACTATTTTTTAAATGCAGGTCCCTGCCTTGCACCAGGCAGAGCATCCTGCCGACTACGCCACTGTGGAATAGGCGACCTGGACACAGACAGGCAGACATGTTTCCAGCCATCACCACACGTTTATTTACACTATATACAATATAAGTCTCTAAGTGTACCAAATCACAAACCCCCACAGTCTCCCAAAGTCCAGGCTCCTTTACTAGCCTCTTCTCTTTCTCTCTCTTCATACACTCCAGGCCTCTCCTTGCCGCCTCCTCTCCGACCTTGTCTACCTCCTCACCCGACTCCAGCCTTGATTGTCGGGAGGCACACCTTTAAATAGGCAGCTGATTGCCGACCACACCCAGCCACCTGTGACAGCGGCCTCATTCACAACCAAGTCGTACATTCTGTTGCTTCTTACAGATTCAATACAGTATAATTGTGGATGTCCGTCAACATCTTCATGTAGCACAAGCCAATCCAACTGTTTATTCTAACATGTGCATAAATTATTGGCCTTGCAGTGCCTGTGAAAATGTGAGTGAGCCTCCTTCCAGTTCAGTGCTTTTCACTCTCAGCTTGGTCCTTCTACAATTTGTCATCACGCTTTATAAAATGTCAAAAGAATAGTTACCCAAAAAGAAAAGCAAATTAGGTAAAAAACACTGATAAATAAGTGACAAAAATAAATCAATACAGGCTTACATAACACAGATATAAAATTAGTAGATGAGCTGAATCCTTATATTTAATACTAGCAAAATACCCGCGCTTCACAGCGGAGAAGTAGTGTGTTAAAGAGGTTATGAAAAAAAAAGGAAACATTTTAAAAATAACGTAACATGATTGTCAATGTAATTGTGTTGTCATTGTTATGAGTGTTGCTGTGTTTTATATATATAAAATACACACACACACATATAAACATATATATACATATACATATACACATATATATACATATCTACATATATATATATATATATATATATACATATACACATCCACATATCAACATATATATATACACATATATACACACACACACGCTTTATGGGTGATGATTGTTTTAGTCTTTTTATCTTTATTTTATTTTATTGTAGAATCAACTCCTATCTGCGCACAGCAGGGCAGCCGTGGGCGGATGCGTATGGTGTATTCACTCCATGTTATCGTGCATTGCGCTGTCAGTGGTATTTTGATAAAAGAATTTGAACAACATATAAGAAGCGTATAAATTATTAAACAGTAAAACATTAACATTTAAAAAGTAAAGTTACATTAAGTACTACTGCAGTGCCTTCGGGTATACCTCATTTTTTGTTTGCCCATTACATGCTTAAATGTATACATTTTTTGGTGCACCTACCCGAGAACACGCGACATATAACCGAGCGTGGGAGAAGCATGGATTTTAAACACGCGTTGAGTTCATCTGCTGGTCTCCCTCGTGGAATAACTGGTAATGTTTGACTAAAATCTACAGCGAGTAAAACGACATTACCTCCTATTTTTTTTTTACGATCTCTGAGATCTTGCTTTTTTCGGTTCAAGGCTTCATAAGCTCTTTTATGTTGTATGGTGTACTTACCCCAAACCATCATCTTTGAATGTTGCAAGACTTTCGCCTTGTATGTAGATCGGGGTAATTACATTCATTGCATTCCTAGTCTGAATCACAATCTGATTGTATGGGTGGTTACCTGGCACTGTAGGGTTGCCACCCGTCCTTTAAAATACGGAATCGTGCCGCGTTTGAGAATGAAATTGCGCGTCCCGTTTTGAATCAATACTGGACGTGATTTATCCCGTATTTTTTTTATCATTTTTTTTTTTAAAGCAGCGTCTCATGCAAATCATCCCACACGCATTTTATGAAGATGCCTCCTTTCCTACTTTTGATTGGGTAATACTTGATGTCATCGTTAGTTTGATTGGTGTTTTTAACTGTCCAGTGAGGAGGGCGTGTCTTTTAAGTACAGTCTGCAAAGTGTTGGCACTGAGATGTGGCGTCAGCGCCATAGTTGAAGCCCCTAACGTTGCGGTCAGCAAGTCGGCTAACATCCGCCATGTGCCGTCTTTCAGTTGCGAGAAGCAGATCATAGAATGGTTGAAACTGTTGCCCCTAACGTTGCGCCACGGCGTGTGGTTCGTTTATACCTCGTGTCTTCTCATTAAACTTTTATCTCGCGAATATGTTATTGCAATCCGCAGCGGGAGCGTTTCTATAAACTTAATTTAAACTTACGTTTTACACCGTGCTTTGTTTCCCTTATGAACATGCTTGTATGCTTCACTCGCTCCCTTCTCAATTGTTTAATGAATTTTTTGCTCTTCGCTGTTTGCGGGTCTTCCTTCATTTCCCCCTACTTCATTCTTTTATCTCGCAAATATGTTATTGCAATCCTTAACGGGAGCGTTTCAATAAACTGATTGAAAATAGTTTTGCATTTACCTTTTTAGTAAAAGGCGAGCTTTTAAGCCTGAGAAATCACCCCGTAAATGCACACGTTTAATTGCACATGTGTTAATATGTATGGTTACACAGTATTAAAAGACAGTGAACAACGTCAGTTACCTTTGTTCACGCGTTTGATAAAAGGCGAGCTTTTAAGCCTGAGAAATCACCCCGTAAATGCACACCTTTAATTGCACATGTGTTAATATGTATGCTTACTCAGTATTAAAAGACAGTCAAAAATTAACGTCATTTACCTTCGTTCCCGCGTTTGACTCGTGCTGTAAATCTCTTCCTTGTTTTTAGTTCACGTGATTACGTAGGAGGCGTGATGACGCAATACGTGACTCCGCCTCCTCCATTACAGTATATGGACAAAAAATATGTTCCAGTTATGACCATTACGCGTAGAATTTCGAAATGAAACCTGCCTAACTTTTGTAAGTAAGCTGTAAGGAATGAGCCTGCCAAATTTCAGCCTTCCACCTACACGGGAAGTTGGAGAATTAGTGATGAGTGAGTCAGTCAGTCAGTCAGTCAATCAGTCAGTCAGTCAGTCAGTCAGTTAGGGCTTTGCCTTTTATTAATATGTATAGATGAAATATTCATTAGATTTTATTTGTTTATTAATTTACTAGTCAGTCTCCCTGAGATTGCACAGGTAGTGAACCAGCTGAAGGCAGGGAAGGCTGCAGGGATCTTTGGTGTCCGGGGTGAACTTCTGCAGGCTGGTGGTAAGGCTGCCCTACTTGCATTGCAAGCAATCTTTGTTTCCATTTGGGAGATGGGCGTCATCTCAACTGATAGGAAAAAGGGACTAGTCATCTCTATCTGGAAAGGGAAGGGTGATCGCCTGGATTGCAGCAAATACAGAGGGATAACACTGCTCTCGGTGCCGGGTAAGGTCCCTGATAGGGTCATCCTCAATGTGATCCGTGATCACTTGCTCACCTACCAGTGACTGGAGCAGTCTGATTTTATGCTTAAGAAGTCGACCGCATCATGGCAAAGAGGGTTCTCATTGAGAGGAATTGGGAGTATCAGTAAAGTTTCTTTGCACCCTTTGTCAATTTTCATAAGGCATTCGACTCAATTGATGGAGACTTTTCAGGATCCCCCTGAAGTTGCAGGATATCATGGCTGGCCTGTACACTGGTACTGGCAGTGCTTTGCAAAGTGGAGCCAGACCCTCAGCGTTTTTCCCAGTTGATTCTGGGGATCATCAGGGGTGTGTTCTTGCTCCTACTCTGTTCACTGTTTGCATGTACTGGGTGATGGGCAGGGTTGTAGCGCTGCCACATAAAGAATAATGTTTTCTGCTGTCGATCGGTTGTTGGGGGGGGGTGAACAGTCTTCCGACAGAGATTGACAGCGGTGCCCCAGAGGTGGAACTTCCGGTTTGTTCGAGGAGTGATTTGCATAAAGCGCGCCGTTTTAAAGAGTAAAGGAGAAGGGAGAGAGAAAGGAAAAGAAGAGCATCGTATATCATTATTCTTTATGTGGCAGCGCTACATAGATCCCCACCCCCAGTCGGTGGCACGGCGGGTCCAAAGTAGGGCTTGATATTGGCCACATGTATTGTTTCCACTATGGCATCTACACCACTACCCCTTTGTACGCGGAAATTAACCGGTCCTAATCGTTTTATTATTCTTACTGGACCCCCCCACTTGGGCGCTAGCTTAGCAGCAAATCTGTTGACAGCACTGGAGAGTGGGTGAGTCCTAGTCCACACCAAGTCCCCGACAGCAAAGGGTACCGCTCGCCGTCGTGCATTATAATACTTAGCCTGTCTGGATGTTGCACTCACTAACCTCCGTTGTACTTGCTGCTTTAATTTTTCGAGGATCTGAATTGTATTGTATGTTTTTGAATCAGGGAGAGGTGCTGGGGTGATAAGTCGATCCAGGGGACTTTTGAGTTGTCGTCCAATAGCCACCCGAGCAGGGGTTTCACCAGTGGCCTCATGTACCGCTGTGTTGATGGCAAATCGGAGTTCCGGCAGCCACTTATCCCAGTCTTGGTGTCGTTCGCCCACATAGGAGGCTACCATAGTCTTCAAAGTCCTATTCACTCTTTCCGTTAAATTCGTCTGCGGATGGTAAGCCGTGGTAAGTTTCTGTTTGATCCCCCACGCTATATACAGTCTTCCGACAGAGATTGACAGCGGTGCCCCAGAGGTGGAACTTCCGGTTTGTTCGAGGAGTGATTTGCATAAAGCGCGCCGTTTTAAAGAGTAAAGGAGAAGGGAGAGAGAAAGGAAAAGAAGAGCATCGTATATCAGAAAAGGCAGATCAGATTCTGCTCTGGCCATGGGAAAAGCCTAGGAGCTCCTATTCAGTCCTGTCAGAAGGTGGATGGTCTTCTCCTTTTACCTGGGAATCGATCGTTCTGCTAGTACCTACGGACTTGGGTGAGCTATCGAAACGGACTTACTTTCATTTAATCATGGCGCAAGTCTGACTGTACATCTTGTATGACGAAGAGGATATTGGATATATATAGTCCGCTATTTTCAGGACTCCGCATCAGCTTGACGGCCGTTACAGGAATATTATTGTGGACTATCAGCGGATCTATTTATTATCACTAGTACGGGAATTGGGGGAATGAATACTTTTGATGTATAGATACATGTATATGTTGGTGGCGCTGCAAAACTAAGGGTTACTTAGGTTCGGGCGGGCGATCCATGTGTAAGGGATTAATTTTCTATTTGTTGTTTATTTGATGGTCTAAGGTGGGCTGTGACATATACCTGCATTGATTTTGAGGGATTATTTTATTAGAATAAAGACTATACGGGCAACTTATTAAAGTGTGATATTGGCCTATCCTTTTAACATCTGCCTTTAGCTAGGTCAGAATTGTGGTAGCAATTCTCTCAGGCTAGTGCTCAAGACGAATTGTTATAGGGTAATGGGGTCTAGAACCTGTGGGGCATCTGTTGGTGAACAAAGATTCACTGATCTAGGAGACTGAGTGTCTGGGCTTGTGAGTGCCCTGGATAAAAACCACGATCCAGGCCTTTAATAACCTCTTGGGCACGGCCATCAGCAGTGTGTCTGTCTGTGGAGAGAGTGTTGACCTTGTTGTGAGGTTTACTTACCTCGGCAGCGACATTCATGTGTCTGGTGACTCTTCCTATAAAGTCAGTAGACAAATTGGGAGAGCTTGGGGGTTCATGAGGTTGCTGGAAAGGGGTGTGTGGTGTTTCCGATATCTATGCAAAAGGACGAAGGTCCAAGTCTTTAGAGTCCTGGTGCTTCCTTTTTTGTTGTATGGTTGCAAGACATGGAATTTATCTGGTGACCTGAGATGAAGATTGGACTCCTATGGTACTGTGTCTCTTCAGAGAATACTTTGGTACCACTGGTTTGATTTTGTGTCAAATAAGCAGTTGCCGAATGAGGCTGCATTACCTGCATTGGAGGGAGTGTCAGTTACTGTACTATGGCCATTTGATTCGATTCCCCAAGGGTGATCCAGGTCACAGGATCCTCATTGTTCAGGACCCGAGCACCTAGACCAGGCCAAGTGGATGCCCATGTAACACCTTGCTGCGGCAAATAGGGTGGCGGGTGGGACTGGAATTCGTGTCTGCCTGGGAGGTTGCAAACTAGGATCCCAAGCTGTTTTGTTATGTGGTGGGTACAGCAACATGCTGTACCACTGCATGCTCCCAAACCTTACCTGACCGGACCTGTTTGTTTTGTAGCAAATATGTAGTTAATGGTGCTAGCTCCAAGATCGTTCCAGCTGCATGATGAATGGTATGGGTGTCTACTCTTTGTCCACTAATTTTAAACATCTTTAATGAAACAAACAATGAGTAAATTACTTAATTCAACATTCACTTAGTTGCAAGTTAATTAATGTATTACATAATAGCTCAAATTTAGGCCAAAAATGTAAGTCAAAATATTTAATATTTTCAGTTACATAAAAAATGTAAATACCTTAACCTTTAACACTAGAATTACCAGAGCCTACGAAAAAACTTGTAGATCCGGCCCACCTTAAATCCCATCGCACCTCTCCGTCAGTGTCTTTTGTCCTGTAAATGTGCGAAAAAGACAAGCAGCCTGCTATTCCATCCCCCCACCGCCGCAGAACGTGCACAAAGTTCTCCCGGTGGTATATATCGTGATCATGACTGACAGAATAAAAGTGAAAAAAAAAAAGGTAACTTTTACAAGTACTATAAATGTACACCGTCTGTTACAGACGCAAACCAAATGTATGTGTGTAGTGTATAATATTAACAATAAGAGCAGCTCACTACTGAAAATGGTAAATATAGGAGGCAGTCGAGATCGAACCGGGAACTCTTGATTACAAATCAGCAGATCTTACTGCTATGCCACGGAAGCTGTTCTATCGTCCTTGAACCTTTTGTGAAAGTGTTTATTTGAACTTTGGACTTCAGGCTTCACACATTATATAGCTTATGCCAACATTTTGTCATATACTACTAAAATATGAAAACGTTTCTGTTTTAACAATGTGTTTACACAGATTATTGTAGAAACAGAACACACATGAAATGCATGTGTTCCAAATAACGATCTATTATTTCCACTCTAAAACTCCAGCACTTCATTCCCAGATAATCAAGGCATGAGCTGGGAGAACTGTGTGCACGGTCTGCGGCAGTGGGGGGATGGAATAGCAGGCCGCTTGTCTTTATCGGCACATTTACAGGACAAAAGACTCTGACAGAAAGGTGCCATGGGTTTTAAGGTGGGCCAGATCTACAAGTTTTTTCGTAGGCTCTGGTAATTCTAGTGTTAAAGTAAACTGAAATCTGTTTAGTTCTCAAATCTTAGTCAATATCTTTGTGTAGTTTGCATGTGTTTCTTATGCCCGCATGGCTTCTCTTTGGATACTATGACTTCATCCTACATTCCAAAGATGTGCAAGGGTCCTTGTGTGGGAAGGTATCCCTTAAAGATTTGGTTCCTGTTTTATACTATGCACTGCTGAAGCTGGCATTATCAAAATATTGGAAACATTAATTAAGTTACATAACAGAATTAATCAGTCCTCATTTGTATAGGGCATTCCCTACCAAGCAATAGCATGAAACAGTTGACATTACATTCCATAATATCGGAAAAATTAATCCATCCATCCATTTTCCAACCCGCTGAATCTGAACACAGGGTCACGGGGTTCTGCTGGAGCCAATCCCAGCCAACACAGAGCACAAGGCAGGAACCAATCCTGGGCAGGGTGCCAACCCACCGCAGGACACACACAAACACACCCACACACCAAGCACACACTAGGGCCAATTTAGAATCGCCAATCCACCTAACCAGCATGTCTTTGGACTGTGGGAGGAAACTGGAGCGCCCGGAGGAAACCCACACAGACATGGGGAGAACATGCAAACTCCACGCAGGGAGGACCGAACCCAGAAGCGAACCCAGGTCCCCAGGTCCCCAGGTCTCCCAACTGCGAGGCAGCAGAGCTACGGAAAAATTAATTGTGAGAAAATTCATTTTAGAAATTCTGGCTAAAGAGTTTGAAAGGAAAAACCTGAATACTTTTCTTCCATTCCTCAGAGTGCTTAGCTTTTGGAGTCTATATAGAGTTTTCAGTAGAAAAGCATGGCATCCTCAAGTAATTTTCCTGAATCATAACTTGCACACCACCAAATACAGTGAACCTCTGCTGAGCCACCATGTCTCTTGAGCATGGGACTGATCCTGTCAGATTTATTAGCACACCGTCTATTTATGACACCAGCACCAAGATGGCTGATCTGCGCACCATATGCTTTCTGGTCTGCATGCAACTTACCTTTTTATTTTTTAATTCACATTGCCTCAGCGTGCTGTAAATATGTCACAAGAGCAAACTGCATCCAGCTGCTCCCCTCCTTAACAAACATGAAATATGTGCCATTCGAATTGGGCTCCCTTGATTAATTTGAAATGAGCCTATTCTCAGCCTGTGATAAAACTTCTTTCCATGTGTGCTGCTAGCACAGCTGCAGTTTCTTCTGAGATTCAGTCGATAAGGCACTTGACGAGTATGAGGTGCATACCTCCCTAATCTACCGGCTACACAAAAACACACATGCTGGTTGTTCTCGATTGGTGAGGTGAGTCCACAAGTGTACACAGTATCTAAGGCAGCCATCACCAACCACCATTAACCCAGCAGGTAAGTTCTCTAAGAAGAGATATTTATGAAATCAGGTTTATTGTAATAAATTATTAATTGTTCTGCAAAATATTTTGCAATGGGTCATGAATGTGATTAGTGAGAAGTGGGGCAGCAACTCCCCGTTTCTATCTACCTGCTTATCTATTTATTTGTTTATTTGTTAATTGTGTATAGTAGAGTAAAATGTATTTTGTCTCCTGAGGTCTGGATCATGTAGCTTGTGTCAGACTTGCTGCGATTTAGCAGCTGGGAATCCCCATTGGACTCCATATTATTGCTCAATCAGCAGCCTCTTCAATTAGAGGCTAAATAAGAAATGGCCAATTGAGAGACTATTGACAGTTCAGCAATGGTTATCTGGAGACTCCATCCAGTAATGCCTTCCTTGAGACATCTCATGTAAATTATAGCTGGAATCACTTTTTATATTCACTCAGGGGTTTTCAGTGAATGAATGGGTTGTGGGTGTACGTGCAGATTTGGTCAAGAGATGCTCAAGTGTCCAAATCTGTTAGAGACTTAATAATTTACCACACAAGTGTCAGTTCTTTTCAAAAGAGCGCAGCCCTTTTTTCTTATGTTATAGCATATTCTAAAATCACTTTCAAGTGCCAAGATTGCCTTCATGTTAAGATAGATTGCCAGCTCCCATGAGGCAAAACTCTGTAGGATAAACAGCCTGAGGAAGCTGAAAAAAGGGAGCAAGAGACCTGAACAGAATAGAAAATACAATAGCTTGAAGTGAAGGAGCTATTTTTTTTACGTTTTCTTTTTATTCACCAGTTTTTACTTTATCAATTATATGTTAAACAAAGTAGCAAAGTATTTTACAAGTTAGCAGCCCTTATAAAATTTTACAAATGAATGAAGATCATTAGGTCTGTCTTGCTTTATAAGTTTCTCACCCAGATAATTACATGAACTTATCAAATCTGCTTGGCCTCATCTAGAGTAATGCAGGTCCAGAAAACTGCCCTGAATGTGGCAAATGTTATGTGTGGTGGCATTTCAACAAATGCAGCATAACATTCCGAAGGTAGATGAATCTTTGCTTCTGTATTGTAACTGAATAAATACACCAAAGTTCTCAAACCCAGAATAAACTGACCAGTTAAGCCAAAAATCAGGGTTTTATGAAAGTAAAACCCTTTGAGAATAAAAATAATTGAAAATCCTGATATATATCAAATCTAATGTCTATCTGTCTGTATGTTTGTCCGCTTTTCATGAGAGAACTACTTAAAAGATTTAGATCAGGTTTTTTGTATAATTTGTATGAACGTTCCGGTTGATTTTTTGACTTCTCTCATCAAGGTAAGAATCATAGTTCACTCTCAGGAGCGATATATTCACGCTAATCTGAGACAGAGGCTGCAGGATGAGGGGAGGAGGAAGCGTGACGTCAGGAGTGAAGAGCCAGGCAGGGCACTCCTCACTCATGCGCCAGCCTCCGTTTGAGTCAGTGTACCTCTGCGTTTTGGAGTGTACCTTTCCTCTGCTCAGCTAGCAATACCTGTTTGTTTATTGATTTTTAAAGTTTGTTCTGTTTCAATACTATGCGGGCGGAGCCACGGGGGACGGCTAGTAATAGATAATGAAGATTAAACACAAAGTACAAAAAATATGGATTGGTGTAAGCCATTCTAATTTGTAGTGTTCATAAGAAATATAATGATTTACTTCATGAGGTAGAAGTACATAATATATTTGAAATATTAAAATGTCTGCTTCAATTTAAATGTTTAAAGTCTAAATATTCTTAATTGTAATAGTAATCCTTTTGTGTGGTCCATAGATCCATAGGTCTATAGGGGGTCCCTAGTAAAAGATCAAAAATAGCATCATGTTTTTAATCACTGACCTTGAAATACAGTAATCCCTCGCTATATCGCGCTTCGCCTTTCACGGTTTCACTCTATTGCGGATTTTATATGTAAGCATGTTTAAATATATATCGCGGATTTTTTGCTGGTTCGCGGATTTCTGCGGACAATGGCTCTTTTAATTTCTGGTACACGCTTCCTCAGTTGGTTTGCCCAGTTGATTTCATACAAGGGACGCTATTGGCAGATGGCTGAGAAGCTACCCAACTTACTTTTCTCTCTCTCTCTCTTGCGCTGACTTTCTCTGATCCTGACGTAGGGGGATTGAGCAGGGGGGCTGTTTGCACACCTAGACGATATGGACGCTCGTCTAAAAATGCTGAAAGATTATCTTCACGTTGCTCCCTTCTGTGCAGCTGCTTCGTGAAGCGACATGCTGCAGGGTGCTTCGCATACTTAAAAGCACACAGGGCACGTATTGATTTTTGCTTGTTTGTTTTTCTCTGTCTCTGTCTCTCTCTCTCTTTGTCTGCTCCTGATGGAGGGGGTGTGAGCTGCCGCCTTCAACAGCTTTGTACCGGCGGTGCTTCGCATACTTAAAAGCCAAACAGCCCTATTGATTTGTTTACTTTCTTCTCTCTATCTGTCTGACATTATCTACTCCTGACGCGCACTCCTTTTAAGAGGAAGATATGTTTGCATTCTTTTAATTGTGAGACGGAACTGTCATCTCTGTCTTGTCATGGAGCAGAGTTTAAACTTTTGAAAAAGAGACAAATGTTTGTTTGCAGTGTTTGAATAAAGTTCCTGTCTCTCTACAACTTCCCGTGATTCTGTGCAAATCTGTGACCCAAGCATGACAATATAAAAATAACCATATAAACATAAAGATTTTCACCTTTCGCGGGGGATTCTGGAACGCAACCCCCGCGATGGAGGAGGGATTACTGTAGTGTAAAATGATACTCCAAATGTTTATGATTGAAATTTGTCATTTCTATCCTTCTGGAGTGATTCTTAAAGGGCTTGGACCACCAGTAAAGAATCCAATGTCAAAAATATCATATTCATGACGAGCAATCTCAAAAATAGTATTAAAACAACTCTCCACGTGTCTACATTACTAATCCCCATTTTTTTAGATGTTTTTCTGAAAAGGAGTAACTTTGACAAATCGTTTCCCATTAAGGATAGTTGATGGGTTCAGTTGACGTGGCATGTACAACATCAACTCCTGATTTTATTTGCTAAAGACATCTATTGGTTTACTCTTTATCATAATATTATAATTTCCTGCACAAAATATGTTCCAAAAATGCCTACAACTGAGTGTTCTTCAGACCTAGAGGACTAAAAATAAGGGGGAACCTCACAAAGCTTGACATTTTGCATAGCTAGACATGAAGATGAATTGAACGGCATACCACATGTGGGGGTTTTCTCGTACCGGTGATTCAGGAGGTGCCGGACAAAAAAACTGAAGTGATTTCAAAGCATTCTTAAGTAATTCTCCTGAACACAATTGAAACAAAGAAAAACCTACTCCCCTCTGCCTGGACCCACACATGTTTTCACATTTTTTGGTCTAACATGTGGCATTATTCATTCTCTTCTGTGTCTCAGTCAATACCTTTGGCTATTTAACTTTTTCCACAGTTCTCACTATTCGAACTTTCTTGCTTTGTTTTTAGATGTTTGTACACTTTTGATTATGCTCTGACTCCTTGCTCTGATTATATCATCCTTTCTTGGATTAACCTCTTACTGTAGATGTCTGGATCACATCTACATGTTATCCTAACCTTGCTAGGCCAAATTTTGTATCCTCTTTAAATAACTTCACAAGATACCATAGGTGTCATTAAATCTGCTCACTAAAGTGAAACTGTATGCTTAGACATAACACATTTGAAAACTACGTGCATCTGACCTCCTGCTCTCTCTCACCAACACTCTACTGTAGAGATGTCAAACTCAGATTCTAGAGTGCCATAGTGGCTGCAGGTTTTTGTTCCAGCCACTTTCTTTATTAGTAACCAGTCACTGCTGCTAACTGAAAAAAACTGCTTTTGGTTAATTTGAATTTATTTGCTTATTAAGACTTAAACCTCTTAATAGATTGTCTTTTTTTATTCTCTAGCAACTAAACAAAAATGCCAACATATGACCAGCAAACACAGGGACCTCAAAATCTAACCATTTTTCAGTCAGTCATTTTCTAACCATTCTAGCCTGCTTAGTCCTGAACAGGGTCATGGGTGTCTGCTGGAGCCTATCCCAGCTAGCATAGGGCACAAGGCAGGAAAAAACCCTGGACAGGGAGCCAATCTATCACAGGGTGAACACACACACATGCACAAATCCACTCCATGCAGGGAACTAATTTCAGCCGCTTGTATTCGCGATCCCGTTCTTTCGGTCACTACCCATAGCTCATGACCATAGGTGAGGGTAGGAATATAGATCGACTGGTAAGTTGAGAGCTTTGCCTTTCAGCTCAGCTCCTTTTTCACCACGATAGACCGATGCAGAGCTCGCATCACTGCGGATGCCACACCAATCTGCCTCTGCCTGTCGATCTCCAATTCTATCCTTCCCTAACTCGTGAACAAGATCCCGAGATACTTGAACTCCTCCACCTTGGGGCAGGATCTCGCTCCCAATCCTGAGAGGGCACTCCACCCTTTTCCGGCTGAGAACCATGGTCTCGGATTTGGAGGTGCTGATTCCCATCCCAGCCGCTTCACACTCGTCTGCGAACCAATCCAGAGAGAGCTGAGAATCACGGCCTGATGAAGCAAACAGGACAACATCATCTACAAAAAGCAGTGACCCAATCCTGAGCCCACCAAACCGGACCCCCTCAATGCCCTGGCTGCGCCTAGAAATTCTGTCAATAAAAGTTATGAACAGAATCGGTGACAAAGGGCAGCCCTGGCAGAGTCCAACTCTCACCAGAAACAGGTTCGACTTACTGCCGGCAATGCAGACCAAGCTCTGACACCAGTTGTACAGGGACCGAACAGCCCTTATCAGGGGGTCCGGTACCCCATACTCCTGGGGCACCCCAGACAGGATTCCCTGAGGGACATGGTTGAACGTCTTTTTCAAGTCCACAAAACACACGTAGAGTGGTTGGGCAAACTCCCATGCACCCTCCAGGACTCTGCCAAGGGTGTAGAGCTGGTCCACTGTTCCGCGACTAGGATGAAAACCACACTGTTCCTCCTGAATCCGAGGTTCGACTATCTGATGGACCTTCCTCTCCAGGACCCCCTAATAGACTTTTCCAGGGAGGCTGAGAAGTGTGATCCCTCTGTAGTTGGAACACACTCTCTGGTCCCCCTTCTTAAAGAGGGGGACTACCACCCCGGTCTGCCAAACAAAAGGGTCCTGTAGGACTCCTTCTTCAGCTTGACGGCATCCCTCACCGCCGGTGTCCACCAACGGGTTCGGCGATTGCTGCCACGACAGGCACCGACCACCTTACAGCCAGAGCTCCGGTCAGCCGCCTCAACAATAGAGGCACGGAACATGGCCCATTCAGATTCAATGTCCCCCACCTCCCTTGGGACGTGGTCAAAGTTCTGCCGGAGGTGGGAGTTGAAGCTACTTCTGACAGGGGACTCTGCCAGATGTTCCCAGCAGACCCTCACAATACATTTAGGCCTACCAGGCCTGACCGGCATCCTCCGCCACCATCGAAGCCACTCATCACCAGGTGGTGATCAGTTGACAGCTCTGCTCCTCTCTTCACCCGAGTGTCCAGGACATGTGGCCGCAAGTCCGATGACACAACCACGAAGTCGATCATCGAACTGAGGCTGGAGACTGGTTCCAGAGTCCACACTGTGTGTCGAGGTGAGCCCGCCTATATCTAGCCGGAACCTCTCAACTTCGCGCACTAGCTCAGGCTCCTTCCCCTTCAGAGAGGTGACATTCCATATCCCTAGAGCCAGCTTCTGTAGCCAAGGATCGGACCACCAAGGTCCACGACTTCGGCCACCACCCAACTCACACTGCACTCAACCTCCTTGGCCCCTCCTACAGGTGGTGAGCCCATGGCAAGGGGGACCCATGTTGCCTCTTCAGACTGTGCCCAGCCAAGCTGCATGGGTGCAGGCCCGGCCACCAGGCACTCGCCATCGAGCCCGACCTCCAGGCCTGGCTCTGAGTGGACCATCAAAATTTTCAGCATTTCTTAAACATTCACTTGATGGATACCCAAGTGCAAATCAGATCAGGTAAGCTTGTTGTGCTGGCTTGCTTTGTATATCATTATTGTTTTATTGCTAGTAAAGGAAAAAACAATTAAGGGTTCTGAGTCTTAAAAAGCAAGTCAGGTAATAATAATGTAAAAAGTTTGTTTTACGATCAATAGTTATTGGCTAGTAATTAAGGTGGCTAGAACGACACAGTTGCTGTACCGGTTTTGTCTTTGACTTCGGCCCCCTACCCTAGACTCACAGTGTTCTGCCAGGGAGTATCTTGTTCAGTGCCTACTTGCAGATTACATCTCGAATTGTCCCTACATTGTTTTGGAGTAAGGTAAGCCATCTCTGCCTTGCAGTGCCAGCACCACAGCTATTCCATACCTTACTCACCAATTGCAGAAAGGTGGCTTCTCAGAACCCCTGTTGCAGGGATGTGCGGTTAGGGGAGGCAGGTAAGTCATCATGAAAAGTAAAAAAAACTAATAATGATAACATACAATAAATTTGTCCACTGGTCTGTGCTATAAATTTGTTTTCTGTATGATCTCAATAATTTTGATCATTTTTATAGTCAAATTGCTGAATTTGCGTATTTCCTGTTAAAGTACAGGGGAGAAATGCGAGGTGTGCTGTCCATCACACACTGGGTTGATGTATGCAATTGGCGTGTACCTGTTGCTGTCTCTGTATGTCGCCAATATAATGTTTGCAGACACGTTTATTATACACCCTAACTTTCCACTGTCTGGCTAATATCTTTAATGAATGTGTGTGACATATTTTGTCTTGCTGATCAGACATAAAACTGCAGTGAAAAGGCACAAGGTGAGGCCAACAGTATCGTCCCGCACTGAAGGGGGCAGATGT
Source organism: Erpetoichthys calabaricus (assembly GCF_900747795.2). Lineage (NCBI taxonomy): Eukaryota > Metazoa > Chordata > Cladistia > Polypteriformes > Polypteridae > Erpetoichthys > Erpetoichthys calabaricus. The sequence continues at coordinate 142,573,331 of NC_041395.2, read as the reverse complement.
GAGCCCAACAGGTGCTTGTTGCTGCTGTTCTTCTACGCAGACGGTCTAGGCGCCAATAAGTTAGCAATATCAGAAAGTCAAGTGCACTGAAGTGGTCCGTTTATTTCTATTTTTTGTTCCGACTGACTGCAAAAATGGAAGATTAAGACTTTTAAAACTAAAGGAAAATAAGGAGGACTCTTACAAGAAAGTGATGGAGATTTTTGCGAAGAAGGATAGACGCATGAACTTCATTTACAAATAAAGGTAAGACCATAAACGGTTTTCAGTTTTATAAAAAATGGGATCTGACTAAGAAAAAAACAATCCAATATTTAAAAACTAAATTTTGGCATTAAATAAAATACTCTTTTGTTTTTCTTGTTATCCTTTTGTTGTTGTATTAAAATTGATTAAAACATCAGAATTAAAAGCTTTTAAAAACAACTAAATATTTCAAAATTGAAATCGTTTTTTTTTTTTTGTACACCACTCTGTATTTTCATTTGTATTGAATGAGTATGAATTGTGGAATTGCAACGGCAAATTTAGAACACATGGAGGGTGCAGAACAAATGCAATCTCCGCTCTCTGTTGCCGCTATAAATGTAACATTCTTTCTTAGCCAAATATGTGCCTTACCTATGTGTGTGTAAAGAATGCTGATGAGATATGAAACATAAACAGTAGTCAATGTGCATGTTGGCTGCCAGTTGAATAGTGAGTAAGCTACTCTTTTGATTTCATATATTTGTAACTCTGACTCTGAAGGAGTTAGTGCTTCACCAGCCATGAGCCTCACCGCACGTCACTGTCCTGCTCTATTAAAAAAAAACTTTTTGTAATTACAAAGTAACCCTCAGGGAAGACCACTATATGTGTAGTAACTTACACTCTTTTTTAAGCCACTGGTTTACCCATTTTGGCTTTTAGCAGGGCTCTGTATCATTATTTTCACACCCTCCTTGTCAGTTTGAAGATGTAACTGCTACTAGTGAATTACGAAACATGTAATTGAGGGAGAGGATGTGTCGGCATTATTAACAGGAGCAGAGGTCTGTAAACAAATTATCAAAAAAATGAAACAATGATGTAAACAAAGATATGTTGAGACACAAAAAAGGTGAAAAAAATGTGAACTAGGCAAATAATATAATACTCAAAGGTTTTAAAAAGCATATGGAAATTAATAATATATGTCAACTCATGGACACTTGATGCAATAACCTAATACCAAACTAGTGCAATAAGCCTGCTTAAAGATAGCAGTCACCAATGGACTGCCTAGACCTTGGATGAATTGTTGTTGCCATGTCTCCCCATACTGCATGAATCTGTTTCACAGTAATTTGGTGTGGACGTTAAATTTAAGTGGAGAAAATAACATGGTAATGGAGTGAGCCTGCTTTTACAGTTTTGGTGTGACATCACAATTCTACACTGAAAACATATAGTTGTGCCTTGGCTCAAGAAGTTTACGTCCATCTCAATAGTCCTAATGGCCTACTTTTCTGCTCCACTGGCAGCCAGGGGTAAACATAATGTTCTAAATTGCTAGTCAAGAAACGGTGAAGCATTGCAAGAAAAGAGAGCAGAGGGGTGATAGTGTGTAACACATGCAAAGTTAAATGTCATAGCAGGGCAAAAGGAAGAGCACCATCAAGCGCAGTAATCCCCATATATGCAAAAGACAACCCAGAATGGCAACGGCTGGGTCACCAGTGAAAGATAGTGTTTGTGGCTTAGGAGAAAACATGCGTTATTCAGTTCATTTTAGTTCCCTTTATTTTTGTTTGACACTTTTCACTGAGTGCAGGCTCAGAGTACTGTAACAAGTTCACAGATAAAGGGCAATTACAAACTTTAGAAAGGCACACATATAAAGATACAGACAAGTTTAAACACACAGTCAAAAAAGTGATGTCAGAGTGAAAGACGTGCATCTGTTCCTTAATGTTATTGTTGAGATATGGCTCGTTAACAATAAAAGAGAGGAAAATAAAAACTTCAGTCAGCAGCTGGAGAAAATAAACATTTCTGGAGACCTTAGTCAAATGACCACCCACACCCTCCTCTGCATTCTACAGCAGAGTCTATGTTGGGCCACCTAATCTGACCACAGAATCTTTACATCCATTCATCTCCCAGTTTCTCAGTTGTCTGTCCCATGGTCAGGAGAACTGTTTAGAAGCAGAGCAGTGGAACCTATTGAGGAAGGTTAGTAATGTTTCGTAATTATTGTAAATTCTGTTTTTTATTTAAATGTCTTAACAGAAAAGCAATATACACAGCTAATAAGCAGATCTAATCAGCGTCTGCTAGACTAAAGTAGCAAGTCTTCAGCCTGGATTTGAAAGCTGAGACTGAAGGAGCATCTCTTATATAAGCAAGCAGATTGCTCTGCAGCTTTGGATCCTATAGCTGAAAGCTTGAATTTCTACTGTTATTTTGCTAATTCTTGAAATTTTTATTATATTGCCATCTTATTGTGCACTCCAATCTGATTTGTTTAGATATGTAAGTAAAGCCTTGACCATGTAAATCCTCATAAACAGGAAGGTGGAATTTGAAATCAGCTCTAAGCTTAACAGGACACCAGTGTAAAGACTTATGAGCTGGACTTAGGTGGTTGTACTTTCTAGTACTTGTAATGATTCATGTAGCAGAATTTATTAATAACTGAAATCTGCATAAAGAATTGTTTGAACAGTGTTGCATATTGGACTCCTTGTTAGAATTTTTTTTCTGTGTCAAATAGTTGATTCTAAAATAAAGTAAAAATAAAAAGAGGAGTAACCTTTTGAGGTCAATCGTCACCCCGAAAGCGGATAGTAGACGGCACGTAGTATATGTGTACGAAGTTTCAGGTCAATAGTTCAAACAGTTTGCGAGCTACAGGTGATTTAAAATCATGGACAGACAAACGAACAGCCACGGTAGCATATTATATATGAAGATTGGGTTCATATCCAAAACAAATTATATTGTGTATTGTTTGGGCTTTCTTTTAGTATCTTCATTAGTTTATTTCCAGGTATTCTTTCTGTCCTTCCCTACCCTGATGATGCACATGTTAATCAGTGAATCAGATTTGGTCCTGTATAAATATGAGTGTACACTGTGATAGACCAGTTTAAGACGTGTCCCAGCCTTGTGCCATATGGTGCCAGGATGGTCTATAGCCAACTCACTGAATTTTGTTAAGCATGTTTCAGAATAAACGTGTGTATACATACTGTATATTGTATATATAATGTAACATTTTTAGTAGGCATTAAAGATATTGTCTTTAAAATTGGTGTTCACTTTTTAGAAGTGAAATTTATATATGAAATGTATATGGCTTAAGCATATTTCTTTTCAGTATCTAAATCTGTAAATCTAGCTATAATCCGGTCAAATCACAGTACGCTAATCTTGAGGTTGTTGAGATTTAGTATCGCGCATAAGGGAGCTTTGCACAGCTTCCTGAAGGAGAATAATGATGCCTACTCTAATACAGCTAAATGTGAAAAGCTTGAATTTTTGTGTCTTTTAATTTGTTATCTTAGCTCCTGCCTTGCACATAATGTTTGTTCTTATCTATTAGTCTCTATTTCTTAAATCAACTAACTTAAATGCTTATGCTTTCTATGCTAAGTATAAGAATTCAGTTTAAATCTGCTGTTCATTTTTAAGTCAATACCTCTGTTGTGACTATCCATTCATCCATTTCTTGAACCCATCTATTTGGTTTTAAATCCAATGAATACTATTTAAGGGAACAGATGGCCAGGACTTCACTCCTTCACAAAATCTTCCAAGTTAGATTTCCCGATTCAGATGAAAGAGTAAAACCAGAGTATACAGAGAGAGGCCGTGTGCCCACAGCCTGATTATTACACCTGAGTCCTCCTGAAAAAATCATTTAATTTTGGAATCTATCCTGTCCTTTTCAAGTTTCATAGCTAACTTGCTAGTAAGTGCAAGATTACTTATCCTAATCCTTCTGCTGCTCCACTGTGTGAACCCTGAGCAAACCTCTATCCTTGCTCTCATTCTGACTCAATAATTGATTCTCTATAATTTGTTATTTAATATTATTGTAAGGTAATTTGGGATGTTGTGCAGTATGAAAGACTGTTTGCAGCATGATGAAGTAAAGTTTTCTTAATAACCAACTACACTGTACATTAATGAAAGTTGTTAAAACTCTGTCACTTTAAACACCAAATTATTATTTTTTTGTCTAGAAGAGACATTTAAATCTGATTTTCCTTTGAAAGTAAGGTCTGAGATGTAACCCATACCTAATTTATAAACTTGATGCAGAGCTTCCTTTAATTAGCAGCTTCGTCTTGTGCCGCACTCTGTTCAAAAAGATTTTCTAATTTAAGACTCAGGGTGACATTCATGGGTATTCTTCATAGCCTTCGAATGGCAGGATTCATTTGGAATGCATTTTTTATGGCTGTTTGAGGATAAATGTGCTTTTCATGGTTAAAAGGTAGTACATTATTGCATTTTACATATGGTTTGGATTAAATATGTGCTTTTACTAGTAGAGTGGGTATTAGTTTGAGCCCAGCTATCTGTCCATTTTCTATACCTATTTTACCACAGTTTAAAAAGAAACAAACCTAAAGTAGTTCAATTTGAATTTCTTTTTTTATTTCAAGATAGACTTTACTGTATTGTTCAGTATAATTTAAGTATAATCCTTTTGCACTTTTTTGGTTTTATAGACAAAGGCAGCATGTACAGTACGTGTTGTGGTTAGCGCTGCTGCTTGTCTGTTCCAAGACACTCAGTTCCAGTACTGGCCAGGTCACTGTTTTCATGTAGTTTGCACCTTCTCCCTATGTTTGTGCATGATTTTTTGTCTAGTTGCTCTGCTTGTCCTCCCATATCCCAAACAATCCAAGTTAGGTTCCTTTGAGACACTGAATTGGTCTTCAGTAGACATCCTTTCCATACCTGGCCCCTGTCTTGTGCCTGATGCTGCCTGGATGGATCCTGTGTTTCAGTGCTAATGGAGTTGTATATAGCATGCTCAATAAATGGAAGCAAGAAAGTCTGTGATGCATGTGCTGGCTGATTTACCAAAATCCTACCAGAGGCATATCAAGCATTATTTCATGGATATGATTTTATATGTATTCATCACTCTTTTTGAACTGAATTCTCAAAGACATCCTTAAACACATTGACTTGTGTGTACATTCACTGAAATATTTCTCCAGAACTCCTAATTTGTAAATGTAACATGTGAACATCTTCTTTTACTGTTAAACTTTTCTACCGGATGGCAAGGTTTCTGATCGGGATAGAGGGACACTTGCCTGACCAGGAGGCCCCTAAAGTGGATGAAGGTTCTAAACGGATGGACTTCCCAACTGGGATGGTTGGTTTTCCCTTTCTTGGATGAGTCAGTGAAGCAGAAGGACCAGGGGTAGGCTGCCTATCAGTGCTACATGTTTCCCCAAAACGTTAGGGGGCAATGTCCCTTTACTGGAGCGCACATATGAACACCTATAGGTCACCCTGGGAATTGTAGCCCTGTTGGGCAGCTCTGCTGGGTATCAGATGGAGATGCCAAAAGTAGGAGTCCCTAATTTGAAGTGCTTCTGCCATGTAATGCTGTGTCTCTGAAAATGCTCCTGAGTCTAAGATAAAAAGAGCCACCTCACCTCAATCAAGGAGTTGGTATCAGGAGGAGCACAACAACCCTTTCCTTGTTAGATAGGAATTAAAGGAGTATATTATGTTCTATTCTGTTTGTATTGTGCCATGCTGAAAGGAGTCAGAAAAAGCCTGTTGAAGTTACTTTTGTAAATCATCTTTATTTGAACGCATGACTTTGGTGCGTTAGTTGTGTCTGGGTATTGGGGCCTAATAATACCGCAGTGGCCACACTTTATGCATTTTTACTAAAAAAGATAGACACAGAGATGGTGTGAATCTGACCTCCTCTATTATCACTTTTGGTAGTATCCATCCCTAAATATTTAAGAAGTTTTTAAGCAACGGGACAGGAAGTTTTATTTATAGATTAATTTTGTAAATGTGGCATCCTCACCATCTCTTTCCATCTGTCTACTTTGTGAAAGTGGCTGTCAGTTTTAAATTGGGCTGGGTATTTCAACACAATAGAGGGCATCAATATGGTATTTTATCATAACACCAACAGAAGAGCAATCAGAGACCCAGAGGCTGGACTGAGTCATCTGTCATTATTGTTTTATGTTAAAACAGTTAGGCAAAATACTGTACTCCTTCAAAATGGCTGTCTTACTTTTTAGGACGTGTGGTGCTGCTTCAGAAAGGGTTTTTGTTATCTGTGTGTTGTGATGTTAAACAAAATGTTTTGTCCTTGTCGCTTTTTTTTCTCAATTTTGCAAATCTTTGTGAAGACATGGTGTTTGTCCCATTTCTGTAAAGAATAAACGAGAGACACTAAAACCTCTTATTCCTATTAGAAAAGAGTTTTTTTTTCATATTAAACTTCTGGACTTGTGTGCAATTTTGAAGTGTTTTTTAATATTTTATTGTTGTTTTGCTAACATCATTGCATCATAATTTTTTTTTAAATTTGCTTTTTCTTTGGTGCCACCATTTTGTGTGTCTAGATTTCTTTTTTTTTTTGTCTGGTGACTATGGTTGCTAGGCATGTGATTTAAGTGTATTGACTCGCAAGAGACAGTAATGGAAAAATGTGAAAATTACTGGAAAATGCAAAGACAAGCAATGGGCCAAAGTCTAAACTGGAAATTAAAGGAGTCACTTGTCAAAACTACAATCACTCTCAAGAGATTCATTGGTCAGAAAATCAAAAACAACATTTTTTCGATGTATCTTTCGGTTATCCATCAAATTCAGATATGCCAGAATTGCCCAGAATTTTGGAGCCAGCCAAAAGAAATAGTCATAAAATAGCAGCATCCATCAGAAAAACAAAATGGTATTTCTGTAAAAAGTAAACAAATTATGAACTTATTAATAAAGAAAGATGCATCAAAACAGAATTCAAATTTATATCCTCTGTGTGCCAAAGCCCAATATTTGATATAAAATTAACCAGGAGCTCACTTAGGCACTGTACAAAAAAATGTATGCAGTTAGGTCCATAAATATTTGGACAGAGACAACTTTTTTCTAATTTTGGTTCTGTACATTACCACAATGAATTTTAAATGAAACAACTCAGATGCAGTTGAAGTGCAGACTTTCAGCTTTAATTCAGTGGGGTGAACAAAACGATTGCATAAAAATGTGAGGCAACTAAAGCATTTTTTTAACACAATCCCTGCATTTCAGGGGCTCAAAAGTAATTGGGCAAATTAAATAACTGGAAATAAAATGTTCATTTCTAATACTTGGTTGAAAACCCTTTGCTGGCAATGACAGCCTGAAGTCTTGAACTCATGGACATCACCAGATGCTGGGTTTCCTCCTTTTTAATGCTCTGCCAGGCCTTTACTGCAGCGGCTTTCAGTTGCTTTTGTTTGTGGGCCTTTCTGTCTGAAGTTTAGTCTTCAACAAGTGAAATGCATGCTCAATTGGGTTAAGATCAGGTGACTGATTTGGCCATTCAAGAATTTTCCACTTCTTTGCTTTAATAAACTCCTGGGTTGCTTTGGCTGTATGTTTTAGGTCATTGTCCATCTGTATCATGAAACGCTGCCCAATCAATTTGACTGCATTTAGCTGGATTTGAGAAGACAGTATGTCTCTGAACACCTCAGAATTCATTCAGCTGCTTCTGTCCTGTGTCACATCATCAATAAACACTAGTGTCCCAGTGCCACTGGCAGCCATGCACGCCCAAGCCATCACACTGCCTCCACCGTGTTTTACAGATGATGTGGTATGCTTTGGATAATGAGCTGTTCCCCACCTTCTCCATACTTTTTTCTTGCCATCATTCTGGTAGAGGTTGATCTTGGTTTCATCTGTCCAAAGAATGTTTTTCCAGAACTGTGCTGGATTTTTTAGATGTTCTTTAGCAAAGTCCAATCTAGCCTTTATATTCCTGAGGCTTATGAGTGGCTTGCACCTGGCAGTGCACCCTCTGTATTTACTTTCATGCAGTTTTCTCTTTATGGTAGACTTGGATATCGATACGCCTACCCCCTGGAAAGTGTTGTTCACTTGGTTGGCTGTTGTGAAGGGGTTTCTCTTCACCATGGAAATGATTCTGCGATCATCCACCACTGTTGCCATCCGTGGACGTCCAGGTCTTTTGTGTTGCTGAGTTCACCAGTGCTTGCTTTCTTTCTCAGAATGTACCAAACTGTAGATTTTGCCACTCGTAATATTGTAGCAGTTTCTCAGATGGGTTTTTCTGTTTTCGCAGCATAAGGACGGCTTCTTTCACCTGCATGGAGAGCTCCTTTGACCGCATGTTGTCTGTTCACAGCAAAATCTTCCACATGCAAGCACCACACCTCAAATCAACTCCAGGCCTTTTATCTGCTTAATTGATAATGACATAACGACGGACTTGCCCACACCTGCCCATGAAATAGCCTTTGAGTCAATTGTCCAATTACTTTTGAGCCCCTCAAATGAAGGGATTGTGTTAAAAAATGCTTTAGTTGCCTCACATTTTTATGCAATCGTTTTGTTCATCCCACTGAATTAAAGCTGAAAGTCTGCACTTCAACTGCATCTGAGTTGTTTCGTTTAAAATTCATTGTGGTAATGTACAGAACCAAAATTAGAAAAAAGTTGTCTCTGTCCAAATATTTATATACCTAACTGTATATTTCAGAGACCATAGTAGTAAGTACAACATGACCAATGACATCATTAAGAAAGAAAAATCTTAGAGAAGAATCTAGAAGCTAGCAATGAAGAAAATAAAAAATAGTCATAAAGATCTTTAGTTTTAGAATTCTTGTTTGCTTTGACTAACAATATTGGCTAGCATTTTGGTAACAATCTCCAAAAATGAGTAAAAACCTTAGCTTACATTTGACTATTATTTTATTTACTTTCCCAAGAAAGATGTTTGCTTACCACTGCCGCTTCAAAAAACTAAACACCAGTACAACTAGACACTCCTGTATAATCCAAACATAGTCATTGAAGTTTAGAAGACCCTGATGTTGATATGAGGCATGAGCACATGTTATTTAGTATTAAATATAAGTGGAAATCCAAGCTTAAAAATCAAGCAGAGAGGAATTACTAAAAATCAGAATTTTGTGTTGGTCCTATGGTGTTCGTACATTGAGTTAGTTCCTGGTCAGAATGTATCTGGGTTTTCATATAAGCCAGATGTTCTTGATTATGTGAACCTAACAATAGCCTTTTGAGTATTTACGACACAAACACATGCATTGCTTTATTGTCGTACAAATACCAGTGTTTGAATAGAAGATTCATATACTGTGTCTTCTGTCTTGTTGGCTTTTAAAATAAACAAGTCTACAAATATGTTAAATCCCTTTTTGTATATCAAAAATGACCTTGAAGCCAACCTCATGCCTTCTTTGTCAATAGTGAACACTATCAGTATCATGGTATCAGCAATTTCCATGAATCTCCATCGCTTCCTACTATACACCATGCATTATGGTGGGTTCTATGAGACTTACCAAGTCTGTTACTAGGTTGGTCTACTTAACTTGCAACTTAAGATTATCACATACACAGATACACTTGCATATGGGGAACCTATACACAAAATATCAGGTATAAGCCTAATTGTCAGCCACCCCAAAATATTCTACATAGAACCCCTCCACATTAATAAATACAGTAGATATCCTAATTTAGAAAATGATAATGCCTAAATGCATCACACAGTATTTACAGGAGTCTCTACTTAAGAAGTTACCACTACCAGCACTGACAAATATGAAGGTGTCATCGCGACACAATCAAAAGTGCAGCTATTTTGGTTATTCCACTTACCTACCCAAACAATATACCCTGCTTTGACCACAGTTGTCTTTCTTTTGAGTAGCAACCTCTAGGCTTGAAAACTTTATCAGCAAATAATGCAGCAAACTCCCCCTACAGGTGTCTTACTTTTCAGTTTATTATTTCAGTCACTCTAGATACAAGAACAAAGTACAGAAAATGTAAAAGCAAAGTGGTATTTATTAATGGATAATAATACCAAATATAACAAGATATAATAGAAATTACTGCGGTGGGCTGGTGCCCTGCCCAGGGTATGTTTCCTGCCTTGCGCCCTGTGTTGGCTGGAATTGGCTCCAGCAGACCCCCGTGACCCTGTAGTTATGATATAGCGGATTGGATAATGGATGGATGGAAGGATAATAGAAAATAAAATTGATAGTAAAAGTAAGGATTACTAATCGAGAATGGTAAACCGGAAGGCATGGACGCAGGTACACGGCGATGGACCCAGGAGACATAGTGCGCAGGCGCCTACAGCGCGCGTCTCATAAACCGCAAGCGAAGTCTGATCCACCACGAACGAAGGAGTCACGGCTCAAAAACGAAACAGCTCAACTAACGTTAATAAGACATGAAGCAACAACGCGCCCATAGCTAATGACTAACGACACAGCCACACAGAAAAGAGGATTCTGCACTGCACCCCAGAGTCAAACGGAAGACATTACAGAGTCCGCAAAGGTCCACAAAGATAGTACGGAAGGAGCGAGAAAGTACGAAAGGTGCAGGCGCCTACAACGCCCTTCTGAACTAAACGTCCACACTACACAGCATGGTCCAGGTAATGAGAATAAACAAACTCTCCGTATTAAACGTACGGCATCCTCACACGTCCAAACCATATGGCATATGTGAATCACATTACAGTGATGCATTATTAACAGTACAACCACAGAAAACGCTCTGTATTAACAGTAAGTGCAATTATCCATATTACTACCGGTAGACAACGGATAACTAATGGAGTCACGGTCACGGCTCCACAACGATCCAGCTCAACAAGCCCACCTGGATAAAAACAATGAACGCAGGCGCCTACAACGTGCCTCTCAAACAGCAGAGGCAATAGATAAACGGCAAAGAAAGGAACGACAAACAGTCGCTAAACAATTCCGCCAATTAGCTGACAACGCATTCTGTAATGAGTCCACTATTAATGAACATTCATTAGGATTAATGAATATCATTTGCTGTCATTGTCATTCACTTAACTTCCCTGAAGAAACAACTGGCAATACAACTAATGAGTTTACACGTTGTTGTCAAAAGGGTCAGGTTAGACTGCCTCCTTTAGATGAATATCCTGAATATCTACGAAAGCTTCTAACTAACAATGCACCCGAAAGTAAAAACTTTATGGACTGCATTAGATCCTACAATAGTTCATTTGCTTTTGCATCTACCGGGGTAAATATCAGGCCACCAGCTGGCAATGGCCCATACTGCTTTCGCGTATGTGGACAAATATTACATCGGATTGGAACAGTGCACCCTCAACCAAATCACGAACGCAAATATGCTCAGATCTACGTGTTAGATCCAGATGACGCAATCTATCAACAAATGAACCTTCCTGAAAACAAGCAATGCACAGAGCTGATAATGACAAACGTCACTGAAGTCATAGAGTTCGGCGTTCATCTGACATTAAAGTTAAATTTATAGATACTCCATACCAAGTAAAACTCATTCAAGGACAACGCACCATCATTACTACAAATGTTGTGTATAAAGAAATATTCCAATAAATCTTTCTAATGTGCCATGCTATGGGTTCTTTACTTCCTTTGTTCGTCATCTACACCTTTACACTCCAATACATCTCATACATACATCAATGTATTTCGGGTTACCCAACACCAGGTGTTGGCGAGCGAAGCGAGCAGGGGGCAGAGCCCCCTAGTAGTTTTTAGAAAAAGCTAATGGAGAATGTCAAGCATTGGAAGTTGTCCTGGGGTGGCTTTTAACCTAGCAATCAGTGTTATTCGTAAGATGCTTTCACTGACGATCAGATGAAACAGTCACACGTCTTTCTGTCTTCTTTTTTGATGTTGCCTTCGCCCTCTCCTATTGCTCTTTTTGTTGTTGCCATTTTTTCTCTTTTTGTCCGTTGGACAAGCCATATTTATGTTAAAATTCCATCTGGGGCTTTGTGACTTGTGATATGGGGCTTCATGACGTGTGGCTTCATGACACGTGATATTACACATCTTTGATTAGCTAGCCGTCAAAGTTCTGTTTCAAAGTGATGAGATGGCTGCCATCTGATGGACGACTTTGCTCGGTTTCTGATCTTTTTACACATTTCTGTTCCCAAGCCATAAAGTAATCAGCACAGTCGGAGGCATCACAGCTGTTTCCTAGTCTGCTGCTTCATTTACAGATGTTTTAAGGTGATGCAATTCAGGAAGAGAAGATGCTTTGAAGTTAATTGTTCATGTAAGTTTAGTTCACCTTGCTTGTCTGAGCAAAATATAATAACAATAAATGCATCCATTATTTAAAAAATTGCAGATTTTGCACTCCAGGACACACCATCACAATCTTCATCACCAGTAAAACCAGAAAAAAAACATGAATGGCTATATTGGGCTCCTTTTTATATTTTTTTGTCTCAAATCCTCCTGAGGCTTTTTTAATGGACGTGCTTTCCTTCTCTGCAGAACAGGCTGTTGCCACTGAGGCATCTATAAAGTATCTATCTATCTATCTATCTAAACCTGCTGTGAAGCAACGCACAGACAGTTAACTTCCTGCACTGCCTGTGAAGTGCTGCCTGCTGGCTGCTATAATATCTTCTAGAAAACCTAGTGAAGAACTCTTAAGTAATTTATAACATCATATTGTGTTTTTTTTTAATTATTTTCAGGCTCCAGGGGTTCAAATGGTTAATTAGGGGGTCCCAGGCAGGTTATGAAACTGAGAAATCCAAGAAGTGTCTCCTATAGACCAATAGACTCTTATAGACTCTATACTGAGATATAATGAAAACAGATTAATGGATTATTGTGATGGGAGAAAATTAGTTTCTAATTATTATGTTTGGAAAAAAAAACCATAAAATTTAAAGCAGTTTAGTCTGTTTACATCTTTGGCTGGCACCAATGTTAAGGTTTAGTTCCCAAAGAGAAAACTGTAAAGAGGTGTATAAAAACCCATCAAAACTGAAAACCACTGACTTACAGTATTTTGCAGACACTCATTATGTGCTCTTCTAAAAGATATTATACTTAGTAAAAATGTAATGGTTTATGATGACAAGCACCTGTATAAGAAGTTTGGTTTAAATGCCACCTCCACTGTCTGAGATCAGTTCTACAACAGTGGTGTGTGAAATGTGCTTAAACAAAATCACCATGGGATGTCCCTGCCTACACTAATATTGTTCTCCTTTTCCTCTGACTTCTGCTTCGAGCAATTTGAGATCATTCTGACAGACCACCCGCCTTGACTAGTGCCAGGCAGGATTAATTGGCCTTTCATAGCTCCTTCACTGCTTCCAGCTCCATCCTGGGTAACCACCAACTCCTCCGGCAGCTTGTCATCTTCCTTGCTGTGTCGTGTGTGTTTCATATCCCCTTTATGCAGGATTAAGTCTTAATTACATAATTAAAACTCACCTGAATAATTAACTTATCATTAAACACACTTGAGAGTTTATCCAATAAAATGCAGCAATCACCCCATACAATTAGGCAATTATTCCTCAGTGATGTTGCGCAAACTGCTGCGTAGCCCCTGGCAGATTAACCAGAAGAGCTCTCTCTCTCTTTCTCTCTCTCTCTCTCTCTCTATCTATCTCTCTCTCTCTGAGCCTGCCAGCCTCTGACCTGTCTCGGTTATTACTGTCACGTTGGTGGAGCCAGAAAAACTAAACCAATGGAAGCCTTGTTAAAAGATGATTGGCACTACATATACTTTAATGGAAATCACATGTTTGAAATAGTTAACATGTTTAAATAAAACAGTCTTGATGTGCACAGTGAGGAACTAATACAATTTGTAAAGGCTGCCCTGCCCACCCAGCCTGGATGATTGAAAACCCAACACTTTCATGGTTAAAATCTTTGAGAGATATTGATCCAGATGGAAAAGCAAGATTTTCTTAGCATAATTTCAAAATAAATACTTCTTAGCACAATGCATCACGAGGTAAAACAATATAGCATAAAAGCACAAGCAGACAGCAGTGTCTCCTTAGAGACGCAAGGAACATCAAGTGAAAATCTTTTAATTGAAGAATATATCAACTTTGTAACCTTTTTTTCCAGAGGCTGCTCTTCTTAAGTGAAAAATATGTATTAATAATAAATAACCTGGGTAGATAAGGTCAACAGTAAGGATGCATCTGAAGTTAACTAATTACTTTTTGAATGCTTGTTAGTGAACCTAAATGGATAATAATTGCCAATAAATGCATAATAGATAACTCCCCCCCCCCCCCCCCAAAAAAAAGGCTATAACATTCTCTACTTAAATATAATTTCAAAGCAGCTTTCTACTTTTCTACCATTTCCCAATTTCTTTGTAGTTAATCTGAAAAAACATTAAGGGGATTGTTTTTGTTTTTGTAATTTGTGGAAAGAAATTCAAAACAGAAAATAAGAATTATAACTTTACATAAATGAAGAATGACTTGACTGTTAATTACTATAGTATAGCCAGAGTTTTGCCCCTGGCACAGATGTGTTTTCTTTTTCTTTAGTCTTTTTATTGTCTTTTCAATTTTATATTGTCATTAAATATATTATTGTCTTCTGACTTATGAATATTATTTTATTTAATTAGTTCATATCATTGTATAAATATTATGTTACTTTATCACCTGTGTATATGTTTCAAAGGTTCCTTGTTTTATATATATTGAATCCAAAGAGGAGGACACTTTGATGCTGTAGTTATGGGACCACCCCAAGCTGTTTGTAAGGATGTCAGGGTGGCAGCAGTTTAAAGTCAGATGGAATCAGAAAATGGATTTATTGTACATGTAATAACTATCTAAGGTTGTAACAGGAGTGCTGGAAGTAAGTAAACAAAGGCCAGGATGCTGGACAAAATTGTAGATTGTGAAACGTACCAAAAGAGTCAGTACTCAGAATATTTCAGGCAGCCGAGGCAAAAAATGCAAAACATAAATTGAAGTCAAAGAAAAGGAAAGAAAAGAAATTGAAGCCAGAGAAAGCGTTAAACAATTTAGTTTTGATGTATCTGCAAACTTGAACAGTCAGATGATAATGAGCATATGACGATGGCAATGCATCAAACACACCTAGTCGTACTGCCTAGCAACAACCTGAAAACCCTCATAGAAAAACAAAATGGTGCCACAGCAATAATTATTAAAAAAAATTTTGAAAAACATTCTAACTCAGAAAACCAACATTTTGTTTTGGATTAAGCCTTCCGGATTACTGACTGCTTTTGGTTACTTTTAGGTTTATTTATTAGGACTTTATATGTGCCTATTTTGATATTTTTTTATTTTGTTTTTGAACATTTTAATAAATCTTTAAATATAATTGAAAACTTGTGTTTGTTATTGGGGGGCAATCCTGTTCCCATTTCCCTTTTCTGTTTTTGTAAGCTTGATGTTTTGGTGTTCAGGCCCTGTTAAAAAGTTCTAGGCCTTATTTTTTTTTAGCATATTCTTCACTTTTTCATGTCGAGTTTGGATTGTACTTGTGGTTTTCAATATTACAGAATCTAATCCTACCATTTAATTTCACTTTTAGAATGTTTTTCAGGAGGTTACAAATATTTCATCTCATAGCACGATACTATTATGAGGCCTGCCATGTTTGGCATCATTTGTTTACTGTCACTGTAGTACTGCTATCCTCGGACAACCAACGGTTTGTGGTGTGTGACATCACTGATGCAGTAAGAGGTCAGCTCTGTGCATTGCCTGTTCTCCTCAAAAACACTAATGTGTGACATTAAGTCTACTTGACCTCTTATTAAATGAACCTTTGCTTGAGAGCTGTTCTACTTCTGTTTTGGCCTTGCTCTTTCCACTGGCAGGGCATTCCAGGTATTTTGCTATTCCTGCTGTCTCCCAAACACATGTAGGTTAAAGTGATTTGCAACTCTCTGTTGGCACTGTGTTTGTATACGAATGTGTTTTGTAACGAATGAGAATTCTTTCCTGAGTTTTTTCCTGTATTGCAGCCAATGCTGCTAGAATAAAATTCAGTTGGTTCAGTAAATAGAATAATGTGCATGGTTGACCTCTTTTATGTATTAACGCTATACTCTACATTGTCAATTGTATATATATATGCTTACTGTGACAAGCTTCCTGGTGGACATTTGTGGTATGGAAAGCCAGCCCTGGACACAGACTGACAGACACCAGAATGTCCTAAACAAACACGTTTATTTATAAACAGCACCACAATGCCTTATTCACCAACAGTCTCTTTCTCTTTTCTCTCTCTCTCTTTCCCTGTCGCCTCTACTCCCTTCCTCACAAGCTCCGTCTCCTTCCTCTCAACTCCAGCTCATCTACTGGAGAGAGGCGTCCCTTTTATAATAACCCGGAAGGGCTCCAGGCGCTCTGTCCAACGACACTTCCTGGTGTGGCGGAAATGTCAGATGAGCTCCCGGAAGCACTCCGGGTGCCCGTGGGATTTCTTCCAGCTGCACTTCCTGGTATGGTAGAAGTGCTGCCATCCAGGGTTCCAGAAACGTCCGGGCACCCCTGGCGGTGGCCACGTCCTCCCACAGGAATGAGCTGCCCAGCTGTGTTCCGGTGGCCCCCAAGCAGACCAGGGTGGCTGCCCTCTCGTGGCCCAGGAGAGGTATTGTCCCTCTCGTGGACTGTCCAGGCCTCCCGGCTGGGTAGGGCCCCCAACTGTCTGCCACAGTGATTTTTAGAAAAGAAAGACTGACTTCAGAAAAGGATTTTTCCCCGCAGTTGCATAAGTAACAGAGGTAAATAGCAGCCACAGTATACATCAAAATGCTGATGTGTGTAGAAAAATGTCTCAAAATGAATATGCCCTTCACTGGCACTCAATGTTCTGGTAAGACAACAATTGGCATCAGTTCAGGGAATAGTGAAAGAAAGAATGGTGCAACCTTGGAAGAAACAGCTAATGTTCACCTTCACCTCTGACACCACTGATGCCTACCCAACTGGCCTAAAGAGAACAGGAGAACTCAGAGGGTTGGGAAGAGGTAAGAAGAGATTCTGCCTAACAGAGAGTTCCACATGCTCATTAAAATTAAAGACGTTCATGTTTGATGGTGGGGGCTGATAGAAAGTTGTTCATTATCTCCAGCCAATTAGATGGATTCTCAGAATCTGCCCAATTCGTCAGGTCATTAAAATACTACAGAAGTGTCAGGGGCAATCAAACGTCACGTCTGTTTTTTCAGCCTTACATCAGTCAAGTGATGAGTTGCAGAAAATACTCACTGGCAAAGTAAGGCCATTTTCAGGGAGAGACAGAGAAAGAGAGTGAGAAAGATAGGAAGTAGGAGAGTGCGTGCTTCTGTGCGTAGCTTTCAGATGGGCACCCTACTGCTTAGCCCAAGGTTCAACACCTATTTGGTTTGTCTTTTGTATGGCTGTTTTGTGCGGTCTCTCTCTACATTAGCCCACTCATTGTGATTTATTTACATCAAATCTACAATTTGTTTGCTTTATTTGGTATTTCCTCTGGATAACGACAATTAGAACAGGGCACCCCTCTTATCACTCTAAATATATATTGTATCCTTAATGTATCCGTTGAATAAATAGCAAACTCCAGCTGGGCAACAGAAAAATATGCCAGATGACAAATAGAAGAAATTAACTCTGTTGCCAAACATTTTAACATGCAGACCTGAAAGTCTAATAACAAAAAGATTCATAATTTAAACTTGTCCTTTCAGAATGGTTTTTCAAAAGGAAATCTGTTTCATTACTTAAACGAGGAAGAACTCTCAAATTTCCCTCTTCTATGGTATATGTTACCAGGTTTGATTTTGTCTTTAGTCATATGGGTGGGCTCTGTCTGCATGAGACTTGTAACTCAATGAATGCTCATCTGGAAGTACAATGCATATAGTGCATGGATGAGGAATAAGGAATGAACGTGTTTTGGATCTCACAAACAGAAACAAAGCTCGCCTATCAGATGACTTTATGTTTTATGTACCACAACAGAAAGGAGAAAAAGGTCAGACACTACAGCTGAACTCACCAAACCCTATAAACAGCGCCGGCTCTGTCAGGCAGCATGTTGTTGGTGGTCTCAAAGAGGGGTGAGCAGGACTCTCCTGTAAGACCTCCATGTCAGTATGTTTGACATGGTCAGAGATTTTCAGTTGTTAAATTGACGTGGTCCAGCAATGAGAACAGCAACTTCAGTCGTCAAGTCTGTCCCACAACTTAAAGTCACATAAGGCAGCAACACTAGTGTATCCTGTTGCAAGTGGTAAAATAATCAAATTTATTGCTCTAATTTTTGCTTAAAATAAATAGTTTTGAATTGTCACATTTTTCTTTGGTTTATTGTATGTTCTACCTATTATCACAAACTTTATCTATAAACATTGTGTCTCATTGATGATAATATGACTGTAAAACACTAAGGTTCTTAAGATGGTGTCCACTTTTGAAAAGTACTAAATACAATTTGTGTGTTACCATCTAGACATACACAAATCAAAGCTTTTCAATTTTGAAAGGTGAAATATAAAGAAGACAATGATTCATTAAGTGGCTAAAAAGTAACTTTTAAAATTGTTGCCTTCTGTTGTACAACACAATAAGCATTCTTTTAGTTCATTTTTTAATAGCATTATTATTGTAAATTCTGAAAATAGTGCAAAAGAATTTCCCTTACAGCCTTTTCCATCAAGACTGTTCAGTCACTCAAGCAAAAATGGGTCCTATAGATTTATTGGTTGCTCACTTACCCATTAAATTAAGTATAGCTGAAGTGCTGGCCAAAGCTCACTTGTGTCCTATGACTTCCCTTTCTGATTTACAGCAGGAATGTATTTTCATCTGCAAAGAAAATTCCTTCTAAGTCAGGAAAATAGCCTACAGAAAAATAAATGTTTCAAACAGTGAGCACTGGTGAGAGTTTTATATAAAGGTGTTTGTAATTTTTTTTTATTTTTTGGATTTAGCTTCTATATTTTATCTTAATAAGGCGTATTTGTTACATTTATTTTTAAAACTGAGGATGTTGGTATGGGTTCATTTTTACTGACACTGTTGAGGTAGTGTTTTCCTTTCTTGACAGCTTGGTGCCTTGAGTTTCTTTCACCTGGGTAATCCAGTTGACAGCAAGCCGTATGAATTGTGACACCGACGATTGACATACATTGTAATGGAAGAGTGTAATTTGTCAAAGATCATAATATGTCCAGCTATCTATCTCACACTTGCCCACTGAGTCACAACTCTGCAGCTCATCTGTCACGCTCTATGATTAAACCTCTGAGGAATTTCATTCATTTTGGAAAATGGCAAATTTAAAAACTTTCCATCAAGTAAGATCTGACATTTGGAAAGTGTGCCACAAATGAATCCACAACTATGAGGAAACCATAGTTTCCGTAGTGAAAAGGTCCCCTTTCACTTTGTTCAGATTTGTAACCAGTTCAACACAAGATCCATTTTTTTAAATTGGTTGTTTTTTATTATTTGTTTTCTTTGGCTGAGATTTTCTAAATGCATGAAAAACAGTGCCATAAATTAAAATGCAATCGGAGACTAAGCATGAAATTTCTGTCATTTTTGCATCTCTATGAATGCAGATTAAGAACAATTAAAATGATGATTTGTACTATAATATTAAAATTATGAATGGATAGCTGGTGTCCAGATTATAGGAATATGCAAATTCAGTTAGATATTTAGTTTAAAACATTCATTTGCAAAAATAGTGAAATATTTATTAGGTAGAAGATAAATCAATAATTATAATTATGATTCATCACAAAGAAAAACACAGTTCAACAAGGCATCCCATTTCTTGATTGTATTTGCTAAAAAATCATATTAATTCTTAAATGTGCATTAATCACAGTTTCATGAATTGATTCTTGTCCTCATCACTCTATTTTCTTATGGCATAAAATGTATTTAAACACCTTTAAAGACAAAATGTCCACTGGATAATTAAACAATGAAAAAGATCAGGAAATGAAAAGCGAACAAAAGTGGAATAAGTCAAAGTCAGAAAAACAACCTGGGATTTGAAACCACATAGACCAAATGCCAGCCTGTAAGACAAACCAATATCAAAAAGAAAAATGAAAAACTAATTCTTAAGGACATTAATATGTGTCTGATGATTATTGTGAGAATAATATACTGGAGCTGATAAATGCTGAGCAAGGCATAGTTGAAACACAGGCAGAAGTCGAAAGCCATGAAGGCAAAAACAAAACAAAACCAGGCAGGCAAGAATCAAAGTGCTGAGCAAAATATGTGAGTCAGATACGAAGTGAAGATGAAAACCAAAAATCAATCCTTATACTATGATTTACTTAGTATTCAGCTAACCACACTAATAGACCTCAGAACACGAATGAACTGCAGCCCTGTGTATACATAATTTCCAATGACGTGATTGCTCTGCCATTAACTGTTATGTGACTATAGAAAGAAAGACAGTAACATGGAATTACTTTTTCAGTTCATCCTTAATCCAAAAATAAACAACAAGGAACAATTCACTATAATTCAAAACCAAAAATAAACACAAAACACACATATAAATATATATATTTCAATGGTAATGCAAAGCTATTGTAGGCGAAAATTACTTTAAAAATATGGAAAGCCTGGTGACCTCCATGCCACCTACATGCCAGGCTGCAATCACATGAAAAATGCTGACACTCTCAAGAAAAAGGCGTAACAAAATGTCAGCAAATGATGTCCCTAAAATATACTTAAAAATAAAATAATCTGAAATTCATAATAAAACAATCCAAAAACCCATGTTCCCTGGAGGCCGTTTCCCCCTGTCCATCCATTATCACTGCCTCACACCCATCCCAGATGGAATGCCTATTTATTCATGTTATTCATCAGTGGTGGCCTCCTGTTCAGAACAGTGAGCAGCAGATGTCTATGGAGGAACACCCATCCATCCATGTTGACTCTCCATTATGATGGAATCCCAGCTACTCAAGTGAACACCATTTACACCTGCAGGAACACAGACCCATCCATGTTGTCCATCACACTGTAATTGGTGTAAATTTCCTGGGTCACTGACTGATTACAGTGTACGTCATCATATCCGTAGGTATGACGATGCGGGTTCTGCTCCATGCTCCCATCTTGCCTTCGGGAGCCCTTGAACCCGACACCGTCGGTAATGTCACCAATGAGCTTGGCAGTGAGGTATAACAAATGGAGCAACGGGATGGTATAAAAAGTGCAAAGTGCTTTTATTAAAAACCAGGAGGAGGCCCCGGGGAAGACCCAGGACACGCTGGAGGGACTATGTCTCTCGGCTGGCCTGGGAACGCCTTGGGATTCTCCTGGAAGAGCTAGAAGAAGTGGTCGGGGAGAGGGAAGTCTGGGCATCTCTGCTCAAGCTGCTGCCCCCGCGACCCAACCTCGGATAAGCGGAAGAGGATGGATAGATGGATTGCAGATCTGTACAGTGTGGTAATTATTTTGTTTCTACTGCCATTCTTTAATTTTCCAAAAGAAGGTCTAAACTGTTCAAGTTTAACCATTTCCCAAGCTGCGTTATGTTTCTAGGGTACTGTTGGGATTGTTGACTTCTCTGGATATTGATTAGACTGCTGCACAAAACAGTTAACATATGTTTATTAAGAGATTGATACTTAGCCCCTTATTTATCCTACAAGACTTAATGCTTGATGTTATATCTTAAATTGTTGGATTCTTATGTAGCAAATTTGATGATGTGTTACTTTGACAGAGTCTCCCAGGTATATTTCTTTATTTTTGACATAGACACAATTCTAGTGGTAGCATGCTTAGGCAGAGGTTACTGCTGCTACTTCAGTAGTCCACACTTCTGCGTTTAAAAGTGTTGTGATGTGAGATTTTGCATATAAGTTGATAAATATTTTAGATGTCTTTATTTGTAACTTAGGCA
The DNA here is from genome assembly GCF_900747795.2 of Erpetoichthys calabaricus. NCBI lineage: Eukaryota > Metazoa > Chordata > Cladistia > Polypteriformes > Polypteridae > Erpetoichthys > Erpetoichthys calabaricus. Next base: position 142,551,351 of record NC_041395.2, on the reverse strand, counting down.
AAGCAATGTAATATTAGTGTTACATTAGTGAGAAGTATTTATGTTTACAACCCCCGTCTGTCCCATCCCCCCATCCCAACCTCTTTCAGGAATGGGTCTCTTTGAATTTTACGACAGGGTTGGAGGGAAGTACCTTAAACAAGTTTTGCTAATGTTTCTTTGAACTCTCAGTCAACCCCCATAGGAAAGTCAGGCTGCCTAACTGGCCAATTTTAACTCAACAAATGGTTTTGGGGGCAGGTGTGAAGGTTTTCTATTCCCCCATTTGTCTGAAGTATGGCTATTTGGAACTGGCTTGTATCAGAAGCCTTTAAGTACCATGATACCCTATTGGCTCTAGAGGTTGGACAGAGAATCTGTAAATTTGCTCACCCCCTCACTCTCTCTCTCTTACCAAACTGATGCATGAACTGAAAAGGACAACACAATGAAGAGCACAGCTCGGCAGCCATATTGAGACAGGCATGCGGCCTGTTCTGAAGAAAGCTGACCACCAATGATGCCTTAACTAGAGACATTTTTAAGTAACTAACAAGCCTGCATGCCGGCTGAAACTACACATCACCATTTATCAGGCTGTATGGTTGCCAATGTTCAAATGTACTTTGCATATTGTTATTATTTATGAATATTATCAATAATACATTGTTTAAATTGTAACTTAAGTCCTGCTTGTCTTTTACTACACCTAATTGCCTGAGGTTATAGATGTAGGAAGGAAGGTGGGGAGAAGTTATATACTATAATACTGGGAGATTTGAGGTGTTCTGACAGAGGCTACATATTAATAATACAATAGGGGAAAGTAGAGTATTATAATACTCTACCAAGACAAAACAATAAAATGTATTATCGTAGTATTTCCCTCTACTTACCCTTTACCTGTTTTCAAAGTTAAGTGTTCTTGTCAAGTTTTGTTATTGGGTTGGTCTACTGTTGCACTTTAAGATGAACACACACATACATAGATATACACATACACACAGACCCTAAACACAACAGTGTCCCATGAATGACACACACACACACTGATTAACCTTTAGCACTTTAAACCACACAAGTGCTTTAGGAATAACACAGCCTGTCACTCAGCACTTCAGGAGACTTACTTATTATCGGCACAAGCAACATACAATGTTTTAATAATATCTCAGATGTAAATATTACTTTTGGTCTACAAGAATACATTTAAACATACAAAGACTCAGCACTCTTGACTATAGGCCATTTATCAGCCAAGAATACCTTCTTTACGTACTGTTCCTCTACTATTGAGTGGAGCTTCCACTCGCAGCCAAAATAAACCTCGCAGCACAGAGGTAATGGCAAATCTCTGGCCACACCAGGTGCTCAAAGAAATCTAACTTATTATTTTAATCACTCTATAGACATTAAGACAAAGCATAGAAAATTAAAAGCAGCATGGTATTTATTACAGGAATAATAATAATACCAGTGGAACAAAGACTAATAGAAAATAGGTACTGATAGGAAAGTCTGGATATATATAGTCTTTAGAAAAAGCTTACGAAAAAAGTTACAGATGACAAGGATGAATGTCCCAGGGTGGCGTTTGATTTAGCAATCGATGTTCATGATGCTTTTCTGACGACCAGTGATGTCTTCATCCATTCTTCTTCCTCCCTCCTTCCTTACTTCCCTACTCACTCCTCAGACAAGGCATATTTATTCTAAAGTTTCATGCCGTGGTTTCACAATACATGAATGTTGCATGCACCTGATTGGCTGGCTGTCAATAAGATGGATGAATTTTGCTCAAACTCTTTAATCTATCTTTTCCCAGATAATAAAGTTTTTTGATATTGTCTCATGTCCTCCTTACCCAGGCTGTAAACCAAATTGTTGTTCCAGATGTCCATCCATAAAGTAATCAATAGCATGAGGCATGGCTCAAACTTCCTTTCCCAGGCTGTAATACCAATTTAGCATTATGCTGTGAACAACTGTTATAAAAGTGAGGTATAAGGGTAGAGGATATGCCTTTTTATTATAATGCCTCCTACATCTGAATTCATCATGTTGGGATTGAGAAAAATATAATAATAAAATACAGAGAATAATTTGTAGATTTTATACACCATAACAAAAACTCTGCCTGATCATTCTTAGAGTGGAGTTTGTATTTTCTCATGTGTCTCTATTGATTTTCCTCTAGGTGCTACGGTTTTTCATCATAGTATAAAACATTAGTATTAGTTTAGGTTTGCGTACGTGTGCTCCACAATGCATTGCCCCATTTCCAGGGATGGTTAATGCGTACACTCAATGCTTTCAGGATAGTCAAAATTATGTGCATAGCAATAATTGGCACTGATTTGTCAGAATAACTTAACCAGTATGACATTTTTAGAATTAATTTTGACTGAAACATTAAATTACAATTAAGATTTTATTATATAAGATTTTATTATTGATAAATAGAAGCAGTTCCTGGTATGTTTTATTCTGTTCAAAAAAAGCCAGTGCTGGGAAATAACAGTATTAAAAGAAAGACTCTGAGTATAAAAGTGTTGCCAATCAAGTACTGCTGAAGCATATAATTAGCTCTGAAACTTTAACTACGAAATTGTAAATGTTTTGCTTAATTTTTATTTTGCCATTTTAATAGATTGTTTTCATACTTAATGAATTGTTTAGCCAGGGGTAAAATAAAAATATGAATATGAGTTACAGTTTCTGATGGCATTTAATCAACCCAAAGACATTAAACTAGTCTGATTTTATTAAAAAGCACATTGATGTATAAATATTAGAAAAAAATAAGGAAAGCCTTTGCATAACTTGAGAAGGTGTGTAATAAACACCACTCCTCACGTGAGTTAGTTTTGGGGACTAATAAAGAGTATCTGTCTGCCTGTCTGTCTGTCTATACTAGTTAAGTAATGTTTGTCTGTCCATTTTCATTTATAGTCACAGACACCCAGCATTTTCAATTTCTGTTGATTTGTGAAACGTTTTGCTTATCTCTTGTGACAAACTAAATTATAATTATTTTAGCTACTGCAAAATGGTGTAATTTTTAAAACTTTCTTTTAATTTTATTTGAGTAGGAGGAAAACCTACACACTCAAGCACATCTGTTAGATTTGACATTTTTTGCCAAAAGATTTTGTCCTTGTTTTTTTTTTTCTATTTTTTTTTATTTGAAATTAAAACAAAACAACAGTTTTCATAAAAATTGCAAGCAGGAGTCTATACCTTATGTCTGCCGGTTTAGTAATTACCTGGATATGTGCACTGGGGATGTGTGGCTTCAGTACAATATAGGGCAAGTGCAATATGACTTATAATTTTATGTTTTTCTTGTTATTCACACTCCTGTGCTTTAGCAGTCTCACATTATCACCTTAGCATTTTACAGTAAAGTTAAACAAGAAAATCTGCTTGACATTAGGTGACCTGTATTTCTTCCATAGTTAAAGTGAGAGTCACAATGCTTTGATAAGCTGGAGCAGGGTTGACTAGTCTCATTGCAATGGGTTTGCATTTAATGACCTTGGAAATAAAGCCACTCAGTTTCTATACAAAATAATAGGATTACAGCACTCTACAAAGTGTAAGTTAATATTATATATCAACAAGACCAACATTTACTGTATTTCTATAGCACAATTTTATACACAGAATGTAGCTCAAAAAGTGCTTTACAAAATGTCAAAGAAATAGTTACAAGAAGAGAAAAACAAGTTAAATTAGGCAAGAATAATAATGAATAAATAATAAAAAATAAATCAATAAAGACTTCAATAACATAAAAACATAATTAGTAGAAAAATAGTGTCCTCCTTATATAGCATTATATACTGAGTTTATTAAAATGAGTCTGATGATAAAGTCATGTAGCCAGGAGGATAGAAAAAATAAAACACCTATGAAGCTGGAGAAAAAACAAAATCAGTGAATGTTTTATATTAATTCTTAAAAGGAGCAAATAGCAGTTGTATTGGGTTAGCTGCATGTTATTCTCCATTATGATAATTTGTATGGTTTTACATATTTTTTTAAATCTGAGGTACTAAGGATAATGGTGCTGGAACTGTTTTGTGGGGATCAAAGAGCATCATAAAATATTACATTAATCTTGACTTGCTTGTTTTAACAATAGTGAGAATTGTTTGTATAATTTCAATAATTTTGTATAACTGGAAAATGTCCATCCATCTGTCAATTTGCAGTACCATTGCTTTGATTCAGAATCCATCCCATCAATACTTTCCATGAGGCTGGAACCAACCATGATCAAGACACCAGTCTATTGAAGGGCATACTGATACAACTACCTTCACTCACTCACACCAGGGCATTTTAAAGTTACCATTTCATGTAATATACAGTATAATTTCAGATATTAGTGTTAAATACGCTAGCAAGAACATCACTAAAACCTGCTGTATACACAACTGTTTGCAAATACTGGTATCCTAAATATTTCTTGGGCTCTTAAACAGCCTTTATTTTCCTGCCCAAATCACTGTGTGTGTTAGCATTTCATGTCATGTTGAAATAACATTTTTAATGCAAATTGTCTTCACAATTTTTTTAGTCTCTTATAATACACTTTCATATACCTCTATATATTATAAACCTCTTATATAACCACTTACATATTCACTCTCATGAGTACATTTCCTGAAAAGAATTATATTGTAATAATTTACAGTAATCTGGTAATGATGAAGATATTAGGTTAATCGTGTAGGCTCATTGCTACTTTAAAATCTTGTTCTTATACTGACTTCTTCTTCCATCAATGTTTGCTTTTTTCCAAATACTTTTTCCATTTTTCCTACTAATTAATAAGCTCCTGAAGAGATGTCCTTGTCATTGATTAGGATGTGAGGCACTCATGACAGAGAAGTGGTTGAGTGAAGTACTTCAATGAAGTGGTTGTGTCTGCTTTCTAAATCTACTTTTTTCATTGTGCCAGTATGTCATCAACATCCATTTTTATTTGTGACACAGTGACAACTTTAAGAGTATGATTTAAACATTTGCTTGATCCACCTGTCACTGTTTGAAATATTTAGCTTTTAGACTTTTTGTCCACTGTATTTTTAGTTCATGCAATCCAGACTGTACCTTCTTTAGCGTATTTTCTATCCGTTCTTAATGTCTTAATAATTCCAAAACATTTTTCAAGTAACATACTGCTTAAGAAAAAGAAAATAGACAACGGCATTGATAGTGCTGGGAATTTTTAGTGATTTTCTTTCAGCAAGGTATAGAGAGAGAGAGAGTGAGGATGCGAGCATGCACTGATGGGCTTTGCTGCACCCACCACATGACAAACCACCCAGACTGGGACCCGAGTGCAGCGGGTGGCACCTCAGCATCACACTGGAACAGTATGAGGTTTTATACGGTGGCTGGAGTGCAGATTTGTGAGTCCAATTGAGGCCAGATTAGACTTTAATAAAACTTTTGCTGCTTTACCTTTTACCTGTTCCCTTCCATTCTGAGCCCTTTGTTTATTTGTACTTGCATATAATATAATTAAATCCTCTTGAGATAAGTAAATATAGGATACCTCGGAATGATAATAAAAAATAGGTAAAATAACACCGCTGCTAATGGGGCTCCCTCTACATGTCTATCTCTGACAATGGATGAGATGAAAACCACCTCAGCTTCAGGATATAAAAGATCTGGAGATATGTTTAAGTACTAAGTTTATCATAACAGAAATGCTATGAACAATTGATGAATAAAATACAGGAAAATCCAAGTAAGTTAGAGAGTAAAATTATTGCTCCTCAGAATTTGTTAAGCAAACGTTTATGACTTGTACTGAAATAGTTGAACAATTGACTTCTATTCTGGAAGAAAAAGCAACGGCTGCAAAATCAGAATGCAAAGTGGTCACTGACAAACTGGCTGCAATGGAAGAATGAGATAGAAGGGACATCATCAGAATTGAAGGTATTCCTGAAACGGGAAAGTCCAAACTCAGTGAAATTCATACTGAACTATTCTCTAAAATAACTGGAGAGGACATTAAATCAGACATTGAGATCTCAGCAGCCTACCATATATGTGGATCGAATGCCTCCAAAATAAAAAGCCTAACTGTCCAGTTTGACAAAGAAAACTTGATGTCCCTTGTCAGATTGAAAGACATTATATTTGAAAATAACTGCATTTGGTTTTTTCCCAGATTTCTCACCTGCAACAGCTGCATTCTACAGCATCAAACAGTGCCTATCTAGAACTGAAATCAGATATAGCCTCTTGTACCCTGCCAGAATGAAACTGTTTATTGAAGGTCAGTTTAACATTTTTAGTTCTCCAGATGAAGCAGATAAAGGACTAAGAAGACTGACCATGACATTCTTTTGAAACACATGATCATGAGTCACACTGTGATCTGGCAAGGGAAAGAATATATATATACTGTATATATTTTTTAAACTTCAATTATCATTTTGATATCAATTTTATTAAATAAATGTACATTTTGATTACTTATAGCTAAATTTCAGTCATTATTTTGAAATTTCTTCCATCGATTATATGTACACTTTGGCTATGACAAAGTAACCAACTATTTACAGTTTTTTGTTTTTTTTAACACCATACCCTTGGTTTATTATATTGGAACTGTTTAAAATCATATACTTGGTTTATTGTACTTGGACTTTGCCACACCTGCAGAAACCAGATAGGTTGGGTTATAGAGAAAGAGAGCAATGCAATTTCTTTTTTTATCCCTCCAACCCCAATAACCATAATTGTCAACATAACAATAGGCTCTATAGCCTATGCAAAATGCTATAATAATGGCAATAATATTAAATCTATGTCAAAGGTATCATATGTAACAATGTACAGTGGAACCTCGGTTCACGAACGTCTCAGAACACATACAAATCGGGTTTATGACCAAAAAGTTTGCCAAACTTTTGCATATGTTCACGACCACACATTCGGGTGACAAACAAGCCAGTTTCCCTTCTGGTTTGTACACGCCGATGATTTCCGCACTTGTTCAGTCTATCCCTGTGCATTCGCTGTGAACTCTTTGTGCTCTATTTCATTTCCCTTCCGGTTCGTACACGCCAGTGATTTACGCATCTGTTCAGTCTCTCCCTGTACAGTACATTGTTCTCGGTCAGACGTGCATTGCGCAGAGGGACTTTGTGGTATAGCGGGTCCACAGCTTACGTTAAGAGGCCAGATTTAAATAAATAATCGCCGCGCTTGCGGCTTAGCGAGGGGACGTGGTGGTTGAGTGGCTGAAGCAGTTCCAGGGGAATTCGTGGTGTGGGTGTACAGCTGCCATGTCCTCTTCATAAACAGAATTATTAAGACAGAGGTTGCGGAGTGAGGAAGTAAGCAGGAAGCAGTGTGGAAAGAACCGGTGTGAGCGAGCGCGTACTTGCTGGCAGGCAGCTGAACAGTGAGCCCAAGCAGGGGTGTTTGGCTGACACTCGGTAGAAGGAAGCAGTCTCTCCAGCTGAGCGATTAAGGAGCTGGAGTGACCAGAAGAAGGACAGCTGGCCGCGTAAGGCCGAGAAGGCAGCAGGAGTCGTGAGGCTTGGGCAGTGAATTCCCTGACATGGGCATCCTGGTCGCCAGAGAAGGCATGTCTTGGTCTGGAGAGTGCACAACCGAAGCCAGGGATTGAGAGGCCTCCAGACCAGAAGGAAGAAGAAAGGACAGCTGCAGGTAGAGTGGCTCCCCTGTTGTGAAGCCTGGATAGGGAGAAGCAGGGGGGTCACCAGTTAAAGAATGCACCGGGCTTGTTTTTAAAGAGACTGCTTTCAGCATTGTTTTAACCTCGTTGTATTTAATGAAGACTTTTTTCTATTGGATTTTAACCTCCACTTCACTTCTGTTTTTATGGGATTATTTATTGAAGGATTCTGAAAGCACTGCACTTTACTTGATTTGAACTTTGTTTTTGATTGTTGTTTTGTTGATTTTCATAAAAGCACTTGGCACTTTTTGCACCATCCCCTTGCTCCATTGTAGTGCCTCACTGTCATGCTCATCGGTAACATTACCGACGGTGATGGGTTTAAGGGCTCCTGGAAGCGAGATGGGAGCATGCAGCAAACCCGCATCGTCATAGACTTTACCTCAAAATTGTAATCTCCTCTCCACCCAGTTCCTCCTCACTTCCTTCATGCCAGAACTCGACTCATGCAAGATTAGTTTTCTTGGTTGTTTATGGTTAGTTTTTGTATAAATTAAGGATTTTTGAAATGTTCATTTTTTTTCCTGTGCTTAAAACTCATTAAAATAAGTGTTTACAGCGAGCGGTTCGTAAGGCTGTAGCGTGAACTCTTGCAATGTTAGTATTCTCTGTTCAAGGTTTTCTCAGTGTTATTCAATGTTTTTACATTTAGTTTACTATTACATTGTGCATTCTAGGGTATAATTGACTATTTTTGTGCTTAAAAATCTTTAAAAAAAATATTTACATACAGTTCGTACAGTCCGGAACGGATTTACTGTATTTACATACAATCCTATGGGGATATTACTTCGGGTCACGACCAAATCGGGTTGCGACCAGAGTTTTGGAACAAATTATGGTCGTGACCCAAGGTCCCACTGTATTACCTTAACTTAAGACAACAAAATGTCAACATAAGTTCAGAAGCAATGTCCTTATGACCAAATATTGAACTTTGTGAACTGGAATGCCAAGGGTCTCAGTCATGAATTAAAGTGAAAAAAGTGCTCTCTCACTTAAAAGGTCTAAATGCCAAGATAGTATTTTTACAGGAGACTCACTTATTAAGCAGGACCAGCTTCGGTTGTATAGAGAGTGCACTGGCCAAATTTTTCACTCCAGCTATACAAAGAAAACTAGAGGGTGTGGGAATCTTAATACACAGAACTATTCCATTTATAGTATCAGATGTAATATCTGATTCTGAAGGGCAATATGTCATGGTAACGGGCAATTTTTCTTATGCTAATGTGATTTTGATTAATATATATTTATCTAGGCGGCACGGTGGCACAGTGGGTAGCGCTTCTGCCTCGCAGTTGGGAGATCTGGGGACCTGGGTTCGATTCCCGGGTCCTCCCTGCGTGGAGTTTGCATGTTCTCCCCGTGTCTGCGTGGGTTTCCTCCAGGCGCTCCGGTTTCCTCCCACATTCCAAAGACATGCAGGTTAGGTGGATTGGCGATTCTAAATTGGCCCTAGTGTGTGGGTGTGTTTGTGTGTGTCCTGCGGTGGGTTGGCACCCTGCCCAGGATTGGTTCCTGCCTTGTGCCCTGTGTTGGCTGGGATTGGCTCCAGCAGACCCCTGTGACCCTGTGTTCGGATTCAGCGGGTTGGAAAATGGATGGATGGATATATTGATCTAATGTGGATGATAGAGCTTTCTTCCAAAATATTAAAATTATAATGTCTAGAGACTTTAATTGTGTTTTAAATCCATACCTGGATCGATCCACTGCAAAGATAATTGCACAATTTGTAATGGATCATAACTGATCAGACCCAAGGAGGTTTTTAAATCCTAACCTAAGAGCATACTCCTTCCTCCCCCCCATACATCATTGTTACTGAAGAACTAATATATTTCCTCATAGTCAATAGTTTTTTGCCCACTATCAAATCTTGTAAGTACAATGCTATTGTTATCTCTGACCATGCCCCTTTAATCATGGAGCTTAAATTACCGCATCTTACACACTCATCTCATACAGTAGCTAGCATCTTAATCTGATTTGCAATCGCCATTGAAGCATTGGCTGTGTACTTTCAAAATTCATCAGAGATAAAGGGATTCTCAGAGAAGGACACGAACAGAAAATATCACTATATGCAGATGATATGGTACTGTATATATCTGACCCACAAAATTCCGTGACAGAAGTTCTAAAAGTATTAGCAGATTTTCAAAAGACATCTGGACTCAAAATCAGTTTGAATAAAAGTGTGCCTTTTCCAGTGAATTCTCTAGCACACAATATTAGAGTGGAGATCTTCCCATTTATCTTAGCAGATCAGTTTAAATATCTAGGGGTAAATATCACAAGTAAATACAAAGCTTTTTTTCTACAAAATGTTCTTGTTTACATGGAAAAAATTAAAAGATGAATAGTCTACCCTCTGTCTTACATTAGCAAAGAGAATCAACAGTAAGTTGACCAACCTTCCTAAGCTTCTTTTCCTACTTCAAAGCATCCCCATATACATTAACAATTTTTTTACGAGATTAGATTCAATCACAACCTCATTTATTTGCAATTCAAAAGATCCACTCTACAATGACCTAAAGCAGAAGAGGGCATGGCACTACCTAACTTTCAATTTTATTACTAGGTGGCAAATATACAAACTATAAAGACTTGGACATCGACTCAGATCAGTGAAAATACACAAACCTGATCTGCAATAGAAATAAAATCTTACAGTACTTCTTCATATTCCCTGTTCTGTGCCGCAATTAATACAAATTATCGTCAACACGCTAATAATCAAATTGTCCTTCATTCTCTCAGACTATGGAACCAATGTCAGAAGCACTTTAAGACAGAGAAGCTTTTATCTGTTGCACATTTATATGATAACCACCTTTTTCCACCCTCTCAAACATATACAGTATTTAATGTTTGGAAAATGTCCAGGATTAAACATTCAGAGACATAAGGTCTTTGCATGTCTTTGTGAACAATCACGCTTCAGATTTAAGTTCTCATCAACACAATTCTTTCATTACTTTCAAGCTAGAAACTTTGCTAAACAGCACCTGCCCAGTTTTCCTCACCTCCCACCTAGTTTTAATCCAGAAGAAATATTGATCAGTTTTGAAGGCTGAGATAGAATCTCTACAATTTATAAAAATCTTTTAAAGTACCTTCCTTAATCTTTCAGAAAAGGAGTATAAGGTAGCCATGCACAGAATATACTCCAGCTCCATATGCACAAAGCATTCAATCATTCAACTTAAAATGTTTTACTGAGCGCATTTATCTCATTTAAAATTGTCCAAAATATTTCCAGGGCAAAATTCAACCTATGAACATTGTAATCTAGCTTCAGCCTCACTGAGTCATATGTTTTGGGCGTGCACCAAATTAACAACATTCTGGACAATAATCTTTGAATGCCTATCAGACAGCCTTGATGTCATAATCACTTCAAACCCATTAACCTCTGTGTTTGATGAACTCCCAGACAGGAGTGGAGAAGGACAAACAAACTGTAATTGCCTTTACCTCACTACTAGCACATAGACAAATGGAAGAATCCCACCCTACCACTTTCAACTCAGTGGGTAATTAATGTTCTATACTATTTGAAATTGTAAAAAAATCAAATTCTCACTTAGAGGATCTGTTCAAAACTTTTTAAAAATATTGCATTTTAGAATAAGCTTCCATTTCTGGGAAAAGGATACTGTTTTTTTCTTGCTGCTTTTGAAGAGTAACGTTGGTTGTTGGCTCTCCTCTCTTTCTCTAGAATTTTGCTTTGTTAAGTATGACTTGATTATATGGAATTTTTCTGCCTGTAATTAAAATCAGTATAATAAAAAATGTAATGGTCAGATTTACCTAACTTTTGTTTTTTTGGACTTTAACACATTTAATTATTGCATCTGTCTGTTTTCTTAACCTGTTTATGACAGTGAGTTTATTGCAATGAGTCAGAACCTGTCTCAGAATCACTGGGCACAAAATAAGAACCAATTAGATGAGAGTCAACAACTTACCTAACACACACACACTCACGCACACACGCACACACACACACGTGAAAGTAAACCAAAGTAGTTAGAGAATGACCATGCTGATAAAGGAAGAATGTTCAGTTTACACTGTTCTGTGACATTCTTAGACTGTTTTAAAAATTTCACTAATCTAGTGTTATTTATTATGTAGTTGATATTTTTCTTTTTCTTTTTTTTAAGTAATCGTGAGGATGCACACCATGAATACTGTGTTACAAGTTAAACATGCACTGAGTATGGTGATATTCCTTGTTATATGTCTGAACAATATGCAATTTGTTTCCACTCTCTTGCCACCATAGTGAAAATGAATATATTTAAATGCATTACTCTGTTTTATTTAATAAAAATGCAAAGCAAATTAGCTGATGCACCCATTTCCTCTGTTTACCCTTGTTCATTGATGCGCCAGTAATAATAATATACAGCAAAAATTACCCAAGCTACTTGTTTTGTTAAATTTTACAGCTCAATACTGCATTTAGGACAAGTTTATAGAATTATTTTAAAGTACTCATAAACAGTAGAGCTTTTTTATGGATGCAATGCAGAGTAGCAGCAACAACAAGCTGAACAGGATTTGACGGATTACATGAATCTAGTGGAATTTTTAACTGGCAATGTTTCCACAGTACATCCTGCTGTCAGGATTTCTCAAATTATTTGGGCCACACTGATAGACATCAATTTGGAGGTGTTGCTACAGATTTTAATTAGGATTAGGTTCAGGTCTCTGACTGGATAACTCATGGGCTTCTATTTTTTCATTTGAAGCCTTTGTAGTGTCACTCCAATAGTGTGCTTTGAATCTTTCCCCTTTAGAATAACAAATCTTTTCCATATTTCTTGTTTTCCTGTAGAGTGCAAAAGTGTTTATCCATTATTCTGTCATGTTCCTCTTTTCTTCAACCCTTACAAGTCTGCATAGTGTCTACTGCTGAATAATATCTCCATAACATGATGCTACCTCCATCACACTCCTCATATTTGATTTACACCACTCAAACTGCACAACATTCTGGCCAAACCATTTCTATTTAGGCATCATCAGACCATAACACTTTCCCCATCATCACTGCAGTATCTTCTAGGTAACATTTCACAAATTCTCTGCAGACAAGGATATGGGTTTTTCACCCCCTCAAGACTGGCCATTTGCCAGTTTCTAATTAAAACCCTTCTTGTGGAACAACTTGGATATTTTTGATTAATAAACATTACCTTGAAATGCAGCTACTGACCTCTGTGTCTCATCCAAAATTACATTTGGGCTTTAAGTATTTTCCGTAAGAGGTGTTGTTTATTTCCAATGACTACATTTAAAAAGAGAAGTAGTGTGGTGGTCATTTGACATATCTTCCACTTCCACAATGGACTACAATGAGCTCTGACTGACATTCAGTAGCTTTGAAGTGGTTGTGTATTTTTCATCAAGCCTGTGCTTCTCTGTAAATACATTTTTGACCAGCACAGAATGGTGTTTTGGCCTCACAGAATTTTATACTTTTTATTTTCAAAGTCTCTAACAAGATGTGGGATCTTACAGAGAAATTATTGTTCCTTATAGATTAATTTAAAGCAAACAATCCACTCAAAAAATGGATTTGTTAATGCAATATGTTGTATCGGGTCACATATTACCATTAAGCTACACAAGGGTGAATACTTTTGTGGAAAACTAAGAAAAAAGTGCTAATTCAAAATTTGAGACAAAATGTACACTAAATAACATTTTCAGTGCACAGTGTTTAATATGCCTGTTATCTTTTTATTAAATTCAATCTGGCACGGATGAAATATGTGATGAACTTCTTCGTTTCATTGCTCTGAAGTAATGTGACTGCTGCATATTGATTTTCTCTTAACCTCTCACTCAGAGCTGGCCATTATGTGCATGGCCATTATGCTTTCCTTCATGTTGCTGACATTGCCTTTTGTACTTCATAATAACAATAGAAAAAGAAGTTTAGCAAAGGCAGAAACTAACCACAAACAAGAATAGCTAAAAAGAACAATGCACATTTCCAGGATCATGTGAAGTCTTCCTCAAGGTTGTGTGATATGGCTAAAGACAAAGGACATTCCTGCTTTTAAACATGGTAAGCTTGGGCACAAAGTACAAATCTGTCGGTACATTTTACTGTTTCTTTATTTATTTTTTTGCTTTTGTGTTACTGACAAGTTTTTAAGCACATCAGGTTTAGCTAGTCTATGTATTTTGTAAACCTTTCCTCTGAAGATAAACTTTTTGACAGTCTTATTCATGGATAAAATAAAAAATTTAGTAGGGTTATTTTTTAATCCAAGTCTAGAAAGAGATCACATGCCTTTAATACACTTTTTTAAAAGGACACTATGAAAAAACACAAAAAAACTTGGTTGTTTCTTTCTTTCTGGCACTATTAGTTTTTTGCTTTCTATCCAAAAATGCCAGAAATGCAATTTGAAATCTTATTTAAAAACTATCAACTGTATTTATAAGAGTAATTAAACAAAAGTACCCACCTTGTGTTGGCATTGAATTGTGAAAGTAGTAGCATCTTTACTAGAAGAAGAATCTGCACTTTTGATTATGATTAAGGAGGACGAGTCAAGGGTTGTAGTGCATCAACAGTAGGCTTCTACCCCTAACATTTTTTTTCTAACTATATGCCTCACACCATATCTACCTACAGTACATGGTGCTACACCTCTAGCAATCATGTTCTGCTAGTCAGTGTGAACATACTTAGGTTGGGAGCTGATAGCGCGTAGCCTCACCCACCACACCACCTGGATTGGGACCCAAGTGCAACAGGTGACACCTCCTCACCACACTAGAACAGTGTGAGGTTTTTTATGGTGGTTAGAGTGTCAATTCTGCCACCATCTCCCAAAGTTTTACCATATAAATTAGAGGACCTGCTTGCAGGGCTTAATGCAGATTAACGTCACACCTAGCACAAAGAAATTGCAGGTTAAGGGCCTTGCTCAAGGGCCCAGCAGAATAGAGTCACTTCTGGCGACCTAAACTGACAACCTTCCGACTGCTGGTGCAGATTCCTAGCCTCAGAGCTACCACTGCGCCCATGCTTAGTGAACATTATAAAAAGGAATCCAATTTATAACACATTTTATTCTGAAGGGACTTTCTTAAAGTTCAAAAACTTAAGTGTCTGCTGATGAACCTTGCATGCCCGTTTCTGTACCTAAAGGATTTGTCTCAAATTGCGGATATTCGTACAGTATGTTTGTATATGTGGCAGTGCAATTTTAAGCATTGATTTAAACAAATACTACTCTGTTGGTGTGCAGTAGATTTTGTGATTTATTAGTACTGAAAAGAAAAGGTTCTCTTTTTCAGTTATTTTGGCCACTTACTAAACTTAGATGTTTGAGTTGTGATGATAGTAATAATCATTATTTATTGCACATTTTCTAGGAAAGCATATGAAAGTTTATACTACACTGTAAATATGAAGAAATTACACATTTTACATAGAATTCAGGTGCAAGAACTAGTCATTTTCAGAAAAACAATTTCAGCATGTAAATCATTGCTCCACAGGGAAGCTGTAATGTGCCCTGATTCAGAAGGATCCTGCTGTTTCCAGGCTAGTTATTCTTGCCCCTGAGAGGCAGGTTCATGAACTTGTGTTTTGTTATTTCCTATTGAAATCAGTGCTTATTGTGAACAAGTGACAATAACACACATAGTTCCACAACCAAATGATCTTTATCCGCCCTGTGTAACTAACAATTGTTCATTTAAATAGCAATCACTTTATTTGAAACAGAAGCACTGCTGAAAGCCATTTCTATAACCAGGCTTATTGATAGCCATCACTTGATTTCGTAGCTCTGCTAAAGTGCCAGTAGCACTTGATCCTCCAACTGGACTGTTTGAACAGGTGAAATACTAGGTGGTTGTGGGATCATGCTTTTAATAATTCCACTCAATTTTGCTATAATATACTCCAAGTCATGATGAGTACTTGTGGCCTATCATGTACAATTTTCTCTGTCTATGGTGAGCAGGAGTTTATAGGTTTTGGAGAATTAAGACAGAAAATAAACTGCTATATTTTTACATTCTAAATAGGCATTGTCATCTGAATTTAGAAAGATCTATTTGATTTTTGCCCTGGTCAGTTTACTCGTGGAATTCATTGAATCTCCTTGTGTTTATACCTTCTCTGACAGTGATGTGCATGTGTGTTTATTTGGAATCACATAACTGGCCCAATCTTAATGAGTGTGAATATATAGTAGCTGTGCATGTGGGCATACACTAAATTAAAATGGCATTTCCGTCAGCGATAGTTCCTACCTCATGTTTGATGTTGCCAGGATATGTTCTATTTTAATGTGATCCCATAATGGAAAATGCAGTTTCAGGAACTGCATAAATAGACAGTAAGAATGCCATCAACGTCCTGAGAGCCTTTGATTCATAACGTGTATGGAAAGTTAAATTAAAAACTCTACAGAAACACTCAGGATAAAGTTACTTTAAAATATACAAAATGCGTATATGACCTTTTCAGGACTACTCTATGATTGCACATATAAAAAACTGTGTAATGAAATTAATTTAGGACTATTAAGCAGAACTCAGTTTATTTACCCTGAAATTTACATGCCTTGTAAAATATGTAAACCATTACCAATTTTAATATTTTTTGTAAAGAAAGTTGCAGACAATGAATATGGAAGACTCAGTGCGTATAGGCAGATATGTGGAATGCTGCACAATTTGAAATTACAACAGACTTAAAGAAGAGGCTGTGCATCTAATTTTCTTTTTCTTTTTGCGGCTTCTGTTTTATCGAGCTATTTACGCAATGTGGAGTTGTCTTTAGTTTTCTTACTGATTCTAAATCTATGAATGAATTTGTCCTCCATTGTTCTTAAAATTCTTTTTAGACCTGCTCTCAGTGCAGGATTTACGTATAAGCTACACAAGCTATAGCTTAGGGCCCCTGCCTTCTTGGGGGCCCCCAAAACAAATTGTCCAAGTGAGCAATTGTCATATATACTTAAATATACTACAGCATTATTTGTCCCAATCAGGCCCAGCCTTAGGCATAGGCGAAGTAGACGACCGCCTAGGGCCCCGGCATCCAGGGGGCCTCGGATCGACTCCTTGGTCTAATTTTCACGCATTTCACAGAGCTTCCAGGGGGGCTCCGCCCCCCCTCAGGGGGCCCCTGGACCCCCCTTTCGCCTAGGGCCCCATAATACCTAAGACCTGGCCTGCCTGCTCTACTGCTCCTCAGCTGCCTCCACACTTAAAAATTTATTTCAATTTGTTTTATTCTTTAAATTTTGGTGAATCTGCTCAAAATGTTAAACTTTAGTTTTAGTTTTTGAAGATGCATTCTGCTAGAATATTTTCAAATATTATATTAAGGACACCTAATGGTTCAGTCCAAGTAATTAGAACATTATAAACCAATACTGAATGTTTGCTCATTCATTTTCTAATATTGCTTCCAATTGGATCAAATAAGGCAGAAGCCTATTGTTGTTCCGAGAGGTCAAGGCTTGTACAATACAATACAATACAATTTATTTTTGTATCGCCCAAAATCACACAAGAAGTGCCGCAATGGGCTTTAACAGGCCCTGCCTTTTGGCAGCCCAACCACCCTTGACTCTCTAAGAAGACAAGGAAAAACTCCCAAAAAAAACCCTTGTAGGGAAAAAATGGAAGAAACCTTGGGAAAGGCAGTTCAAAAATAGACCCCTTTCCTGGTAGGTTGGGCGTGCAGTGGGTGTCAAAAAGAAGGGGGTCAATACAATACAATACACAGAACAGAACATAAGTAATCCTCAATACAGTATAAAAATAAAATTATTACAAATACGGAGCAGAATTTAACAGTAGATGATATCACATAATATGATTTGGATTTGTTTAGAGTCCTGGAGACCTCAGCCATCAAGCTGCCTTCCCCCTATTGGCTATTCCACAGCTGAGACAGTGCCAGTCCAATGAAAGGACCCATCTACCCAATGATTCCTGCGATACTCCATCAGGGATAACTTTACCTTAGGTAGGCAAAACAACTTGGCAGGTGGGCCGTGGCACCAAGTGCCACATTTGAGTACCAAGAAGAGAAACAGAATAGGTGAGGGTTAGTAACAAATTATAACTGCCATGTTACTTATGTTTTAGTGCTAATGACTAACAACAGAGATGCAGTCTGCACAGTTAATCAGCAGCTGTAGTCAGGATATGCTAAATTGAAGTAGTGAGTCTTCAGCCGGGATTTAAAAGCTGAGACCGAAGGGGCATCTCTTATAGTAGCAGGCAGACCATTCCACAGTTTAGGGGCCCTGTAACTAAAAGCTCAACCTCCCGCTGTTATTTTATTAATTATTGGAATCATAAGCAGACCGTCATCTTGAGATCTTAATGTGCGCTCTGTTTTGAAAGTCATGATAAGTTCAGACAAGTAAGCCGGACCTTGGCGATTTAAGACTTTATATGTTAAAAGGAGGATTTTGAAATCTGCCCTAAACTTAACCGGGAGCCAGTGTAAGGATTTAAGAACTAGAGTTATGTGTTCGTATTTAATTGTTCTTGTAATAATTCTTGCAGCAGCATTTTGGATTAAATGGAGGGTGTATAAAGAACAATGTAAACATCCAGTGAACACCACATTGCAGTAGTCAATCCGACTAGAAATAAATGCATAAATTAATTTCTCAGACTCCTGTTTATTTAGAAAGTGCCTTCATTTCCCAACATTTTTAAGATGGAAGAAACATGATTTGGACAACTTTGTAATGTGCGCTTTGAAGGACATGCTAGAGTCAAAGATGACTCCCAGTTTGCGGGCTGATTCAGTGAAATTAATGGTGATTCCAACTGTGTTAAACAATGACAGAATATTGTTGTGATCTGCGTCATTCCCTCCAATAATTAACATCTCTGTTTTATCGGTATTTAAAGATAAGTAGTTATCATCCATCCACTCCTTTAATTCACTAACACAACTAATTAAAGACAACATTGGAGAAACTTCATTTGATCTAAAAGAAAAGTATAACTGGGTGTCATCTGCATATGAGTGAAAATTAACATTATGTTTCCTAATGATAGATCCTAGTAGAAGCATGTAAAGTGAAAACAGTAAAGGTCCCAGTCCTGAGCCCTGTGGGACACCATATCTCATTTCTGTGTATAATGATGGAGTACTGTCAGCACATTTCTGTACATATTGGAATCGATCTGATAAATAAGAACTAAACCAAGCGAGCACAGTGCCTGTAATACCAACATCATTTTCTTGCCTGTGCAGTAAAATAGAATGGTCAATGGTGTCAAATGCTGCGCTCAAGTCTAGCAATATAATTACAGTGGAGTTTCCTTCATCAGAGGATATCAGAATGTCGTTTACAACCTGCATTAGTGCCTTTTCTGTACTATGACCAGTGCGGAAACCAGACTGGAATTTCTCAAGTAAATTGTAATGCGTAAGGTGTGGCTGAAGCTGATTGGCGACAACTTTTTCTAGTATTTTAAAGAGAAAGGGTAAATTTGAAATGGGTCTATAATTATTAAGTATGTGAGGGTCTAGGTCTCACTTTTTAAGTAATGGTTTAATGACTGACACTTTTAGTGCATCAGGTACTGTGCCATGCAATAATGAACTATTGATAATGTTAAGAATAAGCGTTGCAAGAACATTCATTGTACTTTTTACTAGTTTTGTTAGCACTGGATCTAGAAATTAAACTTAAGACTTCCTGCTCAGTTACAGGATTAAAATTACTAAAGTGTTGAATGCAATGTGAGACAGGGTCTGCTAAGCTAGTATATGGTTTGCACTGTGATGCTGAGATCTGGGATCTTATATTTTTAATTTTCTCATTAAAGAAGTCTGTACTGCTAATATCTGTTGGTATTTTGCACTGTAGATCTGAATTCTCATTTGTTAATTTAGACACCATTCTAAACAGTACCCAAGGATTTTTATTATTGCTATCTATTATTGTAGAATAATATTCTGAGCAAGCTTTAAAGAGAGCTTTTTTATATTTATTAACACTCTCTGTCCTTGCAATTTGAAACACATGCAGCTTTGTTGTTCTCCATCTGCGCTCCAGTTTTCGACACTCTAATTTAAGAGCACGAGTGTTCATTAAACCAGGGAGAGTTTCTATGTGCTTTGATCACTTTTGTTTTAAGGGGTGCCACTGCATCCAGAGCATCTCTCAAGGTCATATTATAATGTGATGTTAGCTGATCTAAATTGTTTTCTACGTTTACATTTGATGTTAGCTGATCTAAATGGTCTTCCGCAATTACACTCAACTTACTCAAAGTATCTATAAATTTTGAAGCAGAATAACAATCTAGATGTCACACTGTCAATGTGAATTTCCCTTTGGGATTAATAAAGTATCTATCTATCTATCTATCTATCTATCTATCTATCTATCTATCTATCTATCTATCTATCTATCTATCTATCTATCTATCTATCTATCTATCTATCTATCTATCTATCTATCTATCTTTGTTTTAATCTGTGAGTGTGTTGGTAAGGGCAGGACTAAATCAAATGTAATTAAGTAGTGATCAGAAATAAGTTCATTTAATGGAGTAATATTTCAATTTTGAATTTCAACTTTGTCAGTTATAATTAAATCTAATGTGTGGTTATGATTATGATTTGGACCCTTCACAATCTGACAAAATCCTACTGAATTTAACAAATAAGTAAAACATTTGTTAAAAGTGTCAGTTTCCACATCAATGTGTACATTAGAATCCCCCATCAATACTACGTGATCATAATTTATAGTCAAATCAGATAAACGGTTGCTAAATTCAGTTATGCTCATAAATATGGCCCTGGTGGTCTATAGACTAGGACTATAATTGTGTTGGAATCTGTTTTAATATTTAAAATGAATGCCTCAAAGGATGTAAAATCGCCTACATTTTTAGAAGTGATTTGCATTTTGTTACAATGAATTATTCCACTGCGGTGGGTTGGCACCCTGCCCAGGATTGGTTCCTGCCTTGTGCCCTGTGTTGGCTGGGATTGGCTCCAGCAGACCCCCGTGACCCTGTGTTCGGATTCAGCAGGTTGGAAAATGGATGGATGGATGAATTATTCCAAGGCCTCCTCCTCGACCAAAATCAGCTAGAGGAACAGTGTCAGATTTACTAGCCTGGTTTCAGTGAGAAGACACAGATCAGATTTTGTACTTAATCTATATATATAATTCACTAAGCAGCCAACCAGGGCACGCAAGACAACCATGGGATATGCACGTCATAGCCACACCCGCTAACTCACAGAGCCCCACCCACCAACTGTAAGACCATGGGATACGACGACAACTCACAGAGCCACGCCCACCAACTCTAAGACCATGGGACAAGAATGCCTGCCCGCCTGACTGTTACCAGCATTCACCGCAATGTACTGGAGTGTAAAACTATCGCAGCTGATAAGCTTTCAGCCAAGTGAGATTGAGCAATAACAGGTCGGTGATGCCCTTAGATGTCCGGGGCTGCACGCGTGCTACACTGAATGGATCAACGTGTGTCTACCCGGCACCGAGAGGCGTGGGTAAGCCATTGAACCCCATTCATGATGGGGACCGGGGCTTGCAATTGTTCCCCATGAATGAGGAATTTCCAGTAAGTGCCGGTCATAAGCTCGCACTGATTAAGTCCCTGCCCTTTGTACACACCGCCCGTCGCTACTACCGATTGAATGGTTTAGTGAGGTCCTCGGATCGGCCCTGCCGCGGTCACTCGCGGCCGATAGTCGAAGTTGACTATCTAGAGGAAGTAAAAGTCGTAATTCCGTAGGTGAACCAGCAGAAGGATCATTACCGGTTGTGCCGACCCATCATTGGACGGTTAGGACCCGAAACCTCTCGGGCCCCCTTCCCCGCCCTCTCTCCGGAGAGGCGGAGGGGGCAAAAAGGGCGTCCTCCCTGGGTGTCCTTCCCCCCGTTCCGCCCTCCGCACCCGACCAACGTCCAGCCCCGTCCCTCACTCTGGGAGGTGGGGGCGCGGCGGCGGTCCTCTAGTTTTCAGTCACGGACAATTGTATGTTGCTCTCTCCAGAGTTCCATCTTTTCATTCACTTACAGTCGTATTCTCAAACCCCACCATTTGGACAACTGTGTCTTTCAGGAAGTGTTCACCCATCAATACATAATTATGCGGCGTATGCTACGCCGCGGGTTGGCTAGTATAATATAATTTACCAAAACAGCTTTACTGCCAAGAGAGTGAATGTTCAATAAGCAGCATCTTTCTGAACTGGTGATATAGTTTTTGTTTTAATTTGAAGTAAATTTCTATTACAGGTGCCTGTGATTTAAGATCACGTGACTGCGACCTCGATGATGCTCTAATCAGTCAGCCAAGCAGTTTTGCTGCCATATTTTGGGATAATACATAAGATCCCTTCCAGTTAGGATGAAGACCATCTCTTTTGAAAAATCCAGGCCTTTCCCAAAAATCATCCCAATTGTTCACATAAGCTCTGCTTTTATTTGCACACCAGGTTTCTAGCCAGCAGTGAAGGGAATGCAATCTGCTATAAATCACATCCCCTCTATATAATCTTGGTAAGGGGTCAGATACAACTAAATTCTGACATTTTCTTTTAGCTTTGGTGCATAGAGAGATGAAGTTCCTCTTTAATACCTCAGATTGCTGTAAAAAAATATCATTAGTGCCGACATGCAGCAGTAAGGTAGATACTTCATCGTCGGCGACACAATCCAATGTGGCTTGTATGTCAAAAATCTTGGCCCCTACAAGGCATTTAACATTAACTGCTGGTTTAACATAGTTTGGAATTCTAACATTCCGCACTATGGAATCGCCAATTATGAGCACGTTCTTATTGTCAGTATCCACAGGAGTGCTGCAGAGTGCTAAGAATCTGTTCTGGATCTGAATTGGTGATCTGGGTGCCGAGGGACTAAATTTTGGATTCTTAGACCCCCGTCTTACTGTTACCCACTCTCCCTGTGGCTGAATTGGTGCTGCTGACTTTGGCCGTGCACTGACTACAGTGAAACCTGGAGAGACTGAAGCCGAATCAGAAGTAGCCTAATTGTCTAAACATTTGTACCGTCCCATTCTGGGGTAGCATCTCATAGCAGAACACACTCACACACACATGCACACATGTTGAACCATTTTAGAGCCACCGTCAACATAAACTGTGTGTCTTTGTCATGAAACCGGAATAGTAAAATAATTACAGTTCTGCACCGATGGTGACCAAGTTGGGATTTTAACACAAAAGTATTAAGTTTTAAGGCATCATGGCTACCCACTGTACTACAATATCATTGGCAATGTACAGTATATGGTATCTGAACATTCAAGTGGATGAACTTGGCATTCTATTCTCTATAGCATTTTTTTACTTCATATAAATACTGAACGCAGTTTTTTATTTTGTTCATTCCTTATATCCATGACTTAAGAAAGGCAAATGATATTCAAAAGTGAAAATAAAATCTACTCTAACATTATAAATTTAGTCATATCTGATGCCTGGTGAATCACTATAAAGTAATTCCTCTAACTTTTAGCCAATGATGATGTGTTATTAATGTAGGAGCTGAATATCAGCATCTTCCATGTTGCAATACAGACATCTCAAACCCGTATTTTGTCTTCCATTTGCTTTCCAAGCATCTATTCCTTCTCTCATGTGTTGCAAGCCTTCTTTTCCCATTTTGTGGCTGAAATAATTTTGCTCCAGCTTAACCATAAACGATTCAAGCATTAGCTTTTATCTGATCTATCTATCTATCTATCTATCTATCTATCTATCTATCTATCTATCTATCTATCTATCTATCTATCTATCTATCTATCTATCTATCGTTTCATGAAATGAACTGCTAATTTTGCCAGTTTGGAGTATACTTGACCTTTACATCAACTATGAACTTGTTTTGCTGAGTAGGCGACATGATCTTAGAAATACATGTTTTGTGCCACTCAACACAACTATTAATTGCAAACTGTTGGGTGATTACAATTATAGATTACTATATAATAATTATATCTTAGTTTCTGATTAGAGGCCAATAAACTTATAAGGGTCAGAGGTTTTCCGTGATATGTGAAATTAAGATTCAACAAAACCTTGGTACTCTGTTCCACTTCATTCCTGGTAATAACAGCTGACACTATTAAAAAATGCAATGTAATGGAGAGTGGAGTGGGAGAAACCTAAATTAATCATAGTACCAACAGATTATAAATAGCAGATATTTTTCACTTATGTTTCTGAGAGGCTGATAATAAACACAAAGCATGAAAAAAATTTGCTTTGTGGGTGTAACATATATATATATTGTGAAAAGCAGCCTGGACACAGACAGGAGACACCGATAGTTTACACCCAAACACACATTTATTGTACATTTCCAACTATTTACAATACTGCACAACCCAGTGCCCAACACCAGTCACCCTTAGTCCAGACCTCTGTCACAATGCCTTTCCTTCGCCGCCCAGATTGGGACATCTGATGGAATCGCTCATACCCCCGTCACCTCAGCTGATTTCAGGGCTTCCCTCTGCCTCTGTAAAGGGTGGCCCTTCTCCGGACGTGACCTCCCTGTTTGGGTCTCCCTATAGCAAAGGAATAGACCCCGTGCCGTCTGCGTCTCCGCCCTCACCTCCGCATCCACTATTGGAGCCCCCGCTACTTGAATCCGATCACGGTTCTTTTTTCGCTGCGCCGCTCCGGCCAGAGAATCCAGCGTCGCTCCATTCTGGCCACTGTCTCAGCGTCTTCATGGACGCAGCCGCCTTCCCTTCCAGCTCCTTCAATACACCACGGAGGGCGCGTATTCCCTGAACCAGTGACTCTGCGGGCTGAAGGCAAACCTCCAACTTACGCAGAGCAGCCAGCAAGCACAGTCCATCAGCCCCCAGGGCCGACTGCCATTGGGCAGGGAAGTTACCTCCCGGGTCCCGTCTGTCCGAGAGGATTTCCTGAGCATGGCCTTGCTAGACGTGATGCCGTCCCGGGCGTCCTCAGTGGTGGCGCGCTCGTGGGAGTCCACTGCACTCCTGCTATGCCGGATGTTGTCTTCCCGCATCAGGTGGGGATGGTGCTTCTGTGAACCGTTGGCGGTCCTCTGGGTGAGTCACTCCCATGGGGTTGTGCGCGTACCCGCTACCGCGGTGCATGTGTGGGCTCACCTGCTGCGCTGGGCCGTCCACAAAATTATTTTTGTCGACGGGTCCCCGCCTTGAAACAGGCGGAGAGTCCCATCTTGGATGCCATTGTGAGATATTCAGCCCAAACACAACCAAACGGACACCGACAATTCATAAAACAAACAGCAATCCCGCGCACTCACAGTGCTTCCCGCACCAAACACCCTTATTCGGGCCTTCAACTGTCCGTGGGCTGCCTTTCCTCTCCTCACTGAAGCTTTGTCCTGCTCCCGCTCCAGACTCTAGCTCTCAAATGGAGGGAGGCGGCCCCTTTTCACCTGGATATGCTCCAGGTGCCTCCAGTAGAACTTCTGTCGGCCCCTGGCAATCCTTCCACCAGTACCTCTGGATGTGGCGGAAGTGCTGAATATAATCTGTATCCTGGCTGCAAAAAGTAAAATTTGCAAGCAAGTAGTAGTTACAAGCCAGAGTCCAAAACAGAACTGAACTTAAGAGGAAGGGAGTGATGTTTTATAGGGAGTCTGGGAGAAGTGATGTCGTCCTCGGGGCCAGGATCGGAAGTGATGTCGTCCTTGGTGCTGGGACCGGAAGTGATGTCGTTCTCTGGCCCAGGACCGGAAGTGGTGCGTCTTGAGCTGAGATATTGGCTCCTGGTGGGATTTCCCAGGAAAGGTCTGCAGGAGACTTAGAAAAAGAGTTAGTGCACCCCACCACCTCCCGGGCGGGTGTTTTATACTTAACATCTAAGCCCTTTAGCTGTCTCCTGTTCGCACGTGTGATGATTTTGATTCAGAATGCATAGTATCATCTCCAGACAGATGAGCAGCTTCAGCAACAGACTGCTGTCACTGTCCTGCTCTACTGACAGATTGAGGAGATCGTTTCTCCCCCAAACTATGCGACTCTTTAATTCCACCCGGGGGGCTAAACGTTAACATTCAACATTATACATAGTTATTGTCTGTTTTTAACCTGCATTGTTATCATTCTTTAATTTAATATTATTTATTGTATCAGTATGCTGCTGCTGAAGAATGTGAATTTCCCATTGGGATTAATAAAGTATCTATCTATCTATCTATCTATCTATCTATCTATCTATCTATCTATCTATCTATCTATCTATCTATCTATCTATCTATCTATCTATCTATCTATCTATATTTGACAGCTGGTGTCGCACACTGAGGAACCATCCTTTCACCAACTTGACGACGTAGAAACACCCTACGTGATGAACTGAAGATTTCAAATTTTGACTCATCGGTCCATAGGACCTCCTTCCAGTCTGCAGCAGTCCACAGCCGTTATTTCAAGTCCTTAGTTTGTCATTTAAGGAATGGCTTTCTTACTGCCACTTGCCCTGTTAAACCAGCAGCACAAAGTCTCCTCTTCACAGTGGAAACTGAGACTTGCTTTTTTCAACCACTGTTAAGCTGTGCTTGAAGCTGTTGTGCTGTGAAGTGCCTTTCACATAAGCTGGTGACCCTCAGAAACTTGTCTTCTGATTGTGTTGTGACTTTGAGTCTGCTAGATCTCTTGTTATCAGAGTTTCTTCCCGTTTCCAATCGCCTTTGGATTGTGTAGGACACCACTGTACAGTACTTTCTCTAAATGAAAGGTCTACAATTCTAAGGGTAATAATGCTCTGGCTTATTTCATTTGTTAATTACTGTTTTCTTGCCATTATCACTGGAATATTGTCCAAGTACTACTTCAGAGGGTGTAGTAACACAGTCTGTTCCAACTCTGCTTTAAGACAGAGAGTTTTTAAGTAATCAACAGAAGTTGAGACCATCCATCCATCCATCCATTGTCTCCCGCTTATCCGAGGTCGGGTCGCGGGGGCAGCAGCTTGAGCAGAGATGCCCAGACACCTGTGCAAATTGTTTTCTTCAACTTGCAGGGCTTAATTTACTTTAATTGCTGCAAAACATCTGTAGTTTGTAACCTATTAGTTGTTCCATGAAGAAGGTCCATTTTTAAAACTGTAATAATTTGTAATGCTCTGATATTTCCTTTTTTGCATTTTTTGCTATCCTAAACTTTAAGTTTAAACCTCTGGCAGTTTACTGCTTACTTTTTCACCATTTTAGGTCATTTGTTGCATTTCAACTGATTTAAAGACTGGGCTAGAATGGGGACTGTGGTTCAGGAGGTGTTTCAGGAGCTACAGAGTGATAACAAGAGGAGGCTGCAGCCAGTAGGCCCTCTCTGCCATTTTTTTCATCCTTGAACAAGGAAACCAGACAATTTCTTTCTCCATTCAAAGGCCATGTGTGACCAAAGACCAAGCTGGACCAGAGCATAACACAGAGAACCACCTAGTGGCAAACATCTACTTAGGTTGTAATGGTATTTTTGCCACACTCATTTATACTTTGTTTATAAATTTGATCATATTATCTATAATACATAAATAAATAGGTAAGTTTTTACTCCTGCCTATTCTTGCGCTATATCTAGATGCCTGAGAATACAAATATAATAGAAAGGGGGAAGTGCTGAGCTACAGTACCTGACAGATTGGTAGGAGTATGGGATTTAAAAGCATTCCTTTAAGGTCTACCTAATAAAAATTTAAAAGTGGAACAGGATCACTTTAGAAGCCTAACATGACAAAACAGCTCCCTTCAGGTTTTGAAGGGAATTGATACTCTAGCAAGGATTTCACGTGAGTGAACCCTTGAATAATCTTGAGGGCTATAGCCCTTCCAGTGTACCCAATATCCTACTCCCTTACCTCTGTACCATGAATCCACAATAGACTGGACTTCATATTCATCAGAACTATCAATAGAAATAGGCAGTGGAAGGGTTTTGGGGAGATAATACATGATTTGACTGAGCAGTTTCAATCTAAACACATTGAAGGTTGTATGGAGTTTAAAATGAGCAGGTAGTGTCATTCTTTAGGATACTGGTCCAAGCTTTTTTTTTTAATTTAACAAAGTTCTAGTTTTCATGGGTGGAACCCATAGGCAAAAATTACAAAAAAATTATTATTTAAAACATAGGAGCAGCTCTCCTTCTATGATCCGCAAATCGTTTAGCAGAATCATTTGCCATCTTTAGGTTCCCCCAAATCAGTTAGGACATGCAAAGTAGATTTTTCAGATAATTGGAAGCACTAGGTACCAAAGAAGAAACTGAGGAAAAATCCAAGAGACAGGTTTGAACTCTATACAGTCACTCAAATGGTGACAATCTTAGGACTAAATGATAAACAGTATTTCTAATGAATTCATCCTATAGTAAATTATCACTCCAGTCTTTCTGAGTAGAATGAATGATACAGCAAAGACATTTTTCTAGATCCCAGTTTAGACTTCTCTATCTGGCCATTGCTCTCAGGTTAGTAACCAGAGGATACATTTTCAATATAGCCCATAAGTTTACAAAATACTTTTGAAAATATGGAGACAAATTGTGATCATTCAGAGATAATGGAATATGTAAACCCAGATAAACAGGCAACACGTGAGAAAAATGTCATCTGGCTTCTTGACTGAAGGGAGTTTTTTAAGAGGAATAAAATGGGCAAGTAATCAACAACTACAAAAATTGCAGTAAATCCCTTAGAAAGTGGAAGGTCAGTTATGAAATCTATCAAATTTATTCCCAGGGTCAAAAGGGACATGAGATTGGTTGTAACAAACCAATGGATAGACCATTGGAGGATTTAGACTGACAATAAACCTATTTTTGTTCTGCATGTTTTCCCACCTTAAGTGTCATTTTAGATTTACAAATGTCTGAGACAGTTCAGGGTGGCCTAACATTTTAGATCTATGAACCCATTCCAGCACTTGACTTCTCAAATCTTCCAGAGAAAGAGTAAGGGGATTTAGAAGAGAAGAGATAAGAGGTAGAGGGTAATTATTTTTCGTAGTTGTGTGATTCAGTTCTCTATGCTAAAGAATGTAGCTGGAGTTTCATTTTGCACAGAAGCTTCATTTCTACTTGATTCTTTTAAGAGACATCTATTTACCACTGAACGTTCAGTTTTTTCTTTTTTTAGAATTCCTCCATACTTGTTTGAGAATCTGTACTCTGTTAGCCATGATCACTTTTTCAATTTGTATTATCTCAAAATTAATTTCAGATATCTTGAAATGGACACACAGTTCAACTGAGGTAATCTGAAAGTGTATTTGAGACACATATTTGGAAATAAAGTAATGTGCATTTTCTGAAATATCTCTAAATGTTTATTTGGCTTGCCATAGAACTGCCAAAAAAACTAAATTTCACTTCTTGGGAGTTATGAGGAATACATAATCTACTAAAAGATGTGGAAGAATAATTTTAGGGTAACATAGCATTCATTTTAAAGAAATAGCATAAAGTGTTAATACATGTTAGAAACCTGTTCAGGAATATTAGGAAACCACATAAAGGTCAAGTGAACAACAAGACAAAAATGTAACGTACAAAATGTACTGATGGATGAGAGATCAGATGACCTGTATTCAGCCATATCGGACAGTTGTTATATACACAAATTTCAAGGGTGGTGGCTCATCCCAAAGGATATAAGAATAATAAACATATAGTAAAGTAGACTTTTACTTTATATAGATCATTTCGGTGTGAACCAATGATCCAACAAGAATAAATGTATGCACTGACTGACGCTGTACGTAAATTCAATAGTTTATAAAATGTACCTGATCCTTTGTCTCTCTGACCATTCTGATCATGCTGTGGAAGAATGTTCCCTGTTCAAGCATTAGCTGAAGAGTAATAAATGTCACAGATGAACAATCTTTTCTCCTGCCTGATTACTGATTTGTCCTGTTAGAGGATACGTTTCTTTCTTTAATTAAGATGTTGATTTCTACCACAAAGACCAAAATAAAAATATACATCATATATATATATATGCAGCTGGAGATCCACGAAGGGAGAAAAAAGAATCACGTATCATAAAATAGTTTTTTTTTTTTTTTTTTTTTTTATTCCTGAGCTTTCAACCCCTATCAGGGGTCTTCATCAGAGGATAATGCTTAGACTTACAAGAATCAAAGGCAATATATAGCAACACATTCAGTGGGGGGTGGGTGGAGGTGACTAAGTCAGTATCAGAAGGCACTGCACGCACCCTGACCAAGTGGGGCATCAGAATAGCACATAAACCCACGAACAATCTGCGCACGGTCCTGTTTAATGCTAAAAACAAGAAATCGACAGCCGAAACACGAAACGCAGTTTATAGTATTCCATGCAATTCTTGCTCAGCGGTATACATAGGACAAACGTCAAAAAGAATCTCAACACGTGTACAGGAACATCGCAACGCCGTCAGAAGAAAGGACGCACTATCTTTGATCTATGCACATACTAAATCAACAGGACACACATTCAACTGGGACAACGTAAAAGTAAAATTTAAGGCCAGTACTAAAAGTGCCAGAGAGTTGGCCGAGTCTTGGCTATCAGATGAAAACGCCATCAACAGACACTTGGACATAAATCCAGCATATGCCAATTTAAGAAGAACATGTACACAATAAATAAACTATACAACCCCCCCCTTGATCATACTGACTTAGTCACCTCCACCCACCCAGGAGAAGCAAGACATCATTTGAAATATGAGGAGTTAACATTTTTAAATATTCTGTTAAGTTTAAGACCTCTTCATTGATAACATATCCAACACTCTCTGACAAGAGACACGTTCCCTGCCTTTTTTTTTTTTTACAAAAGTAGGTCTCAGGATCTCAATGTTTCAGAAATGTAAGCTCAGCTACTTATGAAAGCTAACATTCGCTACTTACTCTTTGTCTTGTTTTTGAAACTGGTGTTTGTTAAAATTTTTGTTATTGGGACCCTGAGATTCATTTTTGCAAATGTATGTGTATTTAATTTGCTTTTTCTTGTTATTATTTAAAATTATTGTCTTGAAGATTGATGCCATCGTGTACCATTTTAGAATGGGGCTTTCTTCACAATCATTTTCATAACAGTGACCATGTTGTTTATTATTACAATGACTGTTTCTAACCATGTGGTCACTGGTGCTACAACACTTAACTTCATCACTATTTAGGATGGAGCTATGATAAGGCAGGTGTCCAAGCTTTAATCCAAGCAATCAAGGCTCGCTTATTCTGTTAAATCTCATTAGAGCTAAGAAATTTTAGCTTGGTTGGTATCTTTTTGTTATGATTTTTCAAATACTGATTCTTGTATTTTTTGTTAACAGTCAATACTTTGTGTCTTTGTATTTTAATCCAAGTCAGTCCTTCTCACCATGTCTTTGCCTGCTCCTCTTTTTACCACCTTGTCAATATAACTCTTTGTCACTTTGTGCTCTGCTTTTCCAAGGTATTTTATAACAGTATTAGGCCACATTTAGTTTCTTATGAATAGTGACAGAGATAAGCTTAAAAATATGTGGCCCACGTCAATAGAATGGTGCAGATTTTTATTTTTCCATGCATATACAAGTAAAGCTAATTGTATTAAAATCCTGTGGATATTTCCACTTTTGTATTGTCCTGATTTAGGGATATTTACAATGGACTGAGCTTAAGGTTTACAGAGTTCAAAAGGTAAGTGGTGGGAAAGCAAGCTAAAAGCTATTCATTGGTATGCTGAAACATTCATTTTATGAGTTGTAATACAGAAGATCATCGGCCGGTCTGCTGTTAAAATGAGGGATTTGTGCAAAATAGTATAAAAGCTAGGGGTTTCAGTTATAAAACGTTGTGCGAATTCAAGCGTGAAAAAATGTGACACCAAAAAAGAGGAAAATGCATGCACTAAAAGTAAATCCAATTTATTAAACCTGGTGTATGCACATTTCTATGCAATTTACCTTTATAAATCACAATCATCTTGCAAATGCGTGTACATAAACACACCTTGAACGCCGCCTGGCTGAAACAACCATATATGGGCTATGCTAATGAACCTCAAACTTCAGTCACAATCATTGGCTTATAGAGCAGCCTCCCTCCTGATGCATCAAGACCCTGCCTCCTGCATTCAAAAGTTATCTGGCTGCATTCTGCAACTGAGCACACAAGAACAAGTGTGGC
The DNA here is from genome assembly GCF_900747795.2 of Erpetoichthys calabaricus. Classification (NCBI taxonomy): domain Eukaryota; kingdom Metazoa; phylum Chordata; class Cladistia; order Polypteriformes; family Polypteridae; genus Erpetoichthys; species Erpetoichthys calabaricus. The sequence continues at coordinate 142,519,407 of NC_041395.2, read as the reverse complement.
ATTATACCACCTCTAGGGGTTGTGGAAAGGCATAAGGTGACAGCATCTGAGCAGGTAGCTGCAATTACGTGGCACATGTAATGACTTGATTGCTGTTACAATGAATAGTACAGGCCAGATGAAAAAGTGAGGGGGTCAGCCAATTACCTTACAAACAAGTCAGCCATCACGCACAGTATTTTCATGTCAGCCAAAGCTACTTTGTCTCAGAATAAATGAATTGTGTGTTGACCCTGGCCACTGAGCCACAACACTTGTCAGTCTCATATTGGCTTCACAGATGACCTGTGAGTTAATGGAATGTAACTGCTTATGGTTAACAAAACCAGTGTAATTATATGAGTGCAGTAAATAGCTCTGATTACATTAGAAGAACTAGACACTGCTCCAAATTGCCTTTTTATATTAGTAAAAATGTGTTATGTTTTTTGCAAATACACTCACACCATATCAAAACATGGATGTAGTGCCCTGCTAGTCAGTTAATGGTGTCCAACTCAGTGGGCATAACGGAGTGAAGATTGGGTGTGATATTCCTAACATTTTGGCCAGTTCCCATTAGAAGTGACAACAGGCAGCCTATATAAACTAACAACTAACCAAAAAAGTACTTCTGTGCAAATACCCAGAGTTGGCCCTCTTGAAAGGGAACTAAAAACTGTCTGAACATCATATTCATTACTTTTGAGGTGTAATATGTTTGTCATTATAATAATGAATCAGTTTTATGAATTATTATGCATGCAAGTCGTTATTTAGATGGTGTAGTTGCATTTCCCTATTTGCTCATAGGTGTCATTATTTCACAGTTTCTCTGAAATGTTGCATGTGCGTGGATCAGAGTTGCTGTAAATATATGAAATTTCTCCCAACATTTCCTTGGAAAGCTGCCTACACACATTTTGAGCTTCTTTTTGTGTGTACGCAAGTGTTATAAATCTGACTCCAGGGGCCTCATGTATAACGCCATGCGTAGAACTCACACTATAACATGGTGTAAGCACAAAAGCGGGATTGTGCGTACGCACAGAAAAATCCAGATGCAGGAATCTGTGCGCACGCAAAATTTCACGTTCTTCCACTACATAAATCCCGATCAGCGTGAAAAGTAACGCACGTGCACGCGCCTTCTGTCCTGCCCCAACTCCTCCCAGAATTACGCCTCTTTGAATATGCAAATCAATATAAGTAGCCTTCTGTGAAAAGACAATGGGAAAAGCACAGGGGAAAATATAAGAATTTCAGCGAATACCAAGTGGAGGCAAAGGAAAAACGTACTATTTGTTGGTTTAAATAGTGGTATAATCAACAAAAGAAAGTTGATCGAGTGACAGAGTGTCGGAGAAACTCGAAAGATCAAGTTCACAAAGTCGCACAGTACCCGAAATAAAAAAGAAATCACATATCAAAGTCGCCGTGAAAAGGCGACTCGCAGCGGACCGTCTGAGTGTCATATGAAAGCTTATTAGGGTACAGACAAAAAAAATTGGCACACAGTGGGAAAAAAGCACGAAATGTCAACTTTAATCTCGAAATTTCCACTTTAATCATGTAGTTTATTTTGCCATTAAAGTAGAACATCATAAACTTCATCTTAAAATCGTTTATTTTACTAGTTTCTCAAGTAGCACGTTAAATGCTTTGTTCTGTATTTGATCTTCTATGTGCTCTATGTGTGTGAATCACTATGTGCTTCCGTTCTTTCTCTTTCACTGACAGGACACAGAATCCATTACATTCGAGATATTACAGCACTCTGAATAATTAAAATACTGAGATGTATACGTGATATCATTTTCATGATGATAGCAATGAAAGCATGTTATTAAACATGGGAACACGGTGGCGCAGTGATTGTTCATATTTCACGCAAGAGGCTTGCTGCGCCATGTGCGACTTTCAATGAAATAATTTATTACAGAAGTACTGTCTCTTTCAAACGTACTTTTCTTTCTCAAAATACCCAATCGCCACACAATCAGCTCTGTAATAGACGTTAAGCCATCTGTAAGCTTAGAACGCCGATTCTTCAAAACTTTTAAGGAACATTGAAATATCTTCGTAGTACATGTTTAATTATTCTATCCGTCTATCCTTCCAGTGTCGCGTCAGCACCAGCAATAATACAGCGCAAGGCAGGAGCTATCCGTGAACCAGCTATACGCTGTGGCACAGTGTCCTCACATGTTTAATTATTAACAATGCAGATTATTTAAATGAAGTTAAAGTTTTATCTGTATACTATAAGCAACATATTTTGCTGCATTTCATCTTAAAAATGATATTGTCATCATACGCGCTTTATAAAGTAGCGCAGGTTGTGCAATATTATAACTGTAGTGTAAGTTTACAGTGAGGTAATTGTACTTATAAGTACAAACAGTTCTACAAGGAGCACTTGATGGACTGATTGAGTGCGTTTATAGTTCTTGGGATGAAACTGTTTCTGAAAAGCGAGGTCCGTACAGGAAAGGCTTTGACGCTTTTTGCCATGGTTGAGGTAGTGTGTACTTGAAACTGTATACCGATAATTCTCTTTCCGATCAGCTGCTGCTGTGATTCACACTCAGATACAGTGATATAAATACTCTGAGTGGTGCAGTGAGAGTAATATGGAAAAAGATGATCCGCAGTGGCAACCCTTAACGGGAGCAGCAAAAAGAAGAACAGGATGCAGTGAGCGTAACAACACTAAAGCAGTTATGGTATTTGGAATACTATGGCTATTCCCTGGACCATTATATTGCTACAGGTTAATTACAATCAGATGCATTTCACTAATAAACAATATGCAGTTAATTTCAGTGTATTTATAAAGCTGCGTCAGGAATGTGGAGCTAAGAAAGAAAGGGTGATCACACAGGAACAGTAGCACTGCTTTGACGCTGGGTGCCGCCAGTCTACAAAACCAAGCGGAGAAATTGCGTACGCCAAGTTATGAGTTACCATGGAAATGTGCGTGGATTTACGCCAAGTTTAGGTTTTATACATCGCGATTTGAGCGTGGAAGCATTCGTACGCAACATTTCTGTGTGTACGCACCGTTTATACATGAGGCCCCAGGTGTGTCAGACATAGTCATCATCATGCTCCTATGTATGTTGTTTGTTTTCATAGCTGCATTTATTTGAACAGAGTGAAATAGTACAAGAAGCTTGCTTAAAGTTACAAGCAAGTAGTCAAAATGGCTTTAAGTGATTTCCAGTTAATTGCAAGTAGAAAGTGCGGCCAAAGACAAATAGCAATTGGGAGATGGGGCCAAAGGCAAAAATAATATGGAGTGGTGATCATAGTCATAGTGATGGACATATTTTATTGCACAAGTCAGGTTGGTCTTCTTGTATGTGGTCTGTTGAATTTTCAGTGCATTCTAATCACCAAAAATTAACCCTACATAGTGTGAAATGATTGAACAGACACAGAAAGAGGTTTGGGGGCAGCCACCCATATACTGGACATGTCTCAACAGACTTCAGTCCAACAATAAAATGACAACAATAGGCAAACATGGTGGTTTTAAAGCCGGGCAGAGGAAGTGATGTCAGCCGGGGAGGAACTGTAAGTGACATCATCGGGCCCAGAACTGGAAGTGTCATCATCAGGCCCGGAACCTGAAGTGACATCCTCGAGTCCAGGCGAAATTTCCCATGGTTGGTCTGTCGATGAAAGAGAGGAAGGATTAGTGCACTTTGCCACCCCATGGCATATAAGTCCTATTAATGTTTGGTCTTGAGAAAATACCTCCAGATAGACGATGTTTTTAGTGAAACCTTCAAGCCTTGCCCTCCGTTGCTAAGGAGTCTCATGTGCACATTGTTGAGCCACAGCGTTTGCTTTGTTTCAACATTGTGTCTCTTCACCTGTGTCTTTAGTATGACGTTGTTGTTGCACTGCGCTGATTGCTGCACACAGGTCTTTTGTAGTGAGAAGTGTGGTGCATGCGAGTGCCAAAAAAATTAAAAAGTGCATTCATGCTCCATCTAGTGGCTGTGGTTGAGCATGAGCAGAGCTGACTGCTCCATACACACACACACAGGTCTTTCGTTTATGTATGTTTAATGATTTGAATATGAATATAAATAACAAGCTGGTTGTTTAAAGATGATTCCAAGCCAAGTGGATTGGCAGATAATCCACTACAACTCCAAGGAGGTTATGCTCAAGCTTTATAGCACACTGGTGAGTCCTTATCTGGAGTCCTGTGTACAGTTTTGCTCTCTAGGCTGCAAAAAAGACATAGCAGCACTAGAAAAAGTCCAGAGAATAGCGAATAGGGGATGAATTGTGAGGAACGATTTGAATGATCTGTGTCTTTTTAGTTTAAGCAAAATGGTTAAAATTATGAAGGGAATTAGTACAGGCTAACTCCACACAATCTGTCACTTGATATATGATGAACATTTGAAATCTTTCCTGTCTGCTTTCTAGAACATCCAAAAGGACTAGAAGGGTTAGTAGACAGAATATCTTTGTGTGTATTAAGACCCTGTTAAGATAGTACAGTGGATCAAGACTGTTACTTTAAAAAGAGTTCAACAGGAACACAACGGCACAGTTGGAAACTTTTTAAGGGTTAATTTCACACAAACATTAGGAAGTGTTTCTTTACACAGAGAACCATAAACACTTGGAATAAGCTACCAGGTAGTGTGGAAGACAGTAGGACTTTAGGGACATGCAAAACTTGACTTGATGTTATTTTGTAGGAATTAACTGGGCTTTGATGGGCTGAATGGCCTGCTCTCGTCTAGATTGTTCTAATGTTCTAAATTGCACATAAACACATGATTCATTGTTACCTTCATATCTGCTTAAATAGCGTTGTCTTTAAGTTAATGGTGTCACCGATGAAGTAATAAGTTATGCCAGAAGGGCAGTGTCGTGTTTTGTGGTTCTAAAAATCATTTTTCCAGTTTTAGCATGTGTTACGTGTTTTTTTTACTATTTATTATTTTAAACATTAGTGCACTGATTTTACCAGGTCGTCAGTTTGATAACTGTTTTAATTTTGGGTGCTACCATTTTCTGTAGTGATTGTATGGATGTGACAGTCTTATTGTCAGGCATATTTAAGATGGTGACACAATAGCTTTGGCATCTCTCTGTGTAGCAGTTTTGTGAAATTAAAATTGCCTTTAGTTTTATAACTCCTGGCTTGGTTAACTGACTTTTGATAATTTGTATTTTTGGCTCTCAGTATTTTAACATTATGATGATTATCTCTCTGTGTTTTCCTAAACATCTCCTTGTCTGTCCTTAAAGAAGTGGTTATCCACTGTACAATATATCTTTTATGCACAAAGACACATTTACTTGGATGTAGAAATTTGATAAATATTTTTACTTTGTTTTAAACAATTATTTTATTCAGACACTTACAAGGAAATGAATGATGTTAACTTGCTTGCCCACTTATTACTGCTTGCCCTGTTATTTATTCATTTGAGGTTTTGAGAACTGAAGTGGGCTGGCACCCTGCCCGGGATTTGTTCCTGCCTTGCGCCCCATTTTAGCTGGGATTGGCTCCAGCAGACCCCCATGACCCTGTGTTAGGATATAGCGGGTTGGATAATGGATGGATGGATGGATGTTTTGAGAATATGCTAAGAAAAGAAAAAAAAATACTGAGTGCAACACAAAACTCAGCATGCTAAGGAGAGTAAAGACAATGTAACAATTGACTTATCAGTTGTGCCTTTTTAGCCTACTGTATAATACATAGTGTCTCTTTTTAGACCATTGGCCAACACTGATGCCAAGCTTTCTCATACCTTTCTAATTTTTAACTACATACAGCAAGTCTTTCATTAACTTTACCCGTGGGGATGAACGCTGTTAAAACACAGTGAACTATTTTCAGTCTTAGAAACTATACATTTTTTATTGACAAGTTGAAAGAGTAGAAAGATATTTTGTTTTGTGAAGAGAATTGTTTCACTAGGTAAGACATGAATTGGCGAGCATTACATACCACAATGGAGAATTCTTTTTTGTGTGATCTCTGTACAATAACATGCTTTCTTCACTGGTGAGTGTTCATCTTCATTCGGAAATTATTTCATTAACTGAGATGCTGTTTCAAAGCAAAATCGATGGATGTAACAGCTAATAGAGTACCAAATAAAAGGTTAACAGACACTTGCAACTGAAAGCCAAACTGATGCTGCCATCTGGTGAGAGAACATGTCTGTTGCAGAGTTGGGAGACCTTTCTCCTGTCTGAACTGTATACACTGTGTTTACAATTCATTCATGAGAGAGGACTTCAGGTAACATTTATGCAAGCAGACTTGTGCTTAGAAATTGGAAACTATAGAATTTAAAGTGTTCATTTCATCTTTATTAAATAATATGAGTGTTTAGTGTAAAGCCAAGGTGAATGATGTATGAGCCATGTATATTGTTTGTGTACTATGGGTGTCGTGTCAGTGTGTGTGTACCAGGCAATGGCTAAGTTTCCTGTTGTGGGGTTGTTTCCTGCCAATGACCCAGTGCTGCTAGCATAAGTTCCAGTTTCCTGTCAACTGAAAAGGATTGAATAAGTTTGACCATGCATTTGTCATATACTGTATATGTTCCATAGGTTATTTATATATTTTTACAGTTTCTGTCTGTGTGTGTGTGTGTGTGTGAGTGTGTGTAATGGAGGAGGGACTAGTTGGGACCATAACCACAATATCAGTGAAGCAGTACAAGACAGGAGTCAGAAACTAAGATGTGCCAGTGGACTTATTCTCCGACTTTGTGATGGCCCAGGGCTTTATTACTCTTTGCACTCCAGACAATACTGAAGGTAGTTTCAAGAAACTCCCAGACAAATAATTGAAGTTTTTTTGTTTATTTGTGGGCTCCTGTCATTGTATATAATGGTGAGGGAACCTTTGGTTAGTCTAGCCCGGTACCATTGGTGAATTATCTGGAGCTCTTCTGACACCAGAAGTGGTCCCAAGAGGAAGAAAGACCAAAACCAGCAAGAGAGTGATTAAGAAGGAGAAACGAGAGACCCACCAAGGTAGGAAAATAAGCCAGTGACCATACCATGGGGATAGGGGACTTATTCTTTAGTCAGGCCCAGAGAGGCACAGCTTTATTTTTTTTATTTTTTTGTCTTTTTAATACTATGTATCAATGTGCTTATTTCTGTATTTTGTTGCTGCCTCTTGTTAAAATGGAACACAACCTTTTATCCAGTTTCTTGCTCCCTTGGTGTGTTTGGATTGGGTGTTCAGCTCTGCTATTTAATATGCGTAACATGCATTTTTGTGCATTCTTTATCCAAGTATAAGACCCTAAAAGTGAAAACATTTTGAGTGAAGACTGAAGTGCTTCAGGAAAAACTACGACACAGTGACAATGTGCCAAATCCAAATGTAAGCATCTGGCCTGGACCTGCGTAGTAGCCACCATGTCACACAAAAGCAAAACCTCAGAGATTTAAAGCTATGACATATTGTCCAACTTGTTATTATAAAGAGGGAATTGATTTTAAATATTTTAGAAGCAGTGTTTATCTGCTGACATTGTCATTTTACTTATGAAGCAATTTTATTCCGAAGTAGTGAACTCCTTATCAGAAAATCATCAATAGTCTCTATATGATGGAAGTACAGGCCATAACTTTTTGATGCATTTATAACTTACTTTTTTCTGTGCAATTTCACAATATTATTTTGGAGCATACTTCATGGAAGCTCTTCTGTAATTTTTACATTTTATTTTTTAGAATATGTAATTCTAATATATTTAATAAACATTATCTAATTGTAGCAGCATCAAAATCCTTCATTAGATGCTGTTTGATTTTTCTTTTTTATTACTCACATCAGTTGCACGGTGCACATTATTAAGTCAATGAAGGTAAAACATTAGCCTTTAATGAAAAACTATGCTGTATGCAATTGATTTAAATGACATCATCAGTTATGAAGCAAACTCTCTTCTTTTTTGACTGTGCATAGACATGATTAACATGGCTGTTAAGGTAAAAAACTTTCTCAAATGATTATCATTTATTTTGGAAAATAGTGAGGCTGAAGAACTGTCTCCTTTTTACAGAATGACAGTGATTTTTTTTTTTATGGCTTGCTGTACTGTGAGGGAAATTTACATTCTTGAAGAACCACCAGAGGATATTTGTGCTACCAACCACATAGGCTCAGGAAATAATTCTTCATTTTTATTGTTTCTCAAATAACAATTGAGTATTTGAAGAGACTAGTAGAAGTAATTGATTGTTTATGATAGGAAGTAGACATTTTTTTCCAGCATCTTGACATCCATTCCAAGTCTCCCTGTTGTTTGTGTTTCATAATCACAGCTGGCCAGGTGATATCACTGCTGCTGTTTAGGAGAAACAGATGCATGGATGAAGTGAAGCTGTGAATCGCAGTAGGATACCAATAAATCTAACTATTGCTGTAATTAACAGATGTGTTTTAGTAAGCAAAAAAAATAAAGTCATTTACCTTGTGTATTGAAGAAAGAAGTCCACATCTTAGAGAAATAGAATAGCATAAATATTATGATCTTTCTGCTTTTTGTTTACCTCATCAAAACCCCCCAAAAAACTTACATTTCATCGGCTTTAGATTAAAAGAAAAAGCAGACCTATTTGTCCTCCAGACTGACGCACACACAGAGTCTGCTGCCAGCTTTTTTGGAATTTCTCGTGTTCTTTTTCCTACCCTAGAGGGTTACTGAAAGAAACATACCCATTCCCATCACTGCTGTCATTGTCCTCATCAGTTCTCAGCAGTGATTGTCAGCTTTCAATTTGAAATCCCACTGTATTTTGTGACATAAATGAAATTGCTAGTAGGAGAGATCAGAGGGATAGCTTGTTGATTAAACACATCGAAGGTGGAAAATGTGCAGGAAGCATGTGTAAACACACACTGCATTAGAGGACATAAAAAGTAACCATGGTAATAGCAATAGCAATTAAAACAGAAGCTTGGGAAAGTTGGTTGGGGGGGGAGACAATTTTATCATGATTTGGTGTCAACGGCTCAATAATTCATTTTCAAGGGAAAAGAGCTGTCTGTCAAGGATTAATATGGAGCTCTTTATCACTAGGCTAAGCTTCTCTTAGAGGGCCCTCTGCTGTCAATAACTGCTTCAGACTGCTCTTCCTTCTGGGTCTTAATACACACAAAGACATTTTCTCTGCCAACCCCTCTGGTCCTTTTGGTTGTTCTGGAAAGAAGATAGGAAAGATTTCAAATCCACATCACATATCGAGTGACAGTTTGTGTGGAGTTAGCCGGAAAAGCTTTTCACTAGCAGGATATTAAATGCTTCAGGGTAAATGGTAGTCTACCAGAAGGAATACTGGCAGAATGTTTCAGACAGATTATAAATTATACTTGTGAGTAAATCCTGTTGAATATGGCACGATTCAAACATGTGTTATTTGGTAATCCTAGGAAAAAATGCTTTAAATTGCAGTGCTTTTCCCATTCGTTTATGCCAGACACACACACACACACACACACACACAGATATATATATATATATATATATATATATATATAGTGGGGAACAGCCTGGACACAGACAGGCAGACATCGTTTAAAGCACCACAACACGTTTATTTACAAGACTATATACAATAAGTGAAGCACACACAACCCACTTCACCCCAAAGTCCAGGCCTTCTTCCACAATGCCTTTTCCTCGGGTCTGCCTCCAATCCTCTCCTCCGAGCTCTGTCCTTCTCCGCTCCCGAATCCAGCCATCGAATGGAGGGAGGCGGACCCTTTTATAATCACCCGGATGTGCTCCAGGTGCCTCCCAATGAGCGGCGGCACTCCCTGGTGTGGCGGAAGTGCTGGCTGTTAACCCGGAAGCACTCCGGGTGTCTTTGGTCTTCTTCCCCCCAGCACTTTCGGGTGTGGTGGAAGTGCTGAGGGCCAGGGCTCCACAGGCATCGGGGTGCCCCCTGGCAGTGACCACGGGCCCCTATAGGGCTTCTAAGCTCTGTTCCCATGGTACTCAAAGCAACCAGGACGGTCACCCCCTCGTGGTCTGGAGGAGGCGTAAGCCCTCTTCCGGTCCTTTTGGGCGGAAATATATATATGTATTTGTGTGTCATCCTCTATATACATGCAGGGACACAACTTCCTTGGCACAACACATGTTTCTTCATATGGGGAAGCCCTTTTTGCTTGCTCCCCAGAACACAGCACAGTATAAGCACCTATAATGCAGTCCTTTTCCTCTTCTTCGTTTTCTCTCCCTGTCCTCCTCCAGAAAGCATTGTCCACTTCCTCCTGACTCTGGCTCCCAGAGTAATGGTAGCTGGCACCTTTTATAGCGCACCCGGAAGTGCTTCAGGTGTCCGGTGATCTTCTTCTGGCAGCTATATATATATATATATATATATATATATATATATATATATATATATATATACATATATATATATATATATATATACTGTATACAATGTTATATTATACATATATTAGAAATATGATATACTATGAAAGAAACTTAGAAAGGAAAATATAAGAAAAACTAGCAGGCCCACTTGGTACCCATAACACAAGACATTGGCATGACTGAAACTGGTCTGTAATAGAAATAAAATCACGCTGTACTTCTTTATATGCCCTGCTTTGTGCCCCAGTAAATACAAATTATTGTCAATTCATTAATAATGCAATTGTCCATCAATTACTCAGTATATGGAACCAATGCAGGAAGCACTTCAAGGTAGAGAAGCTTTTATCTGTTGCACCTTTACATTATAATCGCCTTTTCCATCCATCCATTTTCCAACCCGCTGAATCTGAACACAGGGTCACTGGGGTCTGCTGGAACCAATCCCAGGCAACACAGGGCACAAGGCAGGAACCAATCCCGGGCAGGGTGCCAACCCACCGCAGATAATCGCTTTTTCTACCCTCTAAACGTGCAAAGTATTTAATCTTTGGAAAATATCCAGGATTAAAATACTTAGATAATTGTATAAAGATAATGTCTTTGCATCTTATGAACAATTACGCTTCAAATTTAACTTCCCATCAACGCTATTTTTCCACTACTTTCAAATTAGAAACTTTGTTAAAAGGAACCTGCCCAATTTTTCCACACCTTCTACCTATTTCTATTCCAGAAGAACTACTAATCAGTGTTGAAGACTCAGGCGGTATCTCAATAATATATAAAAAACATATCTTACTTTCAAAGGTTCTATGGTACATTGGGGAAAGGATCTTTCACTTAATATTTTAGAAAAGAAGTGGACATCAGCCCTGCATAGGTATGCATTTCACCACCATTTCTAGCACCGAAATGTATTGTATAAAATGGATCTTTCTTTTGTAGAATTCAGTTCTATTAATTTTTACATTTGACTTATTTAATCTAAGTTAAAATACTGTATTTCACATGGTATTTTTATTGTTACTCATTGCCATTTTTTTAATAGGCTCCGCAATTTGGAGAGCCATCGTATTTATGGTTGCTTAGTTCTTGCTACAGGATACCTGGAAGTGCACAATGCATGTTGTCATTGTCAGTGCTGGTGTTGTGCACTTCCAGGTTGTCCACGGTTGTGGATAAATATTCAAAAGCATGTACTGTATCTCCATTTTATATTTGAATTCAGTGTTATTGATCTGTTTTTACGTGTTCTTTTGATTTCAGCTTCTGTGTAGTGCATAGGATTTGGCATCTGTATTTCTAGAAGTAAAAATGACACCTTAGGAACATTTCTTGACTACAGCTTCTGGATACTGATTAGGTTGTTGGTGCACAGTTTGCTCATCCTGGTTTTCAGTTCTAATAGAATCTTGACTACTTTTCATATCCTGCTCTTGTTTCAATTTTGCCCATCCACTGCCTTATTTATGTTCTGATAGAACAGCAGGTCAACACATCTGTTATGGTCAAAAAGCTCACAAGAGGCTTAGATTATACTAATTACTAAATACAGAACTAGCATATATATAAATGTAGATTTGTTAAAACACAAGGCAGAAACTAATTAAACATAAATGGAAACCAACAATATTTGTCCATTAAACTATGGCCAGTTGACAATGGAGGAGAGTAAAATGGTAAAAGAGAAAGTCAAAAACAAAGTCACAGTCCTAGAGACCTCAGCCAACTGGCCTCCTACCCCTCCTGGGTTTTCTATAGTGGAGTCTGTGCTGTTATCCAATCTCATGAGAGAATCTTTCCATCCAATGATTTCAATGCTCCTGTATTCGAGATGACTTTTCCATTAACAGGAGAGTAGCCTGGCAGTAGAGCAGTCACGCCAAGTGCCACATTCAGATACCAAGAAGAGAAACAGAACAGAGGAGGTTTAGTAATGCTTTAAAAATATTATGATAGTTATATTTCTGTACAAATGAGTAACACAATAGAAATGTAGTATGCACAGCTAATCAGTAGCTCTAGTCAGGGTATGCTAGACTAAAGCAGTGAGTCTTCAGCCTGGATCTCTTATATTAGCAGGCAAGTCCTTCGACAGCTTCATGGCCTAACTCAAGACAGATTTCATGACAGTACTGGATCACAAGCTGTAAGAAATATTAATCTAATATCCTGACCTTAAGTGTCATCAGATATTTGATGACTTTGTATAAGTATTTTAAATAAGCACTTTGTGGGCTATTGGAAAGTGATGCTTACTGTTGATATTTACTAAATCAATTTGAATTTTCCATTGTATTTCTCTGCATGCATTGAAAGGAATGTTTGTTTTCTCCTTTCCTGTTTTCTCCCTTTAGAGCCTGAGCTCACATTTGGTTCTAGGCTAGAGATGCCTCTTTTGCTGTTCTAGTAGAAGTTGACTCTGGAATTCCAGTCTCCTCCCACAGTTCAAAATTACATTGACTGGCTATATTACATGGCCATAAGGTCCTATCAGTATATGCCTTGCAAGTGATTTCTGTTGTCATTGAGGCTTCAGCTTCCATATCCTACTGAATACCATAATGTTTATTTGATTCACATATGCATCCTTTTTAGGTTTATTAAGTGATTTGTGAAATTGTTCATGAGGAAAAAGGATATTTCAACAGTGATGCATTGGTCTAGTTCATTTTTGGCAGTAAAGAGATTTTACCTAGAGGACACCATAAAGTTCTTACTAAGGTGATTTTGCTTTTTTAATGTACTGCTTGGAGATCCCAGCCACACCATATAGCAGGAGCCTTTAGCAGTATATAAAGCCTTGCCTTATGCCTAACACATTATTTTTAAACATTAAGCTAATCTGAAATATAGCTGTCTATTTTGCTCCACATTTGCCTGAAATAATTCAAAGTAACAGTGCACAGATTCTCTGTGCACCCGTCATAATGCCTTTTTAGCACCCTAAATCATGCTGTATGTGTAGCCGCAGAGAGACTTTTAGCACAGTAGTCGTTTGTTTAGTTTTTGTTTAGCTGTCTTATGAACCGATATGTATTTTTTCATTGCATTCTCCACGGGCTTTATTTGATTTGTAAGCTTACTGGTGTGGAACAAAGCAATGGGAGGTACAAATGGCAAGTTCAGCCCAGTTCCAAGCTTTCCACTATTAATCTCACTTTCCCAAGGAAAATACTCCTGTCCACATCGCTCCCCAACCGTTTAACTTTTCCGGAAGGGTTGTGGAGAGTTTGTTTATTTTCTGTTTATTTATTTATTTTTTCATTAACCTATAATGCCTCATGTTTTTCCTTCTTAAAGAAAAGGACTTCATTTTTTTCTTTTTCATTTCACATGTATATTCTCGGCTGTTCCCAATGGAGAGAATATCCAAAAATAAAGCTATAAATAAGAAATCAGTGGCCTTTTCTGTCTTGCTGCATTACAGAGGCTTGATGTATGTTTCTGCAGCATTATTACTCACACTGCTCAAATCAATGCTCTAATCTTTTCCCTCCATGATTGATTTCTCTGGTTCTTAACTTACATTGTACGTGATTTAATAAATAGTAGAATTGTTCATTAAAAAATCTTGCAGCGCAATGTAAAAATAAAAGGGGAGAGTGGGGGTGTCAGTTTAATGAGCACTTGGCTTGCACATCTCAGCCCAGATCAGTGTCTGTTTGTGTGTGTGTGTGAGAAATTGGAGGCACTCACCATCCCCAGCCTTTATATGTACAATCGGCACAGTTGGCATTAGTATAGTGCTATTAAATGATGGCACAGAGCAGTACTTGTAACTAATTGTATCATTCTTCGCCAGTCATCAATTGCCAGGCATTGACCCAAACAGTACACTGAAGTGTTTAGCTTTGTTTTGCTGGCCTCCTGTGTAGCTTAATGGAATGCAACATAAAGAATACATTTTAAAATGAAGACACTACATGTTTAGGGAATTCTAACAGCATCATCACACTCTATCGGCTTTGACCCCCAGTGCATTTAGACAAAGTGCTTGTGGAGATCATTATAACAGAACATTGCTGAAATATACGAAGGTCACGATGAACACTACGTGTTTTTCCCTTTGCCTGTATTCAACATTATACATTACAACATTATATTTAATCTATTATTTATACTCTATGAAAACTTATTCATATGTACTAAGCAAAAGTAATCAGACCTTTCTATGCATTCCTGACATGATCAAAGTGTAAAATAGTGCCTTCATGTTTTAGCTAAAACAAATGCTTTATTTCAAATCTGAATTTTCAAAGTGAAGGTCTTACAGTTTTAGTAGGCACCACCTAATGAGGAAGCACTGAAATTCTGTATGTCATCTGTCAACCCATTCACTTGGGTTCAATAGCTGCCGCAAGTCTTCTGAGTGACTATGAAATGACAGTCTGGCTGTTATGTCAGGGACTTCCTTCAGGCTTGATGGAGTACCAGCCAACTGTACTATGATGAATATCACAAAGTTAAAAGTGGGGTAAATATGGCAACCTTTACAAGCACTTTAATCAATGTTTCCCTTTTACTGGTGTTCACTGCTGCCATTTCATTTTCCAATTGTCTGTCTCCTTACTTCTACAAGGAAGACAGCAAACTTCTGTTTTTTGTTACATTCATACAAGTTAAGCCCATAGCACACATAATCCATGCTGATTCCTAGAATCATATACTGTAAAGGCGTCAGCTAATGTCAAAGAATTACCCAAGGCAGGGGACGTGGACCTCCCTCTGCATGCTGTACTCCAGGCCTCCTATTTTGAAGGTACTGGCAATACATTTATCTTTGTCACTGCTGGCTTTTAGTTTCAGAGATTAGACAAATACATCCCTATAAACTCTTCCGAGTAAAAACTCTCACTTTTCTACTAATTTTGCTTGCAACTGTGTTTAAATGAATAAAAATTGTGTGACCTTTTATGTAAAACCACCAACAAAAACTGCCTAACTACAATGAATGAAATTGTGTAAATTTTAATATTGAAATAAAAAAATGACTGGTGTACAAACCAAGTAATTGAATGTATGGTGTTCATCAGAGTAAATAAATGAAAGTAATAATAAAATGATAAATAATACATTTTATTTATATAATGCCTTCCCATGCTCAAGTAGAAAATGAAATGAAATTGCAAATGACAAAGCAATCATTTACAATGACATGCTTATTTCAGGATGAGAAATAGTCAGGTCAAGTCAAGTTGGGGAGCATGCACTAGTACAGTGTGTTGCCTCACCCACCACACCATGAAACAACTTGAGATCCCGGTTGGCAACCCCCCAGGCAGACACGCGGTCCAGTCCCACCCTTCGAAAATGACCCTCTATCTGCCGCAGCCAGGTGTTACGTGGGCAACTCCTTGGTCTGGTCCAGCCACTCGGGTTCCCAACAATGAGGATCTTACAAGCCTGATCACCCTCGGGGTAAAGCACCACATGGCCGCAGTGCCGTAACTGACGCTCCCTCACAATGCAGGTAATGTGCCTCATTCGGGACTCCATGAGCAACCGCTCATTCGACACAAAGTCAAACCAGTGGTACCCAAGGGTTTTCCGGAGAGACACAGTACCAAAGGAGTCCAGTCTTCGTCTCAGGTCACTGGATAGCGTCCATGTCTCACAACCATATAGCAAGACAGAAAGCACCAGAACTCTAAAGACTTGGACCTTGGTCCTTTTGCATAGATATAAGGAGAGCCACAAACTCCTTTCCAGCGATTTCATGACCCCCCCCATGCTCTCCCAATCCGTCTAGTGACTTCATAGGAAGAGTCACCAGAGACATGAAAGTCACTGCCAAGGTAAGTAAACCTCTTAACAAGGTTGACACTCTCTCCGCATAAACAGACACACTGCTGATGGTGATGTCTGTGTCTGTGAGAAACAGTGCAGATGTTATTTTGAAAAAATTGTTGCTTCTTCCAGAATGTATTGTTATAGTGTGATGACTGCTGTCTGACTGTTGTGAGCTGCGTTCATTGACAGAAACAAGTTGATTTAATACATTTTTACACACTCACGTTCACATCAATGCACACAGTAGTGTATTGTATTCATTCATACACAGCTCACTCTACGTGACTGCATACATACACTGAGGCATCTTGCAGTGTGAATAATGCACACTAAGTAGTAGTAAGAGTATTTAGTATCTGACACGCAGGTACCGGACATTCATATATATCGACAAAGTAAAACTCATTTAAGAGAATAGATCTGTTAGAGAAGCTGGGTTGTGTATTAATAATGTGCCATGGACTTTAAATATTGTGACTGCGTAGGGCAATATATACTGATTTAACAGGGTCTAATTCTTCCTCTCAACTAATCCCCATCAAATGGACTTTGTATTAACTAACAAAAATGGAATCTGGGAACACCTCATTACCATGTCGTTCAAGAAATTTGGACATTTCAGCACTGGAACTGTGTAGGACATCTTCTAGCATCATGGAGCATTGAAAGCTGAATATTCAAATGGAAAGGCATGTTTTATATATATATTTATAACCTGCTGCCAAACCTAACCTTTGCATATTTGTCATATATACAACCAAAACGTACTAGTTAGGTAATGAGATTTTGATTGAACAAGTCACACAAAATTGTAAAATAATAATATTCTCAACTTACAGTAGCTCAGGTTAGTGGAGAGGTATTCCCAGCAGCACAACTTACTTCATATTTTTATTAAAAAAAAAAAAGTTGTGCAATAACCAGTGTCCCATATCCATTAATCCATTTCCTGATCCCACTTAATTTAATTCAAGGTTGTAGGGTATTAGAATATAACCAGTAGCATTATGTTCAAAATTGGAACCAACCATGAACGGGTTACCAGTCCATCACTGTGCTCATTCATACACTTGCAGTTTAGTTTTATAACTTAATCAGAGCATAACGAAAGCATTCAATGTCTTCATCCTCATTAATTCATAGGATAAGCTAGCTGCATACTAACCCAGCAGCAGCACCAAGCACAAGGCACAAAGAAACACTGGAAGAGGCACCAGTCCAACACATGCCCTGCTTATACACACACCAACACTGGACAAGATTAGAGGCATCAATCTACTGATTCAAAGTTATGGAGGAACAAAACGTATCTCAGTAGCATCTGGTGTTATGCAGGAATCAGCCAGGGACAGGTTCCCAGGCTATCACTGGACCCACTCAGGCACCCACCTATTTTAAGACCAGATATCTTTTGAAATTCTGTTAGTGCTGTTAAAACAGCAGGGACAGTGTTTTCTGGGTCCAATATATATAAGACCATATCATCTGCATATAAAGAAATTTTCTGTTCCAGTCCTTCTCTGACAATCCCCTTTATCTGATGAGAATTTCGGCAGTGAACCGCCAGTGGTTCAATAGCGATTGCAAACAACAGTGGCGACAAGGGACATCCTTGTCTGGTACCACGTTCTAGTTTAAAGTAGTCTGAGCAAATTTTATTAATACAAACTGAAGCTTCTGGACTGGTATACAGTAGTTTAATCCAAGCACAAATATTCGGGCCAAACCCAAATTTCTCCAATGCAGTGAAAAGGTAATTCCATTCGATCATGTCAAATGCCTTTTCTGCGTCTAATGATAGTAATATCTCTGGGGTGTTTGATTTTGCTGGTGAATATATAACATTAAACAAGCGTCGGAGATTTGAAGATAGATGTCGGCCTTTAATAAATCCAGTTTGATCTTGTGATATTACCGAGAGCAGCACTTTCTCCATCCTTCTAGCTAGGATTTTTGAGAGTATCTTAACATCATTATTCAGGAGTGAAATTGGTCTATATGATGCACATTGTAACAAGTCCTTATTTTGTTTAGGAAAGACGGTGATTAATGCTTGTCGAAATGTTTGAGGTAGTATTTGGTGGTGTTTAGCTTCTGTAAATGTTACCAATAAGAGTGGAGCTAGCTGAGTGGAGAATTTCTTATAAAACTCTACGGGGTAACCATCAGGGCCTGATGATTTCCCGCTTTGTAGTGACTTTATAGCGTCTAGTAATTCTGTTAGCGTTAGAGGTTTATCTAGTTCCTCAGCACTTAAAGCATCTATTTGTGGTATTTGTGAATTATCCAGAAATGCATTAGATTGCGTGTTGTCTTCTTTGGGCTCAGTGGAATATAAAGACTTATAGTAATCTCTAAATGTGTGCATTATTTTATTATGGTCGATGATTTCTTCTCCATTCTTGTTGGTGATTACTGGTATTGCATTGTGAACTTCTTGTTTATGAATTTGTTGAGCTAAAAGCTTATTAGCTTTTTCTCCGTGTTCATAGTAATGCTGTCTAGACTTATAAATAAGTTGTTCAGTTTCTTTAGTTGTTAAGATGTTAAGTTCTGTATGCAGGGCCTGCCTTTTCCTGTGAAGAGCTTCACTTGGACGCCTGGCTTGTTCTTCATCTATTCTAGTAATTTCATTTCTTAGCTCTGACACTTTCTTGGTTTCTAATTTATTTCTATGGGAAAGATATGAAATAATCTGACCTCTTAGGAAGGCCTTTAGAGTTTCCCAGAGTGTTCCTGCAGAAACCTCTGTAGACGTGTTTGTCTCTAGGAAGAAGCTGATTTGTTTGGATATAAATTCTGTGCAGTTCTCGTCTGCCAATAAAAGAGGGTTAAGACGCCATCTGCGAGGTGAGTACGAGGGGCTTATTGATTTTAGCTCCAAGACTAGAGGGGCATGGTCAGAGATAACAATTGTGTCATATTTGCATGATTTAATTGTAGGCAGGAAATTATTATCTATAAAAAAATAATCAATTCTTGAGTAGCTATAATGCACTGGTGAGTAGAACGAATATGCTCTTGAGTTTGGGTTAAGAAACCTCCAGGGGTCTGATAAGTTGTGATCATTTAAAAACTGTGTAATTATCTTTGCAGTATTAGATGTCGTCCCCCCTGTCACGGGAGTCCTATCTAAGAGTGGATTTAAAACACAATTAAAGTCCCCAGCCATTATAATTTTATGAGTGTTCACATTGGGAATGGATGCAAATAGATTTTGCATGAATTCCTTATCATCAACATTGGGTGCATAAACATTTATCAAAATCATTTTACTGTTATATAAGTTGCCCATGACCATCACATATCTCCCTTCAGGGTCCGACACTACCTCTGATGCTACAAATGGAACTGTTCTATGTATGAGAATTCCCACCCCTCTAGTTTTCTTTATAAAGCTAGAATGGAACATTTGGCCAGTCCAGTCTTTTTGTAATCTGAACTGATCCTTGGTTAGTAAGTGGGTCTCCTGTAAAAATACTATTTTAGCGTTTAAGCCTGTTAGGTGAGAGCATACTTTCTTTCTCTTTAATTCGTGATTCAGGCCTTTAACATTCCAGCTCACAAAGTTAACTGTCCCATCATGGAGACATTGATTCTGAGTTTTTAATGTCATTTTATAGTTTTAATTGGTAATATGGCAGTTTTAATCTTAGTTTCAAGATTCCCCAGGAGTTGTTGCATGTTAGCCTGTTGCTGCATTGATATTTATAATTATAAGGATTATAAGAATAGATTAAATATAACCTGCTCTCCTTCTCTCCCCCCTTTATCCCCCCACCCCCCCATTTTGCCTCCCCACATGAGGCTAGACCCCACTTCGCGATGTTCCAGTCCTCTGACATACGAAGAGACAGAGCACGTCCAAAACAAAACAAACCCCACCCTGCAGCGGCGTTACAGAATTAAAACAGAGATATCTTTTACAGTTAAATCCTTAATACTATCTGCCGAAAATGTTCTCATTAACAATATTTAAGCTTGAAATAATCTTCAGCGCTTTTAAGTTAAGATATTAAGATTAAAAAAAAAATAAAAAAAACAACCCTGGGAGTGATTTTAAAAACTAGTCTAGGATAAACCTGGTAATTCATACTGTAATAGTATAATGGTAATTGTATAAATAGTAGAACAAGCATTAAACCAAGGGTATGAAGTTAAACAGTCTACTTTAAGGTATAGTAAAATAAAAAAATAAATAAAAAAAAAAAAAAAAAAAAGGAATAAAAAAATAAATAAATAAAACGAATCCTACTTTAATCACTTCCACATTTTCACACTCACGTCTATAACTCTATAACTCTGATTAAAACATAAACATATAACATATAAAGTCCAGCTAAAAACAAAAAAAAAAAAAAAAAAAAAAAAGAAAATAAGATGTATAATTATAATACCAGTCTCTTTAAACATGGATCCAGCGATCAGATCATAGGTCTTTCCCGTGCCTTGATAGAATACGGCTCTTTAATTTTAATTAACTTTCAAAAAAGTGTCGGAAACAGCTTCTTTAATTCTTTTTCAGCTTCTTCTTTGCTGAAGAAGATATAATGTCCATCTTGAACTTCCACTTTCAGTTTGGCAGGATACAAGAGGCTGTATTTGATATCGGCTTCCCGTAGCATCCTTTTAATGTCGTTGTAGGATCTGCGTTTTGCAGCTGTTGATGGTGAGAAGTCGGGAAAAATACGAATAAGATTATTTTCGAATATAATCTCTTGCTTGTGTCTGAGAAGTGCCATCACATCAAGCTTACATCTTAGTCGTTCGAAGCGGACAATAAAAGACCTAGATTTAAAGGCGCTTGGTATCTTTGTGCGATAAGCCGTGGCTATCTCATTGTCGAGTTTAAAGTCATCTCCAATTATTTTAGACAGTAATTCTACTGCAAATTTCACTGGGCTTGAGCTTTCTCGTTTCTCAGGTATACCCTCAATTCTTATATTATTTCTTCTGCACCCATCCTCCAGGGCTGCAAGTCTGTCTCCAAGTTTTTTGTATTCCGAGTTCGCAGCTGTGGCTTTTTCATCGGCGTTAGATGCCATTTGTTCCGCTGTTTCCACTCGAGCCGTGAGTCCCTGCTTAACGTCTTCCAGCTGATCTGAAACGTCATTAATATGATCATCAAGCCTTTTCAGTTTGGAGTTAGTTTCTTCAATGTGTTCCACTAATTTCTCCAACATGCCTTTAAAGTTCACGTCGAAACGTTCAAATAGACGCGTTTCCTTATCTTTGTTATCCTTCTTGAGCTCAGTGGCCACCTTCTTAAGATCATTTGTGTTATCTTTCTTAAGCTCCTTCATGGCAGTAACTATGGCAGTGGACTGTGTAGCGATCATCTCTTTCTGTGTAGCGATCATCTCTTTCAGTTCGGACAGTTCGCTTCTGCTTTCGTGCTCCGCAAGTGAAAATGCAGCTCCTGTTACAGGCTCGCGATGAGTAGATGAGAGCACGTCCTGCAGAGCCCTTTCTAGTCTCGAATGATCCTCAGAAATCGTCGATCCCTCGCGACCTGTATCACTTGCGCCTTCGCTCCCATTTTCACTCTCGACTGGAGACGATACAATGGAGCGGGGTCCCAGGAATTCTGCGCACTCTTCTGCCTGTTCTAGGTCAGTCTCCGTGATGCCATACCTTACACTTGCACTCAGGCCGGAAGTCTGTCCGGACTTCGATGCAGCTTTAAGTTTCTTTTCCGGTTCTTTCTGACTTTTCTTCTTGTTACTCATGCTTGTATATTGTAGTGGAAGTTCCTTGGTCGGGTTAAATACAGGATACCTCTAAATAATATGAAATACGTGGGAAAATAAAGCCGCTGCTAGCGGAGCTCTGCTTCAGACGTCCATCTCCTATAAACGGACGAAACCAAACCCCCTATTTTATTCACACAAGGCCAATTTATAAAAGTCAGTAAATCTAATATACATGTCTTCTTAATGAAGTGGAAAACCAGGATACCCAGAGGAAACTCCACAAATTTGGAGAACAAGTAAACTCTATAAAAACGTAACTGGACTGGGATCTGAATCTAGTCTCCTGTAGTGAATTATACACTTCAGTATACCAGCAAAATATAGTAGAGGGAATGGTTGATAGATTGTCCCAGCAATCTGTTCTGGTGGCATGTGATGGGCCATTTCCCTTTGTAAGGAATAATTATTGGTGTTTTTACATTTTTAACAATACATTTGTGTGTTTATATATACAATAGGACAGCAATACAATGTTTCATTTGTTGACTGTGGACTGTGCCTAAAATGGATTAAACAGTTAAGGTATACAAATGGAGAAGGGAGAACACAGCAGGGGTAGATGAAGGGGGTTGATGTGAAATTTGGCCATTCTTCTGTGAAATGTGAAATTAAATTGTGTGTTGTGGTTAAGGCTTTGCACTTCAAACCCTGAATTGTGGGTTCAGATCCCGCTACTGACACTGTGTGACCATGAGCAAGTCACTTGACCCGCCTGTGCTCCAATTGGAAAATCAAAAAAAATGTAACAACCAATAGTATCATAAATGTTGTAAGTTGCCTTGGATAAAGGCGTCAGCCAAATTTATTATTAACCCGTACCCTTTTTTTTTCATTTTCTGTATGTTTGTGTGTGTATATCTACATGTAATATGGTTTATCCCCTTTTTGAGGTACCTATGTTCCAGTTACAGCTCTGGTGGTTTGGTGTTATCACTCTATAGGCTAAGGCCCTAAAGTACAGTATAACATAAGGGTAACTCTAAAGATGAATGCATAAGACTGGACCTTCTCTACCTTGACTTTTTCACACTCTTTCATCATGTTGATATTCTAGTCTCCTTCTTCATTCGTTATTGTCATATAATAATCTAATTCTCTTGGTATTTTATTTCTATTGATGTTTAGTGTCAGGTTTTTTATTTACCTCATTTCTTCTTTCATAACCTTCCCAACAGTCCCCCTTACCAAATTATCTTTGTCATTATTTCTGAGAGTTCAACTTTTCTAGAATGCGCCCAACATTTTGCCATTTAAATTTCACATAATGCATTTTTAAGTGTATTGTTTTATTTGAATGATGAATCGATGTGAAATTCCCAGTAGTAATTTTCAATGTTAGAATTTCTTCAAAGAATAATGCAGAATTTTCAAGTGAATGTGAAATTTTAGTATTAGATAAAAAAAGAGAAAAGAAACAAAAAACTGATGGCCACTTGTCAATATCCTGAGGACATAGTTAACTGTCGCTTTGTATAACTGAGAACTCCAGTGCTTTTTATGTTATTTTTTTTTTGGCCCTGCCATCTTCAGATTTTTTTTCAAAGGTGCTGTTTTGGTTCTTGGTGAAGGTCAGACATCACATTTATTTTGAACGTATAAAAGGGCAAACAGTCAGGCATCATCTGTGGGTTTCCCTTCTAATATTCCCAAGGCAGACATCTTTGCCTACTTTACAGCTTTACACAGGGGAGCCAGGGGTGACTAGGCTGGTTTGTATTAACTTCATCTTCTGTGGCACTTCTGGAACTTGCAGCTCTCATATGAATCATAACCATAATAATCAGATATGTTTCTCATTTGTTTCAGCTGAACAAAATGAAGCATGTGTGGAAAATGTAAACAGACATGTTGAGATAATATCAGATAATACATGTTTGTTATTAACAATGAGAAGGAGTTCCATTTTGCCTTATGTGTGAAACTTATAATATGAGATATGCATCTTGCCTGAAGAAGGGGCCTGAGCTGCCTCGAAAGCTTCCATATTGTAATCTTTTTAGTTACCCAATAAAAGGTGTCATTTTGCTTGACTTCTTAATGTAAACCATAAGAGGACAATTACAATTGCTGGGCCAGCATTTTGGTAAAATTTTGTGGTCTTCAAAAACGTTATATTCCTTCTGATTGCCCAGTGTGGCACCCGGCGGGGTTTGTCGCCCGGCCGGGATGCCCAGGAGGAGCGGAGGAGGGCTTGTGCCTCCTCCAGGACACGAGGGGGCGTCCTCCCTGGTTGCCTTGCGGACCACGGATACAGAGCTTTGAAGCTCTACCCTGGAGGGGCCCGTGGTCACCGCCAGGGGGCGCCCCGATGCCTTGGGAGCCCTGGACCTCAGCACTTCCGCTACACCCGGAAGTGCTGGGGGGAAGAGGATTGTGGACACCCGGAGGACTTCCGGATGTACCGTCAGAGCTTCCGCCACACAGGGGTGTGGCTACGGAGCCCCTCAGGATGCACCTGGAGTCCTTCTGGGGTGAATAAAAGGGGCCGCCTCCCTCCAGTCGGGGGCAAGAGTCGGGTGGAAGTGGACGAAGCTTGGTGGAGAGGAATGGAGGCGGACGAGAGACTGAGAGAAGGCATTGTGCGTGTGGCCAAGGACTTGAGGGGTGATTGGTGCTGCGGCACTGGGTTTGTGCTCACGATAAGTGTAAATAGTAGTTGTGAATAAACGTGTGTGGTTTAAACATCATGTCTACCTGTCTGTGTCCGGGCTGTTCCCCACACCAGTATATGAGAGCTTAATGTGCATAATGCTAGGTGAATACTATAATAATATGGGGTATATTTAGGTGCTGAGCATAAGGAAGTATGACAGATTTCAAAGTTCAGCTGTAATTGCTGAGCACCTATTAACTGGTGTGTCAAAGCCCATAGTGACACTAATCAAACTGGAAGAAGTTCCCATTGTGTGTCATATGCTAGCATGAGGCCCAGAAGCTGAAATGTATTTCTTACTTGTCTTTATGTTTTAATTCAGTTAACAGGTGAAGTTATTCTGAGAATGGCCAGTGAGCCTGTACTCCCCTTCTCTGCCTTGGACATGGCCCTGGATATTCAAAATAAACTGAAAGGTTAGCTTTTGTTTTTCTTATTCCGTTCAAAATGTCTCTTTCATTTATTTTGTGAAGTAGGTAGGCAAAAAAATAATTAATTAAAAACTATGTAATTTCATTATAAATTATTTAGTTTCCCTAGAAACACCATATCTCATTCTAACACATATTCCAACCATATTCTCATAAAATTAAAACATATTTGGAAAAAGACAACATACACATTATGAGTATTACAGAATTAAGTGGCATCTGCAATTGAAGCTCAGAGTCCCTATTTTGTGTAAATGTATCTTTCTTTCTACAAGTTGATTTTTCCAAAACCATGTTTAGTGTTTCCAGATATTCTAGACCAGGTCTCAGTTGATTTTCACTCATTCACAGTGCACCATTTCACAGGCTTCCAAGTTAAAACAGATACAAGCTGAGTAGGCATTAGCCAGCAATTTTGTCAGTTACATGATTATTTACTGATTGTCATATATGGGTTTGACTGAAGGGGGACAATAAATGAGAATTTTTGTTTGTTTGTCCAATGCTTCTCAAATGGCTTCTTTCAATCAGGAGCAGCAGTAGTCCACCACAATTGTTAAGTTCCTCATGGACTATGAGCTAAGCAAGCTTACGGAGGAGATTTTTTGTTCATTTGGTGCCCACAGTCTCTTTCAGTTGGTCAATACCAAGTTCAAGTAGCCACAGTACACATGAAGATTGGATATTACATGCTTTTACACTTTGCTGTCATTCCCATTCAGTTCCCTTCAGCAAGACTTTATCTGTGTTTGTCTAATGGTTCATTCAGGTTATTTTTTGGTAAACCATTAGCATGCTAAAGAGTACATTGCTTCTGGAGAAAAACCATACTGTTATTTAAAAGTGAAAATCAGTTTTTATTAATTGTATTGATTTTTTTGCCTGTGGTATTGTTGTGTTCTAGTTTACCTTGGTCATCTGAAATGTAATTTTTCCTGTTATAAACAAATCTAAACTGTAATATGTTTAGTTTCGCTGGTAATGCTGTTAAATATAGGTTTTCTTTTGTCTCTGTACTTGTCAACTGGCTATATCTCCATCATATTGTCAGTAGTTTTGGAACTGGCATGACTTTTTCAAATGCTTAGCCATTGTTTTTACTTATGTAAATGTTGTAATCTTCAGTACTTTACTACTATCATATTATAAGTACATTTGAGCACTTTAAACCCATTGTTAATGAAGAGCTCTACACTACAAAAATGAATTGAATTATTTTCTAGATGTTAAAAGTAAGGTGTAATCAATATCACATCATCCAAATATCCCATAATTTATTTATTTTTTAATATACACACAACAGCAGCTATAGAGTTGGCAGCCAACTGCTTTGTTACTCGCAGCTCTGATTACCTCAACAAGGTGTTGTAGATTCAGTCTGGATGAGTGGGCTATTGAATGAAGATGGAATCATTTGATTTTTTTCAGCAACTGTTTAGGCTTTTGCATCAGTGCACACAGTAAGCCGATGATCAAGGAGAACAGATGTATTAAAGCTGCAAAGTGGTGGCCCAAAACTTGAATGGATTTCTGAAACATAAGACTATTTTATGGAATAAGATAGACCACTTTCACACTTCTGGGTTCACTTGCTGGGATCTGACATATCACAACAATGTCTGAAACCAAGTCGAAGAGTTTTTGTAGTGTACCGTTTTGTTCTACTTTGTAACAAAAACAACTCTATCTTAGCGTTTCATGTTAATCAAGATAGCTCTTTTGTATGTAGTCTGCATTTTACGAAGAAAATCTAACTTCTGTCTGTACATCATAAGCATCTCAAAATTGACCCTGTCTATCCCGCTTTAAGTGAAACAGCTGGGGAGATGGGAAACAAGGACGGCTTTCTGTGTATGACCGAGAAGATAGCTGTTTGGGAGATGACTGTTGGCACGTTGTTTCTGATATGCCACTCGAAAAGCAAGAGACAAACACGTAAAAAGTGTGTGACACTGATATGTTGACACACCGCAATTATGCACATCCTCCTTCATCATGTATGCTTACATGTTTTAATATGATTTTTAGTATAATCTTTTCTAAAACTCCACTGTATCTCTTAAGTGACTAACAAAGAATCAGCAATCAAGCACTAATGTACATCTAATACTAATATTCAATACTTGTACTCAGTAACAGAAATTCTTACAACCTCATTGAATAAATATCAAAACACAAATATCTCTGACACCTGCATCTTAGCACTACCTTTATATTCAACACGTTTTAAATTAATCACATACAAAGCACAAAAGAAAATGAAAATGAAAATTGCTCCATTCATAAATTAGCATGACATATGATGCTAGCTAGCAAAATAGTATTAACAAGAGAACACTTACCTTTGCAGTTGAAAAGATCAATTTCGCCAAAATATTTGCATCCCTTTTCAAGTTTTTTAGATGACATGTTGTACTCCACTAATTGTGTAACATATGCCATGGTCAGTTTGGGAAGATTTTTGAGAGAACAGCTGAACAACAGTCCTGATTTCTCCCTTGTGTCTACCGACCAACATTCAACAGGAAGTTGATTATCCCAGCAAGAAACTGGCAGGAAGTCGTAATAGATACCCATGAACGTGGCCTATTGATATACATAGTATTTCTAGTAATATTGCTTCAAATACAGTCTTGTGTATGCAGCAGTCATATATTTTTACCTTCATAGAGGCTTCTTTCCAAAGTTAAATTAAACATACAACTTTACTTTTACCCTAGAGGCTTGCATTATTTAACACTTCCTTAATGTTTTTCACTTTAGGCACCAGTAGATGACTTTAATTACCTATAGTATTTCACATGGGAGTGAAGTGGGAAAAAATGTTTGATCTTGAAAAATCCAACCTCAGCATATACAAGCAGGTCTGATTTTGAGTATTGGAACTGTATCAGAATATATATCCATGTATATTTTTTCCAATAATAGAGAAAGTTAAATTTAAATAAATGCACTAAATATGCCAAACAATACAAGTTTAGTTGTCAGAACACTCTAAATATTTATTTCGGTACAAATGTGTAAAGGTTTAAGCTTTACAATTTGTAGTTATTCTGAAACATTCCTCTTGTCTACTGCTACAAATTTCAAATGGCATTTCCCCCGTTTGGGAGATTTTAGGGAACTTGAGGAGGGAGGAGAGAGATTGCCATTAATCAAGAAATGTTGTCTAACTGCTAGTGCTGTACATGAATGGTCTTGAAACTTCATCAAGTTGGTGCTTTGCTATCTCCTACCCAATCTCTTTTTCCTTTCCCACTAACGAAGCAACGTTACACATCTGATGTGCTATTTTCTGTTATCTGTCTGAATCTACACATACTTATCACCAACGTTTTGTCAGATGGGTAGTGACACCACAACTCTTTCAAACCTCTGCTGACAATGAGGAGACTGTCATGCAACAGTATCCCATGGTCTGTTTCCAGATGTGGGTCTTGGTATCTCTTTCAATTATGAGTTTTTTTAGTTTCATGGCCCTGCGGTGGGTTGGCACCCTGCCCGGGATTGGTTCCTGCCTTGTGCCCTGTGTTGGCTGGGATTGGCTCCAACAGACCCCCGTTACCCTGTATTCAGATTCAGCGGGTTGGAAAATGGATTGATGGATAGTTTCATGTCAAAGTTTTGGATTTCTTTTTCTTGCATTTTGTCAAAGACACATGCTCCCTGAAAAGTACTTGTTATTCATAATACATTTCCTGCCACTTTCTTTTTCTTTTTCTCCTCCATGCTGGAGATTTCCAGAACTGAGTATATTTCATAAATGGCATTCTGAATTTTCTATTGTGTACTCCTCTGCTCTCTGTTGTAGTTTAAAGTGTGCTTGTTGTTTTACGATGCATTTATCTTAACGTTGAGATCTTATTTCCTTTATAAGATAAACACTTTTATATATAGGTGGAATTACAACTTGTAAAACTTTATACAGAGATTGGGTGGGAATTACACAAGCCAAAAGTCACATGTAATCATTTTGCCATTTAAACCTTATGGGACATGCAGCCATAAGCTGGCACTAATACAAAATAACAATGTTTATGTGGAATGTATTATAATTAATCATACAAATAAATAAGAGACAGTGACCATGTCAAATACACAAATTAACAATTCTGTTTGTAAGAGTAATATGCTTGCGTTTTTTCTGTTCTCACACTTTCTATCACTGCCTTCTAATAGCAATAAGTGGGATTCAATAAAAATAAATACATAGATAATGCTGAATAATAACAGATACATCATTTAATGATGGCATAGATGCAGCACATTTTCATTTAACATGTTGCCATTTATTGCAACATGATTTTTATTGGTGAAATGTGATACGATGTCCTGCGGTGGGTTGGCACCCTGCCCGGGATTGGTTCCTGCCTTGTGCCCTGTGTTGGCTGGGATTGGCTCCAGCAGACCCCCGTGACCCTGTTTTTGGATTCAGCGGGTTGGAAAATGGATGGATGGATGTGATACGACATGAAAGACTATTCTATAATTGCTCACTGATAGATAGATAGATAGATAGATAGATAGATAGATAGATAGATAGATAGATAGATAGATAGATAGATAGATAGATAGATAGATAGATAGATAGATAGATAGATAGATAGATAGATAGATAGATAGATAGATAGATAGATGCTGTAGTTTTATTTACCCCAAAGGAAAACGTAGGTAATGAAATTTAGAAGATTACTAAATAACAATGCCTTTCTAGCTGTTTGTGGGAAAAAACAAGACAACAGGCTGCCACAGAATCCTTTCTAGAATTGAGGAACATAACTAGCTGATTACACCTTATACAGTATAGGACTACACTACAAGCAGCTTGGAAAAACAACAAGCTGGCTGACTGCTTTAGACTGCTTACCAGGCTGCTTAGATTTCACTTGGAGTAAACTTTTACAAATTTTAATTTGCAATTTAGACATGTTCAGTCAAAAACAACACATGCTTTTGTTTGTTGAATGTGTTCATTCAACCTGAGATGCAAAGTTCACTTTTGTTTACTTGAGTTGCATCACAAGCAGCAAAACCATGATGAATGTGCATTTCACCTGGAGATTTATTGCAGTCTTTCTTATATGGTAATGTCTACACATTGGAGCTGGTGGAAATTAAGTAACTTAGAATAATCAAAGGGATGTCGGAGCACAAATCACCTCAGGAGAGAGTTGGTTTAGGCACAATAGCTAATTTATTTGGCGTGTGTTGTATTTAGATGTATTATTCTTACAGATACTCACTTTCACTTTTTCCTGCACTTCTTTCTGGTGTTGATCCATTGAAGATAAATGTGCAAGTAAGATGCAACTGCAAAGTAAAGATATGGACAGTAAGCTATATAGATGTGTATGTGAAGGTAAATATAAATATGTTGTATATGTCTGTAAACAATATAAAGCACAAACCGCAGAGCCATATTGGTTATGGCTTATTGATTATCTCTACTTGCTATACTTGCCTTTTAGACCAATTTACCAGTAGTAATACAAGCAGGAGGAATGAGAACCTCAAATTTCTGGAAATGCAAACGTCTCTGCCTCTCCAAGGTTATGATCCATGAAGAGGTGTGCATAAGAATCATAAACAGTTCCCTTTTCAAGTCCTTTATGTGTTATGTCTGGTTTGGTTTAAGCTCTTGCTATTTTATGTGTCCCAGTTTATAGATCAAATAAGGTGCGTAGTTCCTCTATAAAATACAAGAGGTCAGTTAACCAGATAATGAAGGAATATAGATGAAAATCTCACCTCTTTCAATAAGTTGTCCCATCATGTTACTACACCACCATAACTATTTATCAATTTTAAAACATTCAGTGATTTTTTTAAATTCTGTGGAGTTGTGGTACTTTTTAACATTAAAAAAGAAATGGTTTAAATCAACGTGGTGCTGTGCCTTTCAGTTCACCTCAATTCGTGAAAACAAATTCCTCTATAAAACTAGCCACCCAGTTGCTTAATTTATTGTACCCCTCTATTCTGGCAGCAGCTTCCTCCCACCTACTCTTGTTGAACTACCTACAGACATTTTGCTCAGGATGATTTAATAGAAGATAATTTGTTTCACCGGATTTATTGATTGGCCTCTACTGATCCAAGTTTCAAAGCAAGTGACCTTGCTGTTTTGTGTTTGGAAATTAAAAAAGTAAGTCCTTCACTCTGTGTGTGTGTGTGTGTGTGTGTGCATGTGTGTGTGTGTGTGTGTGTGTGCGTGCGTGTGTTAGTCTGTGTCTGGGTTTATATCTAAATTGAACTGTCCCTTAGCAATCAATTTTTTTAATGTGGCTTCCTAAGAGAGCGAAAGGGCAAAGGGTTCACATAAAAGAGAAATTTATGTCATTTTGCTCATACACTGCAGAACTTTAAAACAAAAATTCATGAAATAGTAGGTTCTATGATAGATTTCAAAGATACCATTTTCAAGTTTGGCTCTGCCATATTATTGAGTAACTTACTTGGCCTTGATAGATCTGTTTATTTTTTTAGGAGATGATTTCTATTTTAGCTGATTGTGCCCCTACAATTACACAATAAACTGAAAAATCAAAATAGTTTAACATTTTAGTAAACGGATGACATATCTAGTAAGAAGCTATTATTTCCTAGAGATAAAAATGTATGTACAGCAGCATATGTTTCTGATTTAGCTTTATTTGACCTGTAAAACCTGAAAAAATATGTGGCCATTCATAAGTAGCAACATTGGGTATTCATATTTATTGATCATTCTCAAGCCTCTGAAAACCAATTCAGAGTCAGTTGGTGATAAAGCTTGTTCTGGCAGCATTAAGTGCAAAACAAGGACCGACTCTAGATGGGGCTCCTGCCTATCACTTGGACACTTAAGCACACACACTCACATGGAAACGTCAATGAATCGAACACACACATCTTTGGGATGTGGCAGAAAAATGAAGTACCCAAAGAAAAAGCCACACAAACACAGGGAATACACTGCACACTCATCACAGACAGCGACTGAGTGAAGGATTCCAGCTCCAGGAAGTTGGTGCTTACCATTGATTTCTCAAATTATAAGAAAAACAAATCCAGCTATTTCTAGTCTGTACGAATCTAGTTTAGTCTCAGTAGTAGTCTAGTCTATTTCTAGTCTAGTCTCGTATTTTTGGCTGGTGTCTGATTGTTAGATGCCATTTCGTGACTACCTCTGAAAGCTGGCAGTCATTCAAATCAGTATGTTTCAAATGTAATTAATTTTTTTATGTGCTACCAAAACTACTCACTATTAAAGGTGCAATAAAGGATTATTTAGATATTCGTATCTCAAATTTTCTCATCATATTCAAGGATTGGTGAATAGGCAGTGGCAATATGTATTGATGGAACTTGCACTGCATTGCATTAAAAAGTAATAGAAACAAAACAATGCACTGTTTATACAAAGGTGAAAAGTAGACACTGAAAAAGGCCGATACTAGGCATGTACCAAGAGAAACTGTTTAAAAGGATAAATTGTCCAAAACTGAAAGCTCAAAGAAATGTGAACCCCACTCATAGAATGTGATTAAAAACAGGAGTCTCCAAAGAATAAGAGATTAACGAGAATGAAAATAGATCACTGAGTCTTGTTTGGTTAGCAAGTCACTCACACTTCTTTTTCGTTCGACTCTTTAAAGCTGATACAGAGTCTATTTAAATGACCAGTAATGGATGGGTGTATCCTCAGCCTAGATGTAATTGCTGGGACAGACAGACTGTACAAAAGCACTAACAAGCTGAATGAAGGCTCATTAGGAGGAGCACACTGAGGCTTTAGAACAGTCAGAAGGCCACCTTTACAGATAGGTCACAAGCTACACATGGGACATGCGGCATAGACTGCAATGCTGGGAATTTGCTATTAAAGAGTTTTATGTAAGTGTTATGAACTTGAAGAGAATTCTATATGGAGGAAATAGAAAAGCAGAGTGGAGTTGTAATAACAGTCACCCTAAAAACAAAAACAAAAAAAGACACCTCTGATATGCCTCCTATATAAGCTTGCTCATACTGGGACATATTGGCATTTACAAACTAAAATATGATGAACATAAATCTTTATGCTGTTGATGTAGACTTACTCTTAAAACACATATGATCTGCCAAAGCTTAGATTTCCTGGGGAATGGCCTATTAGTTTGGTGCAGTTGTTATATTTAGCCACAATAAATTGTTTCCCTGAGGCCTGATTTAAGATTGGATAAGAGAAATGGATAGGACACCTCGCCAGCAGGGACTTGCATCGGGGAATAGCAGTAAATACGTTTGTTGTACAAGAAAGAATTTCAATAGTCCTTTTAAACTGAAACTCCCTCAGCTCTTCTGATTTAGCCTTGTCCAAATGCAAGAACCCTTGCCAAAAATCTTTCAACTCGTAACGTTTATTAACTCATAAAATAATTAATAAGTGGAACTTTACAGATTACTATGTTGCTTTCTAAGGACAAAGCCTAAAATAAGTGAATAAATTGGCTCGTTTACAAGGAGGAGGCCAGGCTTATTGTGGAAATGCATCAAGCACAACACAAGAGAAGGAGTAATAATTTGACTTCAATATGAAGAAGAAGGTGGCTCTGAAAGAAAGGCAAGAGAACGCTTTGTGGTGTCCCTGAAATTAATCAGCCACACATTGGAAAATTATAAAAAAAAACCCATAAAATTAGAATATATATTTGAGTGCTTAAAAAATATGTGATAAATGAGACTACCATGCATATCATGATCTTTTCTAAAATCCTGTAATTAAAAATAAACATAGTCACTAATCAGTGACACAAGAATAACAAAAGCAACTTACCAGCACTTCACAGGAAGGACTTTCAGAAGTCAAAGTTCTACTTAATATATAACAATAAATAAAGCCACAGAGGGTGCAGCATTTGGGCCTGCTATGCTAGAGTTACAGGGGCCTGTATTCAGTTCCCAGCTCATCATCTTTTTGGAGTTTATATATTCTCACTGTGTCCATGTCAGTTTTCACTATGAATTTCATTTTCCACTCCCAGCCCGGTTTTGATAGTTCTTTTAAACTGAACTTCACTCAGCTGTCATTGTACATGTTTGATGAACTGGGATATTAACATTTTTCTGATACAAATGAGTGCACACTGGCATCCTGTCCAGGGTTGTTTCCAATTTCATAACCAGTGTTGCCAGGATGTGCACAAGTAAAGGAAAAAGTATGTTCAGAAAATGAATAAATGGATGGATAATTATACTATACACTAAATATGACACTTCCTGTTGTTCTTACATTATCTTACTTTTTTATTGTGCCACCATGGACATGCAGTGTTTAGCAGTAACATGTCCTGGGTTAAATGCTATATCAAGTTCTTGCCAGTATGGAGTTTACATGTTCTTCCCATGTCAGAATGGTTTTCCACACACATTCTCAAGTACGTGTTATGTTAGGTTAACTGTTGATTCTGAATTATCCTTATGTGGTTCTATACTTGAGTGGCTCCACCAATCGACTGGCCCCCTGCTTCATTAATTGTCAGGATAGGCTTTTCTGCCCCTGTGATCACAATTTGGATAAAGAGGAATGACGAAAGTTATGTTAAGTTTATTTTTAATCATACCACATTTAACGTGACAGGTCCATCCTTATCTTTTGATAAATCTTATAGAATTTCAAATTATTGCTACAAGATTAATCTTGAGGTTGCAGTTTCTGTGAAAAATGAAATAACACCATTGGCTTGTCGGACATAAATGTTTTTATTATATTTGTTTTAAGATTTTTTTTTAGCCCCAACAAACTAAGCTAATACAGTGGATGAACCTTGTATACTCTATAAATAATAATACGGTATTTCTGAGACAAAAAAACAATGCTGTTAGACTTGAAGCCACAAAGCTACAAGTTCAAATTCTGCCATTTGTTTATTGCATGATTGTGATCAAGTCACCTTGTCTGTGTGAGCTACAACTGAAAGAATGTTGTATCACATGGGAAATGTTCAAAATGTTGCAAGTGAAGCTAGTACGGGGCAAAACACCCAAGTATTATAAAAGAAAATCATGAAATGAGATGAGACTTTTTCAAAGAGATTTTTTCAGGTCCCGTGAGATGAGACTATTGCCAAGAGATTTTTTCAAGTCCTGACCTTCTCTCAACCATTTCAGGTTAACAGCTCACGCCCACGGTCCTTTCGCCTCTCATTCGTGTGAATGCTTTTGTCAGACACACTTCCTGCACTCTCACTTCTAATTCATGTGATTACTTTTGTCACCTCTCATTTGTATGAATGCTTTTGTCAGACACACTTTCAGCGGTCTCAGCTCTTATAAATTTTTACATTTTCCTTCTTTTAAGTCGTTTATGAAAAGTCCTCAGTTTCATCCTTTAAAGAAGCATTTCTGGACAGTATTTTTATACATACATTGTACTCGTTTCATTCGTTGAAGTCCTTTTCTAAACAATAATTTTATACATTCTAGATGACACATCAACGACTAAGCAAAGAAGAAAGGTCAGCGCATTGAAAAGAGGCCTAAAAACATTGGAGAGAAAAGAATTCAAATAAGAACAATAATAAAGTGCAAATTTGGAAAATAAGGAAAGTAATAATCAGCCCAGATCAAATGGAACTGGAAACCTAGCAGTTCCAAGCAGGGTCAGAAATAAAAGACAAACAGTAGAAGACAAAGTAGAACGTTGTAAAGAATTTCAAAAACGCTGGCACGATACATATGCAGAGAGATCAGGGATTATGAAAGAAGTGGAATTTGAAAGTCTCTTAAAAAACAGCATGATACACATGCAGAGCAAGTTACAGATTTTGAAAGTAGTAAAATTTACTATCTTTACCTGATAGTAAAGATTGCAT
Organism: Erpetoichthys calabaricus; assembly: GCF_900747795.2. NCBI lineage: Eukaryota > Metazoa > Chordata > Cladistia > Polypteriformes > Polypteridae > Erpetoichthys > Erpetoichthys calabaricus. The sequence continues at coordinate 142,483,557 of NC_041395.2, read as the reverse complement.
TAGTGCTAGAAAATGGAAATTATTACTCGGTGAAATAACGGAACAGCAAAAAGAGATTGAATATATGGACATAGGTAATATGACAGAAGTATGTAGATATTGTTCGGCTTTTAAGCTTAAGTCAGAGACTTGTACATCATCTAATTCTTGTTGCCATCAGAGAAGAATTAAAAGATTTGTTGTTTGGTGAAAGTGAAATCCACAAACACTACAGGCAAAATATCTGTGTACTACAATAATCTGTTCACGATCGCATCATTCAATGCTCAATACGTATATTTACACGATTCTGGACCATGCACTATGAGAATCTGTGGTCCTGCAACAATTATAGCTACTATAAGTTTAATTTCGAAGAAACCACAATTTGGTCAGGTTTAAATTTATGATCACGGAGAAGCAATGCAACATAGAATTGAAAGAGTTAAACGATCAAACATATTATAAATTCAGTTCCCATGAAAATAACAATCTGTTAAAATTGTACATCTGCTTACTCATACACGAGCGGCAAAGGCGCGAAGTGGCTGGCACATAGCGCCCATCCAGGGGTTGGCGAGTGAAGCAAGTAGGGGTCAGAGCCCCCTAGTATATATTTATTATAATGTACTAAGTTGTTATAAGGAAATAATGTATCTTTTTTTCTTTCTAACAATATTTTCATCTTGATTTTCATTCTACTTTTCCAGGTGTTCTAATTGTTTAAGTACAGTAATCCATTATTTACTAATTAGTGGGTCTTTCATGATTCAGTGTTGTTTGCCTGGGTGTCTGCTCTGCTCATTTTTAAATTGTCATTATTAAAATACAATGAAGGGAGCAAACTGCACAGAGAAAGGGCAAAATATAATGAAATTAAAAAAGAGAGTTAAGCATTTAAATCTATAGCAAAAACAGAAATATTTTTAAATGTCTTATAAATGTTAAAATCATGCTGCTGTACTTTTCTGAATGTAGAATAAGAGAAAAAAAAACATTAAATAAATGTTATCAGTTGTTGTCACTGATTATAAATCTAGTTGAAACAAAAACCTGGAACCACAGTGATTTCTGGTTGTTTCTATCTCAACTAACATTATGAATGAGGAAGACTGACATTTTTCAGCTCAAAACATACTTCACATAAGATTCTAGGCATGAAAAATGCTTATGCCATAAGGCAAACTTAATTTTAAAAAAATCTAAAAGAAATTTTTAAAAGGGTATTTTTCACTGAACCCGATATGTTGCAAAAACAATTTCTGGTGAAGAATTTTCAATTTCAGAAACAGATTCAGCATACATAAATCTATAAAATACAGAGTTGTTTATTTATTTATTTATTATTATTTTTTATTTTTTTGAGTAGAAGGATTTTGGTGCAGACCAGTGTAATTTTTCTGCCTCACTCCACGTTGTCTGTGCAACATGGCCACAGAGAGCTTAAACAACTCAGCACATCCACAAAAAAACGAAAAGGGTGAGCTTTCTTGAAGGCTTTTACTGGATGTACCTTGTAAACTGAAATATATACAAAACAAACATACAGGTATATACAGGTGTACAACCAAAGACAATAAAGAATGGTTTAAAAAGCAATACATAGCAGAGAGTATACATTAAACAATGAAGCTTTAAAAATACGCTTCAGACATGACCAAAACAAGAGATAAAGGTGTACCTACGTGAGACATATGGGGTGTACTATATTCAAATGTTTATTATGGTTATGTGAGTTTCATAGATTTTTATAGTACCACTGTGAGTGTGGGACGTGACTGACAGATGTGTTAATAAATGACAAGATGAAGGGTGAGCACAGTTCAACAAATAATAGCTAACAGCTAACAACATGTGGGGCAGAACACTCCCCGTCTGATATAATAACATTATATCACTAAACAGTACATATAAGCAAACATTGTGTTAACCTATCCATTTTCTAGTAGAAAGATTTTTGTCATAGGCCTGATAGAGTTTCTGGAGATGCCTTGAGAGGGAGTCTTAACTTCTATTTTTTGTTCAGTATCATCACTGCTAGGGAATACCAAGGTGACAAATCCCATTGGCCATTTATTGCGTGACTGTGGACTCTTCTTCAGCAACACAATGTCTCCTAATTGTACATTTCTGGATCGGTAAGCCCATTTGCGCCTGCTCTGCAAAGTGGTAGGGTATTCACGTCTCCAGTGTGTCCAGAATTCATTTGCCAAGGCTTGCACTTGTCTGCACTGGCTTTTAAAGAGATCATTCTCTGTGAAACCACCTGGATGTGCAGACAGTCTGTTCCATTGCAACAAGGAGTGAAAAATTGTCCTCATTTGGCCATACTTCTGTGGATATGTTCTGAAAAGTGGCAGGTACCAGCATTTTTCCCTGTCATTCATTGGAGGGGCTGGTTCTGCTTGTCCATTCTCAAATATTTTCTCCATAAACCTGGTGAACTGCTCTTTCATCTCAAGTCTTCTATATAAAGACCACTGCAGAGAGACAAGGCAAGAAAGTGCCTGTTCATGATTCTTGGGGAGATGAGATCTGAAAAATCTGAAAGGTTGTGGAGAAACCCAGCTATTTGCTACATCTCTGCTAAGTTCCTTCTCCATAATTTTAAAAAAGACGATCTTCAATTGAGAGGGCACACTTATTGTCTTTAGTTTTGTCAAATATTGACTTGCCCAGCCCATCATTATGTTCAGAGATGGTTAAAAAAGGCCAATGGTGTTGGCTCCCCGCCGTAAGTCACCCTCTCTCTCAAGTGAAGGTGGCTATAAAAAGGCGTGAAAAGTGAAGGTTGCCCATGTTCCAGCACATTTGTCTTGAAAGTACAAACTATTGGTTTGTGTGCATTTCCAAGGCAAACTTCACATACAAGAACCCAACCTAAGTCAAGTCTTTGAGCAAAGGGTAAACTGTGAGGGCCATTAATTTGCTGTCTGACTTTGTGCACTCTGATGATGTCTCTTCCAAGCAACGGTAGAATGTGGGCATTAGTGCCCAATTCTGGGATACTGTATGGGCTGCCACAGACTTTAAGCAAGGGTGGTGAAGTGCTGCCTCTGGTGTTGGTATTTCTGAGCGATTGTTCAAAATAACGTTGCATTCAATTAGTGGAAGCAGGGCTATACTTACTACTCCATTCACAGCCTCTATTTGGAAACCAAGTGCTTGCCATGCAATTGTCTCAGTAACTCCAGCACAGGTTCATAGAGAGTTTGTGTTTGGGCTACTGTTTAGAGGAGAGGTCTTGATGTGATGATGAGGCAGTCCTGCTGGGTGGGGCAGTCTTGGGTAAATGGCATGTACTGACTGTGATGACACTCTTTGGACATCTTCACTTTCTCCAGCCTGCACCTTTGTAGAAAATGGGTGGTCACCTGAGATGCGTGAAGGACTCCTCAGCATGACGTCTTGTTGTGCTGCAGGTGATGTTTCCATTTCTTTGAGTGTAGGTGAGTTAGGCTGAGAGGTGACAGCATCAAGTGTTACATACTCTGCCGTCCTTCCCTTAGCTTGAGATGAGCTTCGGTGGCTGCGGATCTTATGATTTAGTAGATATATCACAGCTGCTAATATTTCAGCTTCAGCTACTGCGGCAGCAGCTTCTTTTTCGGACTGAAGAGCCTCTAGTGCTCCTTCCAGTGCAAGTCTCTCTTGCCTCCATTCTTGCTTGTTCTCTTTTAATGGCAAGCTCTTTCTCTGCAAAGGATGCGCGTACATGCGCAGCTTCAGCCAACTCATGAGCTTTAGTTACGGAACTTTTGCTGAGGTGTTGGAATAGCGCGTGTGTCTTGAATTGGCCACAGAAGCAGTATTGTTTTTTTTTTATAATTTCTTCTTGTCTGCAACAGTCGAGTTTGGGCTGTATAGGTTGAACCGAATGTTTGTGTAGTGAGCTACACCCAAAGACAACTGCCAATTTCAGGCAATTCAGGAGAGGCAAAGTAAATAAAGCTGAAAGGCTTAAGGCAATCCTATCCCAATTCGCCCCTGTGTGAACTGTATTTCTTGTTTAAGGTCATGAGAAACGCCAATCTATGTTGGAAAGCAGAGCATCAAAGGACCTTACTACGCTTCAAAGCGTCAATAGGCGAAGTTGATTCAAAAGATGTCGTGGAGATGGTGCGCTCCGAATCGCGGTGTGAATACTGTCTTTCAGCCAAGTTGCCCCGAGATCTTTTCTTTGATCCCTGGCACGAACGTCCCTTTACTTGAAAGGTGTGGAGCAATGTTCTGCTGTTCCATCCCACGGCGTGGAATTGCCCTTTTACTAAGTTGCCATAGGATCCTTCTTTGATCCACATGGCCAGAATATTCCTTAACTTAGCTGTCTTAACGATTCTCTTGCACAGGTGACAAGGGGTGAGCTTTCTCGAAGGCTTTTACTGGATGTACTTCGTTGTAAAAAGGCGAGTGATTTCCACGGTTGGATTAAGACAAAGAGAAGCGCGTAGACAGAGGTTCAGATTGCTGCGTACCACAACTAACCAGACCCAGGAGTTTATATACCTTAAAGATACGCTTTGAACGTGACCGAAACAAGAGATAAAGGGGTGCCAACGTGAGACATATGGGGTGTATTGTATTCAAATGTTTATTATGGGACCTACTGTACATGCTTTACGTGAGTTTCATAGACTTTTATAGCACCACTGTCAGTGTGGGACGTGACTGACTGATGTGTTAATAAATGACAAGATGAAGGGGGAGCACAGTTCAACAAATAATAGCTAAAAGCATGTGGGACAGAACAGTAATAATTCCCTTCAATGTAGTATTGTATTGTGTTTGTCCATAAGTGCATAAATATTCTGTACTCTGTTTTTTCTCTGTATTCTGTATTATGTGCAAGTTTCATCTCCATATAAAAAACACATGTACATTAACAATGTTATAGATTTAACTCTTTTTCAGTTTAAACAAATAGAAATTAAAAACAGACATGGCAGAAATGGATGTTAATTCTGAAGAATGTTGCATTTTTAATAGGAAATATGCTCTCTGAAAAAACACATTCTTTTATTTCTAGCCTAACGCTAGCCCAATAAGATCTACTGTACTTGCTGGCTGAGGACAAAACCTTCCAACAAAACAAAATCACACAGCCAGCATTTTAATGGTAGTTAAACTCAACAAACATCAGTGAAGGCAGCACCCTCAGCATTACTCAATAAAAGCCTCTGCTAGAACAGGAACTTGGACACATTTTGGATCATAGACTCAGATTTTGTCTCTTCAGTGGCGTCCGTCCAGGTGGCTTGGTTCCAGGAAAATGTCTGATGACTACCAACAAGAAAGCACTCAGATATTAAACTATACAATAACAATAGGGAATGGTAGCTTCACCTTTTTAATCATCTTATTTTTGATAAGTGATACAACTCCATATTTGCCCTACTCCATATTCTTTCTGATGGTGCCCAATACATTATGGCAGTTTTTAGGTCATAAACTGTAATTATTCACTCCAGTTTTTCTATGGATGCTTACATTTCAAAATGTCCTTTATCTGCAGTGTCTAATATTACCAGTATAATCTACAATGCTTTTTTACATGTCTGAGTGATGCAAACTAAATCTAAGTGTAAAATATGCAAGTACTGTACATTAGAAAATGTTATATGTGTGTCTACATAACCATTTTGAACATAGATCACAGTGACGTACTAATTATTGATGAAATTTCTTGTACACTACAAGTATTAGTAGGATGGATGCCAGCCATAAAGAGATGCTTGAACCCAAAGGTCATGGAAAATTAAACCACCTAGATGTTTGAGGTCATGCTTTAATGGCCATAGAAAGTGAAGTGACAGATAAGTTGGACTTTGTTGATGTTGTGAATGAATTTGCAAGGAGAAATTCAAGGCAAAAACTTCTGTTTGTAGGACATCTGATTTATTCATATTCTTTATTTCTAGTCGTATTTCCCTGGATATCTAGAGCACAGCTTGTAAGTGTCCACAAATTCCAGCACTGTAGCACTCAGTCAGGCGTTAACAAGGATAGTCTCAGTTTGAGTGAACAAGTCGAACTTGGAAGGAGGGAAGCACAATTGCAATAGTGTTGTTTCCTAATTTTGTGTTATTGCAGGGCATGCTGTTGCAAGGGTTTACTGTATTTGTGTTTTCTTTTTGAATGCAAAATATGCATAAGGTATTGTTCTATCCCTTCAATTTCCAGCTTTTCATGTAAAGTATGCTGATCACAAATTTTTGTTGGGTAAACTATGTAATACAGCATGGGCTCTCTTCACAGCTTCAATGCTGAAGCTATTAGATTGTGTTTAATGTGCTATAACTACAAATAAACATAATCATTTGGTTGAATACCCCTCTTTTTTCGATGTGTCTGTAGGTCAGCTCTGGTTGGTGGGGTTGGTGGTCTTGTCAGGCCAGGAGCTCATGGACTTGGGATGCATTCCTGATGCAATCTGTTACTTTTGAAATTAATTAATTAAGCTTAATTAAGCACAAAACATGAGCATAAACAGATGCTGGGTAATTGTTCATTTTCTACAAATGTTAGAAATGTTTTCTTCATGGAGGATACATAGATGTAAGGAATCATTTATCAAGTGGTGTAACAGATACCAGTATTTGGAGGACCTTCAAGTCTTGACTTGATGTCATTCTTCAAAAGACTGTATTTGGTTAAATGACCTGTTTTCATCACAACCTTTTTTGTAGATTCATATATGATACCCTTATTCATAGAACATGGGAGGTAGCTAATCTGGATGATGGCCTCTGTTAAACCTGTCTATGTTACTGAGATGTGCCAGTTTCTTTGTCATGGGGTTCTGAATTGAAGATCCAGAAATTGAAAGTAGTATCTTCACAGAAATTGCAGAAGGATGAGCAGTTAAAATACCAAAAGTGAGCCTTTATACTGTGTATTGATATTCATATTATATTAAAACCAGTAACGGTGCACTGCACAATAATGTGCTGTGAATACACTTGACTTGAGCATTCCTAGTTTTCATCCTCTTTCGCTGTACGTTTAGCGTTCGTTTGCTCAGTGGTTGATGCGCTTGCTGCTTCCTGAGCAGCTCTTCTGTTCTCCACCCTAGTGGCACACTTCTTCTCTTCTTTTGTCAGCATCTTTTCGTGTTAAAACTGATTAAGTCAGTGTTTGTGTTGCATTTTCTTTAATTCTTTAATTTTTCACTTAAGCTGGCACTTAACTCTTCAATCTGCCTCAAGAATGATTTAAAATATGAAGAGGTAGGGGACGTGACAGCGACGGTTTTAGGGATGAGAATGGCGCCTGTACGCATGCACTGCACGGCCACCCTGCTGGTCGCTGCTGAGAGTTGATTCTACAATAAAATTAAAATAAAAAGAGGAATAACCTTGGAGGTCAATCATCACCCCGAAAGCAGATAGTAGCAATCACGTAGTATATGTGTACCAAATTTCAGGTCTATAGTTCAAATGGTTTGCGAGATACAGGTGATTTAAAATCCTGGACAGACAAACGGACAGCCATGGTAGTGTATTATATATAAAGATACTTGCATTAGACTTTCTGATAGTATGAGTACTGTACACTGTCTAATGTATGTAGTGTCCAAACATACAGACCACTTATTACTGCCATCTTGGTGCACTTGAATGGTCATTGGATTACCAGTCTGTGGACTTTGAGTGTTTTACCCATGATACTGTAGGTTTCCCCACAATCCATAGAGATGCTGTTAGGGTAATTGAAAGCTTCCAGGCTTCAATCCAGCCTTTTGCCTATTGCTGTGTGGGTAGACTCTAACTTCACACAACACTGCACTTGATAAAGCAATTTGAGAAGATGAGAAAATAGTAATAACTGACAAAATTAAAGATCCATGAATTTAATAGTCACACCACAGAATGCTCCTTAGGCTGCCTTACCTTTTTTCTGATATAAACTTCTTCAGTCACTTTAATTCTCAAAACATCACAGCTGAATAGTACCCAGCTACCTTCTGTAGTCTGATGCAATGTAAAACTAGTACTGATTGACTAGTCAAGAATTTAGGGGAGAATGGTACCACAATGATTAACTTTTCTGCTTAATGGATCCGTAATCCTAGGTTTGAATTTTATGCCTGTTCAGCCCCATGTAAGTGTGGGCTTTCCATGCACATCCATCCAGCAAGGTGTACTGGTGAGGTTAATTGGAAAATTCTTAATTTGTCTGTGTGCGTGTGTGTGTGTGGACCCTGCGATGGACTGGCACACTGCTCAGGATTATTACGTGACTTTCTCTCCACCTACCACAATCCTGAACTGAATTAAGCACATTTGAAAATGTTATGTTAAGTTCATGAAGGACAGCTGGGACACTCTTAGAACGGAAGGGAAGGAGGAGACAGCTTACACAGGGCATTATCTCCCCCAGGACAGTAGATGGCAGCGAGCAGGGCATGCCAGGTATTGTAGTCTCGCTGGACAGCCCCAGTTGGGCCGCCCGGAGGAGCTGCAAGATTGGGGAGTTCCTATGTCATAGGCTTTCACCCAGGTGTGCTGACAGACCACATGTACAGAAATTCTGGAGCACTTCCAGGGCATCTAAAATAAAAGGGACTACCTACCTTGCATCATGAAGCCAGAGTCGGGAGGAGGGGGATAAAGCTTATCGGAGTAGGAGTGAAGGCAGAAGAAGACAGTGAGAGAGAGAGATAGAAGACAAAGAGCTGCTTTATCACAGTACTTGGTGCTTTGTTGTACTGTGCTTTGATGCTGTGTGGGAACGAAGGGAAGCAGTTTCCCACACCTCAATAAAGCCTTGTGTGTTGCTGGACTTGTGCCTGTGTCTGTTGTGTCAGGTGTTTGGAGAGCTGGAGCACCCCCTGGTGGCCACAAGTTGTTAACCAAGAACTTGTGGGTTAGGCATATTATGCTATATAGTTGCACTGCTACAGTAAATAAAGACAGCTGAGCTCAGCAACCCAGGCTCCAGATTTGTACTCACAGTGCTTCTAGGGGCACAATGAATGTCCTAAATCGGGTAAAATATGTCCCATTTTTTTACACTCTTCAGTATCCATGAAAACACTCATTTTTTCATATTACCAGACATGTTCAATTGTCCTGCTCAGTCAGTAAAACACATGAGATCAGGGAGAGCTTGTTTAAGTCTCTTTAGCTCAATTTATTTCTTGCCCTTCTGCATATAAGTTGTTCGATCCCATTCAAATAAATAAATGGTGCTATGCAAAGCCGTCAACTGCCTGTTCCAGGTCAGGGATTATGCTCTGTGTCAAGGCAGCAACAGCACTGTATAACATACAGTTATACAAAAAAGGTAAAGCTGTCGCTTTTTGCATATTGTGACCATGAAATACAAACTAAGCTTTCATTGTCTGAAGCACTAGATTTAAATCCCAGCATAAATGAATCAATCAGTGCAGAAAATTATGTTTGTTTTCTCATATTGTTTACAAATGCATTATCCCTTCTGCTGCATCAACACTTTGTTTTAAACTATATTTCATTCCTCCCGCTGGTGAACAAAGTTAGCTTTTGTCACTTGAAGGGAGCGTGCCTGTGTTCATTATGCAGTTCAATCGGTAAAATGGATATGAGCGAATGTCACCTGTGAGCGTGCTCTGCAAATAAGTACTGCACTGCAAAGAGGGCGGGAGGCGGGGTGGGGAATTGGGATTAATTTAGCAGCAGAAGCCGTTTTCCCTCAACAAATTTAAATGCCTTCCTCTGTTCAGGGGTAGAGTGAGTTATGAAATATATCGGGAAACTGCAGTAATATATCATGCCATCTGACACGGAGGGACAAGGAGGGACAGCAGCTGGTACAGGCTATGCAGTTTCTCTGTTCTCATGGCAAAACAGGTTGCTTTCCATGAAAAATTAAAGGATCTCTATAAGTAATTGCCGCTGGCTTTGCTTTGGCTTACAACTACTCATATGCAAAAGTGCTAATAAGAATACTTAGTGAGCAGAGCAGCACTTCTTCTTTTGTGAATTACCCTAATTCTACTGGAATTTGCAAGATAACAAATAATTTGGAATGCAGAAAAAATTGTTACTCCATAATAGTTAGCAAATTGCACTAAATTTCAGTTATTACTGCCTTCTGAATGTGAAACAGTATGTAGTGTTATATTGTTATATATTACTCTTTTACCAAACCCAAATAATTTTTATACCAAAGTAACACAATATATCATCAATCGTCTCTCTAATTTTGATTTTGTTCATATTTTCTTAACAGTTTATAACTTATGTGTTATTTTTGATGGTTTGCTGACTACTTCCCAAATCTAGGGACTATTTTGGTTATTGTCAAAAGCCAACTTGCAGGCACTGTTAATGGGAGCTTTGGGATAATTTCTAGCTTAAATTTGTTCCTACTGATTCTTTCTGTGATCTCTGGCACCCTGGTTTGTTTCAAAATATCTAACGCATGCACATTAGGTTAATAGATGTGTTAACTGCGTGGGCCAAGCAAGGATTACCCAAAATAGGTTGATTCCTTCCTTGTGCCTGATGCTGCTAGGGCCTTTTGACCTTGAATTTTAAATTAATGAGTTTGAGAATGTTGGGTTATGTTTATTGAATTGTGAGTGTTGCATTATGTTAGGGAGGAACATTGACTAAGTTTATGGTAGCCCTACATCACTGCTCCAGGGCCCTGAGTTTAATTTCTAGCTTAATTATTGCCTGCAGACTGGGGTCTCTAATTTTGATTTGATTTGTTGCCACATAGAACAGACATATCCATTAGCTTAATTGGTGACACTTGATTGACTCATATGAGGAAGCATGGATGTGTATATGTGAGATAGTCCAGTACTGATGTTGCATGCAGGGCTCCTTCCTGCCTTGTGTTCAATGCTGAAAGGAAAGAGTTATGCACACTGTCTCCCTGTTATAGAAAAGATGGGCTCTGGTAACAGTTAGATAGGTCGATTTATGTATTGTATATATGTGTCATATTAAATGGTAAGCACTGCTCCCTCACAGTGCTTGCAGATGTAAAGCAATGCTCTGTTTTTCTTCTCATGTTCCAATCCATCTCCAGTGACGTCGGGGAGTTTATGGAAGTGGTAATGAGTTTCATAGCATCGCCAGTAGAAAATATTGTCTCATCGGTTACTGTCAGGAGCTCTCCTAATCAGAAACAGTCAGTTGATAAATCTGTTCATGATACTTTCCACACACCACTGCGTACAACTCTGATCTTGCATCAAGTGCCATGGAGAAATATGGGGTGGTGTTATAGAGGCTAAGACTGGCAGTGCAGCTAGCAATGGTATAAAGATAGGGTATAGGAACAAATGGACCAGCATGATTCCAGATGCTTGTGGGAAAGTGTCAAGACCATCACATACTACAGGGGCAGACTCCCTGCACTGGTGAATGCAGATGCCATTCTGGCTGAGGAGCTGAACTCAATGTCAATGTTTGTAACAGCAGCCAGCCAGATAACATTATCACAGCTGATGGAGCTATTTTAAACTCCCCACATAGAGGTTACCAACCTTTTCTGTGTCTGGGCACAATGTGATAAGCACTCTGATTTGTATAAACACCAGGAAAGCGGCAGGTCCTTATGGTAAAACAGATTGTGCTGAAGGTCTGTGCTAACCTGTGTTTACCACTATATTTAACAAATCTCTGTCTGTCGTCAATACTTGCTTCAAAAGGTCCCCCATTGTCCCTTTCCCCATCCCCAAGAACACCTCCCCATCCAGTATGAATGACTGTAGCACCCATCTTGGTAGTTACTGTATGAAATGTTTTGAAACTCTGATTAAGGACCTCATCTGCTCCTGTCTTCCCAAAGATGTGGATCCATGTCAGTTTGCATACTGATCCACCGATGATGCCATTTCTCAGGTATTATACTCTACTCTTTCCCAGTTGGACACTGTGAGGCTGTTTTTTATTGAGTTTAGCTCAGCCTTCAACACAGTTGTCCCCACCAAACTAGCAACAAAAGTAGAGAATCTGGGTCTTCTGCGCAGGGATCCTAGAATATTTGTCTGCTGGACCTCAAATAAACATGATGTGAAAACGCACCTCCAGCTCCATTACCCCGAACAACAGCATCCCCCAAGTTTGTGTACTTATTCCCCAGCTATAGTTACTATACACACATGATTTTGTAGCAACCATGAGTAGAAAGAGTATTCTTTTACTGAGGTATCCAAAGCATGGAAGCTGTATTTTAAACTTAGATCTCTGCAGAAGTCACACCACACTACTGTAGATGGATTGACTGTAACTGCAGGAAAAGATCTAAGCATGGATGCACTATACATTAGCACATGGGCCCACAATCACCTTATAATCAGCAAGCTCAGAATTGTTTTTTTAAATAAGGTTGGGGCATATGCAGAAATAAATGCAAAAAACACCATAAGTCATTGATAGGCATCATCACAAACAACAACGAAAAGAACTACCTTTACAAAGTGGCTGGTCTGTCACTATGGTGTCAAGAAAACAGTCTGTCCATCAACGTCAGCAAAATAAAATAACGAGGAGCAAAAATCTAAGTGCATACGTCTGTTCATCAATGATACTGTACTGTAGTGGAAACGGTTGACTGTTTCAATTTCCTGGAACTCGACATCAGGAGTGACTTAACATGGTCCACACACACAGTCTGGTGAGAACAACAAGACAGCACCTTTATCATTTCAGATATAAAAAAAAACAGATGATCACCTTATCAGGCATTACTCAAAACTGTAAAAATGGTCTATTATTTATAATTAACTACAGTATTTACTACTTAATAATTATTATACCTCTAATGTGTTTATGTGTTATACAATTACAATTACATAAATATTTTTTAATCTGAACCTTTTAATATTAATTTTTAATGTATACTGCTTCATTTTATTGCACAGAACCGGCTGTTCACTGAGCTGCATTTTACTGTATACCCCTGTGTGTGTATATGTGACAAATAAAAAAATAAATCTAAATCAAATCCCAAGTATGTGCATGTTAGGTTTATTGGTGAAACTATATTTCCCCTGTGGGAGTGGGAGTAGGTATGGATGTATCCACGAGAGTGCTCCATGATCTACAAGCATCCTACACATGGCATGTTTTCACCATTAGTATGATGTTGTTTGGGTAGGCTGTGAATGATCCCAACCATGACTTGCAATAAAAAGAAAATCAATGAACAGATATTTTGAATGGTTAGTGCAAGGGATTACCGATTAAGAAATATGTATCTAATCCATCTTTCAGACTCACTTTGTGACCCTGAGTATGTCACATAACCTGTCATTGATTCTAATATAACAAAAAAATCTTTCAGCAGTTTTATTATAACTGCAACAAGTAATCAAGTTTTGATTGAGACCCTTAAGAGAAACAATAATAAAAACCTCACACATTTTGTGACCATAAGAACTGCTTATGAACACTTTGAAATCACTTCAGTTTTTGTTTTGTTTTTGCCCGGTGCCTGCTAACTTACTGGTACAAGAAAACCCCCACATATGATATACCGTTCGGCACTACTTGATGTCTAGTTATGAAGGATTTCAAACATTGTGTGGCTTCCCTTTATTTTTGGCCCTCCCATGCCATTCTTTTGACACTGGAGGATTGAAAAAATAAACCATATTGCTGAAAAATAAACCAAATATACCAATCCAGAAGACAGATCTCAGAGAGGTGACATTCATGTCACTGGCTTACCAGAAAAAAGGGAGCCTAATTGGCTTCCTAACTAGTTCTGATCAGTATGGTTGCCTGTTGCTTTACTCAGAGAAGACGAATATGCGTGCTCTCAGGATCTAGTCATTGGGTTTTATTCATTATTATTATATCAAACTGTGGAATTTGATAGTGAGGTTTCTTCATCACACCAATAGAACCTGCACCCTGGAGGCAGCCTGCTCTACTGCTCAATTTCAGCTTAATGTATCGAGAGTGGTCTTTTAGCAAGAGTTTAGTGCTGAGACAGTGTATGAAAGGAAAGGACTAAAAAATGTAATTAAGGAGGCGAACATGACTGGCGTACATACAGTACTTTTGTAGTATATCTAGCTGTTTTGAAGTTACTTGTTGGCATTGTTCTGTGTGCTTTCGATTCTCCTGAGGTGACTCTAACAGCAGTTTTTAAGTTTGCAATTATCAATAAACAACAAATTTATTTAATATTTTTCTCTTTAACTGTATATATGCAATATAAGTTGTTCAGGCTAAATTTTTTTGTTTATCATGTTACATTTTTAATTGATTCATGTTAAATTTATAGTTGATAACAGGAAAGGGGGGGTTGAGGAGCCTTCGAAAGCCCAGCTTGCCGACAGTTATGCTATTTTGCAATGTACATATGTGACAAGACACAGTATGTCATTTTCTCTCTCTCTTTCTTTCTCTCTCTGGAATTTTGTTTGGTTGTAATAATGTAGTGTGTGGGGTGGGGTAGGATGGAGTATTGATAAGGGGGTTCTAGGGTTGTGTCTGTGTAAGTTATATTCACATATGGATTTTGATATTAGACTTAATTGATTGCAATCAGGGCGGCACGGTGGCGCAGTACGGAGACCAGGGTTCGCTTCCCAGGTCCTCCCTGTGTGGAGTTTGCATGTTCTCCCCATGTCTACATGGGTTTCCTCCGGGTGCTCCGGTTTCCTCCCACAGTCCAAAGACATGCAGGTTAGGTGCATTGGCAATCCTAATTGTCCCTAGTGTGTGCTTGGTGTATGGGTGTGTGTGTGTGTGTGTGCTCTGTGTTGGCTGGGATTGACTCCAGCAGACCTCCGTGACCCTGTGTTAGGATATAGCGAGTTCGATAATGACTGACTGACTGACTGATTGCAATCATCTCAGATTGAATGCCAATGTTTATTTTATTTATTTATTTACTAGCTGTTCCCCGTGGCTTCGCCCACAAAGTAATGAAACAGGACAAACTTCAAAAATCAATAGACGTTGGCACTGTATCTGATCGTGTTCAGCTGTAACGGGAGAGAGTTCCCCGCCTGGGGAGTAAAGCACATAGCCGTGATATCTCCGGCAATCAGCAGCTGCCATCTAAAACACATGTAGCTCTAATCACTCTTTTAAAAACGTCAAACGTTACTCCTTAACAATCTATAGATGATGATTTCTGTTGAACAAACAGGTATCGCTAGCCAAGCAGAGGCAAGGTGCACTCCAACACATGGTGAGACATAGAGTAACTCGAACAAAGGCTGGCGAGTGAATGAGGAAGACCCCGACCCCTGCTCTTGGCCCACAGCCACTCTGTTGGATTTGCATAAATACATCAGTACCGCAAGCGAACTATGGTACTTAGCGCAATGAGAGAAGTCAAAAAATCAACCAGAACGTTCAAGCAAATTATAGAAAACAACCAGATCTAAATCCGTTAAGTAATTCTCTTGTGAAAAGCGGACAGACATAAAGTGGACAAACATACAGACAGAACGCGCTTGGACCACAAAATTTTTAAAACCGTTTCTTAACGAGCACCTATGGGCCAAGGGTAACCTACATTCCAAATTTCAAGTCCCAAGTCCTCAATGTTCTGGAGATTTCATGATGAGTGAGTCAGTGGTATTTGGCTTTTATATAGAGAGATTTTTTTTGCTATCCTAGGAAATAGTTAAGCCTGTCTGCAGCTGATTCTGCCAGTCTGGAATAAGTTTGATTGTTGTAGTTATTTTCTTCCCTTTACTGTGTTATTTTTGGCATGGGTGATATTTTCATCACTTAATGGAATGTTCATGGATTGAATTCACTGATTTGCATATCATGCTACTTTGATCTTTTACGCAGATTAAATACAGCTATGAGTGTGTTTCAAGAAAGCTACTGTGAAGTGAAAGAGTCTGTGATTCTGCAAGATGCAATGGTGCTTACTGTATTATCATGTTGTATCTTCAGCTTTAACACAAAGTAAGAAGTATGAGGTACTGAGTTTGGTGAAATATAAGCTTAACCTTAGAATCTTTTTTTATCAGGCATAATGACAACAGAAGGTTTTCCATTTTTGCATTTATTTCTGCATATGCCCCAACCTTTTTTAAAAAAACTATTCTGAGCTTGGTGATTATAAGGTGAGGCTCATGTGCTAATGTATAGTGCATCTATGCTTAGATCTTTTCCTGCAGTTACAGTCAATCCATCTACAGTAGTGCTGTGTGACTTCTGCAGAGATCTAAGTTTAAACTACAGCTTCCATGCTTTGAATACCTCACTAAAAGAATACTCTTTCTATTCTAATCCACATATGTCATATTCCTGAGATAACTGTAGTTTCTTATCACTCTCACTGAGTGCTTATTTGAAAGATGCTCTTAGGAACTCCTCCTCCCTCTCTTATCCTAAGTATTGTATTATTAAGCTTAGGGTCCAGCCACATCATTCTTATGAAGTTACAAATTTGTGAGCAGTTTATTACTGAACTAAATGAATTTCTTTCTATTAATTTAGGCAGTGTCTAGGATCCAAGTATGCTGCGGGATGCTATGAAATGTTATGCAAGAAAATTTTCTATCTACGTTTCCTCACACTAAGCACAATCCAGAATAAGTAAAATTAAACAAATTGAGATAAAATTAGCAGGCCTTGAGGAGGCGCAACTTCACAAAAACAATAGTTACTTTAATGTGGTGAACTTAAAATACACCATTCCAGAACCTATTTTAATGTGTCAGGAGCAACTCAGAGTAAACTTGTTACTGTGACTATGGGTAAATGAATCCTTCACCTCTATTCCCATTTGAAAAAAACAAACCAAGACAATTAATTAGGGACCATAAATTAATTAATAGTGAATGTAGACATTTGTATTCAAACTTGTTTTCTGCCTTTCCTAGTTTGTAATTGATTTTTTGAGGAGTCTTAATCTACCTCAATTTTCAGAAAAGAATAATGCCACATTAGAGGCTCCAATCTCAGAGGCAGAGATGAAAACAAAACCCTTGGGCACAGTAGGGTTGAGCTTCCATGCTCTAAACCTGTGGCCCTGCAGCAACCCAGGGGGGCTGCCCTCTAGCGTTTCAGGGGAGATAGTGTCCAGAATAATCTCTCTCCCTCGGTCCTTCCATGATCAAGGTGTCCCAACTGGGTAAGGACCCCAACAGTCTGCCACACCTCGTATAAACACTACCCCCAAAATGGCCTGTCTATCTTCAGATCCTGCAAAGTATTTGACTGTCTGGTCCTAAAATATATGGGGTTTGATCCTGAAATCTTCAGGATGGCTAAAATGATATATTCTACTCCTATAGCAGTAATAAGTTATGTTCTGTCATAGAAGACAAAGGCAGAAGAAGAACATTTTTCTTTTAATTGTCTGACCAAAAAACTAGCAGTTCAGTTGAGTCACAGCATAGGCAAATTCCAGCTTTTTTTAAACCCAAACTTCTCCACAAAAAAGGTGGTTAAAGGGACCGGGAGATGGACCAAAACCTTAAATGAAACAAAGTAAAACCCAGGAGACCAAGAAAATCAGGCACCAAACAAAAAACGGTAGTCAAACTCATAGTCTGAATGCTGGCTATAATTCTTAAACTGTAAATCACAAAGAAGAACCAAACACACTGAAAAACTAACCAACACCAATTTCAAAGAGCCTGTAGTGTTGGTTTTTAAACCGTCAAGTCTATTATGTCATGTGGCATGATGTGTGGGTAGTGTGGTCTAATAATCCACAGACTAGAAGTGTCTACTGAAAATGGAAGCATCCATGTATAAACAAAATGGCGATATAGCAAAACAAAGATATTTATTGATATATATACCTAGAGACAGTAACTTATAAAAATAACCTTAAAATAACATTCTCTGATGTCCCAAAACCTTCCAAAATATCAAAAAGACCTTGAAACAAAATCTATATGGAGCAAAAAAGTATTTTGTCTAATTTTTAACAATTTCCAGCTCAGTCATTTCTTTCCCATACCAAATTCAAAGAGATTCCAGACAGAGCTACCAATTGTCCCCACTTTATTTTGTATTATTTCTCGATTCTCCAGCACATAGTTCTCATTATTTGTCTCCGTTTCTTGTTGGTAATTCTCCACACTAGATCCTACTGCATGCAGATGATGTCCTGCTGTATTTTAGGAATGTTACTGCAGATCTCCCTAAAGTATTACAGTTATTTGCCACTTTTGAACATATATCAGGTTACAAAATCAGTTGAACTAATCACATTTTCTTCTTTTCCAATGTCAAAATGTAAGTGTTCTACCACTGATTTCAGTAACTAAGCAGCTTCCTTACTTTGTTTGTGGTCATTTTTCTTCTTTAAACAAAGCAGTCACATCAAACTATCTCAGGGTCCTAAGTCAGGTGAAAAAAAAAGTCCATGCCTTCTTGGAATAACGTTCCCCAGTCTTAACAAACACAATTACTTGTTACAAAAGTGAATGTTGTTCCCAATTCCACTTTGTTATTCCCCACTGTCCTGCTACTGGACTGACACACAAAAACTAATATTACAGTTTATCTGAAACAGCCTGAGACCCAAACTTAAGTATACACTCCTTATTCGTGGCTAGGAAAGCACCAGCCTTTCTGTGCCTTTTTTTTGCTGTCTTCCCTCTTGCTGTGTGGTTAAACACTTCAGTCTCTCCTTCCTGGTTCTAAACTGAAAACTATGAAAGATTTCTCAAATTAAACGAGGGACATTCAAAAAGTTTCCGCACTTTTTTTTAACTCTTTTCTACATCGTCACCTTCATTTGCGATGCAATTTTCCCAACATCGTACCAACTTTTTAATGCCCAATTACTACTCCTCCCACTTTCACTGTTTCCAACGAAAAATTAAAAGTGCAGAAACATTTGAACATCTGTCGTATATGGACACAATTCTTGCTTACAGTGTCTCTGCCTGAAGATTGACAGAAAAATGACTTGATGCCAACTTTACATGTTGTAAACAGACTCCCATATTTTAATAATCAGGTGCTGCTAATTGGTAAAGTTCCTTGTAAATGTCTTTCATGGCTTAAAAAAGGAATATAGATACTGGTGGTATCTTTGATGTGCCTGGTCTGTGTTCATTCCCGGATTTATATATATCTTTTCAAATGCCATCTTCCTCACCTCTATTTTTATCGGCAAATTTGCTCAGCTCATATTTCTCTGAATAGCTTTTTGCCATCCCATCCTCACAAAAATCTGTTTCCTCTCTTCACTCTTGACTCTGCAAATCATTCTGTCATCCCCTCCATCTGTTTCTACATTTTGTAATGAACTATCATCTGGGCAACCCACATTAGGATGGATAGTTTCCAAAAATATGAAAAATTCTAACTGTCAATACATACATTTTCAGCTACACTTTCACAGACCTTCTAAACCCACATAGTTGATTTGCCATGAAATTGACTCTGGATCCATTGTGCCACTTCATTGAAAAGTTCCTTGTACTGGATTTTACTGGAGTTTCCCTTTATGTAATACTTTAGTTGAATATGCATGTTCACAAATTGTATTAAATAAAAAGTTGATAACAGAAGAGTAAAAAAAATTGCACGTGATCTGAATTGGGCCTTGGAGAATCCCCATAATTCTACTATTCTTTCAAATTGATGTGTCCAAGTTTCATTCCAGTGATACAGTTCTTCTTAAAATTTTCTCTTTCTAAATTCATTAGTTTGAGATTTTCCTTGTACCTTCAGATATCGGGCAATTCAATGCTTCCTCCCAAGGTACTCATTAACTTCATTTTGAAATACCATATCTGCACAATGTACATTTATTTAATCATTTATTTTTATTTACTTATAGATTGATTGATTGACTGCATTATCTGGCCTGTGAGTCTGCATTCTTGTTTTTTATGTTTCTGTTGCTGCATGTACCTGAATTTCCCCATTGGATTAATACATTTTATCTAATCTAACATAGTGTCATCTGATAGGGTGGAGTCTCATTGAGGAGTTCTGCTACTAGACTATTACCATTACTACTCCTACTACATCTGCTCTAAATCAACAGTACCGGGTTGTATAGTGAATACAAATGTTCATTTTTATCTGACCCTCACAGACCCCCTGAAACCCTCAGACCTCAGGTTAAGAACCCCTGTTTTCGAGATATTTTGAAATGATGGAATTTTGCAGCCCAGTTCTTAACTGTGGCAAAATGAAGTGGACTGGACTTATACGTGTTGACTAGACAAGACTGAACCTTCAAAGGCATAGATTCTTCCAGCATTAGAAATCAGCACAATACTTAATTTTGTAGTTGTTTGCATCCAATTGACTGGAACAAGAAACAAACATTATAACCTTAAATGCTAGAAATATGCAACTCACATATTTCAGTGCATGGACTCTAATCTTTGGCAGCTTACTGAATGAGTTCTGTAAAACAACCAGTTCAGAGTCTGCCTCAGAACATTTTGATCACATCTTATGTACTTGTTAAGCATCTTGGAATATTTTTTATTAGAAATCAAAAAATGTTATTTATTAAAAACACATTTTTGTTCATTACAGTATAAATTCTTTCTACTGTATTTATGATTCAGAAATATTAGAAATCATTTTCTAATTTTTTAAAAACTACAGCACTTATTGTAAAATGTGTTTAACTAGTATACTTTTGAGAAAATTCACTAAATTGAATTTCTTGATCTGTCCTGGTTATGTGAAGTGCCATTTCAATTCAGTTCTGTATTTTACATTGTGCCATTGATGAACGTGTTTCCAAATGAACAACAGTTAAACAGATTATCAGTCTTGAATTGTTGATGATACTTCCATTCTAGAGAAATTTAGTAATATGATAGCTTTTGACTGACATTTTCGTTCATCTTGTGCATTCACAAGGGTTTTTTATGTAAAAAAGCATGAATGTCTGATTCTTAATGTTATATCCATTCAAGAGTTTGATGCTACTTTGCTTATTAATGTCAAGATAGATTTCAGCTTCCCCATGAATTGAACAGGACCTGAGTGGATTTACAAATGGATATACTGACTGAAACATGAATGTTTTCCCTTATTAGTACTAAGTCAAGCAAAATGACACCTTTTATTGGCTAACTAAAAAGATTATAATACAGTATGCAAGCTTTCAAGGCAACTCAGGCACCTTCTGCATACAAGATAATTTTCATTACATCTATAATGGCTAACACGGTACAACACCCTTATTGGTACCATAAATACATTAATAAGTATGATAAACAAGAGGAGACCATTTACTAATTTATTCAAGTTAATTGGGTTAACTAATGTATTATTTGGATATTTTGTAAAAACAAAGTTCCTACTCCAATAACATGACCAAGCAGTTTGTTTGAGATTGCCACCACCATTTGTGTGAAAATCAAGACATTGTTACATTGTCACATTTCTTCACAGCTCCTCAACTGTTTACATCTCGTCTATCCCTTAAAGTACTTGTAAGTGTTCACTGCCAGATGTGGTGTGTAGTTTGTGCAAAAGACCTTACCAAAAGTATATTATATTAATATGCACAATTCTTAACTAACCGTTTTGACAGCTTTGCTTTCTCATACCTTTACATTAAAATAACTAATCTCAGGTAGGTTTTCAATAACATTGTAGGTCCAGTCATCTGTCTTCATTTTATATATTATTGATCCTTTCACAATTCACAATCCAGGAATATGACCTTCCAGTCATCCTTTCTTTTGGGTTTTTTGGTTTGATCTCATTAGATTGTATTCTTTATGAAGGATCGCTGCAATCTGAAGCATCTGCTAAACATGCCCCTCTGTAAAATCCATTGAGGTTTTATCTTCTGTTTATGCCATAAATATTTACAGTAAAAACTTTCCAAATTTTTATGGATGCCTATGATGGAATGTAAATTGCTCAGGTAACTCAGAAGCCACCACTGTTTCAAGACACCTGCTTTCAGTATTGCACAGCATGTACATCTTGTTTCCTTGCTGTGCGTTTTCTACCATTTTGTTGTACTCCCTATTTACCTTACTTTTTTCACTTGTATAAAATTGTAACCCAAAAGATCACCTGCTTCACTTCATACTGCTAATTATCCTGTACTTTGTTTTACAATTCAGTGTGAAAAAGTGTCATATCTACTCTCTATATATAAAATCCTAAGCCTAAAAGCGATTTTGTGCAACGATTTTATGTGACATTTTTATGTCACATTTTTTGTCACGCTTTAAATCGGACTTATTTTAAAGCCTACATATATATGTTTGGTATCATTCTTTTCAGAGTTTGTCAAACTTTAATGTGATGTTGTTAGATTTTCAGATTCTTATTCTGTTTTTAATTTATAAACTAAAAAATATCAAGAACTCACGTCATGCGGGACGAGACTTTTTGCCAAGAGATTCAACCACGCCCAGGGCCAGAAATAAAAGACAAAGAGTAGGACAGCTGCTGTACAGGCTTTTAAATGTTCGAAGAGTCGTGCAAGATGCAGGTCACGTAGCAGCAATCCAGCAGCTGTTCAAGCAAAAAGGAGGTAAAAAAAAAAAACTATATTTTTTTCCCATTGTATCACCATTTAAGAGGGGGTTTCGGAGGAGCAACCACATCTCCTTGGGGTGCGTTCAGCCCCCCTCTTCACAACGCAAGTGGCAAAAATGTGAAGTGGCTTCTGGTTATCGCAGGTCATTGGTGAGCGAAGTGAGCAGGGGGTGAACCCCCTAGTAATAATATAAATGATTTCCACAAGAATAGGCAAGCAACATAGCTGTCAATGTCAACTCACAAAACTGTTTCAAAATACCATCAAGTAGTGGTCAACAAAGTACTGTACTATCATCTACCACACTGCTCGGGAACTTTTTCCATGTGTCTCTGGTTCACTGTGTAAAAAAGTCCTTTGCAACATTTGTACAAAATATGATTCTTCCCATATGTTCTTGCTGAAGAAGTAATTTTAATGTAACAGTCAGAATCCAGTTAGAATTCATTCCCTCTATATTTTAAAATGCTGTCATGTCACTAAAAATCTTTTAAAAATGAAAATATAGCAAGTGTAGCTCTTGACTAATTTCTGGTAATGACATATACAAACTTTACTGCTCAAATGAACCCATTTCACCTGTTGTTTGAACCCAAATCCCTGGAGCCGGAAAGGAGCAATGAATGTCCATACCTCCCTGGTAACATTTTTTTTCTTTTTGATGATTATTTTTTTTTCTCCAGCTTAAACTTTGACGCAGAAATCCAAATCTGCAGTCTTCATATACAGTATATCTGTGTTATACATTATTTAAAGAATTGCCAGTGCTGTACTAAGCAGAAAAAATTGACTTTGTAAAGTAATTGAAATATTTGGTACAAGAAAAATAAATGCCTTCTCTTAAACATATCATAGTTCATTTAATGAGTGCAAGAGTACAAAACAAACCCCCATGCAGCATTGACATATTTCAGATGCTTCAGATGTAATTTAATCCTGAGGATGTTTTTTAGCTTCTTTGGTTTTTTTTATCATTTTTTTTTACATTTCAACCAGAGTACATTTAAAACTCATCAATCAAGCTGCCTTCCTGCATTACACTAGCAGTAAAAATGAAGACTGACGTTTAACCCATTTCCTCAATAAGAGCTCAATCCAGTTCATTTCAGTATCGCTTAGTCACCGGCTTTTTGAAATGGTGTCCTCTTTCACATTTGTCATGAGGAGGACTTCAGATTTGATTTGCAACTCTACTTGACACTGCTGGATAGTGAACTGTCTAGCAAACCTAATCTTTTTTAAGAGATGAAAAATTCTTGCTCTTATGACAAACCTTGTTGGAGTGGTCTGTGCTGCTAGTGTTCCCAGTGACCTAAGGGTTACTTCTGCCCTCCGTGGTTTGTCCTTCTGCCATTTCTGTCTAGTTTCTCTGTTAACACTTGTTTTGTAGGGAGCTCTGGTTTCCTTACTTTGTAAAGAGGTACACTACAGATTGAAATAAGAATCCTCTTCCTTACAGCCTCTTAAGGTGGTTTGGTAGCACTGCAGTGCAACAGGCAACATTCAGCTCATTACAGCTGTCCATACCATTAAGCTATCAATGTCAAAGATCACTTTAAGGAGTGAATTGGACAGAATATGATGTCAGATTTGTAACCTAATATTTAACCAAATTTTATATGGTGTCTTTTATGATGAGCTTTTATAGAAAAGATTTAAGAACAAGAAATTGTCTCTAGTCTGTGCTTGGTGTGTGGGTGTGTGTGTCCTGTGATGGGCTGGCGCCCTGCCCAGGGTTTGTTTCCTGCCTTGCGCCCTGTGTTGGCTGGGATTGGCTCCAACAGACCCCCGTGACCCTGTAGTTAGGATATAGCGGGTTGGATAATGGATGGATGGATTTAACAACAAGGTGACTTCAGATAATTTATTTAATGTCCAGCTGCTTATATTTTTTTTTATTATTTATACATTTTTATGTATCTGTCATTATGTAAAGGATTGCCTTACACTTATAATATACTATTTATCCTGGGTATGTATCTGTCAGGAGCATTTTGAACAGTTTGAAATATGCTAAAATATTTTCTGTAAGATGACCAAGAGGAAAATGTCAGCAATCAAAGCTTCCTCTAAAATGTAGTTGTCATTAGGGAGTACAGTCAGTCCAAAGAATTTTGAATAAGACTGGTATGCAGCTTCTCCATTTTGACATGGAGTCCATATTGGAAATGGTGACATAAAATGCTCCTGTCTTTTTACATGTTTCAAAGTTGCAAAAAATTATTGTTATTATACTTATTCCATGATTGTCTCAGATGTTCTGTTGGGTGTTTTTGTAGTCTCTGTAGTTTAGTTCATAACCCAAGATTTAGGACTCTAGGCCTTCTGCAGCTGGCTTGATGCTACCTTATCCAGCTCCTGTGTCCTTGAGTGTTTCTAGAGGTCTCTGAGAATTGCACTAAAGCGTCTGTTACTAGTACCTTTGTGGCTGCCTTCTCCCATTGTCACTCAACTTTGATTGTTCAGTTTTGATATTTGTCTGTTTTTCCACTTTTATTTATTTATTTATTTTGATATAATTGTCTCTGGGGATTGCCATGTATATCATCCACATCTGCATCTTTGCAATATATGGTGTTCCAGAGTTTCTTTTTCTGAAGTCCCAGAGAATCTCGATGTCATCTTTTTGCAGCACCTTCACCACTTTGTGTTCTCACCACTTGTCAGGAACAGTGAATTTCTATTTCATGCACAGATTCTAGTGTAGCATCTTTGCCATTTTAAGGTGTTTCTTCCTGTAATTGTTCTGTGAAGTCTTTTTGCTGGTGCAGATAAGATGGTCCACAGCCTCTTCCTTCTTCTTGAATGCTAGGAGTTGCTGTTCTGTCTGATGAAGTTGATTCTTGTCTTTATGGCAGTGGTGCACAATGCTTGGTCCTGTCCAACCAATATCAGGTCTTTCGTCTCCCTCATGTGGCCATCGTTCCTCTGTCAATATAACATTCTCCATCTTTTTCTTCTCCCATTTGTGGCTTTTTACTGTGCAATTTTACAGTCAGGTCTAAAACTAACCTCAGTATGGAAGGAATATGATAGCAATCAACCAAAAAGTTAACAAAAGCAACATATAGCATTTGTACATTTGAGATGGACATGCAACCTCAGATATGATTTTTTATTGAAGTGATGTTTTGACCTTAACAATAATGTGAGATTCAGAGTTGGTCACAGACAACTAGAAGGATCAAAAATGACACTGGAAAAAAATTGCTCTGCTTTAGTGATGGGCAGTTCCTTCTTTAGAGCTGGAAAAAAGGTAAATATCACTGACCACAAAATTAAAACTGTAAGAAATTATTTCAGTATCTGCAGTTTTGAACTTCACATGCTTTGCTATCATCTATTGATTTTTTTAACTATTGTACAATCCCTAGTAGAATTCTTCATGAGGATCAGTAAAATCAATGCTGTACTGAAGGAAAAGATATAAAACCAGAATATAAAAGCAATTCCCTTTGAAAGAGTGGTTCTTACTGTACATACTCTGCAGTGGCAGAACAAAACTGTACCAGATAACATAATACCTTTGTTATGCATATTCGTCTAATTCAATCCTAGCCACTTCCTGCGCAGGCTAGGTCAGCTGTCACAAACTCCAAATTCACTTCCCCAAGTCCCACCCTTAGACTTTCTCTCATCATTCTGACACACCAGAATTAGAACTTGGAAGCACTTCTAAGTCAGATGTGGCCTTAGTAATTTAGTAAGACAGCTTCACCAGAGCACCTTTCCACACTCCATGGCCCCCATTACATCCTGTAGTGGCAAAAATGAATTTATTGGTATAGAAATATATATCAAAGAATAGGCAAAAGCCCTTTAATTAAATGATAGCTGTGTAAGCCCATTCTGTAAAAAGCTCAGGCTCCTAGAAACCATGGATTCTGGCACTACAATCAATCAATCGCATCGCTTGTACATTAGCGGCTAAGCAAAGTTCTCTTTCCTCTGCGGTTTTGATTTGCCGATGTGCTTGCTTCTGTTGTCTATCAGTGGCTAAGTGAGATTCTCTGTCCTCAGAAGTTTCGTTTGCACAATGTGCTCGCCTCGCTTGTGTATTAGCAGCTAAGAGAGTTTCTCTTTTCTCAGCAGTTTAACTTAGGCGACAGAGTCGAGTTCTTTGAGCTTCATGCTGTAGCCTCACACTTCCAGGTTGGACAGACAGACACACACACTTCCACATGTAGACGTTTATATATAAGAAAAGGTTTCTTATTGTTAAGAAGTCACATTTATTCCTAATTTTTTAAACAGTCTTCATATTAGCAACTGTATTTAAGTAAGATTTAACACTGGAATTTCATGACATAGAAAACTCAGTTGCTTATTGTTTTATCTGTGCTACCATACAGTTGCAGGAAAAAGAATATATGAAGTTGTCTCTCATGAAGATTTAGTTGACTTATGACAGAGGCTCAGTATTGTGAGGCCCACCTGTCAAAGACAGCACCTTTAACAAATGGTGACTTCCTGAATGATGGAAGTGTGTTGTCTGATGACAAAGCAGCTTGGGATGGAATTCTAAGTATGGTAATTTCTTCAGGCAAATAGAGAGAGTGAGAGAAAAAGTAGGCCTGGGGTCAGCATCTATTCATATGTTGCCAGAGGCATTCTTACATTTAGGTAATTTTCTCTCAGCTCTGATAGCACACTAGAATATTTTGCATGAAGATGAAATTCTGTAAACCAGTTCCGTTCTCTTTACTACTCCTGCATTGGTTAGTTCATTTCATCTTTGATGTTAGCAGTGACAGATTTCAGCCGAAATAAGGGTGAAAAAATGGTTACTTTTAATATGTGTAATGAAAAAATGCATCCTGTCCATTTTTTCATTAACTGGCCATCTGCATGTTTATAAAGATATTCTTATGTTTAAGAAGCTATGTATGAAATGTAAGTCTGCTATTGCTATTACATTTTTTTCATTATCTTTTCAAGACAGTTAAAGTTATTGCTTAATTAGCTTGCCAGTTAATTAAATACTGTGTCATCATATTAAAATTATAACATATAACAAATCATAACAAAACTACTTTGTGTGTTTATGTACTCATTATGTAATTAGTGAAGTTCATATTTGCATTTTATGCCTGAGAACCTGTCACGGGGCTCTGCACCTGCACTCTCTGAGGAGCACTGTCCAGGTGTTGTTTCTGCCTTGCACCCTGTGATGGCTGGGAGAGGCTCCGGCTGCCCTGTGACTCTGCCCTGGGTAATCAGGTTTATTAATTGGATGGATGAATGCTGGTCAGTTTTCCTTGTTATTTCATGTACCAGTCCCTCGGTTCCTGTTCATCCTTTGGCAATGGTCCTCTCTGACACACACACACTGATACACAGATCACATTCCCGCTCTTTTAATTCATTCTCATCTCCGTGACAGCACTTTCTGTGATCCTCATCAGAATAAGGTAGGAAAACCACTGCTGATTTGAGATGCAGTTGATATGTTTGATGCAAAACTCCACCTTTTTGTTTTAGTTTTTAGAATTAGAATTAGAAGCCTATATTGTCATTATGTGCCTGATATCATGTACAATGAAATTGAAGAGCAGCTGCTCCTTCATGCAACAAAAAAAAATCAGTAACTATAAAGTACTACATATAAAACTGCTAAATAAAAAGAATATAAAAATACTAATTAATAGGCATCAATGCGGTATTGATAAGCAACAAATGAGATATTACCTTCTTCTTCTTCTTTCGGCTGCTCCCGTTAGGGGTCGCCATAGAGGATCATCTTGTCCGCATATCGATATGGCAAAATTTTACATTGGATGCCCTTCCTGATGTAACCCTCCCCATTTATCCGGGCTTGGGACTGGCATGAAGAAACACACTGGTTTGTGCACCCTGTGGCTTTTGCACAATTAATTACTAATGATATGAATATTACACAAAGAATACTAATAGCATAAAATATTGCACACAAAACAAATAGAGCGATATTACACTAGACTGTGATTATTACACAGAGGATTATTTCACATCCAAATTAAAGGTGACCCAGATTCAGTGTGGGGGGGGGGGGGGGGGGGTTTGAAGGACAGAGAAAAGATAGAGGAACAGAGACCCAGAGAGAGATAGTCAGTGCACGTTGAGATTTAGTGTAGTTATGGTTCCAAGAAATAAATTGTCTGAGTCTGTTTACCTTTGATTTGATTGACTTGTAGCACCTACCAGAGGGCAACAGGTTAAACAGGTGAAAACTAGGATGTCAGGGGTCGTTCAGAATATTTTTTGCCCTACCAAGGCAGCGAGAAGTAAGCAATTCTTGCAGGGAGGGCAGAGAGTAGCCGACAATCTTCTGAGCTGCATTGATGACATGCTCTTGCCCCCTCCTGTCTGCTGCAGTGCAGCTTCTATACCACACTACGATATAGAACATCAGCACACTCTCTATGAAGGAGCAGTAAAAGTTCACCAGCAGTTTTTGATCCAGATTATTCTTCCTAAGCAGCCTCATGAAGTGAAGTTGCTGATGTGCTTTTTTAATGACCACTTTGGTGTTTTCAGTCCAAGACAGGTCAGCAGAGATAAAAGGCTGGCATTGTCTACGAACAATCCCCATTGATATGGAGGGGGTCCAATTGTACACTGTTTTTCTTGAGGTCAAAGATGATTTCCTTTGTTTTCTTGGTGTTCGTTGTCAGGTTATTTGCTGAGCTCCAAGCTGACAACGTCAGGATCTCTTCTTTGTAGGCAGATTCATTCCCCTCTGAAATGAGTCTAACAGCTGTAGTGTCATCAGCAAATTCAATAATTGTGTTATTAGAGTGGGCTGGACTGCAGTCATGGGTGTAGAAGGCAAACAGCAATGGCCTTAGCACACGACCTTACGGAGACCTGGTTGTTGAGGGAACGAGTTGAAGAAAAGTGGGGGCTGAGCTTCACTGTCTGAGGTTGATTGATAAGAAACCCCTTTATCCAGTCACAGAAGAGTGGATGAAAACCTAGGTTAGACAGTTTACTTATTAGAATATCAGGAATAATAGTATTAAAAGCTGAGCTATAGTCAATAAAAAGCATCCTTAAATATCTCCCCTGGGGTTCCAAGTGGCTCAGTGCAGTGTGACGAGCTATGGGTATGGCATCCTCAGTGGACCGAAATTTCTCTGTAAGCAAACTGGTGTGTGTCAAAACTGGGAGAGAGCCAGACTCTCGAAACACTTCATGACAAGACATGTAAGTGCTATTGGGCGATAGTCATTCAGACTGTTAGTGGCTGAAGTTTTGGGTACAGGAATGATGGTAGCTGACTTCAGTCAGGGTGGAATGAAGGCTTTTCGTAGGGAGTGATTGAAGATGCTGGTTAAGATGTGTGAGAGCTGGTCAACACATGCTTTTAGTACCTTCCCAGGTATCCCGTCAGGACCAGCAACCTTTCTCGGGTTCATTGACTTGAGCACCTGCCTCATTTGATGCTCCTGTAAAGTAAATGTCTAGGTGCTAGAGTCTAAGGGGACCAAGAGAATGAGACTGGGTGTTGAAGGAAGGTCTTCAAGTCCGCAGATGTTGTATTTCAGCCCCTGTAGTTGGTGAGGTCCTATATTAGGGTTCTATATATTCCTGCCACACACACTGAGGGTCTTTTTCTGAGAAGTGGACTACTATCCTCCTTTTTTAGATCACCTTAGTCTCTTTTATTCCTCTCTTCAGCTCAGCTCTAGTAGCACTATACAGAGCAGTGTCACCTGATCTGAGTCAGTGTCTTTGTGGAGGGACCTAACTTTTCTGGGCATCAAGGGTTTCTGGTTGGGTAAGACATGGTTACAGTTCTCTACAGTGAAATTATCAGCAAAGTACTTGAAATAGGAAAGAACCAACCCTGTGCATTCAGCTAAACTGTGATGTTCAAATATGTCCCAATCAGTATGTGCAAAACAGTCCTGTAGTCAAGAGAGTGCATACTCAGGCCAGGTTTTTAACAGACTTATGTTTGGCTTTCTTTTTCTCCTAAAAGGTGTGTATGCGGGAATGAGGAGCAAACAGAGGTGGTCTGACTGGCCTAATTGAAGGAGGGGTGTGGCCCTATACATGTGTTTAATATTAAAGTAAACTTGATCAAGTGTATTGTTGAACACACACTTTTTTTCGTCTTTGTTTCTGTCCTCGTAGTGGATTGTGTGGCCTGCTAGCTGCACTGCATTGTCCAGAATCATCAAGTGAAATCAGGTTTCAGTTATTATAACACAGCAGTCACAAAAATAATGATTTCCAGCAATTAAGAGTTCCAGTACATCCATTTTTTGAGTCATGGATCTTGCATTGGTGAGAAACATATTTGGTAAAGGAGGCTTATGTGGTTGTTTCATGAATCTCTCTAGTAGGCTGGACTGGAATTCCTTCTTCTGCTTTCTTTCCCACTGCCATCTGTGGCATCTGCCAGACCCAGTAACAATCCAAGACGATACCAGTTGTCACACTAGGCCAAGTGGGAATGGTGTGAGAACAATGAAAATCATCCGTAATGGGAAGTTTTAGCCGAAAATGAATAACCAGTAAATTTTGGCTGCTATAGTAACAATTTCCACAACTGTACTAACATACTGTGCAGAATAAAAAAGAAAGCATCCGAAAGAGAGAGCTACGAACCGCTGCATCCGTTCGTGCCACCATTGCAGAGCTGAGATTTTCTACACAGCCAGCAAAATGTTTAGTCTACTTGCTCTCACACTGGGAGAAAGCTGTGATGAGCTACTGAATTGAGAATCTCAGAAGCCTGGTAAAGCTACCTTAAAATATCCATAAGCAAAGGTCTCCTTTTCCCATAACTTGATTTATATATAGTTATTTTATTTGTGAAGGTTCTTCATTAGCAGGACAGGTAATGCAGCTGCTTATGGGAGTTTCCCTAGCATTTATAAGTGACAAGCAGGACGGAGAGGCTTTTTGACTAGAAAGGAAGGTGATTTCTTACCCTCTTGCACTCTGTAATCTTAGTTCAGGTTGGGAACAAGGAATTTTGGATGGACTGGGGGAAGGCAGATGTCAGGTGCAGTTCATTTCTCCACTTGGTTCTTCTGAGCTGGTACTAGTTAGGACACCTGCAGGGTGGCATGGGACTTGACATTCAGAAGTGCAGACCTGTCAGGGTCCACTAGAAGGTGTTGCTGTGGTAAGGCTGCCTTGGTTTACACACGACCCGAAAGTGTTCTGGATGACCAGTGTTGTAAACCAATAATCAGCCCCATGTCCAGTTTAAAAGAAGCCACTCAACAGGAGGAGAGAAAGAGCATTCACTTGTTTTGTCATTGTGGTTTTATTGATTGTACACACTTGGTGAGGTATTTTGGTGTAATAAAATCCTGTATTTGAACCTAGGACTGTGTTGGGTGATATGTGTCTGGGGTTTGGAACTCCCCTTTTGTGGTAACATGTCCATTGTTGCTCTTTCCTTTTGGAGTGGACATGCAAGCGGAACAATTATTATGGTTTGTTGAATCTGATTTAGCACCAACAGAACCAGCCATCCCTCCTCTTCTCCTGCTTAGAATGTGTATAATATGTGTGGGGAACAGCCCGGACACAGACAGGTAGACATGATGGTTTCACCACACACACGTTTATTATACAATATTTGCAAGTTTTGAAGTGCACAAACCCAGTGCCTCAGCACCAATCACCCTTCAGTCCTTGGCCACCACAATGCCTTCACTGTCTCTGGTCCGCCTCCACTCTTCTCCTCTGAGCTCCGTCCTACTTCCACCCGAATCTTGCCCATGAATGGAGGGAGGTGGCCCCTTTTATACACCCCCGGATGGACTCCAGGTGCTTCCTGAGGAGCCTCCGTTGACATACCCCTGTGTGGCGGAAGCTCTGACTGTGTACCCGTAAGTCCTCCGGGTGTCCCCAATCCTCTTCCCCCCAGCACTTCTGGGTGTGGCGGAAGTGCTGAGGTCCGGGGCTCACAAGGCATCGGGGCGCCCCCTGGCGGTGACCACAGGCCCCTACAGGGTTGAGCTTCCAAGCTCTGTACCTGTGGCCCCCAAAGCAACCAGGGCATTCACCCCCTCGTGTTCTGGAGGAGGCACAAGCCCTCTTCCGGTCCTCCTGGGCATCCCGGCTGGGCATGAACCCCAGCCGGGTGCCACATATGCTTCTGTTGACGTCTCTCAACCCTGAACTCCACTTTAAAATAAATTGACCAAATAAAGTGTATGAATTTGAGATGCTGGCTAGTATTTCAGCTATATGTGTAGGATGGCAAAAACAAATAGTCATACATAATTCATACATTTCTAATCATTGAGCATTCTTTGGAAATATATGAAATGACAAAATTAAAATAACTGTAAATATCTCATGTAACCAGAATACATCCCAACCATCCATTTTTCAAACCTACTTATCGTGAGCAGGATCATAGGGCAACTGGAGCGCTTCCCTGCAAGCAGGTGGTGCAAGGTTGGAAAAATCCCTGGAGAGAGCGCCAGTTATCACAATAACAACAACATTAATTTCTTTAGCACATTTCCATACAGAATGTGGCTCAAACAAAGTGCCTTCCAAGATGTCAAAGAAATAGCTAAAAGAAAAGAAAAACAAGTGAAACCAAGCAAGAATAATATTGAGTAAGTAACAAATAAGTTGGTATGAGTGTACATTTCATAAATATATAATATAATCAGTGGAAATGTAGAGTCTAATATATAATATTGTATTCTTTGTCTCTAAAGATGAGTGTGATGATAAGGTCAGATGGCCTATAGGACAGAAAAAAACACAAAAACCTTCGTTTAAGCTGAAGAAAAAAAAAAAAATCTGCAGGAGGCCAAAAGAGCGCCTATCCCCCACTGGGCATTGTACCTGACACTGATGTCTTAAAGTCTTTCCTCATTGTTTCCAGGCTTTGTCCCAGATGATTTGACGTAGCTGGTCCCATGAGCTGTTTAGGTATCCGCTCTCAATGGAGCATCACAGGTGGCTGCACAGTGCCTTGATCAGGTGGTGGAAGTACAAAATGCTACTGCTGAGAGATCAGAAAAAAAAGCAAATTCCTCACAAACATGATAACTTTATGCATGTATATTCTATTAGGAGTACAACTAAAATGTAGCTATGAAAAAAACAAATGAAAAAAGTGGGTATATAGGTGTTTTGTTTTTTTTAAACACACACACATATATACACACACAAATTGGGGCAAATTTAGTCTACACAGATACAGCAAGAACATGCAAAGTTCACTCAGGGAGCAACCAGGATGTAAAAACAGGTCTCCTTACTGTGAGGCAGCAGCACTACCACTGCACCACTGTGCAACTCACCAGAAAACATATAGTAGGCTTTTAAATAGCGATAATACATTAAATTTTCTCATTTGTTTGGCAAGACTAAATTATTACATATACAGTAAGTGAATTTTTAATTCATTTAGGCATAGCAGTTGTGATTAAGTCATTCTAGTTTTTTACACTCTGATTTTACTGATTTTAGTTACTACATTGTTCAATCACCAGTTAAATTTGCATTTAAGTTTCATTACATTATCATGCATGATCCCTCTTATGATCATCCTGAAAATACAACTTTAAGTCTTAAAAAAATCATTGTTATTGATATACAGTATACAGTAATCCCTCCTCCATCGCGGGGGTTGCGTTCCAGAGCCACCTGCGAAATAAGAAAATCCGCGAAGTAGAAACCATATGTTTATATGGTTATTTTTATATTGTCATGCTTGGGTCACAGATTTGCGCAGAAACACAGGAGGTTGTAGAGCGACAGGAACGTTATTCAAACACTGCAAACAAACATTTGTCTCTTTTTCAAAAGTTTAAACTGTGCTCCATGACAAGACAGAGATGACAGTTCAGTCTCACAATTAAAAGAATGCAAACATATCTTCCTCTTCAAAGGAGTGCCTGTCAGGAGCACAGAATGTCACATAGATAGAGAAAACAATCTCTAGCAAACAAATCAATAGGGCTGTTTGGCTTTTAAGTATGCAAAGCACCGCGGCACAAAGCTGTTGAAGGCGGCAGCTCACACCCCCTCCGTCAGGAGCAGGAAGATAGAGAGAGAGAGAGAGACAGAGAAAAACAAACAAGCACAAATCAATACGTGCCCTTCGAGCTTTTAAGTATGCGAAGCACCGTGCAGCATGTCGTCTCAGGAAGCAGCTGCACAAAAGATAGCAACGTGAAGATAATCTTTCAGCATTTTTAGACGAGCGTCCGTATCGTCTAGGTGTGCGAACAGCCCCCCTGCTCAATCCCCATACGTCAGGATCAGAGAAAGTCAGCGCAAGAGAGAGAGAAGAGTAAGCAATCTAGCTTCTCAGCCATCTGCCAATAGCGTCCCTTGTATGAAATCAACTGGGCAAACCAACTGAGGAAGCATGTACCAGAAATTAAAAGACCCATTGTCCGCAGAAATCCGCGAACCAGCAAAAAATCCGCGATATATATTTAAATATGCTTACATATAAAATCCGCGATGGAGTGAAGCCGCGAAAGGCGAAGCGCGATATAGCGAGGGATCACTGTATTTTCACCATTGACTCAATTTGCAAAATGTTATAGATATTCTAATAAAAGTATAATGGTGGCTGACAGCAATGTGTATTCACCATGTTTCAGGTCTAGATGTAATCATTACAATTAATTCATCATTCTAGGATTCATTCATCCTTCTAGATGAATTCATGAATTCTAGATGGATTCTAGATGGGGCTTGGTGTGGGTTCCAGGTCTGACTTCTGTTTTTTAGCTGGTGTGGTAGACAGCAGTCTCCAAGCATCCCTAACCCCAAACAAGTGTGAAGAATTCTTGAATTAAAGGATGTTATTACAAATAATTAAAATGAAACTCAACAAAAAGAGAGAACTTAAGAACAAAAAGAATATATTAAAATGGAAGTGTCTGTCAGTGTTTTGTGGCTTGTACTCTTATTCACAAGTGTATCATCTGCCAACTACTTGCTTTGCCTCCAGTTTCTAATAACTCTTTTTCTGTCTGGTCTGGCTACAGTAAATATTATACTAGAAAGAAATATGAATGGTTGTCTCATACCAGTGTGAAATGTTTGATGAACTGTCTTGAAGCAGACAGGTTTCCTCAGGTATGCTCAGCATTGATCTCATTGATCTGCAGCCTTACCCAGGTGACAGCAAGTAAACTAACTGAACCTCCCTGTAGACAATATTTTGTTATAATGGTGAGACCAGCCATCACAGCCCAGTCAGCTGTTACTACTGTACAACCCTGTGGCAAAAAAGCAGATCCAAACAATGAATGAAGCAAATGGCCACCGTGGCCTGATTTTCATTTAATTGTTGGGTCCTTGCAGCCAAGGTGCCTTAATCTAAAGTCATTGTGTGACATTGAGCAAATCTCTTCATTTATTAGATCTGCACTTGGGAAAAGGAAAATATGTAAACATTTTTACCAATATTTTCTTTATTACTTTACATAATAAGTAAAATGTAAATCTTTTATTATCATCAGTTTTAACATAATATAGGGGTACCATACCTTATTGTTGTTGAGTTGGGGTTCATGCCTGTTTCCTCTAATACTCCATAATCAAATCATCAGGTACACATCTTCACCTTGTGCGCAGAATGCCCTGTGTGGCTCAGAGTGTCTTATTAGGTGGGTTTGCACCAATTGTGATAGCCAGGTCCGTCCATCTATCTTTGTGTCTGCCCGCATGAAACAACTTGGCCACTCATGGAACAATTTGAAATGTGGCACACCTATTCATCATGGGAATTTGCTGAAACAGTTCCTGCTACAATACTTTCTCGTAAACCCTTTAATGGACACTGAGTGATTTATAACACCATGCCATTTGTTTAAAGTTTGTTTTCAGGGACTCCACAAAATTTCGATCTTCAAGCTTTCCAGGTTTCTGATGGGTTAATAATGAAGTCCCAATCCTCCTGAGGCTCCTTGTAATTTGCACCCTGTCTTTAAATTGCATCTATTTAATTTTGGAGGAACATTGTGATGAGCTGTTGACCTACCCATGATTGCTTTGCTGCCTTTCATTCATTACTGCCAAAATAGGCTCCATCTCTTCATGACCGAGGATTTTAGGGTATGGTAACAAATGTATTAACAAACAAAATGGGGTTCTGTTGTGTCAGTAATGTGACTCAATCCCATGGAAATATCACAGTAAATGGAATATTTTCTGTCAATTTACTGGATATTGCACTATATACACCGTATCATATGCATTGTTGAAAAACTGAAAAACAAATTCAGGCTTACTAAGATCTTCCTAGTACTAGGGTGTTGTACCGTGTTAGCCATTATGAATGTAGAGAAAAGCCAAGCAAAATGACACCTTTTATTGGCTAACTAGAAAGATTACAATATGCAAGCTTTCGAGGCAACTCAGGCCCCTTCTTCAGGCAAGATGTAATCATCTTGCCTGAAGAAGGGGCCTGAGTTGCCTCGAAAGCTTGCATATTGTAATCTTTCTAGTTAGCCAATAAAAGGTGTCATTTTGCTTGGCTTTTCTCTAAGATCTTCCTGAAACACCGAGACCAAATGCTTCCATTTAATTAAAAAGTCATTAAAAAGCTCCACTGCCACGTGTGCCATCGATTCCTGCCTTGTACCTAAAACTACCAGAAAGGCCTGTACATTCTCCCTTCCAATATCCTGAGTAAGAGAAGATTTGTAAATAGATGGGATAGATGAGGAGAGATATTTTCACTTAAATAGATGACATGCTGGCATGGAGCTTAGACCATCTAAAAATGGAGTGTGCAGCTCGACATCAATAATGAGATGTGCCTTCACACAGCACAGAACTGCGCAGTGATGGAAACAGTGATTACTAACATAAAAAAAAATTAGGTGGCTGTCCAAAACTTTTATGCTTTTCATTTGTTCAAGGATGCTGTTTTTCACAGCTTACAAGAGTGTCTCATATCATATTACTATGTTGACTCTAACGGGATACAAAAAATAAAGGACATAAAAGAATGCTTATTCTGCTCTGGTTAAACTCCGTCGACTAAAAGGTCAGGAAAGGTTAATTAGGAAAGTGTCAGCATAAATAACAGTTTGTTTTTCCTCCTTTTTATTTACAAACAAGTCCATTTGAGATATGAAAACAAATGCTCTAGGGTGGCTGGCACTTGACATGCATTTATGAAATTTCTTCTGCACTGTAATAAAGCACTATGTCGTTTTAATCCACTTCATGCAAGGTGCTTTCCGTAAGCAATGCAGACAGACCTTCAAGAACATCTCATTATTGAATAATTCTGCTGTTCCAGTCAGTGGACATGTGCACATTTTTTGTAAGAGTCTTTGCTTGTAATTATGAGTATGAGGCAAACCTCACATTCTTTTGTAAGATTAAAACACAAGTCCAAAGTTGTTCAGTCACACATTGTTGGTAGTGAACACAGAGAGGGGTGTCAAGCAATGCTGGTTCCATTTTGGAGTTGAGGAGTGCGGTAATGCAGTCCTATTGATTTATCAAGTGTTCGCAAAGCTTGACAGATGAGGAGTAACCAGCTGAGGTAATACTGGCATAGTCTCAGTTATGATCTCCTATTTTTTGGTACATCAAGCCAATAAGAGCATTTTCAACTCTCTTGTCTTTGTCTTTTCAAGAAATTACTCAAGCAGTTGTTGTTTTACACAGTATCTTTCACACTGGGCGATATCACAAAAAGCACTTGTTAGGATGTCACTGGGACTCTTCCCCCACCACTGGAGTCAGTTTCTGTGCAGCATTAATCAGGTTGTTTGATGGAAGAGACGAGATAAATAAAAGAAGGAGTTTGGCAGGGGCAGGTTGCTTGATCCTTGTGCAAAAGCCTTTTGTCAGGTTCCCTGTGTTTTATTGATTTTTGAAAATCTTCCCTTTGCACATTTTGGGAATTAATTTTTGTCTGATGCCTACCTTGACACCTTTACCTGTTTTTGTTAAGATGTCCATGTATGACCTGCTCTTTGGACTCTGCTCTTGTATTTGTCCTGTTAGATTTTGTTGTTGTTACCTTCTGCCTATCTTTCCATGTTGCCTTTTAGACTGCAGGCTTTAAATAAATAAGCATCATATACCAGTCTTCCATGGCCTCTGGCTTGTCTGCTCATGCAGGTTTGTACCCCAACTTAGGCTTAAGATGCTAGTTGTGCTTTCCTGGCTGACAGGCTGCGTTTCAGTGTAGTGCGAAGGGGCTTTGCTACAAGAGCTGCTGCCTCTGTGGACATGTCTGCTTGGAATGTGTCTAACAGAAGTCACAACACATGCAGTGCTACAGAACCACAATGCTAGGCTTTGAATTAAAGCCATATTTAAACAAGAAATGTTTATTTGGTTGCACACAGTGCAGAGCAGGATTAGCAGGGTCAGGTTAATGTCTTTAAACTGTAAACTTTAAACCACCCTAACTCACTCTCACCTCGGAGTACTGCACCCTCCACCCATCCTTCTGCTGATACCAGCATAGGAGAGACATCTCCACCCACAATTACAGCAGCGCAGATGAGCAGAGAGCTGAGGAGACTTTGTGCCAGCAGAGCAGCGGGTCCAGATTGAGTATTGCCACAACTGCTGAAGGTCTGTGCATCGGAGCTGGGGAGTCCTCTACAGTGCATCTTCAACCTGAGCCTGGAACAGGGGAGAGTCCTGAGGCTTTGGAAAACATCTTGCATCACCCCAGTCCAAAAGGTATCAAGTCCTAGTGAGCTGAACGACTTCCGGCCTGTCACTCTGACGTCACATGTGATGAAGACCATGGAGCGGCTGCTGCTTCACCATCTGAGGCCTCAGGTCCGCCACACCCTTGACCTTCTGCAGTTCGCATACCAGGAGAAGGTGGGAGCAGAGGATGCCATCATCTATGTGCTACACCGATCCCTCTCCTACTTGGACAGAGGCAGTGGTGCTGTAAGAATTATGTTTCTAGACTTCTCTAGCGCCTTCAACACCATCCAACCTCTGCTCCTTAGGGACAAGCTGACAGAGATGGGAGTAGATTCATACCTAGTGGCATGGATCATGGACTATCTTACAAACAGACCTCAGTATGTGCGTCTTGGGAACTGCAGGTCTGACATTGTGGTCAGCAACACAGGAGCGCCACAAGGGACTGTACTTTCTCCGGTCCTGTTCAGCCTATATACATCGGACTTCCAATACAACTCGGAGTCCTGCCACGTGCAAAAGTTCGCTGACGACACTGTTATCGTGGGCTGCATCAGGAATGGGCAGGAGGAGGAGTATAGGAACTTCATCAAGGACTTTGTTAAATGGTGCGACTCAAACCACCTACCCCTGAACACCAGCAAAACCAAGGAGCTGGTGATGGATTTTAGGAG
The DNA here is from genome assembly GCF_900747795.2 of Erpetoichthys calabaricus. Classification (NCBI taxonomy): domain Eukaryota; kingdom Metazoa; phylum Chordata; class Cladistia; order Polypteriformes; family Polypteridae; genus Erpetoichthys; species Erpetoichthys calabaricus. Next base: position 142,443,862 of record NC_041395.2, on the reverse strand, counting down.
GCCCAGACCCCTCATGGACCCCGTGATCGTCAGAGGTGACTGTGTGCAGATGGTGCAGACCTATAAATACCTGGGAGTGCAGCTGGATGATAAATTGGACTTGACTGCCAATACTGATTCTCTGTGCAAGAGAGGACAGTGCTGGCTATACTTCCTTAGAAGACTGGCGTCCTTCAACATCTGCAATAAGATGCTGCAGATGTTCTATCAGACGGTTGTGGTGAGCGCCCTCTTCTACGCGGTGGTGTGCTGGGGAGGCAACATAAAGAAGAGGATGCCTCACGTCTGGACAAACTGGTGAGGAAGGCAGGCTCTATTGTAGGCATGGAGCTGGACAGTTTGACATCTGTGCTAAGCAGGCTCCTATCAATTATGGACAATCCACTGCATCCACAAAACAGTGTCATCTCCAGACAGAGGAGCAGCTTCAGAGACAGACTGCTGTCACTGTCCTGCTCCACTGACAGACTGAGAAGATCGTTCCTCCCCCAAACTATGCGACTCTTCAATTCCACCCAGGGGGTAAACGTTAACATTATTCAAAGTTATTGTCTGTTTTTACCTGCATTTTTATTACTCTTTAATTTAATATAGTTTTTTTGTATCAGTATGGTGCTGCTGGAGTATGTGAATTTCCCCTTGGGATTAATAAAGTATCTATCTATCTATCTATCTATCTATCTATCTATCTATCTATCTATCTATCTATCTATCTATCTATCTATCTATCTATCTATCTATCTATCTATCTATCTATCTATCTATCTATAAAAAAGAAATGGTCTGTGACTGGGGCTCTCTATGTTCACCTGGTCTCTCTTGTAGGCACTTAGGGTTAGGGTCAAACTATAAAGAACTATGTGAAGTGTAACATGTTTATCTGTGAACTTTACTTGTTTTGATTGTCGGATATGTCTAAAGTAACACTTAGTTACTCACGTACTCTTATTGTTAATACAAATGGATCTTTGTTATCACTCATGAAATTGCTGTCAATTAATCTATTAGTACCTTTAGATTACAGCTATTGGGTAATTCCAGACTGATGAGAGCTGAACTCATCCATCAAATAATGATAGGAAGTACATTTTTGTGCATTTAGTCAAAAGCATTTTGGGTGGTATATCAAAAACAACAAATAAATGCAGCTATAACTCTAATGGGCATTTATATAGTGTTAAATTATTTAATTACTAGTAGTAACTAGTATGGTGTATTTTCAGTGCACAAAGCATTCCCAGTTTTACAATGCTTGCAGCAAATTCTCAACTGTTAATAGTGTTATATTTGATTTATTTTACAGATGACAAATTGATTGCAGATCAGCTGATGGCATATTCTGGCTCTCTGAGAGAAAGTGCCCAACTTTTTCAGTCAGAAGAGATGCGACCTGCTAATGATCCAAAGGAAAGAGACCCAGTACACGTGAGAATGTTGAATGACGTGCTGCAAAACCTTGAGAAAAACTTTGTTATTCCTCAGGCCCCTCCAGGATTTTACAGGTAACTTTCTAGAGTTCTACTTACCCCAGTAGTAGGAGATAAATCATGAGATGTACTTTTCATATGTTATTATGTAGTGAGTCCCATTGAGAGGCACTGAGCAGAACACAGAGGAAAAGCTTCTGTTATGTGATAAACTGAGAAAGATATCCTACATCCTGTAGAGGAAGAGGAAATCTGGATTACATCTGAACATCTGAATTGTTCTAACATCTCATCTTGTAGATGAGATATTAGAACATTTACCCTTAACTATCAAAACAATCCTAATGAACTGAATAAACTGCTCTCGTTTGTAGAACTAATGTTCTTCACCATCTTTTTACATAATAAATAAATAAATACAATGAATGATATTGTTTATAACATAAGTAGTGCATATATTTCAGTTTAGCATTATTGACTCTGATCTCTGCATGGGATACCAGTCTATCAGAGGGCACAGTCAGTCATATGGATCCTATTTAGGTTCACCAATTTACCTAACACACAGGTCTTTGGGATATAGGGGGACAGAAGATATGGCATGAACACGTAAATCTCACAGATAAAGGGTCACATTTTTATATGCCATGGCAGCACTTATATTTATAGTCGGCACTTTTAAATGTGATGATTACATAAACTTTATGTTCTGCCTTTAAGGTTGAAGTTGTGTCTTTTTAACTGGAACAATTTTGGTGCTGTACTGACACAGGAATCGGCTTTTGAAAGGGCAACTGCTTGTCTCGGAGTTAACATATGAGAATCTGCAGTGATGGAAAACTGCACAGCAGGTCCCTTCTCAATGGAATAGCATTATGCAATATCACCTGCTCTTGGTCATGTTCTACAACTTAAACGTAACTGCAATGTGATTCATTTTTTTCTGTGTATCAATATAAACAAGGAGTTTAAAGTCTATTTATGTACATTTCATGGAAGGAACTTAAAAACTTTCATACAACAGCATTTCACAACTTTTTGAAACGCTGTGAAGATATATGGTCGCTAGGTAAACATAGATTAAATACGGTTATTTTATAAGACATCTAAATTTACATTGTTTACTTCTATCTTTCAAAACAGAGTGAGCTAAGCATTAATTATAAAAAACAAGTTAGCAGAAACTGTTAACATACTAGCATAAGAAAGTTAACACACTTTTCTTGGTAATTATAAAGGATTTTCTCCATGAACATTTTGTAGCCTTTGCCCAATTTTGGTGCTTTTCAACAAAACTCTTTACATTTCAAAAACTGATTACTGAAACTGGAAATAGAAACGTGGAATAACCAAGATTCACTGATGGATAACTAACAGGAAATAGATTTACCCATCAATGTGTAACTTCTGAAATTATGTGAAAAGTGCTAATTGCTAATTACTGCATTATTTTAGCATCACATTGTGAAATATTTGTAACATACTTTTAAATTTTAAGAGTATTTTCTAGTCATAGCCACTCTAGTGATGCTTTTCAATTGTGGTGTTGTGTACAAGTGTCTGTTTGTTATGTATTACACTTACGTGAGCAAATTAAATAAGGAGGCAGATTGACGACTGGACTGTTTAGTACTTTTAACTGAAACATCTTATGGTTGTTTTAAGTCTGCCAATGGGGTTGGTCTTTTTTCTTAAAAGTTTGTCCTTTTCAATAATCTTGCAATTGAAATGAATATTAATGTTACCTTTCCTTTGGGAAAACAAGAATTAGTCAGTGAAACAGTGCAATGTTTTCAATGGGGAAGCCCTTCACTTTGCAGCCAAGCTGTTCTCGAGCAATTTAATTGGGCAGTTATTGAAAAAAAAGAAACCCACACATTGCAGTTAATTGTCAGGATATTCTATAGAGTAATCCATCATTTCTGTCCATTGCTGTTCTTAGGTGTATACTCTGTAAAGAATGAGCCGTCCAGCACTCTGTTTCTATATGTTGTTATTTTATCTTTTTTCAGGTTGCCCACTTTCTTTCATCAACCTCTTATTAGATGTTAAAAAACAGACTCTATGTAGAAATGCTGCTTGTTCAGATTCTTCTAATCACTTGAACTATCCCTTTACTTAGTATTTACAGTACATGAAGAGAACAGCGCTGTATGTCAGTGTTACAGAAAGAATACTAGGTGGAGTACGCAACATTTCATCTAACGAATGGCAGTGTAGGTGTTCGGAAGATGTATGTTCTCTTTATATATTGCCTTTCATGTTTCATCTTACAAAGTGGGCCATGTTACAGTCCTAAATGACAAAATTAAGTTTCTATCTAAAAAAAAAAAAAGGTGAATTTCCACTTGGAATTAATAAAGTATCTATCTATCTATCTATCTATCTATCTATCTATCTATCTATCTATCTATCTATCTATCTATCTATCTATCTATCTATCTATCTATCTATCTATCTATCTATCTATCTATCTATCTATCTATCTATCTAAATGAAGCCATGCACTTTTAGTATAGCAGAATAAGAAGAGAAGCATATCAAAGGAAAATAATATGGCTGGCTCAAAATACATTAACAAAGAAATGAGTCTGGATTTGAATTTATTGACTGAAAGGATCAGCAAACCAAAAGTTAGAAATCTCCTAGTGGATAAGTCACTAGACTGCACTGCACGACATAGCATTCCAAATGCAGTCACCTTGGATGTGAACTGAATCTGGTGGTGTTTCAAATGTATAGCAGAGATAGTTGAACATTTACTCAAGCTCAAAATTAATTTGCCACATGCAACAAACACGTTGAAATATTATTCATAGTTGTCTTGGCAATAGTAAAAATACAGTACGAAGAGCTATAACTCTAAAGTGAAAATAAAGTCTTACGTGTACCAATTAAAATTGAGCCCAGAGAACCATCACAACAGCACACATAAATATGAAATTCACAGTACAAGTATGATATATTTAATATGTTTGAATGATTTGGACTAAAGTCTCACTTATAGTAAACGGGCTGCACAAAGCTAGCTGAAGTGAGAAGGGGCATTTCATTTGTAATCACCTGACTTTAGAAAATTGGTGGAGAATGTACAGATCATTGTATGCAGTTTTTTTTCTTTGGTCTAAACAATGTTTTCCACATCAGAGCTGTGCTCACAGTTTGAGACTGTCCTTCACAGTCTAATTACACTAGTACCTTTATGCTTAATTGGTATATTAAAAGGCAGTGGTGTTTATTTAAATGACTCTACATTTATGTTCGCCTTGCAAAATGTGTAATCCTCATTCTTTGATTGCATTTGCATGCAATCTGCATATATTATTGTCCTAACTTTTTTGTCTAAGAGTTTTTTTTTTTTTTGTATCTTACTTTGCCTCAAGTTTTAAAAGTAGTTCATTTGGATTTGAGGTCATAATGTACATTTATTTATGCATTTTGGGAACTCACTTATTCCAATAAAGGGTATGCAGCATCACTAGGTACAAACCCTGACTGAGACTCATTTTACATTCTTTCCAATATAATCAGCTTTATGGTAGTTTGCTTTTAGTCACTTTTTTCTTTTCATTGGTTACCTTAATTATATTTTATTCCTCTTCATGTTCATCTCTCAGCTCTTATTTAGGAAATACGCAGTGGATGAAGTCTCATTCAATCAATCACAATTTTCTATGGCTCTTTTCACAGTAGGCACCTTTATAACTAGCTTTATAAAGCAAACAGAAATACAACACTATTACAAACCAGCATAAGATGAATAACAGATTGTTATACAATTTAAAAACAGAAATAAAATCTTTAATACAGATTTTTATACCCACATTAGTGGAAATCTGAGTTTAGCTTCCATATATGTCCTAAAACTCCTGTGCTGCACTGCCTGTATTTTATGGTAGGCTAACTTGCTTTATCTGTTTCAAGGTCCTTTGCACATTTATTAGTATTACCTAGAGTGCCTTTCTATTGTGGCTTCCGATGTCATATAGAAAAGGGCCTCACTACAGACAAGAATAACATCTGTCAAGGTTATCTATATGCCCTTAAATGACTGCATGTGTCCAGTGGTCATTAAAGCAGAATATTAAGTATGGGAGCCTCTTTCACAGGTCTAAGGTCTCCTCTGTCATCATCCATTGGTGTCTATGGTTCTCTTCATCATGAAGACATATTATGTACTAACTCATGAATCAAATAGCACCACATTCTATGGCTTGGATCTCCCATCTGGTAATATTGATGCACTTTGTAATAATGCAGCCTTTATGAATGTCTAGGACCTGAGATTGACCTGAGCTAACCTGGATTTTCGGACTTCATCTCAGCTGGCAGTAGACTGGAGTACAATATTTTAATGTAGTGGCTCATCCAGGAGAGTTCTCTCTACAGCAGGGGTCCTCAATCATGGTTCTGGAGGGCCGCAATGGCTAAACAGGTTTTCATTCCAGCCAGTGTCCTAATTAGAACTCAATCCTTGCTGAAAGTTGGTGTTTAACTCTGTGCCTTGTTAGTGCCTTTATTCATCAAAGACAAATTTGATTTACTTTGTAGATCAGAGGTCCTCAATTACAGTCCTGGAGGTCCACAATGGCTGCAGGTTTTCACTTTAACCAATTTCTTAATTAGAACCATTTTATTTACTACTAAGGCAATATGTTTTTTGGGCTTAATTTTAGTTCTCTTACCTGTTACCATTCAGAACCCTAAATTGCCTAGTTTAGTTTTTAGCAGCTGCATTTAAGTTTGAATTGTTGCCTGTTTTCTTAATCAGACATTCGTTAATAATGAGATGCAGAAAGCCAATAAACCAGCATCTCTCCAGATAGCGTGCTTACCATGAAGTATCTGTGATAAAAATGTTTATAGAAATGAATGAGAGGGGAACTGGAAGGACTGTTAAGTTTAAATCTGCTGTGGTCCATAAAACACATGGATAATGTTCTCAGAGAAGGAAGCTCTACAGTGCAATTAAAATTGTTCTTGGATGAATGCAAGCATTAACAAGCTAATAGTTCAATATCAAGTTTCATTATCATGGACTGTTTTCTAATTAGGAAACTAGTTGTAATAAAAACCTGCAGCCACTGCGGCCCTCCAGGACCGTGATTGAGGACCCCTGCTCTACAAGATTATATCCAGGAAAATCTTCAGAATGCATCACTGATGGAATTTCTTAGAAGTTTTTAGGTAACAACAACAATAACATTATGTCACTAGCTATTGTAACTCTCACTACTGTTCCGGACTTTCCTATATGATGATAAGTCTTGAGCTACCTACCATTTTCTCCTAAAAAAAAAAAAAAAAATTCTTGAACATCAATTACATCAAACCTTAGCAAAAGATATTTGCATGTCCATATAAAAGATGTGGAGGAAATTACTGCAGTGCTAATTGCTCTTTTTTCTTTATTTGTTTTAGTCAGTCAGTCATTATTCTACCCGCTATATCCTAACACAGGGTCACGGGGTTTTGCTGGAGCCATTCCCAGCCAACACAGGGCGCAAGGCAGGAACAAACCCCGGGCAGGGCGCCAGCCCACTGCAGGGCACACACCCACACATCAAGCACACACTAGGGACAATTTAGGATCGCCAATGCAGCTAACCTGCATGTCTTTGGACTGTGGGAGGAAACCCACGCAGACACAGGGAGAACATGCAAACTCCACGCAGGGAGGACCTGGGAAGCGAACCCAGGTCTCCTTACTGCGAGGCAGCAGCGCTACCACTGTGCCACCGTGCTCAGGGCCGGAATAAGACGAAATTGGGTCTGATGCTGCAGCGCAAAAAAGGCCTATTTTTTTGGCATTGGTGCATATGCATTCAAACCTCACTGTACATGCGCACTCAGACCGACCAAGGAGCCTTAATTACTTGCGACGCAACCATCCAGCCTTTATTGAACATAAATAATAATAACGACGTAGTATCGTAACAACTCAAGATTAACATCAAACTATGTAACATCAGCATTCAATAGCAATTGTCTGAAAAGTGCACTTAATGCAGAAAAGGCTAAACCAGATCAACTTAACCTAGGCATATTGTCACCCTAACTACTGCGCTAGTGCTGCTTACTTATATTGCTGTTTTTCAAGCCTTAGCAAGTGCAAATTCTTCGATCGTCTCAGTAAAGTCAAGGTTGAGCAGCAGCTCATTACTAAGTAAACTGTTTAATGTAAAATTGATAGCATTAACTTGAAATCTTCGGTTAACAATAAACACAACGATGTTGCAGTTACGTCACAGTGCAAAGAACAATAGTAACTGTATAATAAGTAACGCTGTGTCTAGACATCTGAAAGTTGGTCTCCAAATTTCATTCTAAGAATTATTTTGAGGTTCATATAGCAAAGGAAAACTGTTCAGCTTCTGGAAAATTCTCGTCTGTTTTCATCTGGGCCTATTTCAGGAATGGGCCTAATGCTGCAGCATCAATAGCACCCACCTTAATCAGGCCATGACTGTGCTGCCCTGTTTGTTTTAGTGTTTAATTTATTTCTCTCTGCATTGTATTCCATTGAGCAGGTTACCTATTTCTAAACATTACTTTTTTGTTTGTCTCTATACAAAGAGCTTGGTTAATGGTCAGAGTTTCCAGATTTTTTTGAGATTATATTAAGAAGGTTGCACTTTTACAGTCCAGAACACTTTTGGCTTCATTTTCCATAGAATGGGAGTATACCACAGAACAAAACATATGCAAATAACTAAATCAAACCTTTAAACAATGGCAGAGAGAACAGGAATGCTTTACGTACAGGCCTATCATCTGTATGATGATTCAGGCTAAAAACAATCGCATGTGCACAGTTTAATTGAGGTGCGCCTAGGTAGGCATGGGTTCTACACAGAAAATTGGAAATTAATGAGGATGCAAGAACCTTTGGAAAAATATAATGGAAACAAAAGAAGAACAGGCTTAGTCTAATTCCATTTGATTTCTGGTACCATTAGAAAAGTGACATAAGTGATTGTGTCTAGCGAATAACCAGGAACACAACTAACTCATTTTTATATTTTGGTCAAACATTTTACACCAACATACACAGTAACTCTTCTCTCTGTATCTATATCAGTCCATTGTTAATTAGTGAGATGGCATCATGAGGCCGACTACTGGTAATTTGTTCATGTCATTATTGTAGTGGGCATTCAAATATTTGTCAAAGTGAGCATTATTAAGATATAAAATCTTGGGATTTCCATTCTATCACTGACACCCGTCAGCCAACAATGCAACTTTTAGAGTACTTTAACCTTCTTATTTATATTCTGCCTTTTTAGTCCTCGCAGTACCTTTCCCTTTTTGCAGATTATTTTAGTTTAGCTATGAACATGGTTCTTTGTGAATTTAGCTCATTGTTTAAGAACAATATCAATTAAATGAAAGATGACACGGTGTCCCCATGGTCCATGTAAAGTCTTGCATGTGGCTGTAAATAGATGCTAATTTGCATTTTTATCAAATCCCAATGCTCACAAGACTCAGAGGCAGACAACCAGAAACACATTCCTTATTAAATTGCAAGTTTTAATCAGATAAAATTGACTTTAACATTAGAAGATTGATTAAAAGTGAAAAAACACGTGGGATGATACTTTGATGCTCAAAGTGTATTCTTAAAGTCTGCACTCTATGGCTCTGGACGGTCCTAAACACTACCATCCTGGTGTCTGTCTCCTTTCTGAATGAGGCACCAGGGATCTTTGTAATAGTTACTTTCACACAAGGAGCAGTTTTTTTTAATATGGTCCCAACTTATATAATTTTATCTTGAGCATTGTGTTCAAAATGAATAAAGGAAATTAAATCTGATTTCCTTTGTGTGAATTTCCCTGTGTTCATTCCAAAATTGCATTTATTCATCTTGGATTGTACATTTGAAAACCTGTATAGGAATTAATTTTTTTTACTTAAGAAAATGATTTAAATTTTATTTTAATCAAGTAATATATTTTTACCGTAAAGTGATCGGCGTTATCTTAACATACAGTATGAGGCTTAAGGTTTACAAATACAGTAAAAAAGTTAATAGCATTTTTTAATGTGGTATGGCACTTTCTAATCATTACTAAAAGAGCACAAGTGTTGGGATTACCCAGACAGGCCTGAAGTTGGTAATTTATCAAAAATAAATTTTAATTATCTTTTTTTTTAAGTACTGAATATCGGGAAAAGCAATTTCAATGAAAAATGATGTTCTGGTCCCATTTGGAGAACCACAAAAAAAGAACTACACACACTTTTGCTGAATGTGCCAAAAGTTTCAAAAACATGTAAGTGACATTCCGGCTTTTATATAAAACTAAACAATAATATAGCATAACATTCTCGAGGCTGCTTAAGGGAGACTGGTCTCTAATTCAGCAGTGCCACCCATTTCAGTCCATCAGGGCTAAACAATAATATTCTGTCTTTAATTTAGGTGAATAAAAGGCATACTCATCAATTTGTCATTAGTATGATGAGTGAACAAGTGGAAACAACGCATCTTTGAAAATTCGCCAAAGGAGAAAAATTCACAGAGTTGTAACTGTCCATGACTTTAATATTTGAAACAATCATCTAGTGTAAATGACATTTAGGCACCCCCATATGCAAAACAGTATAAATTTCAAGGTCAAGCAAGTGTGAAGAAGCATTTCATCTGGGAGATGCAGCTGAGGAAGCATTACTATGTAAAATAGGAGCTACCTGCTTTGCACTGCTGTCAGAGTAAATTTTAATCACCCATTACTCTATAATAAAAAAGGGGATTGAAAATTTGAATGGATAGATGCCTAGTTAAATATATAAAATGAAAAAAAAATTCTCATGGCTTAGAAGAAAGGAGCAAAGATGTCAAGTTAAACTAAAATGATGCTTATAACATTTATTACACTTCAGAATATAGGCTTTACATGACAGCCGTACTGTCCGACCAGCACACCAAGGACAGCAAGCATGTTAAGTCTACTCAGATAATAAGGACCGGACTTCTGAAGTGACCAGTAGAGGGTAAAGCGAGACATGAGTACTACGTGAGTGTGAGGCAAGGGGGGGAAAGTTAGTCCAGAGCGTGACAGAGCAGTTTGTCCCTTAGTCTCAGTGATGCAACTCACACTCCTGGCCAGTTTTATTTTTTAAAGATATGTCCCTTGAGGCTCACCTACGTTGAACAGATACAATGATGTAAAACAGGGCACAATATTTATTTTTATTTTTTTGTTCTTTATTTCGCCTCATACAATTTCTTGTATTAGAAATTTGGTAGTTTTCGCATACCCCTTGGGGTCAGAGCGCAGGGTCAGCCATTGCACAGCACCCCTGGAGCAATTACAGGTTAAGGGCCTTGCTCAAGGGCCCAGCAGAGCAGTGGCCTTTTTTGGCAGTGACGGGGATTTGAACCGGCAACCTTCGGGATACCAGCGCAGATCCTTAGCCTCAGAGCCACCACTCCGCCCAAAAGGTAGGCTGTCTGGCAAAAGCATTAGGCTGAAAACCACAACACACATAGTAAACCTTTAACTCAAAATAAATCATTCTCAAATCCTATACATGCTACTATATGGAATCTGTGTTTTATCTAAAAAGTATAAATTGCAAAAAAGGCCAGTCTGGGTAGTAGAGACGTTTCAAGAGTTTGGTGAAAAGAAGAAGAAGAGCAGCTTCCAGGCGGTGTTGTGTGTACGTGTGTTCACAGACAACTAACATGAAGAAAAGAAAATTGAGTTTGAACTTTCATGAGAGAGCATTTTCTTGGGCCTTGAGAAAAAGGTCACACGGCGATAAAAGGAAAACACATCGTCTTCTCTCTTTAAAATGATTTGAAGGTTATGGGAGAGTACAACGAGAGGTGCAATATGGCAATTACAGCAAATGCGGAGGGACTGCATGACTTGAATAGTTATCACTGAGAGAATACTGCACTGCCTTGAAGCCTTCTGACAGTGTTTAAAGGCAAAAAAAAAATGAATGAGCATTTCTGAAAGCCCTCCTTTACTAGTTGACATAGTGCATCAGCGTTTGCAGGGCGGCTTGAGTAAACGGAGTTTACCCTCTTTTTGCTTCAACATTTGCATTTCACACAGCGGCGCTCAGAAGCAATTGAGCATCCAATTAAGTTCTTGTGTTAATCAGCCTTGGCAAACATTACGTACGGTGTGCTCGCTCTCGATAATGAAAAATAATGAGCTCTTTCCTCCTGCGCCTGATTCAAAATCCAGCTTTTTTTTTTTTTCTCATCATGCATTTTAAATTGAATTCTTTTACTTTTTAGGACAGTCACCTTGTGCTTGTAGGCAGTAGGGCTATGTTTCATGAATGAGTTTCACATATAATTCTCTCTAGCATTCTATTTCCCCAGTTATTTTTAATAATATGTTGTGAAACCAAAGTATGACAAAAGACATAATGTGTAATCAGTAAGATCTTACAAAGAATGGAACTTTTTTTCCATTTACAGCACATGCTGACACACACACATACTAAAACAATCTATTTTCACCAGATAATTTACTTTGAAATTAATTAATTAAGTTAACAAAAAATAATATTGCCTGAAAGAAATCAGCCAGGCCATGTTGTGACCTGGTAGGCAAGTGCTAAGATGCAATAATGCTACCCAATGCTACACCTTGGTGAGAGTCTCATTTGGAACTGGCCAGACTGGGTGCAGGGGTTTAGGCTTTAGAGGGCCCAGCATGTTGATCACTTTGTTATCAGTACGACTGACTCTTGGTGTGCTTATTTGTCTTTGTTAAAATTAAACAATGCTTCTGCAGCTGTATTTAGAGACATATCATTAGGGAATTTTGAGAGAGGAAAACACTGGTCATCAAAAGCATGGAAGGGAAGTACAGTGTTTTCCTTTTTGTTATTTGTGTATTTATTTATTACCTCTGAGTTGCAGCATCTAGCATTCAGTAATCTTCCACACAGTTTTTTTTCATTTAATAATAGCAAAAATTCAATAAGTTAGACAAAATATACCTATTTTATAGAACATCTCCTTCAATCACATTTCCCTTAGACACTGTATTATCTATCTATCTATCTATCTATCTATCTATCTATCTATCTATCTATCTATCTATCTATCTAATAGTACTAGGGTGTTGTACCGTGTTAGCCATTATGAATGTAGAGAAAAGCCAAGCAAAATGACACCTTTTATTGGCTAACTAGAAAGATTACAATATGCAAAGCTTTCGAGGCAACTCAGGGCCCCTTCTTCAGGCAAGATGTAATACAGAAACTGAAGTTTCCTATGTTTATATACACACTCTAGGACAAGAAACAACATTGGTAAATCTTTAAATGAGAGATTTTGTATGTAAAAAATTAATAGATTCATTCAGGCTAGGGTTAATTAACTAATTAATTAACCCTAGCCTGAATGAATCTATTAATTTTTTACATACAAAATCTCTCATTTAAAGATTTACCAGTGTTGTTTCTTGTCCTAGAGTGTGTATATAAACATAGGAAACTTCAGTTTCTGTATTACATCTTGCCTGAAGAAGGGGCCTGAGTTGCCTCGAAAGCTTGCATATTGTAATCTTTCTAGTTAGCCAATAAAAGGTGTCATTTTGCTTGGCTTTTCTCTATCTATCTAATGAAACTTTATTTTGTACAGTCACTTCATACCATTTATCCTGATAATAGAGCTGACAGACCAAGCTATCCTATCCTCAGCAGTTTCATCTAACTCCTCCTGGAGAACACCTAGACACTTCCAGACCATTCAAGAGAAATAGTCCCTCAAGTGCATGCTGGGTTTGCCCCTTGGTCTTCTTCCAGTGGGCAATACTCGTTACAATATTTTAACTCTGACTAAGCCACATGGTGCTGCCATTTGAACTCATAACCCATGAGATGAACGATGAAAATCAGGTATAATGTCTTTCAGGTGACAAGCAGAAGAGCCACAGGACCTGGGCAGTGTTTTCTATACTATCATTCACTGTGTGGACAGCATGTCCTAAAAGCAGACACCATTAATTAGGAGCTCAACAATGGCTGTATATACTGGGATGAGGTTCTTAAAGGGTAAGGGCATTTTCATAATGGCTGAAAACAGGATTGAAACACGGTCAAAATCTCCAAATGCGTGAATGAACAGTTGCTGCTCATAAACTGTAGAAAACTGTTATTTGTGATAAAATGATCATGCTCAAAAGAGCAAAAGAGAGAGAATGGCACCGTAGAAAAGCATATAATGTTTCTGCAAGGTCCTAGAGGAAAAACAACCCAGCGTATGCTTTGGAGCCTGGTCATCTACTTGGCTTGAGATAGAGAGCACAAATTCCACTGACCCTAGCTGGGGAAGTCAGAATTGTATTGTTGTTTTAAGCAAGAGGGCCAGGAGGAAGGAAAGAAGAGCAGTCATTGCCCTCCACCAGTTCAGTGGAAGCACTCCGTCCCCGACTAAGAGTGGTGGAACTGTGTTTTATATTTAAGGTATGTAGATTAGAAGCTGCATGAGGGACCTGTGTCAGTAGAGAAAGCTCTGTCATGATATCTCATACACAATGAATGACACCAGACCTTACCAGAGAAGTGAATGTAGCAGAAAGTTTAAATCTATTAAAGTCCAAAAAGTATTTGTAGTGATGGCACATGGTCATGGAAAAGAAAGGCTTGAAAGAAAGAGAAACCAGGAATGACAAGAAAGTACTTTGGAGTGGTGCTTGGTAGGCAGACATATGAATGAGTCACAGTGCCTGAGAGAAAGAGGCAGAGCCTTTTTTTTGAAGTCCTCAGATGGTCAGCATGATGTTTAGTAATTTTGCCCTTTACTGGGTACTTTGTCTTCCTTATTTGTGCCTCTCCCCTATGTATTCCATTTAATAGAACAAATTCACTGTTTGACACATCTTTATGGGTGTGGAGAGATACAAAGAGAGTGCTTTCCTGTTACAGACCATAGAAAGCAATAAACAGAAGCATTATGGGAAAAGTAATGGAACTCTAATTTGAGCACACTTGCGTGGATATAAGGCCAATGCAATGCCAGGTAAGTAATAGACATTTCTTACTGCATATGGAAAGAACGGAATCAAAATCTCTTGTGTTTGCAGGTGAGCACAGAGACTTAGCTATGCTTTTTTCACAGTTTTAACTTTTCCTTGCTATGGTTTAATTCTTCTGTGTGTGTGTATGTCAACTCCTTTTGTATGTTGTTAAGAGTTTTCTCTGAGTCACAGTGTTGCCTGGTTTGTATTATCTGTGATCCTGTCAAGTTGCTTTGGTATGTGCTTTCTGTGACAAGTGCGATATTAAATAATGATTGATTGACTGAAAAATGAGCTGCCCTCAATCCCTTCAACAGTTTTAGATTTTATTCAGTAAGGCATCCCCTATGAAAAACTCAAAGCAACTTCTACTAAGTTCTAAATTCTGAGTGAAGGTACTACACAGGTAAAGCAGACAAAAAACAGATGTATAGCTTAACCCTGTCCTTTAGGATTCCAAATGTTAGATTTCTTAGTTCAAAATGAACCAGGCTATTTTTTATTTCAGTTTAATCACTTTAGTTTATCCTTACTTGCTTTGTAAAGTCTTCTTCTTCTTTTTCTTTTGGCTGCTCCCATTAGGGGTTGCCACAGCAAATCATCTTCTTTCGTATCTTTCTGTCCTCTGCATCTTGTTCTTTTACACCCATCACCTGCATGTCCTCTCTCACCACATCCATAAACCTTCGCTTAGGCCTTCCTCTTTACCTCTTCCCTGGCAGCTCTATCCTTAGCATCCTTCTCCCAATATACCCAGCATCTCTCCTCTGTACATGTCCAAATCAACGCAATCTTGCCTCTCTGACTTTATCCCCCAACCGTCCAACTTGAGCTGACCCTCTAATGTACTATTTTCTAATCCTATCCATCCTTGTCACACCCAATGCAAATCTTAGCATCTTTAACTTTGCCACCTCCAGCTCTGTCTCCTGCTTTCTGGTCACTGCCACCGTCTCCAACCCATATAACATAGCTGGTCTCACTACTGTCCTGTAGACCTTCCCTTTCACTCTTGCTGATACCCGTCTGCTACAAATTACTCCTGACACTCTTCTCCACCCATTCCACCCTGCCTGCACTCTCTTTTCCCATTACTCTGTACTGTTGATCCCAAGTATTTAAACTCATCCACCTTCACCAACTCTACTCCCTGCATCCTCACCATTCCACTGACCTCCCTCTCATTTACACACATGTATTCTGTCTTGTTCCTACACACTTTCAGTCCTCTTTTCTCTAGAGCATATCTACACCTCTCCAGGGTCTCCTCAACCTGCTCCCTACTATCCCTACAGATCACAATATCATCAGCAAACATCATAGTCCACGGGGACTCCTGTCTAATCTCGTCTGTCAACCTGTCCATCACCATTGCAAATAAGAATGGGCTCAGAGCCGATCCCTGATGTAATCCCACCTCCAACTTGAATGCATCTGTCACTCCTACTGCAGACCTCACCACTGTCACACTTCCCTCGTACATATCCTGTACAACTCTTAATTACTTCTCTACCACTCCTGACTTCCTCATACAATACCACAGCTCCTCTCGAGGCACCCTGTCATATGCTTTATCCAGGTCCACAAAGACGCAATGCAACTCCTTCTGGCCTTCTCTAAACTTCTCCATCAACATCCTCAAAGCAAACATTGCATCTGTGGTGCTCTTCTTGGCATGAAATAATACTGCTGCTCACTAATTATCACCTCACTTCTTAACCTAGCTTCCACTACTCTTTCCCATAACTTCATCAATTTTATTCCCCTGTAGTTACTGCAGTCCTGCACATCCCCCTTATTCTTAAATATCGGCACCATCAAACAATCTGGTTAAAAACTCCACTGCCATCTCTCCTAAACATCTCCATGCTTCCATAGGTGTGTCATCTAGACCAACTGCCTTTCCATTTTTCATCCTCTTCATAGTTGTCCTTACTTCCTCCTTGCTAATCCATTGCACTTCCTGATTCACTATCTTCACATCTTCCAACCTCTTCTCTCTCTCTCGTTCTCTTCATTCATCAGCCTCTCAAAGTACTCTTTCCATCTGCTCAACACACTCTCCTCGCTTGTGAGTACGTTTCCATCTTTATCCTTTATCACCCTAACCTGCTGCACATCTTTCCCAGCTCAGTCCCTCTGTCTAGCCAATCAGTGCAGGTCCTTTTCCCCCTCGTTAGTGTCCAACCTCTCATACAAATCATCATACGCCCTTTCTTTAGCCTTCACCACTTCTCTCTTCACCTTGCGCCTTATCTCCTTGTACTCTTGTCTATTTTATGCATCTCTCTGACTATTCCATTTCTTCTTTGCCACCCTCTTCCTCTGTATACTCTCCTGTATTTCTTCATTCCACCACCAGGTTTCCTTTTCCTCCTTCTTCTTTCCAAATTGTTACGCCAAGCACCCTTCTTGCTGTCAACCTTACTACATCTGCTGTAGTTTCCCAGCTGTCTGGTAACTCTTCACTGCCACCCAGTGCTTGTCTCACCTCCTCCCTAAACTCAACCTTGCAGTTTTTCTTTTTCAACTTCCACCATTTGATCCTTGGCTCTGCCCTCACTCTCTTCCTCTTCTTGATCTCCAACGTCATCTTACAGACCACCATCCTATGCTGCTTAACTACACCTTCCCCTGCCACCACTTTGTAGTCTTCAGTCTCCTTCAGATCAACTCTTCTGCATAGGATGTAATCTACCTGTGTACATCTTCCTCCAGTCTTGTACGTAACCCTATGTTCCTCCCTCTTCTTATAATACATATTCACCACAGCCATGTCCATCTTTTTGTCAAAATCCACTATCCTCTGACTTTCTTCAATCCTCTCCTTGACACCATACCTACCCATCACCTCCTCGTCTTCTCTGTTCCCTTCACCAACATGCCCATTGAAATCCACTCCAATTACCACTTTCTGTCCCTTGGGTACACTGTTCATCACTTTATCCAAATCACTCCAAAATCTTCTTTCTCACCCATCGCACACCCAACTTGCGGTGCATATGCACTAACAACATTCATCATCACACCTCCAATTTCCAGCTTCATAATCATTACTCTGCCTGACGCTCTTTTCATCTCCAAAACACTCTTGACATGCTGTTCCTTCAGAATAACCCCTACCCCATTTCTCCTCCCATCCACACCATGATAGAACAATTTGAATCCACCTCCGATCCACCTGGCTTTACTCCCCTTCCATTTAGTCTATTGCACGCACAATATATCAACCTTTCTTCTCTCCAACATATCTGCTAACTCTCTCCCCTTACCAGTCATACTGCCAACATTCAAAAAGTACTTAATGAGATTTAGCAAAATGCAGTTTGATTACATGAAATGGGAAGGGACCAGAAGGTCCAATCTTTATTGTCAGGGAAATGCAGAAAAAAAACATCTGATGAGGGGAAAGAATGCATTTGTAGATCTGCTCAGAACACGCACGTGAACGCATCATGGTTGCCACGCGTTCCCAGCGTTCATTTGATGCATCCTCTGAGCAGGTCCTCAGTAATTAACGTGATGCGTGCGCAAGTTGCAGTACCAGCAAAAAGTCGGGGGGTTAGGCGCAGTATGATAAAGTCGAAATGTGACGTCTCTGTTTACTATCTACCTGTGACAGAAAGCCGCTTTGAGGATCCTACAGGATCGATGTGAGTGCTCGATGTTTGATGAATGGTTCGATGTGGTGATGCAAAATGCTGACACACAAATGTATTCATGGTGCTTTTATATTCAAGCGTCACATATTCCCCAGCGTAATGACACGATACATTTTAAGTCTTACATCCCATCTTCTGTGCTGTCTTTCTTTTTTGCACCTTCACAACAACATCAGAATGTACGGCAGCGTATTTGAGCCATAGAGAAAAACATTAAGAACATGGCGAAAAAGGTATACTTTGTGATTAAAGTGGAAATTTCTGCTTTAATCTTGAAATGTCCACTTTAACCTCGTAGTTTACTTTATCATTAAAGCAGACCATTGTAAACGTCATCTTAAAACTGACCCAGCTGTTAATCGTTACATGCTGACAGCAGCGGCAAGAAGCAATAGACCACCACACCGAACACATTAAATTTATGATATTCCAACTCTCTGCACATTTAGAATCCTTAGATTTATACTTGATATCGCTTTCATGATGAAATGCATTAAAGAATGTATGTTGATTTTACAGATAAATTGTTAACTTCATTTAAATAATGAATACTGTTAATAATTACACATATGAGGGTGGCACGGTGGCAGAGCAGTAGTTGTGTTACCTGCCTGGAGTTGCATGTTTCCCTGGTGGGTTTCCACAGTGTGCTCCAGTTTCCTTCCAGATTTGGGTATTTGGTAACACTAAAATGACGCTAATGTATGTATGTGCTTGTATTCACCTTGTGATGAGCTGATGCCCCATCCAGGGATTGTTTCTGCCTCGTGCACAATGCAAGCTAGAATGGGTGCATCCCTGATTAAGGGATTTAATCAATAAACGTCCATCCTTTTCAGAGATATTGTGGCAAGGTGTCCTCAGAATTTAATGGGTGTTTCAGGCAATACACAACACAGCAAAGCTGAACCTGTTCTCCCCGTGATGATATCTCGTACTGCCACCTGGTGAAATCTTCCAGATTTACGCAAAGTATGCGCGCAAGTATAAACAGTACAACACTTGCGTTGCAGTAGCGTCTGCTGAAGCATGCGTCACGTCGCGTGAAGTACATATAAACTTGGCCTTAGTGTCTACCGTAATGTCAATGTATGAGAAGGCACAAACAGTGCTCAAGACAGCAGACCAGATGGTGAACATTAAGAAGTGAAGGCAAAACTGCACCAGGTACCCATTATGAGCTCATTGCTTTTTTTGATAGTTGTTGAAAGTGGTGACCAGAAGACAATTGCCATGGTGCTCCTGTATGCCAGTGACTGTGTACTGATGGCCAAAAGTGAAGTTGAACTGAGGAAGAAAATGCTAAAATGGAAAACTAGTTTAAAAGTGACAGGTGTTGTGATTCAATAATCTTTGTGTAATTTTTTAAACCATAAAAAATGTTCTATAGGTGTAATTCAATAAATCATTACTTTGGATTTAGAAACAAAAACAGCCAAGTTATTTTTTTTAAAACGTCTTGATTTGACATTTTCTAGGACTCCACTTTTTCCTACTGAAGTCACCTTTTTGTGTTTCCACTTCTATAACTTGACGGCAGGTTGCTGGGGCATTTCCCTGGAAACCATATATAATTACATCATCATCACAACAATATATAAACCTATGTTGCTGGAGCTTCTGCATCGTAATTTGCAGAAATTCTGGATAGCAGAGTAGCATTTGTAATTAGTGATTCCTTGGCTAAAAAAGATGGTTGCTCTTCTGATTTTGACCAATGCCTGTTATCTGACTGTGTTTCATCTTCTGGTCCTTGGTGATGGTCCAAGGTGATGGTTAAAGGTGAAGAGTCAGAAATCATGGAAAAGATGGGTGCATGGCCATGTGGCTTATGTGGTAAACGTGTTGGGAGAAACTCAACCTACTGCATTAGTTGTTTGGAAATGGGTGTATAAAAGATATGTAATGGGTAGTCTGCAGTCAGTAAGTACAGCCTTTGTTTTTAGAAAGTGTGTGAGTAGCGTGCAAAATGCTGGTGTAGTACAGTAGGTGTATATTTAGATATCAGCTGTGGAGTTGTTTTGGGGAAAGTAGGGACTTTCTGCCACATTTGTGACATGTTGAGTGCAGATGGATGTATGGACACAATAGTAAGGGTGAGAGATGCATGGAAGAAATTGTGAGAGGTGTTCCCACAGTTTGATTTCTAATGGGCACATTTTTTGAAAGCTGTGTGAGGAATAATATTCTGTATGAAAGTAACACACAGCCATTGAAAGAGAACTATGAAGCAAAGCTGAAAAGAACAATAATTAGGTGAGTGTATGGAGTGTCATGGAATGAGAGAAAGATAAATGCTTCAATGGAGAAAAAGATGAATGCTTGAATGACGAGTCTGGTGGTGATGGGTTTTGTGCTGTAGAGAAACCAACTGAGATGGTTTGAACTGAAAGGCAGAGGATGATTGGGTAATGAGGGGCACCATAATTGAGGGTGGAGGGTGTGAGGCTGAGAGTGAAGTTGAAGGTGGTATGAAATGATATAATCAAGAATGGATCTCGGCTCAACATGTGGCCAGAACTGTGGAGAGTGGGGAAAAAAGATTTGGGACGCAACTGCCTAAATTGTGTAATCCCAGAAACTGGTGATGCTAGTGGTGTTTATTTGTAATATCACTCACTAGGAGATTCATTGCATCCTTTTGTACAGAACAGAACACATGTGTTCATTCTACATGAGTCAAATGTGAAGTCAAAATCAGGGCTTTCATAAAGTAGATCCTTGTTGCCTTCGGACCATATAAGTGATATCTGACTCCACATCTAATGGAATAACTGTAGATTGGAAAAATAAGTGTTGAAATACAACAAAACAGTTTAAAATTCATCACATGATAATGTGATGATTCGATCCATTAGTCATTGAATGTTTGTTATATTGTGCCTCTTCAAAGGGCAAAAGAGCACATCACTAATGTGGTTTACAAAACACAATACTAAAATGTAATGTAGCAAGCTAAATACACAATCATACAATTCATCATACATTACAAGGAAACAGGGGAGTCACCATAAGTAACAATGTATTAAAGGCACCTGGGAGGAGATTTACAGTATACAATGACAATTGACAGTAACTGAAAGTGGTGGTGAGAGAGAGAGAAATTTTAGAAATGGCCAAGACATCCTTTGCAGAGTGGGAAACATTTAGAAAGACTAACTCTTCTCGTAATACAGGATTGTTTTCTTTTTTGTGTTATATTTTTGGCTTTTTTCATCCCTTCCCTTTGAGTATATATGAATAACTTGCATAAGTATAGGAATCTTAGGACCTTCAGCTGCAGCTGAAGTAAACGGATGAAAACGTGTCATGGCTGATAATGGCACCATGTCAGACAAATGCACTGTAATCAAACTGAAATGTTTGTTATAAAAGGCAAAGACTTGGCAAGTTGTGATTCTAGGAGGCAGGGCACATTGCTGCCATCTAGTGGCATTATTTAGTAATTTAAAGTGCTCCTTTTACTGTTCCCGTCTGCCTTTTGAAATAATTTATGATTAATTAAAGTAATGTACAAATAAATTATTATTACAAAATGTTGTAACATTGGCATTTTTTATAATATTATCTAATAAATCATCCAAATAAATAATTTCATTATTTGTTTTCTCTAATATCCTTTGCTGAATTTATAAAACAAAAAAAGAAAAGTTGTTGATTCCATGCTCTCCTCTGCCTCACTGTAAGACCACAACCAAGCCAGTTGACTTTAGGTAACCTAATAATTACCACGTAGCTGGAACATCTAAGTCACATCAGCCAAATGTAAAAAAAAGGGTAAACACTTGAGATCTGATGTGGCTAGAAAGAGACAATGCAAACTAAAATCAAAAACAAAATTGCATACGATTGTTCGTGCCTGTATTGAGTTACAATGATTGCATGGTGGCTAATGCTGCTGTCATCTTGGAGACCCTAGGATCAATCCAGACCCTGCCACTGTCAGTGAGGAGTTTTGCACACATATCTTTGTGTGTTGTCTCCCACCCATAAAGACTTAAGTGATAACTTTATCTTGACCCTGCATGTGTGTTTGTGTGCCAAGAACTGGCACAGGGTGGGCTCCTACCCTGCACCTGATGTTTCCAGGATAGACTGCTACTACTCCATAATGGGAATGATGGAATTAAAAATAAACGGGAAAAAAGAAAATTATTCATAAACAACATCATATTAGCATTCTATAAAATTTAAAACTAATGTTTACTGTGATGAGTTAAAAAATCAGAGATTTAGTCTTTTATTAAGTCCTGAAGTAAACTTTTGGAAAACACAGCACTGAAATTCTGCACCTGGCAAAGACAGCCTTAATTACTAGTTTGTGCAAATTAAAGCTGTTTAAAATCATGCTGTCTTGAACGTTTTGAAAAACTTCTGGAGAAACTTTTTAATATCAAATCCTGACACTGATGAACAATCTGTCTAATGCTATTTTCCATGTGCACATCTTTCTTGATGAAAGTACATTTTAAGTGAATTATTTTGAAGTAATATTACTCTTGTTTGTTGCTCAAAGTTCTTTTTGATAGATCTCACCATG
This sequence comes from Erpetoichthys calabaricus, assembly GCF_900747795.2. NCBI lineage: Eukaryota > Metazoa > Chordata > Cladistia > Polypteriformes > Polypteridae > Erpetoichthys > Erpetoichthys calabaricus. The sequence goes on along the minus strand of NC_041395.2, from coordinate 142,421,232 downwards.
GGAATAAAGACTGACTGATTGAAGCATTTGCTGATTAAAAGCATTGTTTATTCCTCCATTCATTATCAAACCCAAGTAAGTTAATTTAGGGTTGAAGTGCATTTCAGTAGTATCTGTTGCAAGTCTTGCAGGATGGCAGTCCATCACTGGACTCACAATCAACCGTACCAAGGCCGACATATGGACGTTAGCATACCCTTTCAAATGTTTTGCTTTGTGTAGATCAGTACTGTTGATAGGTGTGATTATATAAAGTTGAACCGCTTAATATATTTGTTTATATTCAGTAGTGCATTTCATATTAAATGCGGCTCAATGTCCTTTACAAAAAATAGCAATATATACATTATAGAGCATGCAACCTCAGACTGGTGGGATGGTTCAGCTTTTAGCACTGCATTGACCCAACGCCAATACAACAATTGGAGTGACTTTGGGACAAGTCTCTGACTGAGGCCCATTCAAAGCCCAGACTTAAACTCCGTAGAACATCTGTGGGAGAGACCTGGCGATGACAGCTTATAGATGCCTGCCATTCAGCCTAATGAACCTGGAGAGGCTCTGCCAGAAAGAATGGAATAAACTGCCCAAATCCAGATGTGTAAAGCTTAAAGAGACGTGAAGATCTGAATCTGTAATTGCTACTAAATGGGTTTCTACAAAGGACTGAGTTAATGGTCTACATACATATATGGAAAAGTTTCTGAATATACTGTATACATTGCTGGTGAAAAGTTTTCAAATACCACAGTTTTTCCAGTTTTTATTGAAATTTAAGCAGTTCAAGTCCAGTAAATAACCTGAACTGTGTCACAATCTTTTTGAATATTAATAAACTCTCTGTGTGTATAAAAGCAATAGTGTTGCTACATCCTCTGAATCACCATTTGGATATTATTGCACTGTATATTACTTTTATATTAGTGAGAAAAATTGAGTTATCAATGCAAAACAGACAGATCAGGTCTTTTAGAGAAATTGCAAAGAAAGCCAAAGTTTCCTACACCATCAAAAGAACCATAGAAACTGGAGGAACAGCTCTGACAGATCTAAAGCCACAACAGAATCAGAAGACAAGGTTCTGACTGTCAATAGCCTGCATGAGGTCATTTTAGTTTGCATTACTTTATTTTTGCTTAAACCATTAAAAAGTACACTAACAATTTATGATGTTCTTCTGCCTCCCCTCAGTAAATATATATATATATATATATATATATATATATATATATATATATATATATATATATAGTCACACACGTGCAAGTAGGAGGCAGCTAAAGGGCCTGAATAATTGTAATTCCTCAACAGACCAGGGGGTGGCGGAGTGCACTGACTGTCTTTCTCAGTTCCTTGCAGACCATTCTCGACAAATCCCACCAGGTTCTGGCGCCTCTGATGACTTCCGGTCCCGATCACATCACTTCTGTTTCCCCCCCAATTGATGACGCCACTTTCCGGTCCCGGGCTAATGGGGAACCCAATGATGATGTCACTTCCGGTGCTGGGGCAATGATAATAATGTCACTTCCTGTGCTGGACTTTAAAGCTACCATCTTGCCTCCAAGCAATCAGTTCTGTCTTGGACTCAGATCAGTGAACATCTCTGTTCAATTTCAAACCTATTTTGCAGCTTTGGAACAATATATGGCTGGCTGCCCCTAACCTTTATGATGTCTTTGTCTCATCCTTATCACAATATATATATAGAGAGAGAAAGAGAGAGAGAGACAGATCCTAGTAGGATGTCACAACAAGAATGATAAAATAGTATTAAAAATAAACAGAGTAACTGAAAAGTTGCTAACATCATTACCCATTTGTCCTACAAATGACTACATAACATAGTTATTCCAAATGGTGATCTGTTCTCTATGATTTCTGGAAAAGTTTTATAATGGTGCAGTGATTCATGATGCCACAGGAGGATCCCAAGAAAGAAACAGAGAACAGGTTAATAAGTAATGATTCAGATATTCATTTGCTGTAACTGTTTTAAAATTCCTTTTTCTGAAAGTTGACTTAAAAAATATTATAAATATGTATAATATTGTCTGAAACAGATTCAGTGAAGATTATTTTTTACTAAGGGACATATTTAACAAATACAATTTTCAGTTCATTTGAATAAAAAGCCTAGTTTATTTAGGAGTTCACAAGGTCTAGTACATTGTCAGTTGTACAATTTGAGGCGTCAGGTGTATTCTCCTCTCTTACTATGTGTAGAAGCAGCAAAAAGTCTTTTTCAAGTACCTTAGATTGCTAATTGCAGCAAATGTTGTTTACTGTAACATTCAGCATAAAAGTTACAATGTTCCTGTGTTTGCTGAAAACAGATGGATCCTTTTTTTGTAAAGTCCAGGATATGACCATCAGGAAAGCAGGAGCATATGTTCTGTTTTCTGAAAGCATTTGTGAAATTCATGTTTCCTAACAATATTGTCTCATTTGATTAAAATGTTGGGTGAGCTTGCTGGGAATGTAGGGAAGCTGAGAATCACATATACTATACCTTAGGTGGTTGAAAAATGGACCCTCAGTTTCTCCTTACACTGCTGATATTTCCAAACTCTGTCATGGATAGACTCAGGGTAAAGCTGATGTCCCATGGCCTGTATCATCAGTTGCTTCAGTATCTAGATTTCTGCCTTTGGTATTGCTGGTTCTTCTACTTTCACATCACCCCAAGACCAAGAGAAAGAATCTGTACAGACTAAGGCTGAGGCTTTCTGTTTCTACAGTTGGGTTTGGAAGTTGATGAGTTGGTGAGTTGACTATTCTAGAGCTCTAAATAATGCTTTCCACACATGTATGTGTGTTAAATAATATGCCTTCACTCATCAAGCTAACCTGCCTTCTGTTTTTCAAGTGTAATGATTTTTTTCATTTTAATATATAAGAAAAAGGGTACTCTGTACAAAAGAACACAAGCAATCAATTAAAAGAAAAAACAGATGACTTAAATATCCAAATGAAACACGCATTGTTTGCTGTTCTCACAATATGGGTGACCTAAGAGAGTTATAATTTTGGCATAGCACCACCATATAGTATATACAGTAATCCCTCACTATATCGCGCTTCGCCTTTCGCGGCTTCACTCCATCGCGGATTTTATATGTAAGCATATTTAAATATATATCGCAGATTTTTTGCTGGTTCGCGGATTTCTGCGGACAATGGGTCTTTTAATTTCTGGTACATGCTTCCTCAGTTGGTTTGCCCAGTTGATTTCATACAAGAGACTCTATTGGCAGATGGCTGAGAAGCTACCCAACTTACTTTTCTTTCTCTCTCTCTTGCGCTGACATTCTCTGATCCTGACGTAGGGGGATTGAGCAGGGGAGCTGTTCGCACACCTAGACGATACGGACGCTCGTCTAAAAATGCTGAAAGGTTATCTTCACGTTGCTCCCTTCTGTGCAGCTGCTTCGTGAAGCGACGTGCTGCACGGTGCTTCGCATACTTAAAAGCTCGAAGGGCACGTATTGATTTTTGATTGTTTGTTTTTCTCTGCTCCTGACGGAGGGGGTGTGAGCTGCTGCCTTCAACAGCTTTGTGCCGCGGTGCTTCGCATACTTAAAAGCCAAACAGCCCTATTGATTTTTAACTGTTTGCTTTGTTCTCTCTCTCTCTCTCTCTCTCTCTCTCTCTCTCTCTCTCTGATGCGCACTCCTTTGAAGAGGAAGATATGTTTGCATTCTTTTAATTGTGAGACGGAACTGTCATCTCTGTCTTGTCATGGAGCACAGTTTAAACTTTTGAAAAAGAGACAAATGTTTGTTTGCAGTGTTTGAATAAAGTTCCTGTCTCTCTACAACCTCCTGTGTTTCTGCGCAAATCTGTGACCCAAGCATGACAATAAAAAAATAACCATATAAACATATGGTTTCTACTTCGCGGATTTTCACTTTTCGCGGGGGGTTCTGGAACGCAACCCCCACGATGGAGGAGGGATTACTGTATTGTAAAACTGTATACAAACGTTCCTGGAATCCCTCAGTAGCAAACGAGGGGGGTGGGTGTAAGGGTGTAGCTATTAACAATGCTGCTAGGTATCATATGCCTATAGTCTCGTTAATCAGTCTGCCAAGTAGCATTATGCTGAGTTGGTTGAGTACAGGGTACGTATTTCTGACATTCATTCCTCAATCACTTCTCAAAGCTGAGTAAAAGCACATCAGGTCATGGCGAACGTTAAAACAATGACGATTGTGTTTTTACAAATCAGCTAACTTGTTAATAAAGAGTTTCTTTGTGAAAAGACTGTAATCAGCAACATTACACTGAATTGGTTACATATCTGTGGGAAAGGATCAGGAAAAAATATCTGGAACTTTAGTGCACACAAGACTGCATTTTGCACCATGACAGAGCTCCTGCACACAACTGTGTTTTAAGTTGGTTTATGACCAAAAATAATGTAGTTGTTGCTTTTCACATCCTAAATTCATTTAGTCTCACTCCCTGTGACTTTTTTGTTCCAGAAATGAAAATTGAAACTGACAGGAAGATGATTTTCTATGATGTTAGAAGTTCAGAAAAAAATTTCTAGACACAGTAACAAAAGATGAGTATAGAAAATGTTTCCAGGAATGGAAGAAGTACCAGACAAATGTATCTCAAGGAGGATAATTTGACAGTGACTAAAATGGAATTGCTGTAGGTTTTACATTAAAGTTATTTTTTTAACAATTCCAGGAATTTTTGGGGCCCCACTTTGTGTGTGTATATTGTGATGAGGCCAAGAATGTGTCGAAACAGAGGAGTGAGAAGCGAAGAATAGTTGGGACACAGTCAGGTCGTCCCTTTTAATCTTGGACTTTTCTTCTTTAAACTTAAACAAGGCCTTCTGACAACAAATGGCATAAGCCCATAGAGCAAAACACAAAAGAAAATTAGAACTCTGGTTAGCCAGCTTAACAAATAGCAGGTCTCCCGCGGAGCGCTGAACCTGTTAGATATCGGTTTCTCAGAGCTGTAGGGGGAAAATGAAATAACACACTTAGCAACTGCACCCCTCTCACCCCGATGAGTTACCACCTACCTCCAGTGAGCCAGCAAGGAGATCCTCCATTGCACATATGTGACAATATATATAATATGTGTATATACTGAATATATTGTAAATGCTGAGGGTTGAGCTGCCAGCTGTTCCTCACAGTGTGTGTGTGTGTGTGTGTATATATATATATATATATATATATATATATATATATATATATATTTTCTTTTTTTTTTTTTTTATTTCTCCTTATACAATTTCTTGTATTAGGAATTTGTTAGTTTTCGTATACCCCTTGGGGTCAGAGTGCAGGGTCAGCCATTGTACAGCGTCCCTGGAGCAATTACAGGTTAAGGGTCTTACTCAAGGGCCCAGCAGAGTAGGATCTCTTATTGGCAGTGACGGGGATTCGAACCGGAAACCTTTAGGATACCTTAGCCTCAGAGCCACCACTCTGCCCAAATGTGTATATGTATGTTTTGAAGCCCAATGGCGCTCCAGCCACCCCAACCCCGACAAAGACAGGCAGAGACATGAGTTTGCCACACAACACATGTTTATTCCTGCTTTTCTTCTTCCCCACAGCAGCACAACAAAAATAAACAGCACCAAAGCCGAGTCCTTTTCTTCTCTCTTTCTCCTCCTCCTCTCCTTTCCCAGCAAGCTTCATCTACCTCCTCCTGACTCTGGATCCTTGAGTAGTGGTGGCTGGCTCCTTTTATTAGACAACCAGAAGCACTCCAGGTGTCCAGTGACCTTCTTCTGGCAGCACTCTCGGGTGTGGTGGAAGTACTGCTAAATAGGGATCAGGAAACATCCAGGTGCCCCAAGGGGGCTGCCTTCTCGCATTCCGGGGGATATAATGTCAGCAATAAGCTCTCTCCCCCAGTCCTTCCATGATCGAGGCGTCCAGGCCAAGTCAGGGCTCCGGCAGTCCACCACAATATGTATATTGTAATAACAAAGAAAAGACAGAGTGCCAACCCCTTGCGTGACAGAGAATTACTACTACTAATAATAATAATAATAATAATAATAATAATAATAATAATAATAATGCCTTTTATTTATAGGGGCACTTTACATTAGCAATAAATCAAAGTGCAACATTTAATTTAACACATGATTACTGTCACCAGAGCCCTTAAACTGTCCCCTATGCTTACTCACGTGACAATATATATATATATATTAGAGTGGGGAGACTATATTTTATGTATTTCATTATGTTTCTCTGTTTGTTTCAACATTACATTTTGAGTGTATGTTGTATTTCCTTTTTCCTACAACATCAGTAGTTACGGTACATATATTGTAGCAAATTGGACGCATTTGTGGAAGTTGATTAAGAAGAATATACTGAACAAAATTCAATTACTACTAATATCATGAAACTTAAAGTTAATATCACATTGTTAAAAATGTTTAATCCAGTTCAGGTTTGTGACGGTCAGATCTAATGCCAGATCTTTAAAATTAGTAAATAACTCACTAATCTTTCAGATGCAATAAGAAAAGCACAGTTTACAGTGAAAAACCCATGCAGAGTTAAACAGACAACTGCCAAGCCAGAACTCAAACTGATGCTGATGATACTGTACCAAGTGCACCCCGATACTTCCTGAAACTTTTCCCGTAGTAGTATTTTCTGTTATAGTAAAAAGCATACAATTCCTATTAAACTGATTTTATACAAGTAAACCAAGAATATACCCTGGAAATATTGATTCTTACTTTCTTCCCAATCACAGTGCCACAAGGTGATAAAATCTTGTTTTGTGAATTTGTTTGGAAGTGGCATCTAATTAAAAGTCAACTTGAGACTGTGGTTGCTGGAGTTTTCCTCTGGAGTCTCTGCGGTGATTACCTGTTCTCACCACGTGGCTTGTGTGCAGGTGTTGAAGTAGCTTAACGTGTCTCATGTGATCTGATTTACTCCCGGAGGTTTTTAATCACCCTCCTGTGCTGTGACATACAATTTTATGTCCTGTGCCAAAGAGAGATTTACCATGGCTTCATATGCACAGCTTTTTTTAAGACAATAATAATGCTGTACAGTATCTATGCTGGCCATACAAGCTCATAACAAAAATAGTTTTATACCTTTGTTAAAAATACTGTGTAACCACTGTAAAATGTGCTATACAGAAGACAATTAAACTGCTAAATAAACTATTACTACTGTGCATTTTTTTATATTTAGTGGGGGCCTCCCTGGAGTTCTTTGTCACTTGCTTGTCCTCTGATTCCAATGTTGTGTCCTGTGCCTAACAGATAACCACATGGTGAAATAGAACTAAGTGGTCTGTGATAATGGATGGGTGGGGTGACTTGTATCTGTAAAGTGTCCATTACAAAAAGCCCCATGGACCATGGTTCGCAATGACAATTCTTGATTGCCAAGAATAAGTGTGCAAATCATATTGGTGAAGCTGTAACATGAGATAAGCAATCCCTTTCTTTTTCTTTCTTTCTTTCTTTCTTTCTTTCTTTCTTTCTTTCTTTCTTTTTGGATTGAGAGCAAGTATGCTCAATAGGAAATGCTGCTAGTAATCAAAGGGATTTTTGTGCACTCGACAGAGGGTTGAGTAGCATAATAATGTAAAAGTATAAAAATGTCACTAGTGTTTTAAAATAAAACATAATGAGAAAGCTGAAAGACTGCAATAAGGTATTAGAGCAAACTCAGGCAGAGGCCAGTAAATCCCACTGCAATTCCACCTCACTGACAGGTAACAGTAAAACAAAAGCTCTGTCTGATCTATAACAGCAAGAATCCAAAAATATCAGCATCTTATGAAGAATAAATTGGCAGACTCTGTGTGGCCCTGAAAAAGAAGCTTATTTTGGATTTGCTTGAAGCTTTTCTTTGGGATAAGATGAAGTGGTAATTGAAAAAGTGATCCTTGCTAAAGTAGTAAATTAAAAAAAATATATATATTAATTTTCAGTATCTGCTGATTGATTAGAGTCATCTAGTTTTTCAAGAGCTGCTGAATTTGAAGCGCACTAGTAATATTACTGAATATCTTGAGGTATCTTCTATTGAGAAACAATTTGAAGTAAAAACAAAAATTAAATGAGCATGTCATGCTGTGCCTCACTTAAAGGTGCTGTGTGATGCTATGCCCTCAATGGCAGAGACAGATTTTGCCAACTCTCGGGAGGACTTAAAGTATTGCAAATGAAATATTTTTCTAAGCAACCTTTTATGATAAATGACCATACTTTGGTAACAATTGATTTTTCGTGCATTTTATAAATGTATTACCATATTTAAAAACAAGACTGGATTGTAAGCCACAGAAAAAGATGGTCTAGAGAATCAATCTTGATGTTTCAGTGAGTGTCTCTGAGCAGAGCAGCCTTCAGGTGTATTTAGTGCCGGAAGGTACGGTGCAGTTATTTGTGAGGCTAACGTGTGAAGCTTTTGGGACATTTTTTTCACACTTCTGTAAAGAGTATTGATTTTTTTTTAATGGTTGCATGCTCCAAAGTGAAATAAATAAGGTGATTCTTCATCTGTGAATGGGTTGGCTTAGGTTTAGTTTGTAGCCATGACCTTCAGACTTCAAACTGGGTTTAGATCATTAAATGTCCATTTATAATTTACAGCTTCTATTTTATTGGGATAAAAGTGTTCTTTAAGTTTCAGTTCTTTCCTAAGCCTGACTTTTGAAGTGCTAAAGGACAATTCAAACTTAATTAAAGCAATTTTTAGCTGGAATTCAATTAAGGGTGGCTCAAAACTTGCACCGCTCTTATTCAGTGTTCACAAAAAGGCTTAGACATGTCTGTTTTAATAAAACCTCGAAATGTGGCTGGCGCTGCTGTCTGTGTAGTTGCTTTGCTGTACAAAGACTCTGACCTTAAAAAAAAAGTAGTGCTTTGAATGTGTTTCTCATTCATGATTAAAGATGCATTAAGCTTCAAGGACTATGCCAATGAATATGGAAGTACTTAAACTCAAAACACACAGAAATGATTTTCAGAATCCAAAACTTTTCATAAAAAAAATGAATACTGAATGTCAACGGAGTATGCGACTCTTGTGATCTTAAAAACGATATTACTGCATTTCAAAATTTTTTGAAGATAAACAAAAGTGACCCTACCTGGAATATTTTTTTTAAAAACAATGCATTAATGAGACATTCCATCACTGTTGGCAATGCTCATCACCTACAACCAGTTCAGTCTTTTAGGAATGAATGTGCTTATCTCAAGCTCACAAGAATAAGTAAGTGAGCCATAGTATGAAAGTACATATACTTTTAGACATTCTGGACATACAGTATTGTGTACAAGTTTTTTTTTTGTCTTTATTCTGATACTAGTCATTTAGCCCGTTACAATAACGGGCGCTAGAACAGTAGTGCATAAACATTAGTAGGAACAGTCTATATTAAATGGCAAGGGACTCTGACCTCATTCTTTTTGTTGGTCGTATTTTTCTTTCTTTCAGCCTTTTTTTTGTTGATGTTTACTTGCTGAGCTGACCGTTCTTCGTGGGCTGCTGCCGTGTATTGTGTGTCTTTAATTTTCTGTGACAGTAATACTGTCTTGTACGGCTCTATTCAATAAGGGCGCGTAGATAATTTAGTTCAAATGGTTCTGGAATATGTGAAGAGCAACAGGTGCAGATCTTTATTTATGTGCGCCTTTATTCGCTGCGCCCAATTGAGGTCGTCCTTTTGAGGCTCGCCTTTTTGTGCGCGCCCTTATTGAAGGATATCGTCTTGTACTTCTGCTGGCTTGTACGTCCGTAATATACGTCCGTAATATACCTTTAATTTTCTCTGGCGGTAATACAGGCGTGCGCGTCGGTAATATGCCTTTAATCTCCTCTGACAGTAATACTGGCTTGTATGTGGCTGTAATATGCGTCACTGTATTGTGTACCTTTAATTTCCTCTCGCAGTAATACTGGTTTGTATTTCTGTAAAACGCCTCTAACTTTCTCTGACAGTAATATCGCGCATAGCACCGTGCCCCGCGCATGCGCACTTCACCAGAAGACACCCACACACGGACACCTGAACGCACATAGGGATTTTATATATATAGATGCTGTTTCTTAGATTACACTGACGGGCCACTTCATTTGGTACACCTACAGTCTTTACAGTATATCTAATACTCTACCATGAGTGTTTGTTCGTTTGTCCAGGACTTTAAATCACTTGTAGCTTGCAAACCATTTGACCTATTAACCTGATATTTGGTACACAAATACTACACGTGACATCTACTATCCGCTTCCAGGGTGATGATTGACCTGCAAGGTTATTCCTCTTTTTATTTTGATTTTATTTTATTGCAGAATCAACTCTCGGCAGCAGCCAGCAGGGCGGCCATGTGGCGCATGTGTACGGGCACTGTTCTCATCCCTACCACCTTCGCCGTCACTACCTATACCTCTTCATATCTTAAATCATTCTTGAGGCAGATTGAAGACTTAAGTGCCAGCTTAAGTGAAAAATTAAACAAAATGTACAATGTAATTGCAACACAAACACTGACAGTTTTAACGTGAAAAGATGCTAATGAAAGAAGAGAAGAATTGTGCCGCTAGGGTGGAGAACAGAAGAGCTGCTCAGGAAGCAGCAAGCGCATCAGCCACTGAGCAAACGAATGCTAAACGTACAGAGAAAGAGGATGAAAACTAGGAATGCTCAAGTCAAGTGTATTCACTGAATGTTATTGTGCAGTGCACCATTACTGGTATCTAATAAAAGTTGGCTCCCTTATTTCCCTCCAGATGACCCTGAATCAATAATAACTTGAGTTTGAACAAGGTGTCAAATATGAGACATACTGTAGGAATGTTGATTTCAATATGACTTAAATAGCTTAGAGTCAACCACCAAGTACTCAATCAGTTTTATCCTACATAGAGTATGCTTGATTGGACTGATAGCTTCTTGCTATGGAGACATCAGTATGAGTCCATTCCTAGAACCATTCAAGAACTTTAATAGTCTTGATAGTTATGTATGATTATCCTGCTGAAAAGCCCATTCACAGATTGGTATTTCATAGTCATAAATAGATACACTTTTTGGCATCAAAGGTTCACATATCTTGTGGCATTCAACTACTGCACTGCTCTTATCGAGGGAATCACAGTGTGCACTACACTGTCATGCTACAGCTGTCAACAAGCACGATGGATTCTTGAACTCCTGAATTTTTCTTTTATCATGCTACTTCTATCAGCTTGCATCAGCAGGAACCAGAGGTTGTAAGATCATGTGATGTTTTGCACTCCTTCATTGGCCAGAATTTCTTTGAAGCCAAACCTTTTTGTTTTTTTTGCTGACAGCAGTTTTTCCAAAATTTGCAGATATCAGGGTCTTAGCCCCTTCTGTGATTTTATCGTGCGATCTTCCTAGAATAAAACATTGAATTTGACATTGAAGTTCTCCATCACTATATAAAATTGAAGAGTGGTGGGGGGTGGTGTTCTTCCTTGGAGTTTTGTGCATTGATCGGGGCAAAATCATATATGATCAATATCAAGATCAGGGGGCTTAAGCCTCTGAAGGCCCCCCACCCTCCTGGCACCACTGCTTGGGTTATCAGGTGCCATACCCCATTTGTGACAAGGGAATGAGAATAAGAAATTGTAATATTAGGAGCAATTATATATTTGATCTATATCATAGCTTTTTAGGCAGGAAAGCAGGAGCAGGCTTACCATGTATATGTAGTTAACATTTTGATTTTTTTATACTGTATGTTGTCAAGCATAGCAACTATTTGTGTGTTTTAACTTTTGATGCAATCCAAGCTAATAATCAATTAATAAAACATAAAAATCATACCTTGGTCTAATTAATATAAATAATCACCAAAGTCTTTGTCACTGGCCTGCATCACAGTACTTTGTGTAATGCCTAATAATCTATCTAATCTATCTATCTATCTATTAGATACATTTTACTTTTTCGTAAAGACCTTTGGCTCCCCTAGGCTTTTCTAAGATCTGTATAGAAGAGTTTTTGTGTTCCTGTTCTGCTAATAATGTAATCTTAGCTTAGCATTATTTATATTATCATTTTAATATCAGAATCCTTAACAACATAAAAGTAAAATATTAATGTTTTTATTTATAGTGTATAAAATATTTATATATATATATATGCGAGATGTGTGTGAGTGTGTGTGTGTGTGTGTGTGTGTGTGTGTGTACTGTGACTATTAGGGGATGCCACAGTGCTTCAACACCAGACACAGCTCAACCACAAATAGTGCCAAGATCATTTAAGCAGTAATTTATTAACAACAATAACTTTTCAGGGTTTAATCCACCAAACAATCACAAAATAGTACACAAGTCTCTTCCGTCACTGTCCCATCCTACTCTACGAGCATTGTTTAACTCGCTGTCAACTCTGGCTCACTGATGTAGTGAGATGGTTCCCTTTTATCTTGAATCTGGGAGTGCTGCCTGGAACAAGACGTTAACCTGTAGACGCACTTCCAGGTCATAGGAAAGCCACATAGGAAAATGCAAGGTCCTTTCCATAGTGCCCCCTGGCGGCACCTGAGGACTCCTACAGGGTTGTCCTTCCAGAGTCCTATCCAACTCCTATTTCGTCTTTGCTTTATGCTTAGGGTCATTGTCCTGTTGGAAGGTAAACTTTCACCCCAGCCTGAGGTCTAATGCAATCTGGAGCAAGTTTTCATTAAGGATAAGGCACTTCATACCTTCGTAGGTTTCGTACAGATGTGAGCCTTTCAGGTGCCTTTTTGCAAATGCCAAGCAGGCCTCCATATGTCTTTTACTGAGGAGAGGCTTCTGACTGGCCACCATCAGGTTCTAGGTTACCTCCCTTACTAAGGCCTTTCTTCTGCTATTGCTCAGTTTGGCCAGATGGCCAGCTGTAGGAAGAGTCATGGTTCTTCCAAACATCTTTCGTTGAATAATTATGAAGGGCACTGTGCTCTTGGGAACCTACAATGTTACAGGAATTTATTTGCAGCCTTCTCCAGATCTGTGCCTAGACACAATCCTGTTTCTTAGCTCTGTAACCAATTCCTTTGATCTCATGGCTTGGTTTGTGCTCTGTTACACATTGTCATATGGACAAGCGTGTGCCTTTTCTAATTATATCCAACCAATTGAAATGACCATAGGTGGACTAAACACAAGGTGTACAAGCATTTTAAGTGACATCAAAAAGGGTCTGAACTTTTGTCAGTATCATATTTAGTTTTTTTTTTTGTATTTAATAAATTTGCCAAAAATTGTAAAATCCTATTTTCACATTGTCATTCTGGGTTACTGAATGGTGTTTAATGAGAGTATATAGCATCCATCCATCCATTTTCCAACCCGCTGAATCCGAATATAGGGTCACGAGGGTCTGCTGGAGCCAATCCCAGCCAACACAGGGCACAAGGCAGGAAACAAACCTGGGCAGGGTGCCAACCCACCACAGGACACACACAAACACACCCACACACCAAGCACACACTAGGGCCAATTTAGAATCGCCAATCCACCATGTCTTTGGAATGTGGGAGGAAACCGGAGCGCCCGGAGGAAACCCACGCAGACACGAGGAGAACATGCAAACTCCACGCAGGGAGGACCCGGGAATCGAACCCAGGTCCCCAGATCTCCCAACTGCGAGGCAGCAGCGCTACCCACTGCGCCACCGTACCGCCCGAGTATATAACATCTCGATGAGAAATCTCTGAATATTAAACAATAATTTTAAGCATTGTTGTCCCATTTTTTAATTTTAACAACTTTGCTTTCTGGAATACCATTTCAAAGAAGTTAGTGGTACCGGTGTAATCCAAAATATCATCCCAAAAATAGGAGTTTGAAAATGGCACACTACTGATGGCAAGTGATTTGCGTGGATGGAGAAATAATCTTTGTTGTAGTTATTTTTAGACCAAACCTTTCATCAAGTGTTTGCCATGTTCCATTTGTATAGGAGAATAAAATCATTTTATAAAATTGCATGCCTTGTAATCTCTTAAAATTCATGTCAGCCAACCAGTATTTCCAAATTTTCACAGTTTTAAGCTACACATTTATGATCAAGAAATTGAGGAAATGCTTCACAATCAGGCAGTGTGGTGTAGTGGTTAACGCTTTGGACTTCAAACCCTGAAGTTGTGAGTTCAAATCCTGCTGCTGACTCTGAGCAAGTCATGTGACCTGCCTGTGCTCCAATTGGAAAACCAAAAGAAATGTAAACAATTGTGTCATAAATGTTGTAAGTTGCTTTGGATAAAGGTGTCAGACAAATAACTAATTGTAAATTTGAAATTCAAGTTAGTAATCTAATATATTAAAAGGTGTGCATGAATAGTTAAGTTCCAAAATGTTGCACTTTTATTTAAGTAAGATCCCATTGCTGTTATAAGGCATAAGTTACTGTATCATAGATGTGTTACTTCAGCCTTTATATGTTGAATTATGTTCATGTGCTGGCAGCAGACAATTGTATTTCTCTCTTTGAACTGAGCACCCATTACTTAATTAAATTTCAAACCAGATTTTTTTTTTCCAGTATTCACTCACTGCTTCATGTAAAATGCAGTTTGTTTGTTTGTTTGTTTAGGATGCTTGCCAATGTTTAATATGATAAATGGAAAATAAGGATATGAATGGTCTATTTAGACTGACTGAAAGTAATTAATAAGACACATTTTTTCAGTGACTATAAATCCCATTACTGTCATTCAGTGCTTCAGGGCTGGAAACTTTGACTAGCTTTAAAACAGAAATGATTATTCATAATTCTCTCTTTGTCTACTTTATTAATCACTTTAGAAGACAAAAGTATGAGCAGACACTTAATTTTGGGCATATTAAATTGTACACATATGCTAAACAGTCAGCAGTTGCACTTGCAGTAATTAAAGAGTTTGCCAGGACCAGGGGACCCGCTGAGGAGTGGATAGAGCAGGAATAGTGTGGAATGGCAAGTTTGCAACTTAACAGTCAGGGCCCCATTTTGGAGTAATTGGGGCAAGACGCACTTGCATGTAATGGTACAGTTTGTCTCAATTGCTTCATTGGCTTTCTGTGGTGCATGATTGAAGCACTGCACCTACGGTGGCATTTAAGGGGGAGTCAGCATGATAAAAGGGGAAAGAAAAATGAGACAGTGCAAAGATCAGAGAGTCTGGGACAAATGAGTAAGAGAGAACGATCGGGAGTAAGAAAGAAAGATGGAGGTTGATAGAGGGGATGACAGAGGCAGCAGATGTGTAAGCAGTGTGCAGGTGGACGGAGGCAGGCAGCTGGGAAGAAGAGCCCCAAGGGGAGCTTAGTTTGGATGTTCAAAGGGGGCTGAATAGGGTCGACACAGCTGAATATTGACGGGGAGTTGGAGTGATCCAATGCCTTACACTGGGCTCTTGTGTAAGTCTAAGGAGAGGCAGTGGGAGACAAAGAGAGCAAGGCATGGTCTGTAGTGGCATGGCAGATGCACTGAAGGAGGCAGTCATGTCAAGAGCCTGGATTGTTGGGGTGGCCGAGCCTATCAGAAAACACCCCAGTACTCAGATGTTCCTATGAAATGAAAGACATACTGTACCACTGTTATCTTTTTGGTTGAAAGTAAATTATTATGCAGGCCTAGAGGGGTTCCCAAACTTTTTCATATGACTGTACATATACACTGTAAATATAGTTAGTGCCACAGTATATTCACTGTGTATACAGGCCTGTGAAAAAGTAAGTACAGTCTATGGAAATTAGGAAGTTTTTTGCATTATTTGAAGAAGCAAACATTAGCTCTTCATGCCTACAGATAAAGGTGATTTTTTTACTTAAACAAACAACTCATAAAACTGCCATGGTGTATTTATTTTCTTAATCTAAATTAACAAAAGTGCATATTTGTCATGTGGAAAACATAAGTACACCCCTACATTTAACACCACTTTTAAATTTATAAGAGAATTAGAATCTTGTGTTCCAGATTAGGTGTCAATGATTAGAACCTCTTTTGGGAGTACTGTATGCAGGTGGAACCTTTCTTATTTAAACCACAGATATCAAGGGTCAGATGTCCTCTTTGCTATGGACATGTGTGGTGTCATGACGTCAAGATCAATAGAGCTCTGTGAGGCACATGTTTGGAGAGAAGGTTGCACATACCTAGGAGCCTGGACAGGGATTTAAAAAAATAGCCTAATTATTTGAACTTAATCCTTCCATTGTAAGGAAAGCCATCTGATAATTTGTCCAGGACTGGTTGGCCTAGCAAATTCAACCCAAGAGATGACCATTTGATACTAAAGGAAGTCTCCAAGAACCCCAGCATTTTTTTTGCTGGATCTGCAGCTATCGCTTGCAAAATTTATGAATCTACAATCAGACAGAGATTGCACAAATTTGACCTTCATACGAAGATTTCCAGAAGAAAAAAAGCCTGTTCTGTCCAAAAATAATAATAATAATAATAATAATTAGAGCAACCCTACAGGAGACTAGACCTTCTGAAACATTGTGCTGTGGACTGATGAATCTAAGATCAAGGTGTTTGGCTACAGTAATAGTAGACATGTTTATAACAGGAGAGGCCTCCAGAAAACTGTGATTGCCACAGTATTAGTGCTGTGACATACTAGAAAAGTTTTTTTGCTTATTTTGTGCAATTGATTTTACTTACATGTTCTAGTCATATGCTTACATTACAGCTGAGTTTAGTATGCCTCTTTCTAAGTTTACTATTTACATTTTTAGTTTTCAGTTGAATTTTGCTTGAGTGTCATACTTATGTCCCGCAGGTCACCGTTTTGGTTTTGGTAACTACACTTTTAAATGTTTGACTTATTTCTGAATTATTTACTACTGATTAAATTGCTTCTTGCGTTTGGTTAGTTAAATATAAAGTTAGTTTTTTTTTTCTTTTTACTTTTGGGTTTCCTTATAAATCAATGAATGATTTAGCTTTTTGCCATTTGCCTTTAATAAGCTCTTTTTATTCAAAATGTCTTTTCTGTTTTAATAATGACTTTGCTAATTATTTTTTTCTTTTGGTTTGCTTTGACATTAATTATTTAACTTAGTTTGACATATTTGACTTTTATGGAGGGTTTTCCTAGATTTTGGCCTTTTGCTTATGAGTAGTCTTGGCAAGTAGCATTGGAAAATTGTTTTACTGCACGTAGTTTGACAGATCCTTTTAGTTTTCATAATTGTTAAATAGAGATGTAATTTGGCTTTAGGCGTTTTTAATAAATGCCATCCTTTAAGCTTTGTTGATTGCCAATATTATTCTTGATGCTTTGTGATGTGAGCTGCCAACTCTGAATGCATTAATTGCACACAAAAACTTTGAAAAGGGTTTATGAGCTGAACAACTTTACTGTAGTACTGTACATTATATGACATTCTGTATAGTTTAAATTAAAAAGTAAAAATGTGTTTTGTGTTTTGTGCCCATTGGAGGTGTAGACAAACATGCAAGTCTAAATTTGCCTTTAGTCCCATGCCAGAATTTGTGTCAGATTAGTGTTTTAAATAATTGGAATAATTACTGTATAAAACACATGCAGTCATTATAATAAAAAGGCTTTAACTGCACTCTTCATGTCATTCGATGAGGTGATGTCCTGACCTGCAGCCTTTGTTTCAAAACAGTAGTTCCGCTTGCCTTGTTCTTCATGAAAATCCCATGTAAAATACACAGTTTAGATATCACTATTTCCACACAGGTCATTTAGATGATCTACAGGGAACCATGAGACATAAAGATGATCTTATAGGCAGCTAATCTTTCTATTTTGTCACTAATAAAGGAAAAAATCATTCATGTTTTAATGTCTTATGTTCAGAAAAAGATTACCAAACTGCCTCAACAGAGAATAGCAAAAGGATGTCTAATTCAAGAGGGTGTGAACAATCCTAAGCCACGAACATAATTGTTTAAGTGAATTTATACAGAATAATTATCCAAGGAGTTCCTGATTACTTTATTGACATTTTTTAACAAACCTTATGCAGTACTATTCTCAGAGGAACTAATCTGTCCCAGTTTCTTTTTCAGAAAAGTATACTGTATACTCTGTGTGTTCTGAGTGCCCCCAAAAAAATATAAGTAGAGGCAGCAGCAGCTCAAGAGAGAAAGATGTGCACCCTGGGCAGAAGAGTGCGGTTTTCCCCATGACAACAAAGGGTAGATGAGCCATTAGAAACCTGACCCTCTTCTGAGAGACAGAGAAAATAAGGGGACAAAACACTTAGTACTGGCAGGAAATAAGAACAATGGGGTGCAGTATATGGCCCTAAACTCTGAAAAACATTGTCATGTTGTCATTTTACTCATAGGGGTCTAGTTATGAACATCCGACCCAGTACCGTAGAAGGCAATGTACAATCCCAGACCTGATGGATTGTAGTCCTAGAGAGTATTGGAGACAAAAACACCAGACACCACTAGAAGGTATTTTAGTCTTGTGGTCCTTGTAGATGAAGATGAGCTGCATCTCACCCTGGATGTGATTACACCAGAATGCATGTACAGTCCCAAGACAGGAGATGAGTTACTCTGAAGGATGATTAGAGGGAGGCGAGAGATTGAAATGGCATGCTTTGTGATTCATGGGCAGGCGGGCAAGCCACCCCTCCCAAGATCTAAAGCACAAGAGAGACTACAGTAGGAGCATCAGGGTTTTGGTTACATTTTCCCTTTTTGTGGTACTTTTGTTATCCCTTTTTGTCCCTCTTGTTTGTGTTTCACCTGATAAATGTATGTCCCCCTTTGATGCAATGGCATTATTCCTGATGGTGGAGAGATACTGCAAGAACACTTTCCCATTGTAATTTATGAAAATGGTTTAAATACAGTCTTGTAGGCAAGAGTTCAAGACTGATTGCTGTTAGCTCCAGAGAGGAAGCACTGTTTTATGTTTTCTCTTATTTATGCTTCTGCTGTGTGCTATTTTCAATATTAAACTCACCATTTGTGAGAACTGTCTGGAGTGCACTTACTATTATTCCAGGAGAGGAGAGTTGCCACAAAGGCCCCCTTTCCTTTTATAGACAAAAAAAGAGAGATTCTAATTTTGGATTCTGTTTGTGTAACTGTACTTTAAACTAAACTGAAATTAAATACCCTGATAAAAGTTGTTCATGTTTTACTAAGGCTGCGGTGGGTTGGCACCCTGCCCGGGATTGGTTCCTGCCTTGTGCCCTGTGTTGGCTGGGATTGGCTCCGGCAGACCCCCGTGACCCTGTGTTTGGATTCAGCGGGTTGGAAAATGGATGGATGGATGTTTTACTAAGACGTACTTGCATGCTAATTGAACACATTCAGTGGATTTAATTCATTTATCTATAATACTATTGGCAAATTATTGATTTCTTTCCTCCATCAGTTGGGAGCAGAGAGGTCATCAATTTAACGTACAGGATGCAACAAAAGAACTTGGTGATTAACAGTACTATTTTCTAAGGAGTATGAGGTGATTAGCAGTATGTAATGCATTTCTGTGCCATTTTCTAAGGAGTATGACACATTAATTTTGAGTAACTATGAAATACGGACACTTGTCGTTAATCATCCATCTATCCATTTTTCAACCCGCTGAATCTGAACACAGGGTCACGGGGGTCTGCTGGAGCCAATCCCAGCCAGCACAGGGCACAAGGCAGGAACCAATCCCGGGCAGGGCGCCAAACCACCGCAGGACACACACACACACACACACACACACCCACACACCCACACACCAAGCACACACTAGGGCCAATTAAGAATCGCCAATCCACCTAACCTGCATGTCTTTGGACTGTGGGAGGAAACCGGAGCGCCCGGAGGAAACCCACGCAGACACGAGGAGAACATGCAAACTCCACACAGGGAGGACCCGGGAAGTGAACCCGGGTCTCCTTACTGCGAGGCAGCAGTGCTACCACTGTGCCACCATGCCGCCCCTATCGTTAATCACTCTTGTCAAATATGAAAAAGACAGATATTCATACAATGCTGTATTTGTGTAATTTCGAAGACTACTTGGTGTATTTGATGTTTTGTTTTGTGTTTAATGATTGGCTCAAGTCAAAGGAAATTAATTTTTCTGCAGATTGAATAATAGGAACACTTGACACTGCAGTTCACAGTGGTGCTCATTACCAGATCAACACATTATTGTGTCCTGCTGGCAAGATCTTCATAAACTGGGCCACGTCATGCTGCTATTGTCGATCGTTTTTTTTTTTTTATTGCAGACTTTAGATTTTGAGTACTCTTGAATGATTTGTTAACTAGCTGTGATGCCTATTTTTATTAAAATTGTTTATTGCACAGTTAATGTTAATCTGAATATAATGAAGCATCTACCCTTTTCCTTTTTTCTTTACTGTGTATGTATGTGTGTGTGTGTGTGTCTAATTTTTTCAGTTCTGACAAAGCAAGCTGTTTCCCGATTTTTCAAGGATTTCATTCAGAACAGAAGTCAAGCTTACTTGCGTTGCAGACATCTGTACTGCATTTCTGTGCAAGGCCTTTCTCTTGTTTGCCATTTCATAAATTGGCAGAAATCTTGCTTTGCCTGTCCAAATGTCACTGTTTACAAATCAAAAATGATAATCCACCATACACATTCATTTTACTTTATAATCTGAGTAATTGTCACCCAGGCCAAAACATGATTCCTACTAAAAGAAGTGAGATATCCGCTCTACGTTGATTACAGCAGACCTGTGCAGAGGCGGCATTGTCTGACCGAATTTATTCATGTGTTCTCAGCTTACTGTGCATGTTTGCTGCATTACCAAGGCCACTTTTAAACACTGACTTTACTTTCATATTACTTCTTCTGTCAGATTATAAACACACACATGATCTGAATAAGATGTAGTACTGTAATGTCTTATTAATCTGTAATGCACACATTGTAATGACATCTTTAAATAAAAACAAATATTGCAAAATAAATGAATTATACATAATGGTTCTAAAAATCTAATTGGTTCCATCTCAGCAGTGTTGACTCCTTTAGTCAGTCTTGTACTTTAAATCTTTTGGTAATTTAGATTTTTTCTATGACAGACACCTTTTCAGAAGGCCTAGCTAAAACTGAAGAGGCCTCTGCCTATGCAAGGCTGGCATCATTGCTTGACAGTACTAGAGATGGCTTGTCTTCTGCTTGGCTTCTTATCCCTGAGGTATTAGTCAGTGACACTGTGGCAGCCTACTTTTGTCTGTACATCTTTAAACTCTGTGCGTTGCAGTCAGTTATCATTCTATGCAGTCTGTTCCTTTCTTAAACATTAGATACAAAATTGTTTTTTCCAATTAAAATGTATTTTATTATAGCTTCTCATGCATATTTCATTCTATATAGTGTCCTACAGTTTCTGGAAAGGTGCACTTTTATAAGATGTATTATATCATTATCTTTGCTAGGTTCCTAACCTCTGGAAAACATCAAGTGAAAGTAATTAGGCTTTTGCCATTGGCTAAACTTTTGATATTCATTGCAATATTGCTACCACAAAGGTGGTTTGGTGGAGAAGTGTGTTTTGACATTAAAGTGTTGGCTTAATTCATCAGACTTGTTATAGAACTAACAATAATAACAGAATAAGCAAAAGAATGATTAAATTGGCAGCAGTCCAGCTAAGGGCATTGTCACATAATGTGACTGCAGAGATTTTCAGTTGTAGGCTTCATTTACATCATTCTAGTGTGTCAGAGGCAGTCAGTGATGCTTTTCCATGAAACAGTCATGTAATATGACATGCCCAGTGACTCACCACGTACAGTCTATGTTTTGTCTTTATACAGGACACAGGAGCAAATCAAAATTATTAGAAGAAAACAAAAACACACAATCACCTTTGTCATTCTCTTTGTATATCCCTCTCTATTTTGGGTCTGTTGGAATGAACCCTTCATCATCTCTAGGCCAAACTTATAGCAGCTGGCCTGTAAGGGGTGGAGCATCTAGGGACCGGGGCGTGGTCAAGGGTCATCTGGGTTTTTTTCCTCAGGAAGCTGCAGGCAAAAGAGGTGGAGAGGTTAGCGACACACACTATCTCTTTCCAAAGTGTAACTTTCACTTTTACAGAGCCTTGAAGGTTTACATGTGTGACAGTAGCTTAGCTAAGCTTGTAAAGGCAAGTTCTTTTTAACTATTTTCCAAAAAAAAAACAGATTTCTGTAATGCACACAAAGCAATGGTTTCACCCATAAATCAACATAAAACATCTGTTACTGCGTGCTGTCGGCAGCTGTTCACCGTTTCTGGCAGTAGTATCTGCTCGGGGGGAAGCTTGACTGGCAGCAGGAACACACTGCGGGTTGGCTGCATTGCTGTCTTCACATAGCGGTGGCAGTCGCAGTGTGACGCAATCTGGCTTGTACCTCTTGTCATCGTAAGTGTCGGTCCTCCCAGGCGAACATTGTCATAGGCGCATCAGCTACAACAATGTGTTCAGTAGCACAGTTAGCTGGGGACCGATAAGCTGATGCTGGTACCTCACTTTCATTTTGAATTTCCATCTCCAGATCACTTGCATCAAAATCGGAGTCCGACAAGTCAAAGTCTGATTCAGCGATATTACACAAGACATCGTTGACAGAGTATTTTGCTTTGTGCATTTGCTTTGGTCTCTCTGCAGATGTTGATGCCATTTTAGAAGTTGTTTGCTCTTCACTGCTCATGCACATGCAGGGAATCAAGGTTAACACTAGAATTACCAAAGCCTACGAAAAAACTCGTAAATCCGTCCCACCTTAAATCTCTTCGCACCTCTCTGTCAACGTCTTTTGTCTTGTAAATGAGTCGATAAGCAGCAAGCAGCCTGCTATTCCATCCCCCCACCCCCGCAGAATGGCCACAAATGTCTCCCAGTTCATGCTTCGATGACCTGGGAGTCAGGTACCTAGAAATGTATAGGGAAATAATAGATTGTTATTTGGAACACATGCATTTCATGTGTGTTCTGTTTCTACAACAATCTATGTAAGCACATCGTTAAAACAACAAACGTTTTTCATATTTTAGTAATAAATGACAAAATGTAGACATAAACTGTATAATGTGTGAAGCCTGAAGTCCAAAGATCAAATAAACACTTTCACAAAAGGTACAAGGATGATACAACAGCTTCTGTGGTACAGCGCAAAGAACTGTTGACTTGTAATCAAGAGTCCCCTGGTTCGATCCTGATTGCCTCGTATATTTGCCGTTTTGAGTAGTAAGCTGCTCTTATTATTAATATTATACAATAAAAACATACATTTGATTTGCATCTGTAACAGCCGGTGTAAATTTGTAGTACTAGTAAAACTTACGTTTTTTTTTTTACTTTATAAACTTTTTTCTCTCAGTTGCGATCACGATACATACAACCATAAGGGATTTGACACAGTTAGTTTTTATTTGAAACTGGGGATAACTGTAGATGTGAGTGGTGTTTGATCGACACGGGCATTTTCAAAAAATACATGTGTAATGCTATGAAAAGTGTATGCTGACACTTCATTTCGCTATCAATGGCACAAGAATGCAGTCAGACTTCTCTTTTGGGCACATACACCGTCCAGATCTAAACACTAGTGTAGAGAGTCGCTCACATACTGAAGAGTCTATAGCTGCAGGTGGAAGCTGTTGTCATTGTACTTTGTATATAAAAGCCAGATCAAATGTTATTTACCCATTTACCCTGATTTATTTTCTTATCTTCCTACAGCGTAAAGTTACAAGTAGATTGCAGAGCTTCCCATGTACATATACAAAGTACAGCGATGGCAAAAGTGTGATGTGCATTCTTTCTCCGATGTAGAATCCACATCATCATCTGAGTTCACCTCTGTTATAGGACTTTTTTTTGTGAAAACAGCAGAGTCATATTGGGGGGAACGTGAACGCGACTGAGAAAATAAAACCGAATAAAAAAAAAACAAAGCTAACCTTTACAAGTACCATAGTTTTATACCGGTTGTTACAGACTCAAATCAAATTTATGTTTTTATTCTAAAATAGTAAGAATAAGAGCAACTCACTTCTCAAAACTGAGTCATCCGGTGTTGAACTCGTGACCTTTTTCTTACTAGTCAGCAGTTCTTACTGTTGCGCTACCAAAACAGTTGTATTATAGAAGTGTCAATGTCACACCATATTGCAGGTTCTTTTTCTGCAGTTATATTCTTGAATAAAAGTGTACTTGTTTTGTTATACTTGCATCTTTTGTGAAAGTGTTTATTTGATATTTGGACTTCAGGCTTCACTTATTATACGCTTCATGTCTACGTTTTGTCAATTATTACTAAAACATGAAAAACGTTTCTGTTTTAATGATGTGTTTACATAGATTGTTGTATACATGGAACACACATGAAATGCATGTGTTCCAAATAACGATATAGTATTTACTCTATACAGCTCTAAGCAACTGACACGCAGGTAAACAGACTTGAGCTGAGAAAACTTTGTGCAGTGGTGGGGGGATGTGATTGCAGGTGTGGAAGAAAGATTTGTTGACCCGTAAAATGGAAGGAGTCAGAGTCTCACACCAGAAGAAATGTTCATAAGCTTTCTTTTATTGTTGCATACCTAGACTGGAGTCTCAGTAGCATGCGCGCTGACAGGAAAGAGTTCAGCTCTTTTATATCAGCTGATTCTGTGCAAACTTCACAAGTTCGTATAAAGGCAGGTTAATGCATGAGCCTTTTAGGGCTTAAAATAGACGGCGGTTACAGATGAGTACATAGATTAGCTTATTCGTAAAACAGGAAGAACAGTTTATAAAAATACATTTCTTGCAAAGGCAGCTTTCTGGTAAAGTCAGATTCTTTTGAACTGCTCACCCAAATAAACAACTACTGTGCATGCTCAAAATGTCACGTACACACTTTTAGATTTTTGCTGTGCTCTACTCAAAATACAAAATGGAAGGTTTTCTTTATTCTTATTCAACACTCGACCCTTTTGAGCAGAAAAAAGAATCGGAACCTTTAGAGGGAGGCAGTTTCAACCTGAAAAAGAAGGGTGCGCTCATCGTGAAGGAGAAAGGCTTTTGTCATGGTGTTAGAGAAAAGACGGGAAACCAGATGCCAATGTTTCCTCCGAGTATCGCGGACCAGAATCCAGGTACCCAATGGAACAGGGGAATCTTTAACAGGCGGGCTGTCTCTCCAGGCCTGTTGCACTTGTTGATGAACCTCTTATAGGGCGGTTCTGAGACCTGCAAGACTAGAAAGAAGATCATTGTCTACAGTATGCAAGTTCACATTTCCCACAACCATACCAATGGGCATGGGCCGACTGGTAAGAATTTCAAACGGCGAGAGTCCCAATTGTCGATGTGTCCGACCCCTTAATCCCATCAGAGCTAAGGGAAGGGCATCCGGCCAAGCCAGATTAGTTTGTTCGCATATTTTGGCTAATTTTAATTTTAGGGTGCTGTTGCACCGTTCGACTATGCCTCCACTTTGTGGATGATATTTACAATAGTGGTGAACATTAATTTGGAGCCAGGTGGTCAATTCATTTATGACCGTATTAACGAAATGAGTCCCATTGTCAGTTTGTAATTTCTGTGGTATGCCCCATCTTGGAATGATTTCTTTAACCAAAGCTTTTGCTACTGTTTTAGCATCGTTATGTTTTGAAGGGAAAGCCTCTACCCACCGGGAGAACACATCAACAATGACCAGACAGTATCGGTAGCCCCTTGATGGAGTTAACTCAATGAAATCCATTTGCAAATGTTCAAATGGCCCCATTGGGTTAGGGGTGACGGCGGGACTTACCTGTGTGCCTTTTCCCACATTGAATTTCTGACACAAGGCACATCGTTTACAAAACTGATCTGCAACATTCGAGAAACCAGTTACTTCCCAGGTTTTTTCTATGTCCTGTATCATGGCGTCCCGTCCTGCATGATCCAATCCATGAGCTATTTTAGCCATTCCTGGGAAAGAAGCTTTAGGGAGGAAAGGTTTGTTAGTTTGTTTATGAGTCCAGACTCCATCAGAGAGGGATCTTTCTTTGGACCATTTTCTTTTTTCGATGTCTGTGGCTGCACTCTGTAAAGAAATAATTTGGTTATCAGGGTCCTGGTCATTTCTCTGTTGGAATAAAGAAATTGATGCGTTAGTATATGCAGCCTTTTTAGCAAAGTGGTCAGCTAATTCAATTCTTTTGTTAACAGGATCCTGTTTTCCTGTGTGGGCTTGACATTTAACAATCGCTAGCTTCGATGGTTTGGTTATGGCTTCTAAAAGAGATTCGATCAATTTCTGATGTTGGATGGGTTTGCCAGTACTGGTCTTAAATCCCCTTAGTTTCCATAGTGCTCCATGATCATGGCAGACTCCAAAAGCATACCTGGAATCTGTATAAATTGTTACGATCTTTCCTTCGGACAGCTGACACGCTCGAGTGAGTGCTATGAGTTCAGCTGCTTGTGCACTTAAGCTTGATGAAATTCGATTTGCTTCCAGCAGGCGGTCCCCTTGGACCACTGCGTAACTGGGCGAGGGTGCTCCGTTTTCTAATCTTAAAGAGCATCCATCCACAAAAATTATTTCTCCAATTTTGAAGGGTGTTTCCTGTAGGCCTACTCTAGGTTTTACAACCTTTGCTATTTCATCATGACAATTATGTGGCTCACCTTCATTTTCGGTTGGAAGGAGGGTGGCAGGATTTAAAGTAGAGCATCTTTCTATTGTAACATTTGACAAAATACAGAGTACATTCTGATAGTGTATTGCCCTAGCAGTGGTGAGATGCGAGGTTTTAGCCTGTATTAATATGGAATGTACAGCGTGAAGCACTTTAACTGTTAGGGGGCTCATGAGAACTACATCCGTGCTTGCTAATACAGCTTCTGTTGTTGCAGCCACAGCACGAAGGCACGGAGGAAGCGCTGCGGCTACTGGATCCAGTTTTTTAGAAAAATAGGCCACCGGTCTCTGTTTATCCCCATGCAGCTGCGTTAATACTGCATTCATGAATCCCTGCTTTTCGTCCACGAACAAAGTGAATGGACGAGAATGATCAGGTAAACCAAGCGCATGCGCAGAAAGAAGAGCAGTGTTTTAAGTCACGGAGAGCCTTCTCAGCCTGTTCATTCCATTGGACCTGGCCCGAAAGAGGAACGCCAGGTGTATTAGCCAATTGTTGCAACGGCTGTGCTCTTTCAGTAAAATTTAGAACCCACTGTCTGCAGTAGCCTAGAATGCCCAATACAGACATGACCTGCTGTTTTGTGACAGGTCTGGGAAGATTTTGAATGGTGTTAATGCGATCGCTAGAGAGAGCTCTTGTGCCACAAGTGATGTCATGACCTAGGTACTTTACAGTTGTTTGAATTAACTGGAGAGTATTTAATTGGAATAATGGCACCGCGTTTTACGAGATCAGAATGTACGGCGGAAATGCCAGCCTCTGCTTCGGGAGACAGAGGATACTGGGCACGGTGCGGGCGGAAGGAGGATTTGAGGTAGATCACCAGAGGCTCACAATGGGCTATCCTTCCATAATCATTCTTTCCCTGTGACCACAGTGAATCAGGGAGCACAGATAACCAAGAAGGGGAAGTGGTTTGCAATGAAAAAGCAAAAGAGGAAGGGCGGCACAAAGCACGATTTACTAAAAAATCAGTTTGAAACACCACTTTAGTTATCAAATGGTCTGAAATATCAAAAATACCTGGAGCAACAGGTAACCAATCTGTTCTATTAAGACATTTTTCTACCCATGGTCCTATTTCCACCCATTTAACAGTGCGTGATTAGGCTAAGGAAATATGAGGCACTGAGCCGCCTAGATAGAAAATATTCTGTGAGCATGGGAGATGGACAGACGCAGCTGCCTTTGTGGATGAAATAAAAATACAGGGGATGTGAAGGGTTTCAGGGCAAGTACCTGAAGTAAGGAAAGATTCTAGCCAGGGGGTGTCTACTCCTGTAGGAAAATATTGGGCAGTGAAATGTAAGGTGTCAGGGACCTGTAAATGGGGAAAAAGACAGGAGGGAAAGGAGTGTAGGGCTTTGAGGAGAATGGTGTGTGGGGAAATATTTAAAGTAAAGGAGGGTTTAGGATGGGGGGTGATTTGACACAACAACTTGGGGGTTGAACAGAAAAAACCTTTTTCAGTCATAGAAATAGAGAGAGAAAGTTTTGTCATGAGATCCCTTCCTAAAAGGTTAACTGGACAGAGCTGTTTTAAAAGAAATCAGTGTGTTAAAATGGAACTACTGGAATGCAGCTGAACTCGAAGAGGCTTTGAAACCAGTAAAACATGTGGTTGTCCGGAAGCAATAAGCACAGTAACAGTCTCGTTCGAGGCAGGAACCTCCTTCAGCGAAAGGGTTGAGCGCGTGGCTCCTGTGTCCACGAGGAAAACAGTTTCAGTGCCATTCACCATTAAAGTCAATAATGCAATTGCGGTGGAAGTGTCCCATTTCACCACACCCGAAACAAGCATAAGGTGGAGCGTTTGGATCTGGATGGGGAGGCAGCTGAGTGGGTGATCCACTTGGATTAGGTAACATATATCCGCGACCTCGTCCCCGGAAAAATCCTCCACGTCCACGACTTCTGCCAGGAGTGGCCCCACCAGTGTAATAGTTCATTTGTGCTGCAATCAGCTTTGTCTGGGTGTCTGACTGTTTCTGTTTTCTCTGTCGTTCAGCATGCGCTGCGTGACATTGTACTTCCTCAAACGCGGCAGCCTCCCATCCAAAACAGGAGTTGCGTACTTTATTTTGAATGTCACTTCGCAGATCAGACACGAAAAGGGGAACTGCAGCTTTACTGCAATTGTCTGGATTGTCTAAGCCAGAGTGATTTGTTATTAAATCTTGAACACGATGTGCCCATTCGTCTACTGTCTCGTCCTTCTTTTTCTGTTTGGCAGCCAAGATAAGAGACCAGTCTGTGCCTTTCTTATACTTGTCCTTAATATTATTTTTAACACGTTCCCATTGTGCAATAAAGGGACCTTCATCTCGGCCCTGAGGCAACGCCTTGTTCCACTGCCACGGGTTTCCATTATGCTGTCCATGATTTACAGTTGCCCATGTGGTGAGAAGCTTTCTCCGTAGCACCTGAGTCCATTCTGCGGCATTGGGCTTATACATATCATACAGCTGCGGCTATAGTTCTATGACTTTTTTTTTTTTTTCTTTTTTTTTTTTTTTAACCCACCGATGACTTTGGGATCAGGCAATTCGGACACAACGTCCTTCAGCTCTTGAATGTCCCAGTTACGATGCATCATTACAGTAGTGGGGTTATTGGCTCCTGCAGGTTACGTTGAATCATGTCGGGGGGGGGGTTTGGGATCTCAATCAGGGGGCATTCGAATAAGGGGCCTGGAGGTTTGGGGGACTTTAAAGGGGATTGAAAGGTGGTGTTTTGATTAGGGGGCTAATGGAATGGGGTTTGACTTCTAGTGCGTTGTGAAATGGAGGTTCTAGGATCGTGAAAATTACGTTTTTTTTTTTTTTGTTTTTTTTTTCGCTCTTCTTCCACTTCTCATTCGACTGTGGTCCCAAATCTGCTTGCACTTTCTGTGATGCTATAAATAACTATTCTTTTCCCTTTCTGGTTTTAACTTTCCGCGGCCAATAATTCATTTCTGTACTGCCTTATAATAAATAGAGGCTGTAATAACCAACTCCCATCTGTCATACATAACACGGACCTTTGTTACAACATCCTCGTACATTTTTACATAATATTTTTCTAATTTCCTGTTTCTCACTCATCTACCCCCACTGTGCTTATTCCACGTCCTACATGCTTTCTTGAAATCTAAACCTGTATTCTTTTCTCAACTAATTTCCTCGGCGACCCCTTTTTCGGCGTCTGTTGATCCTCCAAAAATAATCCTTCCAATGTCATCCCCTTTTCCCTCCCCCCAGATTGTTCATCATGTTCTATTTTTTCTTTACTGACGACAGAACCCATTTTCTTTCTTTTTAAAATCTACTATTCTTCAGTGTACACTTTAATTTTTTCTACTTCGTCTCATGAGTTTTATTTTTCCTGTGTTAAACTATTCGTCTCACTCTTTACGCCTTATCGCCGTTTAATAGAAACAGGCTCTCTTCTTGGTGTGCCACGCACCGCAATGTCCTGTCACTATCCCCTTATTTTATTCCGATAAGGATATCTAATCTATCTTTCTGTTTCGTTTAACACTATCTTTTAAGTAGATTATTTCCAGATTCTGTCCGTCAGTTTCTATTTAGTTTTTCAATATTACCCAAAAATACCCCTAATAATCCCAAATTACCCAACGGTTCCCCCGGGGGTACTTACCCCAGTCTAGATATTTAGGACTGGTGTAGTAAAAAGGAGACCTGTACTCTGGGACGTCCAAAGGAGACCGGAGACTCCGTTCACAGAAGTCGACCAGCGCAGGGCAGTCCTAAGGTTTGCCGGAACTGATTTTTCCTGCTGTCGGAGCTCAAAGACAGTCTGCCGTCTAGGTCAGATCACCGGACCGAATTCCGCTGAAGGAGTCAACCGATCGTCTTTGGTCCCATCTGGGGTGCCAAAAACTGTGGAAGAAAGATTTGTTGACCCGTAAAATGGAAGGAGTCAGAGTCTCACACCAGAAGAAATGTTCATAAGCTTTCTTTTATTGTTGCATACCTAGACTGGAGTCTCAGTAGCATGCACGCTGACAGGAAAGAGTTCAGCTCTTTTATATCAGCTGATTCTGTGCAAACTTCACAAGTTCGTATAAAGGCAGATTAATGCATGAGCCTTTTAGGGCTTAAAATAGACGGCGGTTACAGATGAGTACATAGATTAGCTTATTCGTAAAACAGGAAGAACAGTTTATAAAAATACATTTCTTGCAAAGGCAGCTTTCTGGTAAAGTCAGATTCTTTTGAACTGCTCACCCAAATAAACAACTACTGTGCATGCTCAAAATGTCACGTACACACTTTTAGATTTTTGCTGTGCTCTACTCAAAATACAAAATGGAAGGTTTTCTTTATTCTTATTCAACACAGGCTACTTGCTGCTTATTGACATATTTACAAGACAAAAGACGCTGACGGAGGGGTGCGAAGGAATTTAAGGTGGGACAGATTTAGACGTTTTTTTGTAGGCTTTAGTAATTCTAGTGTTAAATCAATGAAGCTAACTTTTCTTCTAGCAAAGAAAGTTGAACTAAAACGTAACGGTGAGTTTTATCACCAGTTACAGTTGATTACCATCTTTTACCTCTGAATTTCAACAAAAGTCAACATCCGCCCTGAAAGAGTTAAAAAATAATAGCATATCACTACTGCCATAGATCAGTCCAACTCTTCTCCAATCTATATGTCTTTAAGCTGCACTAAAATACCTTCCACTGACCCAACTGGTACCCAGTGCTGAAAGACACTTTCATGCTAAAATAGCTGAGGAAGGGAATCAGACTCTATTGCTTGCCCCTGAATGGAGAACACTGTCTGTTCTTGGAATATTAGTTTCAAGTAAGTATGTGTTTTCTTCAGATTCAAGTTGAACTTTATTGTAATGTGTACATAGGGGAATGGAATTCTTACTTGTATGACTCCGCACAATGCAGATAACAATATAATGCCAACAAAAGACACACACAAGGACATTTGTACTGTACATGGTTTTTTATTATATTATCTTTACTTTTGTTTGGTCACAATTTCTTTGTAAAGCATGATGTGCTTATGACTGTTGCTTAAAATAAGTAAATGAAGATCACTATCAAGAAGGTAACACGGCCCTTCACAAAAATGGGAGTACCTATACATATAAAATGATTTAATCAAAAAGACAGGGTTATTACATTTTATATATTTTATCAGCTCATTCTACAAACAGAAATAGTTAGATTTACCCTGAAAAAGGACTGTTTTCTTGTAAAGTAACATCAACTGAGCATGTACCAATAATGTCAGGGATGCGTTGACCGTGAGAGCAGGTCGTTTCACTAAATAGGCTCTCATATATAAAATGAGACACAGAGAGTCTTTACGTGCTTGGAAATGAAACAGCTGAATATTCTTTAATGAGCACGGGGATGGAAGAGACAGGCACATTCACACCATGAAAAATATGCAGGTTTGAGTCCTCAGATACTGTGGTTAGCATCACAGCACAGAACAAACAAATTGCTAAAGTGCTTAGCACACAAACTTCACAGTTGTTAGGGGCCAGGGGGACTGCCACCAAATACAGTAAATATACTGGTAAACACCGGGGCAAGATGTGCCTTACCTCAAATTGTTCCCTTCGCATGTACACATGAGTTGATTGTCGGGCTGTCTCCATTATGCACACACTTACTTATGGCTACTATTCCACAATCACCCTTTCCTAAATGTGAATAATCAGAGCCCCCTTCTCCTGCCTCCTCATTTGTTCTGATGCACACGGCACAGCAGCCTCTTCATCTAGCCTCTGTCATCCCCATGAAGGCCTTCCTCATACTGACTGCTTGTCACAGTCACCTCCTGCTGTCAAAAAATACTAAACCTTCCAGCACTCCTGGTAAAATAACCTGCACCATTGGACAGCACTCCCTAGAAAGCTGTGGAATAGAAAGAATGATTGCACAGAGTTTACTGCTAATGAAGTGGCTAGAGACTGCACATAAATAAACACTACAGGTACTTGACCTCACGTGATTGATATGCACTTGTGTATTCACAATCACAAATAGAGTTGATTTCTGAATTGCATGTGTTAAAAAATATGTGTAACTGTCATGTCCTCATTTCTACATACATTTTACAGTGTTGATTGCTTTGTTTTTTATTTAGAAAATTCTGAACAGTAGGCATAACTTTTTCGGCATTTGAGGTTAGTATTTTATTTGTCTTAAGGGAACATTTAGCTTCACACAGAAGTACAGGAAATATTAAAATAAGCAACAACAGCAACCCACAAACACAAGCACAAAAAAAAGAAAAAAATCTTCTGAATTAGCTTATGATAAGAGTGCAGTCACAGTGGGGCATTACAAAGCTATCTTGATATAGGTATAAAGGAGCCCCAGTAATGTTTCTTGACACACTTCTGCTGAATAATTTGTTGGCTGAAAGTGTTCAATGGCAGTGTGTCAGAGAGAGGATATGCAGCATTGTTTAAAAATCAGTTTTGTATACATTCTCAACTATTCTACAACCTCCAGTGGATCAAGAGTGCATCCTATAATTGAACTTTCCTTCTTAATCAGCGTATTGATTTGGTGGGCCCCTCCTGAAGTGATGTTATCAGCCCAGCACACCACATCATACAGAATTGCACTGACCATCACAGAGTTAATAGAACATGTAAAGGATGTTGCTACCCATATTAAAAGAATAAAGTCTCCTAAGAAAAATGTGCACTTTCTTATATACGGTAGCTCCTCTGTGTTACTAGGCCAGCCAGGGTATCATTGATGTGATACCCCCAAGTACTTGTAGGAGTGCACCACCTCTGCATCCACTCCCAGAATAGTGACAAGGCATAGAGACTGTTTTTTTATGTTATGAAAGTCAATAACCAATTCCTTGATTTTGCTGAGGTTGACTTGCAGACAATTTACTTTGAACCAAGAAATAAAATTCTCCACCTGACTCCTGCACTCTGTGTCACCCCCCTTTAACAATACACCCCATAAGTACAGAATCACCAGAAACATTTGTGACATGACCTGGTGTAACCCACAGAGACTGAAGCGTATAGAGTGAAAAGAAAAAGTGACTGGCCTATCCCTTGTGGCGTTCCAGTAATGATCATATCCACATCAGAGACGCAGTCCTTGTGCCTTACAGACTGCTTTCTGTCTGACAGAAGATCTGTTATTCAGGACACCATAGGCTCATCCACTTGAATATCCTTGAGTTTATCCCTTAACAGAAAGGCTCAGTAGTACTGAAAGCACTGGAAAATTTTTTTAAAACTCCTCATAATGCACCCTACTTTTTCCAGAAGAGAATAAGTCTTGCTAGCCAACCCGCGGCGTACCATACGCCGCATAATCAGGCCGCTTTTTTAATGATTTTTAAGCACAGGGAGAAAATTAACATTTGAAAAATCGGTAATGTAATAAATCACCAAGAAAAGTAACATTTCATGTGCCCACCCCCAACTCGTCACCTGAGTCGTTTTCCTTCCTCTTTGCACAGTCCACATGCACGTGTGAGTCACGTAGACTTTTCATTGTTGTTTGTGGTTTTGGCTGCTTTTCTATATATAATCCACCAAGTCACCCGACCATGGTAGTACCGGGGGCTGTGTACAAAGGGCAGGGACGTAATCAGTGCGAGCGTATGACCCGCTAGCCATGTTTTTGAAGGTTTGGCCCTGTGCCTTATTAATTGTCATCGCAAAGGCAAATCTAACAGGAAATTGTCTTTGAGTTAAAGTAAAAGGCAAATTATCCGCGACAAACAAACTGTTTTACACGCTGCATACCAACCCGCGGCGTAGTATACACCGCATAATCGCGCCACTTTTTTAATGTTTTTTAAGCAGAGGGAAAAAATGAACATTTGCAAAATCCGTAACGCTGCTTTCAGTAAGTACAATGCACACGTGTTTAATTTGTCGGCCACTTTTGCCAGCCGTCTTTTCTGGTTTGGGCTGCTTTTACAATGTGTGCATATTAAACGCTTGTGCATATTAAATCTTGAAATCCTTCGAGTAACTAATTAACTAACTAACACCCACCCACCCAGCTTGTGTGAAAAAAATGCGCCCGTTCTTTCATCATTTTGTTGCAGCCTATCAAAGACTTGCTGATCATGTTTTCTAGACTCAATATACATTGGCTTTTCACTCACGCACGCATTCATCTCGGATTATTACATCCAGCTAGTTTGCTGGACTAATCTGCTACACGGCTGCATTTGAAAAACCGACTTATTATTGATTAGGAATCTGGTTGGAACAAAACACTGCATCCACAGGGGTTCACCAGGACCGAGTTTGGGAAACACTGCTGAACACCGACGAAACCGACTCAGGTGAGGAGTGGGGGCGGGCAAAGTAGTTGCAGCTATTGATTATTCAGTGTTGTTTGCCTGGGTGTCTGATCTGCGTTGACTGACATGGCTATTTTCTGCGTATCCCATGGTTGTCTTCCGGCAGTGTGAATGCCTTGAGAGACAGGGCGTCCTTGTGTGGTGAGTTGTTGCAGTTTGTGACCACCTCGCCGACGTTATCCCAATGTTGGCAAACAAAGCCAACAGCCATGTTGCAAAGTTTGAGAGCAACAGTTTCATCAATGACATTTTTCCAAAAAAACCCGACTGATAGACCATGGTTTTCGATGGTGGATGTGGTCGGGTGTCGTAACCGAAATGAATAATGAAAAGTCAACGTGGCTCAGAGGTGCATGTGGACTCCTAGCACAGACGAAAGGGACTAACTGGGTGGTCGGTGAGTTTTTGCGTCCAGGTACATGAGCAGGCAGTGTGAATGCCTAGAGAGCGAGGGTAGACACGGGCCGGGGAAAATGGAGTGTTGGTGGGCGGGGAAACATCTTCTGTGTTCCTGCAGGACCATCTAAGAAGACGCATGTTTGTTGCGGATGGGTTGGACGCCGGTCGGGGAATAAGGAGTGTTGGTGGGCGGGGAAATGTTTTCCGTGTTCCTGCAGGACCATCTAAGAAGACGCATGTTTGTCACAGATGCGAATTGCTGTATGTAGCATGTAAAACAGTTTGCTATGGTGCATGTGGTCGTGCGTCGTAACCGAAAAGTCAACGTGGCTCAGAGGTCGTCGCGTCCGAGTTGGTGGGCGTGGCTCTGCGAGTTGTCGTCGTATCCAATGGTCTTAGAGTTGGTGGGCGTGGCTCCTTCCTGCGTGCGCCATGGGCGTCTTACTTATCGGCGGCTTAGTGAATCCATGCCCCTTCCGGCGTGCTTTCCATGGGTGGCTACTTGTCGGAGGCTTAGTGAATTATATATATAGATAGAGCAGATACTGTAGATCATAGGTGTCGAACTCCAGGCCTGGAGGGCCGCAGTGGCTGCAGGTTTTCATTCTAACCATCTTCTTCATTAGTGACTAGTTTTTAATGCTAATTAATTTTTGCTTTAGTTTTAACTCTTTTAGGGCTAATTTCTTTTTTGTTTCTTTTCTCCCAGGGCTGAATATTTTTCCAAAAACTAACATTTTTTAAAAAAGAACACAAAGCAATTGTTTAACATATCAAATCAACAAAAAATATTTACTTTTGACAAATGTTACTGTCTTGCATGTTGTATGAGCCTGCATACTCTATGATTTCACATACATATCACATACATTTTACACAGCAAAGTCTGATCTCGCTCAAAGCAGCCAATTTCAGTCATTGCCACATTGCACTCCTTACAATATGTGTTGCTTTGGTGCCTATTTTTCAATTGTCTGTTGCTGCACTTTCTCACATATAGTTAGTGTGTACTGTAGAGAGACAAGTCACCCATTTGCCATCGTGCCATGCCACTGCCACCAAGTTTTCTGCCTGCATGAAAACTGTATTGTCACCTCTTTTCATCTTCTGAAACTTTATGAACTTTATGTATGGCATTATAGCCTGGCTCACCCCATGGGATTTGCTTCTGTTTATTACAGAAGTGAATAAAACTTTGCAGCAGCACGTACCTAAGCCACCAGGGGACAAAACACGTTTGGACCAATGCTCCCTGAAGTTATATCACCAGTTCTGTCCCATCTCTATTTGTAATGCCACAGCGTGCTTCATCTCGTCTTTCGTTGTGAGTTTTCACTTTGAAAAACGAGAATGCGATGCAAACGCAGCCCGCGATTCAAAAAAAATCTCTGCCTACCTGTTTGTCTCGTCTGACAGTAGCTGAAAAGCAGTATCAGGAGAGAGCAGCCTGAAGTACAGCAGCTCATGTCCAACAGCAAGCCATGCTGTCTTGTAAACTCCGGTAGCCAGATCGGCTCTCAACGGATCAATGTCTGTGTATTTATCCCATGCGAACCTTGCCATAGATGCATCGGCTGCGCGAAGGCACTCAACTGGCAGCAGATCCGCTGGCGTGGCATCGGCTGGTGTCTGATCAGCTGATGCCTGCTTCTCACTCTCTTGCTCGATCTCCTGATCACTGCCAATAAAATCCGATTCTGAAAAATCAAGAGTCCGACTCCGCGATAATGCGCAAAACATCGTCTGCCGAGTGTTTTCTTTTCTGCACTTGCTTCGCTGCCTTTTCACATGTCGGTGCCATCTTGCCTTTGTTTACATTTCGCAACTCACGCACACATAAGGTTTAGTTGCCAAGTCAACGAGTCTAGCATTCCTCCAAGCACAGAGGGAATGCCTGTGACGTGACAATGAGATCTGTCGCCATTAACAGCTGATTGTCGCCCCCTATCCCTGGATGTTGACTTTTGTCGATATTAGCCTTCAACCCCTCCTGTCGACAAAAGTCGACATCCGCCCTAAAAGAGTTAATTAACTTGACTCAGGCCCCTTAGTTGTCTCTTTTTTTAATTAGCAACCAAACAATAATGAGACATAACGAGTCACTACATGACCAGCTCACCTGTGCCCATTCACACAATATCTAAAAATAAAGAAAAGTGAAGGTCTCAGTAAGGTTGATCTTGCAGGTCACCAAAACATTTTGACGAACAGAAAATCAACAGTTTTGGAAATGTCTGCTGTGAAGGGAAAAGGAGTTAATTAGCAGTGAAAATTGGTCACTGATTAGGAAAAGGGTCAGAATGAATACCTGCAGCCACTGTGGCCCTCCAGGCCTGGAGTTTGACACCCCTGCTGTAGATAAATGCATCTTCCATTCCAGTCTTTATTCAGTAAGCAGACTAGTGGAGCCAAGTGGTCTTTCGCGAAAAGACTCATATAGTCTAGGACCAATCTGTCAAGGATGTTCTGAAGAGGTGACTGCTTTCTTTGGAATAGGAACAATGTAGTCCACAGCAGTGGTATTGTCTGCACCTTTGTGACAGACTAAACAGGTAACAGAGGGGAACACAAATTTGGATATTTTCAAAATAGAGCGTATCTGACATTCAAGCAACAGAGAATTAAAGGTAGTATAAGCAAAAAATATGCAAGGGTCTGAAGTATCAATGTGCAGCAAACAGGGTAGCAGCAAACTGGTGCATACAGTACATGTGTCGTATGAAAATGCTCCATCAGAATAAGAACTGGCATAGTGAATACTAATCAATTCTTATTTCTATGCTTTTTGTGTTATTATGGTTAAGTATGTAGTAGTGACTTTGTTATTTGTGGTGTCTCCACATAAAGACTGGCTGACACTGACACTGCAAACAATGAGGCCTATTTGACGTTTTCTAGACTTCATTTGAAGTTATGTAATTTGAAATCAAAACTGCATGTTAAACTGAATAAAATTAATTAAAAAGTTGTGCCAGGCTTTATTTTCTTATCTAATGAGACTTCAGTTTTTATGTCAAAATCATTATAAAGCACCATTCTGGGATTTTATATTTTGAAATGTATTTGTTTTATTATGATTTCCACATTAATATGTAGTGATTCTTGGCAAGAAAAAGTAACATTTAAAAAAAAAAACAACTTTGTGTAAGACTTTTAAATTCACAACATTATTATAAAACACTATTCTGGGATTTTGCATTCATTGATTTATTTGTTTTGTAATGATATTCCAAACTACTGTTTCAATTACGCATTTGGATATGCTAAGCAACATTACAAGTAAATTAGTTTAGAATACAAAATTGCCATCATTGAGTTTGTGCTTGTATTTAAAAGGAACAAAACAATTATACACAAAGCTTGTTAAAATCTTTTTGTAACACTATTATAGATGTATGGCATTTTTGTTAATGTGTAAAACAATTCACTTTTTCTGTTTGTTTTTTTTTTAACAGAAATATACTATATGCTTTGGATGACAAAACAAATCAGTTTTCAATTCTAAAGGAGGCCCAAGACCACTGGAAGCTGAAACATCTTAATGAGACCCTAAAACTGCCCCTGTCCATGGTGCTGAACTGCATTAACTCAGCGGAGAGACACCTTGCGGTTGGATTAGATCTTTTTGAAGATGTTTCCACCACAAAACATTGATTGTAAATAATAGAATGTTCCAGTGTATGTTTATTGTAGGGAAAGCAAATATAACTGGGAAGTAATTACAAATACAATTATATCTACCCAAAATAGAATATTTATCAAATGGAAATTGTTTTTTAAATAAAACTTATCAGAGGTTTAAATTTTTTATGATTATGCTGTGTAAATGATTGCAGTGCCTGTACAAAATGAGTCAAAGAATAACAACATGTTTCTTTTAATTTTGAAAAATGTTTAATAATCAGCAGGCTGAAAAAAAAAAATGCTAGTGTGTGTGTGTGGGGGGGGGGGTGTGTGCGTGTGTGTGCGTGTGTGTGTGTGCGTGCGTGCATGTGCGTGTGTGTGTGTGTGGTTGTACTGCAGTGGTTTACTTTTAGACTTAATTTAAAGTAAAGTGTAGGATATTAATAAGAGAAAATAAGAATACCAAGCAAAACAACCAGAAGAGTTATGTTCAAGCAATACTGTAATTCAAAGTATCTTTTATAATTGCCATTTTAAAGAGCTTTATTGAAAGCTGAACATATCTATCAAACATGTTACAACAAATGGATTTGCAAAAGAAAAGATCGTGTCTCATACTGTCAGATAAATTATGTTTAAGCTTTGTTTTCTCTTAAGCATTTTAAAAGACTGGTATAATCAAATACTCATCATAACTGACATAATCTGTATTGTGAAACTATAAAAGATACGTATCACTTTTTTTCTGTTGTCAGTCATATAACTTAGAACTAAAGGAAGTAATGATGCACAGGCATAAAGAAAATCTAATACTTATAAATGCAATAATGGCCTTTTAATACAACCTTGGGCAGTATTTATTTACAGTATATACAAAGAAATGGTCTTATTGTGCCTTATAACTGTTATCATTATTTATGGTGTATTAAATAAAATTATTTATAAAAATATATGGTATGGTATTGTATAACGTGTCAAAAATCAGCTATTCTCAGTGTAATAACTCCTTTAGAAGAAGTTGTTTGGGAAACCTTAATAGTAAAAGACAAAATAAAATTGAGCAGTTTAAAATTTATAAAATGAGGAAAATGTAAAACAAATGTTATATGACTGGCATGCTGTTTCATAATTTTTTACTTCGCACTTCACCTGTTTGCATCATATTCCAAAATATGTAAATGAAACTCTTTTATGACAAAAATATCATTGTTGCTGAAAATTTATAAATGTTTTAGATATTTTTGAAATAGGCAATTATATTCATTGATGCGATTTACATGTTTTTAATGTGGTACCTGTTAATATTTGGATACTTTTATATACTTAACAATTGACAGATGTATCAAGTTAGCCGGAACTGTGCATTAAAATTTGTATTTTTTTTTTTATTTGTGAAAGGGTGAAAAATAATATTAAGAGGTAATTTACCAACTTAAGTTCACTCTGCAAAATGTTCTTAAATGAAAACAGATAACTGTGACGGCGGAACGGTGGTCCATCATGTGACTTGCTATACTCACTATATTTATAGAAGGAGAAAAGGTAACAGAGGCTTTATCTGTATTTCTGAAACCAAAATGCTCTGTCTTTGAATTTTCAACTTTAGTGCCACTGCTACATTACCATAGCTTAATATCAAAAATATTTTTAAACTTAGCATGTTTCCTACAGTTTGTTTTTGTACTAAAATAGTAAATATTTATGGAACTTGGCCACAGACACACTCTATCATAAGACACATCGTATGCTCAGTCATATGCTAAGATGAAAATTTAAAAGTCATAGTCATATTAGTACTATATCCTCATGAAAAGCATGGTATTTGGGAAAATGACATTGTACATTTAATTATAAAGATAAAAATTGGTGTCAACTTTTTTTCTCTTTATAAAAAACAAATCAGGTTAATTTATTTTTTATAGGGTTAAGTTAATGCACATCTAATGCAATTATTCTTACTTTGTAGCACCTACTAGAGGGATATAAATGTACAGTAATACATGCCTTTCATCAATTATATGGAAGCTGTTCCTTGTGCTGTTTAGACAATATTCTTAAAAAATAATTTAGACAGGGATAATTTATCATCATGATAAATAACAGTAATGTGGATTTTTATCATTTAAGGAAAAAAGCAATAATTTGCTGATGTGTGCATGAACTGGAATTTCTTCTTTCTCATTGTTTCTAATCTTTGTTGCTCACTTTCCGTTTATTCTTGTAACAGCCACACTACAAGTAGAACAGCAGCAGTGTCAAATTGGAAGCTCAGCCTTCATGGCATGGCACTGTTTGGTTATGAGCATTTCCTTTCAAGCCTTATATTCAGAGTTAATTTGTGTAAGTCCAGTTTAAAAAAAAAAGTACAGGCTTGTTCATTTTAACTCACATAATTCATAGCCTAGCACATATTCTACTGGCCATAATTGAATGTCACAAAATTATAATGAAAATGGACAATTTCAAATTCTTTATTCATTTAGCCTTTTTTGCAGGTTTAATGGTTTCACTTCATATTTTTATGAATTCATATCTTCCAGCTGATGCCATTTGTATAAACGTTTATATCTACAGTAGAAATAATAGACTTGCAAAAAGAAACATGAATTGTCTTTTTATCATGAAAAATGAAAAAACATTTGATTTTAACACTGCTAGTGCTGCAGGTAAGGCACAAAACGTTATTCCTAGTAAATAACAGAAATGTTCTTCAGGGTTTCTCTATAAAACGCTTTCTTTTGGAACATTCAAATCCAGATGGAAGACCTGCATTTCTTCTCACTTTGCACTGTCAGACTTCCTAGTCTCCTTTTGTCTTGTTCTTTTCTCTTTCTTGTCCTGACCCACCGACTTTACATTCTTTTCCTAAGATGTTCCCTAGTAATAAAATGTGTTGCTTGTTTTTTGGACATTTTGTGATAATGTTTACTATGGAAGCAAATAAAATTTAAAAAGCTGACTGACACTCAGAGTACTGTTTGCTTTTATAGCAACACTGAAGCAAAAACTATATATAACTGCAGTTGAAATCTACTGATAGTATCTTATTTTTCAAATAAAATGGCCATAGCCATTACTATTCTTGGTCTAATTTAAAGTACACGTGCATACAACCTGAAGCAACAGGGGAAGTGAATAAAGGCACCAAAACGAAGAATAAACGTACTGCTCAATAATCGCTGTCTGCTCTCTAAGGACTATATGATTCACAAATA
The DNA here is from genome assembly GCF_900747795.2 of Erpetoichthys calabaricus. Lineage (NCBI taxonomy): Eukaryota > Metazoa > Chordata > Cladistia > Polypteriformes > Polypteridae > Erpetoichthys > Erpetoichthys calabaricus. The sequence goes on along the minus strand of NC_041395.2, from coordinate 142,379,032 downwards.
AATCCCTGTCTATTAGATAAAACAACAGCCTTGCTTGTCCATCACATCCTTCAATGAAACACGGTGAGCAAGTAAATCATCTCCACTATTTCACCTCAGCCTTACTGCTCCATGGCCTACCTGTGAACCCAGTAAGCTCTTCTCCCCTAGTGATCTTTCATTTTAATTTCAATGAGCTCTGACAAAGACAACCATTTATATACCATACCAGGGTTATGTCCAGGTCATCTCTGGATTCGTACCCAAAACACTGTTTCCTTGTAGTCACTGGAGCCCTGAGGTAAGTGGATAATAAAACACAATTGTCTGTCCCATACAACTGCCCTTGAGACTGCATATATTTATTTGGACTTTTTAGTAGAAATTCCCATAACTCTTCGACATTTAACAAAGTCTGAGATGAGCAGTTTGCTGAGTGCCAGCATGACTGTTATGAACATACTGACGGGATTGTGTCTATAGAAGCCTGGGCTGATATTGGTGAACTTATAGGCACCATGAACAGTTATATAAAGTTCAGCAAAGACACTGCAATCCCACTTAAATTGTTTGAAATACATCCCAACACCAAACTGTGGATTACCAAAGATTTAAAAGGGCCCTTAAACAGAAGAAACAGGGCTTTTCAACGTGGACTTGTAACATGACAGAAAAAAAAAATCTTCAGAAGAAGGTGAAATGTGAAATCCAGCAGGCAAAGCTGAAGTATAAGGACAGGATTGAGAATGAACTGCAAACTGAAAAAAAGGCTCTTGGTGGAAAAAGATGAAGTGATGGCAGGCTGTCAAAGTGAAAACAATACTCATGTGGGTTTGGCAGGTGCTATCAATTCTCAGTAATTCAATGAATTTATTTAAGATTTGAGGCACAGGCTTTTGCTTGAGAGATTATTCAGCCAAAGACCAGACAAAGGGCCAGAGCTGAGTGTCAGCCCTACTTAGATCAAAATGAAGGCAAAATGAGTACTTAAAAAAATAAAAGACAGAACAAGCAGTCTTCTGTTTTAGTCCTGTGCTAGCAGACTTGTCCATTGTTCCACTTGGTATTTCAATTGTCTCTGGATTTACAACGAGCATCCATACTCTAGAATCAGGTCAGCGCTTTCCCAATTGCCAAAACTGCACATCCAAACTTTAAATGACTTCAGACCTGTGGTCCTGACTTCTTATATAAAGAAATCCTTTGAGAGGTGGATGAAGAGGGAGCTGCTAACAAAACCCAGGCCTATCTGAGCCCTTATCAATTTGCATTTAGAGCAAAAAGGGGAATGGATGTTGACACAGAAGTATGAGCACCTAGAAGGCTCAAATCCCCACACAAAACTACTGTTTATTGACAATTCTTCTGGTATGAAGACAATCCAGCCTCACCTTAGAAGTGCATGTCATACTTGAACCTGCATATATGCCTTCATTAACCATGGTGGAGAAATTAAGACAAAAAGTTACAAAAGAAAGGACATATTTACTTGCTTTCACTACCTAATATATATTGCAGTATAATCATTTTATGCATTCAGTACATACACCTGAAAAGAAGCCACTGGATCTGTACAATTGTCTTATAGGGACTTTCAAGGCATTTTTCTTGTGTTGTCATCACATCTGTACCCACACATTCCACTGACCAATACTTTGTATGAATTTGGGTCCATCTTACAACTTTAGCTCATTCAGTGAGCTGCTTGCATGTTCTGCTGACCAGTGCAATACTGAATATTCCACCAAGACAGCACATTTTTTCATTATCTGTCACCATGTGCTGTAACGTAACAGTGCTACCTGCTCTAAAAGTCTTTCCATTTCACAGTCTTCACTTTTGCCAGGAAAAAATGTTCAACTGTTAGTAAGTCTTAACCATTACACAGCTGAAATGCATGTATGTGTGCTAAAAATAAATATATTAGGCTGACAAATCAGAGTATTGCATAGTTATTTTTCAACTCTGGTTACAGCTGCATTGTGGACTTTTTAACTAATACAGTACAAACAGTGCGTGCTAATGGCAGGTTTTTCTGGGTCACCTCAAAGCTGCTGGCTCTCTCATCTTTTGTTTATTTTGTACTATACTATGTATATTTTTTATAAATCTTTTATTGAATCTCATGTCACGTTTGTATTAAGAACACAAATTTTATTAAAATAAGCTGTACAATTGCTAGTTTGCAGCAGTCCTCTCTCCCTGCACCATTTCCTACCAGTTTGTAAAATTGCCGACTTAATTCTATCAGACAATAGTCATCCTCTATTTCTTTAAGTTCTTTTTTAAGTTAAATTGTTGCTACTATTACATATTTAGTTTCCCAAGGGTGAAAAGCAAGAGATTTAAGAACTCTTACACTCTGAGAGCAATAAGCATTTTGAATTCTAGTAGTTGTAGGGATCCCACTGAGTTGTGAATTATTACTGTGTACAGTTAGAGTTCATTATTCTAATTGGTAGAAATCCAAAGATGAGTGTACTGATTATAACAATGGTTGTTACATATATTCTTTATCTATGTAATACTGTCTTATGTTTTGTAATTTCTTGCTTGAAATAATTTTCCCTCTGGGATAACAAATGTCTGCATAACCTCCTGAGTTCCCATGAATCTGTGCTGCTACTACAGCCTTCCCTCAACACAGGCTGGGTTGCAAAGATTTACATGGCTACTTGGAATGCAATATAGAGTATGGGATTCCTTATTTGAGTATGACTTAAATTCCAAACCAAACACCTGTTCCCATATTTATCAAGCACCTCAGATTTACTCTTAGGAATCACACTAAAAGTCTGACTTGGATAAGGATTTGTCCCACTACATAGTAGGGAATGAGAAATAGTTATAATGTGTCCTACTTGCAGAGGAGTTGAAGACCACATCTGAGAATGAATGATACTGCAATTTTACAGCACTCTTTGATGTAAATCGCCTCTCATAATGACATTTTGTAATAATTTCAAAGTAGCAGGAGGAGAAGAAGAAGAGGAAAACATCACTAGGTAGGGAACTGCAATACGCTGCACATAATTGTTGCCACTTGATTGCAACATCAAGAGTAATACAGTAAAGAACACCAAAATGGAAATCGAATGAGAGTTAAGCCAGATAACAGGCATGTTTATTTTAACAATGAATGATCCACTGCCATGGGTATCGCCACAGAAAGCGCCTCATAATGTAACAGTTGCTGAATAACAATGGCTGTAAATTGCATTCACTCTTCCCTGGTTCCCGATCATCTGTCTATCTCCATGCTCCCCCATTCATCCTCCACAGGCAGTGTGGTGTAGTGGTTAAGGCTTGGGACTTGAGGCTGTGGGTTTAAATCTCACTACTGATACTTTGTGACCATAAGCAAGTAACTTGACTTACCTGTGGTCCAACTGGAAAAACAAAAGAAATGTACCAAAATTGTATCATGTGTTGTATGTTGTCTTGCATAAAGGTTTTAGTCAAATAAGTAAATGAATTCTGTGGGGATCTATTTATATAACACCCTGGGATTCTGTAACTGCATTCTTGAACCTTACTGGACCTGTAAAATAACACAAATGTTCCAGGTGTTCAAGTTCAGTATATGTGTGTGATTTTTCATTGACAATCATCCATCCAGCCTCGCTTGTCTTCAGGATAATATGCTGGCTACTACAGTACAGTTTGCATCCATGACCACCTGTGTGTTGATACTATGATGTTACTTGCAATTTACATACAGTATGTGTGATTATCCACACTTGAGGCAATGCCGATTTGCATCTTTGCAGCTTGCTTTAATATTATATTATAACATGAGGAAGTGTATGAATCTGAATATTACCTCACAAGCTGTAAGGGTGTTTAAAGTTTAATACAAAATATGAGAAATGGTTGGTCATCACATACCCAAATCATTGTTATTGCAAAGTTCTATCATGCCTGTGGCCCAAAAAGCAATGCTACCAATGGTGTCATTTCAGCTGGCATTGCACAGGATAAATGGATCAATTGCATAACATATAAGATTTGTTAGGAATATTATTCATTTTCTGTCAGATCAGTATGTCTTTATTCATTGCTGTCCAGCATTTCCAAAACATTTATACTTTTGTGGGATGTGCATGTGAATCTCTGCCTGGACACCATCTTCTAGCAGTTCCCAGTGAGTTAAAACTGGTAATGGACTCTCCTAAATCCTGGTGAACCTAGGAGAGGATTCCTAAATTAGAAACCTCTGAGTATTTTGAGCTAGTTAGGACTACTCTGAAACACTTGATAAATACTGGCACTGGTTAAAGGTAACCAATTAAAACTTTCTCCATTCTGTAAAGTGCTTCACCACACTTGGTAGGACAACATCAAAAAAGACATTTAAAGACAATTCAGGTGTTAGAAAAGATTATATTTTAAGAGAGAAATTTGGTTATTTTAACTACTCAGAGAGTCTGGAGTAGGCCTGGTTTCTGCCCTTGGCCTCTTCTTTTATGGGCCTTTTGCTCTAACGCCATCTACCATATTGCTAGGCAGCTTTAATTAGGCTGCAGTCCCTGTGTAAATAAAAGAGTGTGTTACAAAGATTTTTTGCTTTTGCAATGTGCATCCAGAATTGGCAAAGGCCTCAGATAGCTTCTGAATCGAGTTTGCCAGCTTTGACATTATGCTTATGCTTTTAGATGCTGCATGTTTTCCTGATTTTATACCTTCCTTCTTCTGATTCTTCTACTGACATTTTCAGACTTGCCTCATGGACATTAATGAAATACAATTCTTTCTTATGTTTGTCGTAGCTTTAGTCTCACTTGCTGACCATGGTCTGAATCCTAACCTTGGTTTGTGCCCACAGTTGTGCTTTACTGGGTGGCACACAACTCTGCCATCCCACAGCTGGGCTTTTCACGTAGTGAAGCCTGTGCCAAGGGGCAGCTTCTGCCTGAATACATGCTTCAGGCTGCCATGTAAAATACAGGCAGAGGTACGTCTTATAGAAGAACACTTCATGGTATTGCTTCCATAATTTTCTACATTTCCTAATGTTTTCCATTCTTCATGTGCAGCTGACATCTTATTTTGTCTTGGTGGAGTTCTAGATCACTCTGCTTTGCCCTTTTGTATTGTGCAGACTTTATCAGAATGCCTCAAATCCCACAGAGTACCACAGGTACTTTAGGTATTGTACTTTATAAATCTCCCCACCTTCCCTTCTACAGCTATAATCTCAGGTAGGTAAAAAGACAAGCAGGAGTTAAGTTACAACTTTAAATAATCTATTATTGATAATACTCATAAAATAATAATAATGAAGCAAAGTACATGTGAATGTTGGAAACCATACAACCTAATAAATTCCAGATGTGTAGTTTCAGGCGACACACAGACTTCTTCTTACTTAAATGTCTCTGGTCAAGTCATCATTTCTGGTCAGCTTTCTTCAGGACAGGCCCCATGCCTGTCTCAATATGGCTGCCGAGTTGTGCTGTTCATTGTGGTGTTCTCTTCATGGCCATGGTGTTTGTGTGTGTGTGTGTTGAAGGTGTTGGGGGAGATGGAGGAGGGGTAAAGCAACCAAATTTATACATTCTATGTCCAAATCTTTAGGGCAGTAGGGTGTCATGGTACAGAAAGGCCTCTGATTTAAAACCAACCCCAAACAGCCATACTTTAGACCAATGGCTGCACACACTGCCTTTTTACACCTGCCCTCAAAGAGTGAATATCATTTGTTTAGCTGAAGCTTACCAGGTATTCTAGGCTTACAGTACTGCCTTCACGTGGGGGTTGGTTATTTAGGCATCAAAGCATTTCATTTCATTCAATGAAATCCTGAAACACTTATATTACATTTGTTTAATCTGACTTACAAATAAAGACATACAAAATATCTATCAACTTATATACAAAATATCACTCCACCCTATGTCTCATGTTTGGAGCACAGATCCTCTCACTGTTTTACTCTGATGTTGACCTTTTGCAGTGTATTATGTTGACCTGACATTCAAGTCAGTGATGAATTTTTTCTGTGTGGTTCATCAGTGCAAACGAAAGATGGTGATACCAATCAAAAACTGAGTGGCATTATTGAAAAATATGTTACCATAGAGCAGCATGGTGACAAAATGGTTATTGCTAGTGCTGCTTTATAAATCTAGAGTTTTTTCTTCTCTGTTCTTCCCATGTGTGCATGATCTTTCCACTCACATGCCATAGACACTTCTGTAAGGTTAAATAATGGTTATAAATCAAATCTGTATGAGTGTGTGAGTGTGTGTGTGTGGGTATGACAGTGCCCTAAAGTAGGCTGGGGTCCCTCCCAGAGTACGTTCTTGTCTTGAGCTTGAAGTGTTTGATAACATTCTGGCCACCAGTGACCCTTGAACTCTGGATGGTTTCATAATAAAGAGAGGTGAAAACAAACACTGTTAATATAATATCCAAAAAATATTCCATGTGCATTAGGACTGAGATAATGGCAATCTTTTTAAGTAGAGAGCATTGTATATCCAGTAAGGAAATACTCACACTCTAACCTACAAGTCCGAAGTCACTCGCTGAATCCATAGAAACATGGCAGGAAGTCAAAAAGTCCACTCACTCCTCCTTAAGTTTTTCCAAATGTTTCTTTGTGAACTAGAAAATTATTTGTAAGAATTTGTTCTTATTTCACTATCTCCCTGTTGTAGCAAGGATGAAACATTCAGGACGGTTGTTTGTGTGTTCAGGTCTCTGCTGTTGTGTTCTCTAGGGAGTTCCCACATGTTTCAGCTAGTCGTGTTATTGACTAGTCAGGCAAATTATTCAAGCAATGCTTCAAACATCTGAAGATGTACAGTACCCCTTTCATTCATCAATTTACTGCACCCAGGTGTGCAGTAGACTTCCATATTGCTTTAAATGAAAAAGGATGTTAAATAAATGTGTGAGCTGAGTGCTTCAAGCGACAACACAAGGCAGCAATTAAACGCAAGACAAAAGGTAGGCAGCAAACTAAACTGTAGTAAATACCTGAACATGGAATAATATCCACTCAGTGTCAGAGCTGGTTATTTTGTTTATCAGTTGCTTTCTTGATATTTTTTGAGTAGAGGGTATCTACAACAGTCACCATACAGTATACCATACTACATACAGAATGCTAATCCATTCATCTGTTTATTAAATATGCTTAATAATATTTGGGTCATGGGGGACTATAGCACTCACTTTGTGCCCAGCTGGGGGCCCTAGCTCTGTGGGAGCTCAGTTCTCACAACCAGAAGGCAATTTTCCTTTCCAACTCTCACAGATACAGGAAGGAAAAATAGTCCAAAAATATGGACATTTTAACACTGATGAACATTGAGTACAATGGAAAGAAGCACACAGTAACAAAGAGGAAATCTGTTATCTCATCTAGCAAAGTAAAGTAATTAAAAAGTACACAAAAGGAGTTTTTTTCTTTTTGGTGAGTTATGGTGACTTTTGTAATTCTAGCAGGATTTCAGCTCGTCCTATTTATTTCCACAGTCAACCAACCAAGTAAAGGCACTTTAAAACTACAGATTATGCAATTTTCAATTGCTAAGGGTCTCCTGCTTCCCTTGAAACATAATGTAAACAACCACAGATGTTGATAGAACCATGTAGTCTGTTTCAGACTTTTGGAATCCCGTGTTTCCAGTAATAGCTGCACTATGAACCTGGGGTATTTCTATAAAAAGGCCCATGTTTACAGATCAAAGTAACTTCCCAAACCTTGTACCAACCACAACATAACTATGTTCAAAAACAATGCCACACATTGACTGCTACACACCTAGGACAGAAACTAGCCATTTGCATGGCACCCTCACTTATGTGGGACCAGTTTAGATCTACTGCTTAACCCAACACAGACTTCTGTGATGGGAGAGAATGTGCAGATCTAACGCAGGCAGTGACTGGGGCAGGGCTTCAATCAGCTGGAAGTGTGAGGCAGCAGCAAGCACATATTAGTTGTGTTTATGTATTATGTGACAATAGGTGATGTCCTGTTCAGACAGGTCCAGTTGACACCCAGAATGATGAATGTGCTATTTTTGAAAATTTTCAAAACATTTAAGTTTGATTTACTATTTTTTATCATTATGACCTTAACATCAACACAAAATTTTGAATGTTTTTTTCTTCTTGGGTTTTGCCATTTTGTGACTACCTCAGAATGGCCATGGCCATATTATTAACAGTCACATTAAGTCATTATCTATGTAAGATGGCATTGCACTGTATTTGGTATCTCTTGTACTAACACAGTCATATGAAAAAGTTTGGGAACCCCTCTTAATTCTTCAAAGGTTTCAAAGTAGCCACTCCTTTTAATATATGACATGCCTTATGGAAACAGTAGTATTTCACCAGTGACATCAAGTTTATTGGATTAACAGAAAATATGCAATATGCATCATAACAAAATTAGATAGGTGCATACATTTGGGCACCCCAACTGAGATATTACATCAATACTTAGTTGAGCCTCCTTTTGCAAATATAACAGCCTCTAGACGCCTCCTATAGCCTTTGATTATTGTCTGGATTCTGGATGGAGGTATTTTTGACCATTCTTTCATACAAAATCTCTCCAGTTCAATTATATTTGATGTCTGCCAAGCATGGATAGCCTGCTTCAAATCATCCCATAGATTTCCGATGATATTCAAGTCAGGGGACCGTGACGGCCATTCCAGAACATTGTACATCTCTCTCTGCATGAATGCCTTTGTAGATTTCGAACTGTGTTTTGGGTCATTGTCTTGTTGGAATATCCAACCCCTGCGTAACTTTAACTTTGTGACTGATGCTTGAACATTATCCTGAAGAATTTGTTGATATTGGGTTGAATTCATCCGACCCTTGACTTTAACAAGTGCCCCAGTCCCTGAACTAGCCACACAGCATGATGGACCCTCCACCAAATTTGACAGTAGGTAGCAGGTGTTTTTCTTGGAATGCAATGTTTTTCTTCCGCCATGCAAAGTGCTTTTTGTTATAACCAAATAACTCAATTTTTGTCTCATCAGTCCAAAGCACTTTGTTCCAAAATGAATCTGGCTTGTCTAAATGAGCAATTGCATACAACAAGCGACTCTGTTTGTGGCGTGAGTGCAGAAAAGGCTTCTTTCTCATCACCCTGCCATACAGATGTTCTTTGTGCAAATTGCACGATGTACAGATACACCATTTGCAGCAAGATGTTCTTGCAGGTCTTTGAAGGTGATCTGTGGGTTGTCTGTAACCATTCTCACAATCCTGAGCATATGCCGCTCCTGTATTTTTCTTGGCCTGCCAGAACTGATGGGTTTAACAGCAACTGTGCCTGTGGCCTTCCATTTCCTGATTACATTCCTTACAGTTGAAACTGACAGTTTAAACCTCTGAAATAGCTTTTTGTAGCCTTCCCCTAAACCATGATACTGAACAATCTTTGTTTTCAGATCTTTTGAGAGTTGCTTTGAGGATCCCATGTTGCCACTCTTCAGAGAAGAGTAAAAGGAGGGCACAATTTGCAGTTGACCACCTTAAATACCTTTATATCTCATGATTAATGAGCTGATCGTTGGTGTTGCAAGTAATCAGTATTGAGCAGTTACATGCATTCAAATCAGCAAAATTACAAGGGTGCCCAAATTTTTACACAGCCAGTTTTCACATTTGATTTAATTTCATACAACTAAATACTGTGTCACTAAAAATCTTTGTTCAGAAAACACCCCAGTACTCAGACGTTCCTAGGAAATGAAAGACATACCACTGTTATCTTTTTTTTGAAAGTAGAGCAAATTATGCAAGCTGAGAGGGGCTTTTTCATATGACTGTATTTTGCATTTAGTATTTTTACCCTTGTATCATGTTTTCTTTGGTATTGTGTCATCCATTTATGGTTTCGAGTTATGAAGAATTTATATTTAGCTCTGGTTTTTACCTCAGTATTTAATTACTGTTATTAAATAAATGTTTGCTTCTTTTCAATGCCATGTTTGGTTTCATACAGGTGCCACCATTTGTTGTCATGATGTCCTGGAAAGACCCAGAGGAGTGTGGCATGTGGCGATAGGGTAAAAGGTCAGTTCTGACATCTTATTGCTGTTCATGATTTGAGGGATAATTATCTTTTTTTTTCTCTTTTGGCCCAAGTCTGAATATTTTTTCCAAAAAACTCAGTTTTCTGAAAAGCACACAAAACAATGGTTTCACACATAAATCAATATAAAATATTTATTTATAACAAATGTCACTGTGCTTTATGTTCCATGAGCCTCACCACTATGTGAACTCACATACCTATTACATAGCATAGTCCTGCATGGTATGGTAATGTTAGAATCAGCCAATGGTGCACATTGCCACTTTACACTGCTTGTAGTATGTGTTCTACTGGTGCCACTGTTTCAGGTGACTGGTACTGCATACGGTGCTGTCACTGTTCGAAGGCAGCTGGTGGTGGCAACTGGCCACTGTGCAGCTGTGTTTGCACGGCTGGCGGCAGCCACAGGCAGCTATCTTCATGTGACCGGTGGCAGTGGTCACATTACGCAGCAACAGATGCCTGAAAACAGTGGAACCAGTGTAATACATATTGCAAGCAGCATACTGCTAGCAAAGAGAGTCAAACTATAACATAACAGTGGTCTGTTACTGCATACAGTGGGTTTTGTCGACGTTTACAGCCTATTACCATTCTCTACCCCTGGATGGTGACTAATGTTGACTTCTGCCTCATCTCCATGTGTTGACATAGACAACACCTGCCATGAAAGAGTTAAAGGCATGACTTTTCACTTCTGATTCTTGGTTCACATACAGGGTTAATGGCAGTTCTTTTAACTTCTCAGTTTCAACCTTTGCTTTGTTTTTCTTTAGGGTCTCTTCTGCTGATCAAAGTTTTTTCTGTTTTTGACAGTAAAGAATCTGAGCACTGGATTCTTTCTCCATAACATAAAATGTTCCATAGTATTAGTTACAGATTATAAAAATAAGAATGATTTTGGAGTTTTACCTTTTTGCTTGGGTTTTGTCCTTTCAGGTTTCCCTGACCCCTGTCTGTATTATGGTTTTGATTTTCTCTGTTCTTTTCCTCCCCCCCCTATTTATTTGCACACAGGTAGGATCCTAAAAGAGAAGATGATCCAACTCATTTGATGTCCCAATGACAGCACTGGAGTGGCAGTTTCGCCTCAGCATGTCAGCAATGGGACTACTACAGCAGTTGAATGCAAAAGTGTAAAATGCCTTTGAGAACTTTTAGAGTTTTTTTGCCAAAGTGCAGTCCCTGGTTAAGCATGCTTTTCGCTATTTCTTTTACCTATCAAGCAGATTTAGGCAAAGAAGCCACACATTGTCTTTGTAGCACTTCACTCGTTTTGCTACCTCAGCAATTATAGAGGAACACCTTATAGAAATAATGGAGATAGGAAGAATGTTGAAGGAAGAAGAACAGCTAATCTCTGTCCTCAGTCTCTGGTAGGACTGGAAAGCAGCCCATGACCCCATGGTTTATCACCATACCTTTATCAATGAGGCTATGGATAACAGAATCAGTAATTTCCCAAAGCAAGTGGATCACCTAATCTGTGAAGGCTACTGTCAAATCTAAAACTGCAGTATATCAAAATACTGTTGGAAGCAGGGAATACTACAATCATTGGGAGGCCCGGTGTGATCAAAGAGGTAACATTGTATTAACACTTATCACCATGCTGAGAACTGCAAAGGGAGAAGTGGCACTCATGGTAGACAATTTCAAGGTAAATCTTTGAGACAGGGAGCAGAACCTGCATCGCATTCAGTCATGACCCCTCCATCCTGTTTGTTGCCTTCCTGTCACCACATGGAGCCCAGATGGATGTCTGCTAGGGAACATCTTTCCAAGAATGCCTGAATCATGTAACCATCCAAGGATCTACCAACTATGAACACCATAAGTAGCAAAGGTGGAGGAATAATGTCTAATGTCAGGACCTGAGACAGCATGATGGACAGTGTTGAGTTCCAGAGGAGGGAGCAGGACCAGGGCAGGAACTAGAGGAAGAAAAGAAGGGGTGGATTGTTTGGGGTTAGAATGACTTATAAGAGGGTGCTGGAGCTTCAGCAGAAAGATTTAGTACAGACCCGTCAGGAAATGGGAGCAGAGGTTGACTCTTTTACGTGACAGGTGACTGCAGTTGGCACATTCTGGAGGTGTTCTCCAGGTAGCTGATGAGGGTGCTACATGACATGCCAACTGGTCACGAGGGAAAAAATACTAGAACATAACCATCATCCCACTGTAGAGGAGTTTCTGGTACACATCTCATATAGATGACATTAGTAGGCAAGTAAAAGTAGCAGCTTGGCATGGAACTCCTGATATTCCATGGGAAGAACTCAAAAGGTGCTAAGTGATTTAGTACAAAAGGATAAACTAGAGAGGCTCAAACAGAAAAGAGAAGACCAGAGCAGAAGCAGGTCAAGTATGTCAGGGAAAACAAAAACGACTAAAGGTGGCTTGGGCTTGCCTGCCAGTCCAATGCGTTGTGTCCCTCATTCTGGTAAAGTAGACCTGTGTTCAATAGTACAGTGAGGCCAGACCAATATTTGAATGTTTCGGTGAAGACAAAAAAATGTAAAGAAAGTAATAGTGCCATTCATTTTCTTTGATTCTGCTTAAAACATGAAAAAGCATCTGGATGTGGCCAACCAACAGACAAACAGAATGGCAGACAATGTACACCAAGTCAACTATAAACTAAGTACAGAAAAAAGAGAAATATAAGGTAAAGCTTCATTTTTATCGCTCAGTCAAGAGGTGTAATTATCACTTCATTCTTCCCTGCTCGCATTATAAGATTTCTGTTTCTATTATGTGTAAATGATGGCATTCAGTGCAGCACTCAGCTAAATGGATGTTACAAAATGAAGCTTCGATGGCACTCAGAGCCGTCACTCACTCTGCCTTTGATGCTGCAGCAAGCTTGGGTGCCTCTGTGGGGTGCAGGCGTCTTTTTACCTTTTAAAATATTTTCCTTTTCAGACATCTTTTTCAATTTATTTCATTTATTGATTTTGAGCTTTTACCTCTTGCTATAGAATATTGAAATACATGTTTTATTGTTAACAGCAATTAAAATTACAAAAATAGTTAAGACTATTAACTGGCTTTTCCCATTAAGATTTTACAGCAGCTTATTTTAACGCTTTAAGGCTGTAAATTTTTAATAGCGTTGTTACAAAGGAGGCATGGGCAAGGCTCATGTGACATAAAAAAGAATAAAATTTCACAGGCTACTAGAATAATTTTTTGTTTGCTTTTTTGAAATTGTTAATAAAAAGTATCGCTTTTTTCCTTTTGTTGTTTCCCGGTTATTTATTTATTTTTTGTAATTTCCATAATTGGACACTAGTTTGTCTGGCAATAGACTAGTGTTGTGGCTTGCGTCTCTTACAGATGGACAGACAGATAAAGAAAGCGGCCAGTCTAGCAGGACTAACAAGCGGCATGCTCAGGTGTCGGCTGATGATGGCCACACTCAGCTTGCTGAATTGCCCACAGGCCCTGGGCACTTTTCAGCTGTAGGGTCCTGCTTTCTGATGGCTGGCCATCATTTTCTCAATCCAGTTGCAACTGCATCTTTATAAATTGAAGAAATACAAACATGGTACAGGCTGGGGCACATATGGCAAAGAGTATGTTAAAAAAATACAATGATGTTATATCTATGGCTTCAGTATAATTTATTACATGACAATGGTGATTTGACTTTAAAAAACATCCTGCATTGTGCTCAGTTTTAAATATTAATAGGGTATTTAAACATGACTCAGAATTCCTCATGTTGTGTACATTCAGCCTTTATGTTTCAACAAAACATAATGGCTTAGATGAACAAATGAAATGCATCTAGAACACCAGCTCAATATAAACTCATGGTAACCCTTGTGGGTATATGAAAGAATGCATCTGCAGAAACTCAACACAAAAAAAAAAAAAAAAAAATAATAATAATAATAATAATAAATGCCAATAATCTTAGGCCCAGGCCAGATCCTTTCAAAAGTGAAATCCTCCGATTCTCTACATTAGTTGTAATGCTATTCCAGTACCCAAGACAGCAATGTCACTCACAGTGTTACAAAATTTTGTCTTTGGGCCAGAATTCTAATTATTCCACTTGTAACATGTGGAGTTCAATTTGGGAATATACTTTGGAAGTCATTTAAGCTGTCACACTCCATTCCTGACACACGTACATACACCATTTAACATGAAAAGCGTTTCTGCTTATCTGCTGAGTTTAAAGGTAAGCTGGCATTAATCAAGTATAAGGCACTACAACATATGGTTTTTGATTTTCAATAAATGGATTAACAGACCACGTAATGAACAGCATCTGGCTAGGGAAAGTAAATTAACAAGCGAAGGCTTCCCTTCTAAAAAGATACATTCATAACTCCTGGAAAGCCGCTATGGAAACAGACAGTGTGTGTTAGAAGTTAATTCCTGACCTTTCCACAAACTCCCCTCACACTGCACAGTTCTGGAGTTCTCTGCTATTTCCACTGCTGCTTTATTTTTTACTTTACTTCTTGTTATTGATCCAACAAGGCTACAACATAACTTCATAATTGTATTTTAAGCCAATAAGCTTAATTTGTATATGAAAAAAGCCCTTGAGAAGACTTTAAACATTTAGCAGCAACTAGTAAAGCTCTCTTGTTTAATGCACCCTTTCATTGTATATTCCCTTTAAACGCAAGGCTCTATAAAAGATTTTAAACAATGCTGACTCTTTACTGTTTTGTTGCATGTGAATTTTTTCTACAAATTAGCTGTTCTAAGACTATTTAAACCAACATAAATTAAACCTGTCCAAAATGATTACTATTATTTAACATCTCGCATACTGGAGTGAGTCATGGTGTTTGAGATGTCAATGCTGCCCATGCATGAGTTGATTTATGCATAAAGTATTAAAGATTGAATAAATAATGAGATTAAAATTGCATACTGTACCTATCAGCCTCTTTATCAGCAGTTTTTTTCTCAATTTTGTATTTTGCCGCATTGTTTTACATAACTACATTTACTGATCAAGTGGAACCTTTTAATTGGTAAATCTACTCAAATGTGTGTTTGTTTTTTTGTATAGCATATTCATATACAAATATCTATCATATATCTATCAAAAAAAATTAAAGGAACACTTTTTAATCAAGAGTGTAGCATCAAGTGAATTCAACTTCTGGGATGTTGATCTGGTCAGTTAAGTAGCAGAGGGGGTTGTTAATCAGTTTCAGCTGTTTTGGTGTTAATGAAATTAACAATAAGTGCACTAGAGGGGCAACAATGAGACAACCCCCAAAGAAGAAATGGTTTAACAGGTGGAGGCTACTGACATTTTTCCCTCCTCATCTTTTCTGACTGTTCTTTCACTCGTTTTGCATTTGGCTACGATCAGTGTTACTACTGGTAGCACGAGGCAATACCTGGACCCTACAGAGGTTGCAAAGGTAGTCCAACTTCTCCAGGATGGGACATCAATACGTGCCATTGCCAAAAGGTTTGCTGTGTCTCACAGCACAGTCTCAAGGGCATGGAGGAGATTCCAGGAGACAAGCAGTTACTCTAGGAGAGCTGGACAGGGCCGTAAAAGGTCCTTAACCCATCAGCAGGACCAGTATCTGCTCCTTTGGGCAAGGAGGAACAGGATGGGCACTGCCAGAGCCCTGCAAAATGACCTCCAGCAGGCCACTGGTGTCAATGTCTCTGACCAAACAATCAGAAACGGACTTCATGAGGGTAGCCTGAGGGCCCGACGTCCTCTAGTGGACCCTGTGCTCACTACCCGGCACCGTGGAGCTTGATTGGTATTTGCCACAGAATACCAGAATTGGTAGGTCTACCACTGGCATCCTTTGCTTTTCACAGTTGAGAGCAAGGTCACCCAGAGCACATGTGACAGATGCAAAAGGGTCTGGAGAAGGCGTGGAGAACGTTATGCTGCCTGTAACATCATTCAGCATGACCGGTTTGATGGTGGGTCAGTGGTGGTCTGGGGAGGCATATCCATGGAGGGACGCACAGACCTCTACAGGCTAGACAACGGTACCTTGACTGCCATTAGGTATCGGGATGAAATCCTTGGACCCCCTGTCAAACCCTATGCTGGTGCAGTGGGTCCTGGGTTTTCCTGGTGCACGACAATGACCGGTTTCATGTGGCGAGAGTATGAAGGCAGTTCCTGGAGGATGAAGGACTTGATACCATTGACTGGTCCCCAAGCTCGCCTGACCTAAATCCAATAAAACACCTCTGGGGCATTATGTTTCTGTCCATCTGACGCCGCCAGGTTGCACCTTAGACTGTTCAGCTCAGTGATGCCCTGGTCCAGATCTGGGAGGAGATCCCCCCAGGAAACCATCCATTGTCTTATTAGGAACATGCCCCAACGTTGTCAGGCATGCATACAACCACGTGGGGGCCATACAAACTACTAAGTATGATTATGAGTTACTGCAATTAAATTTTGGCAAAATGGACTAGCCTGCCGCATCATTTTTTCACTTTGATTTTCGGGGTGTCTGAATTCAGCCCTCTGTAGGCTGATAATTTTAATTTCCATCAAACAATGTGGTATCCTTTCATTCCTAACACATTACCCAGTCCATATCAGCATGATATTTTTCCCACTCAGATCTGTGTTTTCAAAGCAGTTTGAGCAGTTTAATATATATATATATATATATATATATATATATATATATATATATATATATATACATTGTCAAAGATGAGACAATAGAGTCACACAAAGGTTTGGGACAGCCATCCGTATAATTTTTCCTGGCTGCAAAAGAGTTAAATTGGGAGTATATTGTGTACAGATATGAGTCCAAAACAGAACTGAATTAAGGAGGAAAAGATGGTGGTTTTAAAGGAAAGAAGAAGAAGTGAGGTCATTGGGCCAGAACCGGAAATGACATCATCAGGCCCAGAACCTGAAGTGATGTCATTGGACCCAGGCGGAATTTCACGTAATTGGTCTGCTGTGGAAAGACAGAAAGGGTTAGTACCTTCCGCCACCACCTGGTCTGTCATGGAGTTACCCTCATTGAGACCCTTTAGCTGCCTCCAATGTGCACATGTGTGACAATATATATATACTGTATATAGTAGAGAGAGAGGTGGCATGCCATAATGGAAATTATGATAAGGTGCTCAGAATGCCTAAACGTCCACTTAAGATCAGAAAGAGGGTTCAAATACCACTGGCAGAAAGAAGTTCATGTTGTAGACAGAAACAGAATGTTGCATTCTCCTTCTGAGGATGTAGTTGTCTTACCATCTTAGGGCCCTATCGCATCCTGAGCCGCCCTTACTCGCCTGATAACTGATAACAACAGTTGAGTATTGCAAATATATATATATATATATATATATATATATATATATATATATATATATATATGTACATATATTGTTACAAACTCCACACAGAGCCATAGCAAGGTTTGGGGCAGCCACCCGTATAATTGGTATCCTGGCTGCAATGTCGTAAAAGTGAATACAGCACTGATGTACACAAAACCGAGTCCAAAACAGAACTGAGGGAATAGGGAAAAGGTGGAGGCTTTTAAAGGGGAAGACAGGAAGTGAGGTCAAAGGGGTTGGGCTCATGAGGGTCTTCCATAGACATAGAATTACTAGACGCCGCATGACCAGCAGCATCATACGTCGACGGCGCCGCCATATTGCGTGTGGCACTGCTGTGGAGTGAAGTAATGGATAAAGATGCCTCACGCATGTGCTGCTTGGGATTGTACAAACCGATGTACGCTCCAAACCAGATCACAGGGATTACATTTCATAGGTAAAGCAGAACAATAGTTTTGGTTATATTTGGCCATGAGAAAATCCCGTTTTATAATCTTAACTTTAGCTACGCCAGGCTAAAATAACAAATCTATGCATTTATGTGCTCAATGGAGCCTCCAAACAACATTTTGGCTAAACGTATTTAGTCACTAACTATGTAGATTGTTGTTAGCTGTTAACATTTCTCAAACTTTAAAGGTTTCCCAAAGAAATCCACCTCAGGAAGCAGTGGGAGGTAGTCCTTAGACAGGATATTGAGAAAGCTGTCCTGTGATGTATGCCGTGCTAGTTTGGTAACAGATGCCGTACCGGCACCATATGATCAAAGCTACCACTTGCTCACATTAAAAAACAAAGGAGGTTTGATGATTCCTTCTGATTGTACAGTCAAGGTGGTCAAAGTAGCTGAGCGTGTTATCCGACAGTCGAGACTGTGGTCAAAGTAGCTGAGCGTGTTATCCGACAGTCGACAATAGGACAAGCTGTCAGTGTATCTTTGGTCAATCAGTTTGTTCAGGGCTGAGATTGGTTCAGATGATGTGTTTTTTCTCAAGGAGCACATTGAGGAAACTCAGTTTGAAATTGACAACCATCATTTTATGCTCATCTGTTTAGTTGTGTCTGTCTTCTCTCAAATTACAGAGTGGCAACACACGGAAAGAGCTATGTAAGACAGTTCTGTTTCATGGATTTTAGATCCTATCCTGTATATACAGTATTTACTGTAAGTAACCACATTGTGTGTGTGTGTGAGAGAGAGAGAGAGATTGAGAGAGGAATGAGTGAAATGTTTTCAGAAATTATTAAGCCAATTTGTATACAATAAAATTGTTTATTTTTGTCATTGAGTGTATCATTTCACTGTTAATTGAAAGACAAACAAAGATAACTGGCAGTAACAGTGCAAAATTCACAATTGGTATGCCAGTTTGAAAAGATAAGTTTTGAGGGTAGTTTTAATGTGTTATTGAATCGAGCTGACGTATATGAGAGGGAAGAGAATTCCAGAGTTGAGGAGCACTATGAGAGATGCTCGAGCTCCCATAGAACCGAGTTTGATGTGTGGTACAGAAAGTAGAGCTGCAGATGAGGATCTGAGTGAGCGAGAGGAGTGTAAGTCTGTAGATCAGTGAGGTTGTGGAGAGCTTTAAATGTTAAGAGCAGTATTTTGTATTGTATTCTGTAGTTAACCAGCCAGTGAAGTTGAGAGAGAATGCAATAGGTGCAAAATGTTCAGTGAATTTAGAACAGCAGGTTATTATCCTGGCAGCAGAATTTTGAAGAAGTTGTAAGCGATGGATTAGTTTATGTGTGGATGCTAGATAGAATAGCATTACAGTAATCTATACGTGAGGTGACTAGGGCATTAACCAATATTTCAGTACTGTATAGCATAAGAACAGGACAAAGTCTAGAAATGTTTCGAAGATGGAAGAATGTAGTCCGAGAAATGTTACTTATATGAGAAGAATTATTTAATAATAATTATTATTTAATTATTTCCATTATTAGTGTATAAATGGATATAAATAATTGCATTTAAATGATTCACCAAAATCTGTTGTATGTAAACGATACTGTTTTAGACATTATTGTTTTTTCATCAGAAAACCCGGTTTCCACGTCTACCTGTATTAGTTTAAATGGCACATTTGCCACCCATAATATGGTGGATGCGCTGACGTATCCTGTCCACTGGGCAACACAGTGAATGCGCCGTCTATCTATATACAGTATATCTATGGAGTCTTCAACCACTGGCTGTAGCCTGGACGTGACATCACAGGGGCTGGAGCTGGCAAGGTCTTCTTAAATAGGGTCGATCCCGGAAGTGATGTCAGGAGGACCAGGTGGAATCTCCAGTGACTGGTCTGCAGGAAAGGGAGAATAAGAGTTAGTGCACTCTGTCACATCCTGGTTTGAATCGGAATTGCCCTTACTCAAGCCTTTTAGCTGCCTCCCATGCGCACGTGTGTGACAATATATTATATATATATATATATATATATATATATATATATATATATATATATATAGTGGACACCAAAGCAAAGCACCAACAGGCAAATACACACAACACTTTCTTCTATCATTCTGGGCTATTGTGTGTTGCTTGATGTGGGAAAAAAATGAACTGCAACAATTTTAGCAACATAACAAAATGCAAGAAGAGTGAAGGGTCTGGTTTCTGAATCCATTCTACAGTGTATAGTGACACATGTGTCAGAAATTGCAATTCTAAAGAAGACCCCTCTGAACTGTAATAATTCGGAGAAGACAGAAATTAACCTGAATTTTGCTGAAGATTGTTTTCTTTTGTACTTATACCTGTTGTTGATAGGACTCCAAAACAGTTTCTACAAGTTCAAGAATAAAGTGTGCTTGGAAAAGAACTGTTTATTAATTTGGTTTGTGCAACTCAGAGCCCACAATAGAACAATGTATAATAAATATATGTATTCAAGTGTTTTTTGCTGATATGATTGTTTTTAATTTTATTTACCATATACACTAGCATTTAAATTCTCCCGTGTATAAGTCGGGGCTTGATTTTACCGTATAATTTCCAGTATTTATATCATATAAGTTGAATGCGGAAGACTCACACTATTGGTCCAAGAGATTATGATATGCTAACGCCCACCTGAGAGAGTAACCACGGAGCACACTGCCTTTTTTTTCTGTGCATTGTGCCTACGTGACCACACGGTAATACCCAAACTATTCCGAAGCGACGTTTGCACTGTTTTGTGTTGTTTGTATCTCTCACCCTCATACACCCTTATCGTAAGACCATCCCTTGTCTGTGGTGGAGTGTTGGATCAGAAGAAAATATAAAGCTGGTTTTAAATTAAAAGTCATTGAAGTGGCGAACGAAATTGGTAACTGTGCTGCTGCAACAAAATCCAATGTGTCTGAAAAACTGGTGCGAGATTGGTCAAGGCAAGAAGATGTAAAAAAAAAAAATGTAAGTGTCGTATTTTTGAACGGGCGGGTCTGATTTTATGATCGATTTTTTGGATTTCAAGACCTGACTTGTACATGAGTATATACGGTATGTAACACAGTATTTGCAAAGCCCTCTGAACCTGACAAAGTTAGATTTACTTTACACAAATAATTAAAACTGAAAAGTGTAGTAAGTGCAGTGACTTCAGTTGCCCTTCATGCCTTATTTTGTACAGGATGCCAATTTTCCATCATGGATAACTATCTACTTTAAAAAAGAACCCTGTAGTCCGTTAGATATATAGTACAATTCAAACATCTGACTGCAGGCTCTTTGGACACCAGTCATAAAAGAGGGCACTTTCCAAATATACAGTACATAAAACTGGAACAGTGGAGTACATGCTGACGTAATGGTTAGCACTGCTTCTTGACTGCTGTACAGATCTTGGTTCAAATCCCACTGGGCTTTTAGAGTCTCCTCCTGCTTGTTTGGGTTTCTGTTTGGGCATTCTGACATCTTCCCACATCCAAAGGGTTTGTGTAATAAGTCAATCACTTTTTTCTAAATAGATCTGGCACGTGTAAATGTGTAGGTATTTATGAGTATGCTCTATGATACTCACACTCTCTTATGGGTGTTTCTGGCCTGGTGCTCCATTGATAACTTCTGGCTCCCTACAATGTTCAGTAAAGGAATGTTATATCAGCTGGATTTTTGTTAACCACCTCTAATATTGCCTTTATAAACACAACAAAATATAACATTCTTGTTGTTTCTGTCAGCTTATACTGCAGAAGTCAAAATACACCTGACATGGATTCTTGCTGAACAATTTTTTAAACTCTCCTTTGAAATGTTTAAACTATGCTGCATTTCAAACAGATTTTTCACATCTGACACGCTGTCTGTCTCAGTAAGAAACATTATTATGTTGTTGTCCTGTCTTTCAACTGGGTTTTGCACCGTGTTTGAAAGGATCCATAGTACTGCAGTAACATTCATTTAAAACACATGGGAATTTTCTTGGATGGAAGTCCAGTGCAGGGAAAGGTTATTTAAAACATGACATGGGCTAATTGGACAATACATTGAAAAGCAAAATACATGATTTAGATATTCAGATGTTATGTAAGTCGGTTAGATAGAATGAACAAATGATATATTACATTTAAGCCTGTAGATTTGTTTATCATCCTCAATCCTTATGTAAAATACCTCTTTTACTATGGCAGTACTGGTAGTCCTGCATTTACTGGTAAGTATCACAAATAAAAACGGGCTGCTTAAAATACTTCATCTTTCTGAACAACTTCTAATAGGTACATTATGTCATCTTGTAACTTTAAGTGTTATAAGAAATGATGTAAAAATGTCTTAAATAAAATTGATATATTAGTAGTGCATTTAACAGCATGTTACTGACACACGAAGAAATCTTAACTGTGCTGATATTCCTGGTGGATTCTGGTTATTCATTAATTCTGAAACCAATTATTCCATCACAAGCCTAAATGGATTTACAAAAGCTAACTTTTTTTACCTACATTTCAAAAATAATCATGAGGATTTGAATAAAATAACTTTTTACATATTGTTAAGGTAATAATACAATGTGTAAGACAGACAGACAGACAGACAGACAGACAGACAGACAGACAGACAGACAGACAGACAGACAGACAGATAGATAGATAGATAGATAGATAGATAGATAGATAGATAGATAGGAAAGGAGCATTTCAAAGCTACATAATAGTGCATTTCTGAGGGAAGTCTTTTTCCAAAACATTTGACTTTTTTTAAATTAGTTTACCATTTTCTTTATTTTCAGCATATGCTATATATATTTCTCTGGCCCAATGGTTTCTTGTGAAAAGGTTAACATAAACAGAGATACAAGGTAGACCTATTGAAAGAATGACATTTATTATTCAGTGCATAGCTTTATCTTTTATTCTAATTCTTAAAACAGAATCAAATTAGTGTTACTTTCAAAGCAAAATGCAACTAATATCTTTGCTTATAACTGAACTAAATAAACCAATAAACCTTTAAAAAAAACTGTAAAAAAAGAACACAATATTTGATCATGCTAAATAATAATACTAGGTATCATGACATGATGCAACAATGTTTTTATTCAGTTTCAATAAGGTCCTTTTTGACATTTGCAGGTTTTATTTTAAAAATTACGTTATTTTTAAAGGTTGTTTATATTTCATAGTGGGGCTTTTCTAGACAACAAATAGGTTATTTATTTCAAAGGTTTCTTTTCAAGCTGGTTTTGTCGGCTATCAATCAGTCAATCTTTTATATACAGTACATTGTTTCAGTTTTTCAAAATTAAAAGACTTGTACAGTATATATTTTTGCACTTTTTTACGTGGTTATTAATTTCATAACTACCTTTTTATTTATTTAATTTTGGCACAAATTGCATTGCATATGCTTCTGCCAATCGAGATTACCAGCCTAATTTAATACGCTTGACTGTAATATTCCAATGTTCTTTCTGAATCGAGAGGGACACAACCAAATTTTAGCAACCGACAAAGTGTCAACAGTAGCGAACTAATCTTACCTAGCAAAATATTAGCAGATGTTAGACAGTAATTTCCTCGATTCTTTGCAAACCAATGGAGAGCAGGCTAATTAGATATCAATTGATTTACAGTAATAGCATTGCAGAACATGAAAAATCAAAATGAAAGCATTACCTTGTGTTTTTGTTTTTTGATATATCTGTTCTGTTCTGGGATAATCAATTATTTTTTTCTTGCTCCTTTCATGCCATTCTGCTACAAACGTACCATGAGTAAACCATCTGATTCATGCCAGCTAAGCATTTTTTTGGCATGTATGCATAGTGGTTTTCATTTATGCACTTAATTTATATGTTTTTAATTTTTCAATAAAATGCAAAGGATATTTCCTGAACACTGTATATTTATCACTTTTTGGACCACTAGCAGTTTGGGTTAGGTCAAACAACCCACCAGAACACCCCTGGCTATGGCCTGAATTGTCATTTGTTTTCCTAATTTTCACATATTGTATTGGGTATATTTAAACTTGTAAATTTTTGTTAATTTCTGGAATGTCATTAAGGTGTCATTCACACTTCTGTAACATGAATCTTACGTTTGTAACATGTTTGCTTAATTAAAAAGGGCAGGTCAGAGAATGTGCCATGGTAGAGCAGCTTGCAGAATGAGAGAAACAACAGTTCCATTTCTCATTCAATTTTGCTGTCACAAAACTGAATAAAAACACTTTTAAGAGGTGAAGAATGTGTACATTTTTATTGTTTTACAATGCCTATTTTTTGTTTTGTTGTTTTAAAGACATGCAGGTTAGGTAGATTGGTGATTCTAAATTGGCCCTAGTGTATGCTTGGTGTGTTTGTGTGTGTCCTGTGGTGGGTTGGCACCCTGCCCAGGATTGGTTCCCTGCCTTGTGCCCCGTGTTGGCTGGGATTGGCTCCAGCAGACCCCCGTGACCCTGTGTTCGGATTCAACGGGTTGGAAAATGGATGGATGGATGGATGTTTTAAAGCTCATCAATTTAATTTCCAGGAATAGTTTAAATTATTTATTGTTATGTGGATGCAATGTATTGTAAAGCCTGCATTACAATATATATTGTATGTTGATTTAGTGTGTTGTCTCATGCCTGTTTAAAAAATTTGGAAGTGGGGTAAAAGACCTTACCTCATCTAGCATTATTTAAAGCACCGATTATGCTAGGCCCAGTGCCAAGTCTGTCAAGGTAAGGGCCATCATAGAAAATATGAGTTTGCAGGTACTGATTACCATATCATTGCCATATTACCATATATCATACATTCTTTTTATCCATCTGTGATTTTCCTAAGTATATAGTTAAATTGTTTTCATATTTATACATATTTACATATTAAGTGACTTACTCAGGGTCAGCAGAGAAGACAATCAGCTTTATTATAGTCCAAAGCCTTCCAGTCGAGCCCTTTAGTCAGTAAGTCACGAGTTTCACATTCTGTACCAGTAGGCATGCTTTGTTTTTAAAGTTCAAAAGCAACTTACTATCTATGCAAACGTCACGCAGGTATTTCCTGGAAATATGAATCTGAAAGTATCCGCTCTTACTAAAACATTTTCTGCTTCTAACCTTATCTTAACAGTGTAAAGGCTATTACATTTTCTATGTCACTTGGTTCTTGACATGAGCGCACTTTGTACTCTGACGGCATGTTTCTATTTCAGAACCTTACTGCTACATTGGCACCGGCACAGGCACAGGCGCGCGCACAAGCTCGTCCCCGCTGCGTCATGTCATAACGTGCATGCCGCATCCTCGGGCCAGGTTAGACGGACAGGTTAGAAAACAAAACTGTGGGAAGGAAAAGGAGACGATGGAAGAGGACGGCCAAACTTGTGGTGGTGCTGAAAGCTGGTTCAAGCCGTTGCCACGTAAATACACGAAGGGGGAAATGGAGAGCCCTTGGAAAATGCGCTTCGTTTACGTGCAGTGCTGTGAGTATAAAACCTCCTACCGCGCCCCCAAGCCAGCTCAAAACACAAACTCACACATAAAGTATAGGCTCGGTGCTTCCAAACTAGTACTGGATAGTCCAACACGGTGAAAAGCAAGCCCGAGCTGTTACAGCAATAGATAGTCTCCTCCGAATGATGGCAGTGTCCCGATTATCTTCGCCAGTTGTTTCAGCTGACAGGAGCTTCGGTTTCACGTGTACACTGCTGCCAGCGTGGCTTGTGTGAGCACAGAGTGGAGGGTTTAAACTGTAGCGAAAGAAGAGAATGAGTGAGTGATTGAGGCAGCAGGCCGCGGCACGAACACTTTCCACCAGCGTGCCTGAACTTCGTTATCCAGGAAGCAGTCCTCCCTTTTTGCTACTCGTTGCCATGGGTACCGGAGCAGCTTTGCCGGGTGTGCGTGACTACGGGAGACAGAATGTGCAGCACGATTGCAAGATTGAGTGGGATTGTCCTCATTTGTGGGGGAAAGCACAGGCGTGGAGAATACTGTAAATGAAACTGTATCTTAAGGAGGAAAAATTGAAGGTCAAACTTGTATAAGTGCAGGGCGTTTGTTTTTTCAGGTAAATCACAGACTTATTCATACGAATAATCAGTGAGAAAGCGCGCTTACTTTGATGACACGTTCACATTGATCTTTCATAGTTGCATGTGCTTTGCTATTTTAAGGAAAAATCTGGAAAAGTGGACAGCAACGCCTGTGAACTTTCAATGCAGTACTCATGTTCATCTCTGTATAAAATACATGTACAGAAGCTAATCACTTTGGGCGAATTCCACATTTGCGCATAAATAATATTTAATGCATCATCTTTACCTTGGATTGAGCACACATTTATTAAAAAGTGGACCCACTTCATTTTTACACTGCTTTGTATATGCCAAATTGAAATTCGAAAGTATCTATTGTATTGTGAGGATGCTTGGTTTTTACAAGCCCATGGCACTTTTATGAAGACATCCATCCATCCTTTTTCCAACCCGCTGAATCCGAACACAGGGTCACGGGGGTCTGCTGGAGCCAATCCCAGCTAACACAGGTCACAAGGCAGGAACCAATCCCAGGCAGGGTGCCAACACACCGCAGCTTTTATGAAGACAGCGGGTTCTCAAATGTATTAATGTTGTATTAAGTTCACCAGATGAATTAAGACAAAGTTTTATAGAGCATTTTCCACATTGAGAAACATCACAGGATTTCTCACTGTGAGAATGCCACCCATAATATATTTCATAGCATTACAAATTACTCTGTTGCATGGAAAAAATCTTTAAATACCAATGAATTAAATCAGTTTATGAAATGATGATGTAGAAGTCAATTGACAGTAAGAACTGTTAGACAGAATGATATTTTCAGCATTAGTAAGTTAAGTGCAATAGTCTGTAGTTTTATATACTAGGATAGCATATCTAAAGTGCATGATAGAAAAGTTGTACTTTCAGGTGATGTCTGAGCCCTGGAACCTAATGTATAAAATGTGTGTACACTTAGAAACGTGCATAATAATTTCTAGTGCAAAAGTCGAGATTTATAAAACACGAACATGGTGTGAAAATTGACAAACATTGCAGCAAATTTCGACCACTTATATGTCCTAATCCAGATATTTTTGGTGTTGGCATTTTAAAGACTCCAGTCAGAAAATCTCATGTCATTGCACATTTCAATGACACATCAATCACATTCCAATGCTCTTGAACTAATTATATTACACTTAATTAACATGTTCTCTCAATACATCTGCCTTCAATGTTGGTAATAACGCTTTAGGCATATGCTTAATATTAATTGTCTTAGTGTGTAGCATATTTTGTCTATAAAAATATATTGTGCATGTTGTACAACATAACTGCCAATGGCAGCATTAACTGTTTTGTATGACATTGCCAATGGCACGCCACAGATGGAACAAGTTATCCGGGACTGCAATGATTTTTTGGCACATAATGATGACTGACTTATACTTCCTAGAGCAAACCTCTTGTAGTTGTGTGCTGAATTGGAGTCTACATTACAGAGACCATAACACAGAAAACACTCAGTCCCTGTTCTGTTACAGGTCTTAACAACCATCTGGTGGGTATTTGCCAATGGATGCTTTACAGCTTTACAGCTTGAACTGGCTGACCGGTCAGGAATCCCACAGTCATCCTAATATTGTGTCAGGCCATTTGTATGGGATGGTACATGTAAGATGCTGCCACATATATCCAATTTCCTTATAGTCATTGTGAGCAGACCAGGATCAAAAGGCAATTTGCAGCTATTGCTGATTTTCCTAATGAAATTGGTGCAATTTATTAAAAAAGGTACCTTCTAATATGTGATGCTCAAATGTGTCTGACTAACGTTGTAAGCTGGCTCCGCTGAACCTATGATTCCTTTGTTTTGTCAAATTGTAGTATAAAAAGCAGACTTCAGGGTCATGTCGTATGTAATGGTTGGCTTCTTGCAAAGTTGACCTAATTGATAGGACTGCAAATAAATTCAGTACATTGCAAACAATTTTTTTAAATCCTTCCATTAACCAATAGTGGGTAGTCTCACAGAGCTTGGCTCCTTACACCACTCACCAACCCCCAAAACCACAAGAAAGGAGATCTGTTGAAAGGTACTCCTTCATTAAAAGTTAGACAATGGTGTTTGAACTTGTCGCATGACACTCTGCAGTATAGCCTTATAAAGGTTTGCTGCACTGTAGTGGCTTGTGCAATACAATATATCACAGAAACATGGACTATGTTTGCCACCTAAGAAATGAGCAATACATGAGCGCATGAATGACCCAGAATCTGTCCCTAAGGACATCAACATAATGAAAATTCAAAAATGTTTGGAAGTTGTATGCTGAATGTTTACTTGGCAAAAAAATTTTTATTTTTTACAAGTTCAATAAAAATGTTCTTCATTTCTTGCAGTTTTGAGCATGCAGTTTGCATCAATTTACCTGTGTTTGACACACGGCATTAACAGCCTGCATTAATTACTTTTGTGCCTGCAGCACCTTTTAGTCAATACATGTTGCATGAGTCCAATGGCACTGGCAGTGGTCTGGGCACTACAGATGGCATGATTGCTATTGCTTTCTCCAGTCTGTTGCTGTCACTTGCTCCCAATCTTGGATGTTTTTTAATTTGTGAACCCCACTGAGAGACCTTTTTTGCAGTTCTCCACTTCAGTCAGCATTACTTCAAATTCACATTCACTGAAGTTTCATTTTCTGTGTTCTTCCATGATTTCTAATAAAGACATCACTCTGGATCATGGTCAAATTTATGTGTTGATAAGATCATGGATATTATATAAGGTTTTTTAAGCCATACATGATTACTGGCAGGAGGTGATGGGGAGTCACGAAAGCACGTGTACGAACAGTGCGAATAGTTTCAAGTTGAACTGAGATTCATAAAGGAACTTGGCATGGCACGTGAGTATAAGGAAAAATTTTATGGAATCTAAGCAAGGTTTTATACATTAGGCCCCTGGTCTTTTCAAGAGATAGAGTTATGTGAAGTAAGAGCTGCAAAGCAAAGAGTTGATAATTGAATTTCATAGCTTTAAAGGGTCAATATTGTCCCATGTACAGATTTTTACTTGCATGTGCAAGTATATCATCACCCTCCAGTGCCATGATCAATGAGTATAACCACCTTAAACTTGAAACTTCTGACTTCTTTATTTGAAATAACCACCTTTCCTTGAATTTAGTATTGTAATTAAAGATAACTGTTTGTATCTTCCTAAATTAGCTTTTCTGTTTAGCATGCCATACTTAATCAGACTAAAGTAAAAATAGGTAGAAGTAGTGAGAGCCATATTCAAAAACAAACTTTCTTTTGTTTAATTGGCTAGCCATCCTTATAAATGCAGTAACATTGCATTGATATTTAAAATGCATCAACTAAACATCTTTCAAATGTACTATTGTATATTTTAAAATGTTCATGTTTAGTAGTTTAGAGACAGTGAAATGATGTACAGTAACAACTTAGTTAATGAAGTAGCTGCATTGTGATAACCAGCTTTGTTATTAGAAGTAGATGTATGATAGAAGAATTATGAAAACATATTTCAGTATCAAGGCTGTGGTGCTCATAGTTGCTTTCTCCTTCCTCGGACGCTTTACAGTAAAACCACCCTGATCTTCCAAGGCTTTATTTTATGTTGCACTATGCACTCTCGTTACCCTCCAGCACACTGACACTGTCAACTTTGCCCCACACCTTAGTTGGAGTCAGAGGCAACACCATCATCATTTACTTCACTCATCCCAAATCCATGAACTGATTCAAGCCTGGATTCTTAAATAGCTGACCACTGGATTATTTGGAGAAAATCACACGCAAACATGGGAAATATAGCTTTCTATAGATTCAAATATTGGACACTGCATCTGAAGGCAGCAATGCAAATCATAATGTAAACTGTTTGTGAAAAAAGTCTCTAGTTTGGCTAAGTCTCCAGTTTTTGCAACAATATTAAGTTAAAGCACAATGTGATATTGTGCATTCTTTCATTGTGTTGGAATTTAGCTTGTGCTTATGAAATTATAGAATACCTGTAAAGGAAAAGGTGACCATTTGGATTGGGTCAAAAACATTTTGACTTAGCTGTTGAATTCCATGGTGGAGATGCTGAAGTTTATTCATTCCATTAGTGTTGTTTATTTTAGTTTTTATTTCTCTCTTCTCCACTGTCAGCTGGCCATTTCTCATTGATTATATTAACAGTAATTTATATGGGACTGTTAAGATTGATTTCAGTGTTGTTGTTTATGTACCTTGATGTGTCCATTTATAAATGTTACATTTGTGTCATTTATTGTCACCATATTGCACTCAGATAGTAGCAATATACAAGAATAGTACATTGAGTTGAAATGAATGTTCATTTACAAGACTTATGCCACATGTTCTGTGTGTGAGTTCCAAACATAAAACCACCACTATGTGTACTATCAATGGTTTATGGGAAATGGGTTATCCTACAAGAGTATTAATGCGGTTAATGTGAGTTGGTAGGCAGTGATAAAACCTAGTAAGGTGTTACAATATTTTATTTTTTTAAGTTTGTCTGATGACCAGTGGAATTGATGGAGCAATTCTTCCTCACTCTAGGTGTTCCTTTTTCCTAGCTTTAACTAAAATTTGCAGTAGATGTTTACTAAAAAGAAAACTTTTAGCTTCTTCACTAATATACAATATACTTAGAGTTCACATTACTTAAAGTGAGGTGTGTTTTAAATGCAGATAAAAAATTAACCATATTGAAAGTTAATGAGTATAATAGACATTTAGCACTTAAAAAATTCATATCTCTTTGACTCTTCCTTACATATCCTGTGCAAAGTGTTTCAGGCGTCAGTACAGTATATGGAAGTGGCCCTATGATGGACTGGTATGTGACCTGACCTGGCCTGATTTCTGTCCTCTACCTAATGCTATTGAGAAAAGCTCTGGCCTCTTGAAACTCCAAATTATTTTAAGTTGGATTGAGAATGTTGTGTTGTATTGGATGTTTAAAAAAATGAGGATTTTATTAATTTGAACAATAGTCACCTTAATAAAAATTAGGATTTACATTTATATAGCACTTCTCTAACCTGCTCAAAGTGCCTACCTTAAAGAAACATGTTAGATGGTTTTCATTTTTCTTGGCAATGTTTTCAATTTTTTTTGATTCCAAGAAAACACTAGTGTGTCTCAAGGTTGTAACATTTTTTCCAAAAACGTCACACTAAATTAGTGAAATGTTGCCTAGCTGGTTTTATTGCATTGAATTGATAAGTTCACTAAGCGCTGGTTGGCCAGGTTTTATTTTCTGCTGAAGGGCAATGACAATTAAATTACTTCATTTGAATTAGCATAATTTACAGTTTGTACCTTTTAAGTGTACCATATTATTAATTATAACTTTTTACAATGATTTTCTCTTATTTTTTTAGTTTTTATATCTTTTTTCCCTTGCTTTCTAAGAATAGTAATATGATAGTTGTGTTGTTGTGTTCAATAAATGATACTGAGATTTTATTCATATGTAATATTCTATTGTGGACTAATGTAAAACAAAAATGATTAAAAGATAATTCAGAGCTAAAAAGTTAAAGAGAATTTTTTTAGTAAATATTTGTTCTTTTATGCATCCAAGAAGTGTTATGTTAAGTGAAGAAGTGGGTAAGTGGTGGAAACAGTACCGTGCAGAATGTGTGAAATGAATGAATAAGTGGGATTTAGTGATTATTCACTTGTGGGCAGTGGCATATTAATAAATGAGAATGTAAGCTTAGATTCACCTGCTGTTCCTAAAGGCTTTGAATATGTGTTATGGGGTGCAGCATAAGGGTTGAAAAGTTATTGTTAGTAACTTTCACGTGCCTCTAAAACTGTCAACGAGAAGTCAGCCCTTTAAAGAAGTGATAGAGGTTGTCTTAAAAAAGGCAGTGAATATAGTTACTGAATGTGATATGCTTTTGCATCAATTCCAGGTATTGGTAGAAGCAATAGTAGCAGTACACTTTCAAAAAAAATTAATTGGTTATCTAGGCAACATGTTTAAGTAATATGTATGTGAACAGGGGCCTGTAAGCTTCATATAGCTGTGCACTCTAAAAATGTTAATTATGTCAATATTGGGTGTAAGGTAGACAGATGATGTCAGTGCTCGGATTTCCAAAACTCATTAATCCTAGATGTATTTATGTAAAGAAATTCAGAAATTTAAGAGGTTTTTAAAGAAAGAAAAGATGTAATGTCTGTTGTAATGTCATATCTCAATCTTTATTTATTTTAATGTTAACAATTTTCTGATTGCCTTTGAAACACATTGGCTCATTATAGCAAAAATTAGGACTTTTTTCGATACCCTTTTCTTCCAAGGTGACCTAAAATCCCATTATTTATCGTGCTATTAACTTTTTTTAAGGCACAGCGTTTGTTGCCCAAACAAGTCTTTGGTATCTTTTTAACTGATGCCCTATATTGATCACAGCAAGAGATGGTCATGTGACACAGGGAATAAGGACAATGCTATAGTGTAGCCTGATAGATTTTTTTTCACTTCAGATAGTCTGCCATCTCTGGAGATCATGCATGGCAATTTTATCACTTTACAAATTTTATGATGCATGTAAATATATGTAAAAAAATCTAAATTTTGAAATATGAATTCGGGGAATTTCCTGCCTTGTGCTCTGTGCTGCTAGAAAAAGCTGGGGCCATTGTCACCTTAAACTGGGATAAACTTATTTGAGAGTGCATGTATGGAATAGTTTATACAACAGACATTCAATTTGCATGATCCACATGAAAGATTGCAGCATGCTTATAAGTCTGCAAGATGGATTTTGACATTGATTGGTTTTCTCTGGGAAGCAAGGGTAGCTTGAGTTATTAAAATATACAGATTCTTATCGCCTAGTCTATAGTGCAAATGTGCTAATTTTCTTTTATATGTTTATGTTTTATTCTGAATACCCTTGTCCAGTTAATATGTATAAGCAATGCATCGTTGGATATGAAATCCAATATCAATTCTTTCGGCTATAATTCAGTTGGTTACTGGAGACAGTGAAGGACTTTTCTGTGGAGGTGACATGAAACCAAGGTTATTATAGTTTTGCCTTTTTATATTAGTTTTTATTTCTATATTTTTTCTGACCTTACTTGGAAATTCAGTTTAGTTTTAGCTTTCCTTCATCGTGTACTTTTAGTTTTAGTTTAGTTTTTATTTCACAAAGACATTTCTATTTTATTTTTATATATATTAGTTTCAGTTTTAGTTTTAGTAATTATGGCATGGAGCGCCTATGGAGTTAGTTTTGTGTCACAATCAGACAGAACTATACACTTAACAGATTTGGATATGAGTTTAATGTTAGTGGAAGCTTAATACACTGCCTGGTTTACTATCTGGTTTTGTTTTTTGCCTGATAAAAACAAGCATAATCAAAACTAGATACTGAATATGAATAATTTTACACAATTGTATAATTTTTAAAATATTTCATGAAAATCACAGGGGCTTAGGAAGAACAGGGCTCTTAGACTTGAATGAGTGTGCAGACCCCACCTAGCTGTATTGAGGGAAACAAAGAAGAACAAGCATGTAGTGTGAAGGTTAGAGGTGGTGAGTCATGAATAGCCTACCATAAGAACAGTAAACCCATAATGAGCAGAGCAAGAGCAGGTAATAGGAATACGGACATGCATAAAACAACAGAGACAGCGTCTGAGATTAAGAACAACATATACATTATCTACACCTGTTTATCCAGAGCAGGATCACAGGAAACCTGGAGCCCACTGCAGCAGGTTTGAATGTATGGCAGGAAAACTCCCTGGTATACAATATGTATGATATGGCTGATGTTAAGAACAAAAAGAATATGATATTTCAACTATCTTTTTTGAGAGAGAGAGAGAGAGAGAGAAAAACATTGAAAAAAGGGAGACAATGGTTTACTTTCACAATATCAGGTATTTTGAGTTGTGAATATGAACTAAAAAAGATAAATTAATAAATATAAAATAAATACAAAAACCCATTAGTATGTCTAGTTTTTCATCACTTGTCAGACTCTCTACCTTTGTTTGTATTGCTTCATTGTTAAACGATGTTTTTAAAGCAAAAGTGATTGGTCAGCAACAATATGCTGATCTTGAATGATGACCTAGTCAGTCTCTCGATCAGTGCCATTTTATTTTCAAAAATTTGGAGTGGTCTACCCTCGACTTTCTTGTATAATCAGATATGGATATTTGAGGAGTAAACCGCAAGACAATGATTATATTTTTATATTATGTACATTAAGGAACCATCTCCAACAAATCAAATTAATAATATATTGAACAATTATTATAAACGTAATGTTGAATAAATCGGACTCTGCAGCTGCATAAATAAAATAAAAAAATCATGTGTTCAGGTAAAGTACTACTTCCGGGTGATGGATTTGGCCCAAAAGTTAATACAGATCTATAACTGTGGTGTAACAACTACATGCTGAATTTCATCCATCTATCTAGTTGCGTTTTTGAGTTATCATGTTTATACACACAGACACACACACGCGCACACACACTCACTCACAATTCCAAAAAACAGTATTTTTGGACTCTGGGAGGTCTATAACGTCAAGATTCATCAAAATATCGAGGTCGAATTTTTTCATGATTACTATACTTTCTCTATACTTCGTATATGAGAAACTAAAAATGATTTCTCCTGTGCGAAGTGGCAGGTAGGTGAATTGCTGTCAATAAAAAGCAGTCAACTGAGAAATAAACTGAAACGTCACTCACTCGTGATTTTTCTGTCCATACGGTAAAGTTTTTGTTGACCCATTCTGATTTGAGCCGATTGAATTACATCTTGATATAAAACAAGCGCAAAGAAAGGCGGCACGCAAATCGCTTTCTATTTCACATGCTTTACGCAGCCACACTCAGCTTGCTCTGTCTCCGCAAATGCCGTGTGAACAGCCGCCCTCCGTCACCAGCCACCGTTCACTGGATAAATATGTGCGGGGACAGCTCGTGGTGGATGACTTTCTGTTTTAGAGTTAAAACTTACAAGGGTTAAAGACTAACGGCAAGAGTATTCATTCAAAAACGAAAACTAAAAATATTTTAGTAAATTATTATGTTATTTCAGTTAGTCTTTCCAGCTACTTTAATAGTTTCATTTAGTTTTAGTTTTTCATTTCGGTTTTGTTAATTATTTTATTTCAGTTTATGAAAATGTTTTTTAATAATAGTTTCAGTTTTGATTTTAGTTTTCGTTAACTATAATAACCTTGCATGAAACAAATAATTTGTCAACAAGATGGGGAGCTGCTGTATTGTTTGGCAAAGACACAGATCCTGGGTATAAAATATTTTTTAATGAGTAATATTTTTTCTTCAAATGCAGAAGCGGTTAGCTCAGCACTACACTAAGTGTGTTTTTCTGTGTAATTAATTAGCTTAGAATTATAAATGTATAGATTTGTGTAAAACATAGTGAAAAGTGGCTGAGAGGTTCTTCTTTTTGTTTTTTATTTAACAACAATAAAATAATGCAACACAGTTAAATTTATGAGTTTTAAGAGCTTTAAACATGATGTATAAAATTGTTGTACTAATTGTTTACTTCTTTAAATTATTCTTTATTATATAAAAACTTAATGAATTAAAATTACATTTTCAATTTCTTATTTCTTTCATTTAAAGTGAATTAAAACTTTCTTATCTTTAAGATCTTCTCTGATATTTAAACATGTCTTTACTCTGTAGTGGAAAGGCAAAAATGCCAGGCAGCCTTTCCCTTCCTCTATACTCTACTGTTCCTGCTTGAAAGGCTTTTCCTTAAGCAGGGACAGGCATTGCACTCCACCGTGAATATTTCTGCAAAAATATTCTTGTCCTCTGTTACATCTGCACAGATTTGCAACAGTGCAACGTTTCGTGCTGTTCTTTGAATGCATTACTGAAGCCCACGCTTTTTTAAAACAGAGATACTATCTCAAGTAATGAGCTGTTACAAACGCATTGGCTGTTGTTTTGTCTTCATTTTGGGAAAATAAGATTGACAACAAGGATGGAGCCTCGAGCCACCACTGTCTGCATTACTTGAACTGTCGGGCCGCTTTCAGTGCTGTGTACTCGGTAGATTGAATGTTTTGAGACATATTTAATAATTGTTGGCCTGGACAAGGTTAGCAATGACTGTACTGGTGGAATCTCGTTGCAAGGAAATTCATGGGACCATAAAAATATTTCATTATAATTGAAATTTCATTATAATGAATATGGGAAAACCCTTGTAACTGCAGTTGGATATTCCATATCAGTAATCCTCTTGCCATCTTATTTCTTAAACTTCAAAGTGCCATTGTCCAGTAAATCCTCTTCCTTCAGCGCCATCAAAAGCTGGGCAAGCTGGTTCATCAGTTTGTGGCTGACTTGTGAGGTTTAGCCAGCTTTTGCAAGTTTTTTGAGTTAAATGATTAATTTATCAGGAACCAACTTGTGGAACATGCCAGTAAAATGAAAATTAGAAACAGATGAAATGATTCCCATGAAAGCAATTGACATGGCATTTCAAACTGAATCAGCCACCAAACTTCTGAATAAACTTGTGAGGATGTGTTTTTATTTCAGGACAGCTCCAATATTAATTATATGAGGCAGTTGCAGGCTGTTTGTAGACAGCACTGAGGGAACTGTGGCTCTGTCAGATAAAAATCTTCAACTCCGAGCTGCCCTGCAGAGGGGCACAGTCGCTGGAACTCAGGCTCCGAAACTGTGGGAAGCCTAACCACTTTGCTGAAGTCTGTTGTCTTCCACTCAGACTGCATCAACAACCATTTACTCAGTGAGCTTTACAGCCCTTGTACACTGCACTTGGATGGTGTGACTCTTCCTCTACTGTTGGACATGTTGGCAGTGGTGTCTCTACTTAATTTGGACACTTTCAAACATTTTTTCTCTCACCCGACGCTCACTGCTCCTTCTGATGTTTTATGCTGTTTTGGTAGTGCTAAAGTTGAAATAGTCGGCAGACTGTGTACTATGGCCAAAAGTACTTGCCCACCGTGGTGCGAACTTGTTAGACGTGGACTTATTTACAGTTCTGGAATTTATACTCCTAGACACTAATGGATCAGTTGTTCTTACTGTCAGCCCACCATAGCTTTCTCAATGGCCTGCTCTTTGCAAAGATTTGGGTTTTCTCTCAACTTTTAACAACCAGCCTCTGCTTGAACCTTCCATACGTTCTCTCATCCTATTTCTCTGCCTAATTTCCCGGCTCTCCAAGATAGTGTGGCTGCTGGACCATGTAGCCTGGCAGGCATCATTCAACCTGTTGTACAAGCCTCTTGTACCTAGCGATAGCCAAAAAAAAAAAGACAGGGGGCTTATGTGTATGTGCATTGATCTCAGGGCTGAGAACAAAGTAGTAATACCAGGTAAATACCCACTGCCAACCACTAAGGATCTCACTAACCAGTTTCCTGCCTCTAAGGTATTTTCCAAGTTGGGGCTTCTCAAAGGTACCTGCAGATTCCTCTCCACCCAAAGTGCAGAGATTCAACTGCTTTTTTCACCCACAATGGGGTGTTTCATTGTACTAGGGTACCATTTGACTTCAGCTCTGCCCCTAGCTGTTCTGGGAAGGTGTGCCTATTATATTTTCTGGGATTCATGGGGTTTTCCTCTATCTTGATGACATTGTTGTGCATGGCCCACAATAAATTTTGAATTTCCCTATGACATTTATAAAGTTTGCCTAATCTAATCTAATTGGCTACCCATCACCTCCTACTGAATGGTGATAAATTTGTTTTGTCACTGTCTTCTATTAAGTTTGTAGGATTTTTTTTTTTTAATTTTATTTATTAATTTTATTGTAATCATTCCATACAAATAGATCAATTTATAACAATAAAAAAATTGAAGACAAATCAAACCCCACCCCTGAGAAGGAGAGCTTAGCCAAAGGAGAATTGCTTAGGGCTTTTTAATAAGGCAACAATAAACAAAAGAAAGGAAGAAATATATATAGGTAAATAAAAAATGGAGAAGGGAATTAAATGCGGTAATAGTTATGTCTCTTATTCTAAAATAATATTGATTAGATCCTGCCAGGTTTTAAAAAAATTCTGTACAGATCCTCGCTAATAGAAGAGGGTTAAGACGCCATCTACGAGGTGAGTGTGAGGGGCTTAATGATTTTAGCTCCAAGACTAGATGGGCATGGTCGGAGGTAACAATTGTGTCGTATTTGCACGATTTAATCGTAGGCAGGAAATTATTATCTATAAAAAAATAATCAGTTCTTGAGTAGCTATGATGCACTGGTGAGTAGAACGAATATGATCTTGAGTTTGGTTTAAGAAATCTCCAGGGGTCTGATAAGTTGTGGTCAGTTAAAAACTGTGAAATTTTGCAGTGTTAGATGTCGCCCCCCCTGTCACAGGAGTCTTATCTAAGAGTGGATTTAAAACACAATTAAAGTCCCCAGCCGTTATAATTTTAGGAGTGTTCACATTGGGAATGGATGCAAATAGATTTTTCATGAATTCCTTATCATCGACATTGGGTGTATAAACATTTATCAAAATCATTTTGCTGCTAAATAAGTTGCCCTTGGCCATCACAAATCTCCCTTCAGGGTCCGATACTACATCTGATGCTACAAATGGAACTGTTCTGTGTATGAGAATTCCCACCCCTCTAGTTTTCTTTATAAAGCTAGAATGGAACATCTGGCCAGCCCAGTCTTTTTGTAGTCTGAACTGATCCTTGCTTAGTAAGTGGGTTTCCTGTAAAAATACTATTTTAGCATTTAAGCCTGTTAGGTGAGAGCATACTTTCTTTCTCTTTAATTTGAGATTCAGGCCTTTAACATTCCAGCTCACAAAGTTAACTGTCCCATCATGGAGACATTGATTCTGAGTTTTTAATGTCATTTTATAGTCTTGACTGGTAGTGAGGCAGTTTTAATCTTAATTTCAAAATTCCCCATGAGTTATTGCATTTTAGCCTATTGTTGCATTGATATTTATAGTTATAAGGATTAGAAGAATAGATTAGATATAGCCTGCTCTCCTTCTCTCCCCCCTTTAATCTCCCACCCCCCCATTTTGCCTCCCAACATGAGGCTTGATCCCACTTCGCGATGTCCCGGTCCTCTGACATACAAAGAGACAGAGCACATCCAAAACAAAACAAACCCCACCCCGCAGTGGTGTTAGAGAATTAAAACAAAGAGATATCTATTGCAGCTGAATTCTAAGTTTGTAGGATTTTGACTGACTACCAATGGCCTCTATCCACTCCAGTCTCTTGTTGAAGCAATCCAGCGTATCCCTGAGCCAACAAATGCAGCCCAGGTGTCTTCACTTCTTGGAATGACTGCTTACTCTCTTCGATTTCTGCCAAATTTCTCTGCCACCACAGCGTCAGTATGTCACCTGCTGAGGAATGATGTTCCTTTATCCTGGTCTCCTGCCTACTCAGAGGCTGTCCATCTCCTGAAGTTACAACTCACATCTTCACCTTTTGTAACTTATTTTGATGTCTCTTGCTCAACCTTTATTATGTGTGATAATTCCAGTGTAGCACTGTTGCAATTCTGTCCATGCTACAGAATGGTACTGCACGGCCCAATTCCTTCACCTCCCGAGCTCTAAGTGTAACTGAACAAGAGTACTCTGTAAGTAAACTTGAAGCTCTAGCTTGTGTTTGGGCTTGTGAACAGTGGCAAAGCCTTGAGCTTTTTCCCCCAGTTAATGAGGCATAATGTTGTTTACGGCACTAGAAAAATCAAATAGCATTATTTTGACTGTAGTTTCTGCTTTGTCCAAGTGGGAGTAGGCTCTGTGTAGCATGTTGATTAGAGCATCCTCCACACCTATATGTGTCTGATAGGCAAACTGCACTGAATCCAGATAATCCGAAACCAGGGCTCATAGCTGTTTTAGGACCAGCCTCTTAAAGGTCTTCATCATGTGTGAAGTAAAAGTAACTGGTTTGAAGTCCTTAGGATCATTGGAATGCACTTTCTTTGGCACTGGGAGCACACAGGATGTTTTCCTCAGCTGGGGAACCATCTGTAAGTTCAGGGAAAGTGAACAGGTGCCAAAGGACCCCGCAGAGCTGTTTGACACCTGTTTTCAGCACCAAGAGTTTTCCCAACTTTTTCCTCACTTGATCAGCAGAGACCACAGTCTGGTGAGTGGGTAGGGGCAGGAGACCACAAATATCATCAGAGTTCTCATGTTTCCCAGCCATTAAGCCAAACTGTCTATCATCCTCAGGTAAATGCAGCGGGGGGCAGAAAGATTGAACCAGACTTTAAATATGACATTAGAGCTCACTTGGTTGAGGACTACACATTTTCAACTTACTCTTCTCCATATTCTTTGACTTAACAGAGAAACACAGCACTCCACTCTTGACAGCTCTCCCGTATGATTTTTGTTTGTAAACAGAAATAAGGTGATTCATAGAATGGTCAGAATTACCAAAGGGGGCACAGGAAGAGGCATGGTAAGCATCTTTAGTAGCTGCATAGCAGTGATCTACTATACTGTATTTCCATCGCTGGTAGGGCATTTTTATTTGCTCTAGGTATTAACTAAGGTCTGTTAAAATTGACATCGTTAAAATCCCCCAAAATAATGATTTGTGAGTCCGGGTTGTTTTTTTTCAATCTCAATGATTACGTAAGTGAGTCACTTCTGCACTTCATGAACATTAGCACAAGGGCAAGTAAACACCAGCTAGAATTGCTGAGGAAAACCTGTGTGGTAAATAAAATGGCTTACAGATTATAATAAGTAACTCTAGGTCGGGACAACATGACTTAAAAAGAACTCTCACATTGTTACACCGGCCTCGATTAATGCAGAAACACACTCCTCTGCCCTTTGTTTTATTGCAAAGTTCAATAACGTGGTCCTCTCGGTACAGTGTGAAGTCGGGTGAGTCCAATGCACAGTCTGGAACAGAGTCATTAAGCCACATTTCGGTAAAGGACAGAGCAGATAAAAAAAAGCCTATTTTAGTACGTATTAACAGCTGCAGTTCATCAACTTTGTTTGCCATCGAGCACTCGTTAGACAGTCATATACTAGGTAGTGGCTGCCATAGTCCTCAGTCCCTGAATTAAACCAGGATGGCAGCTCTTCTGCCTCTGGTCCTCAGTCGTCTGGCTACCTGTTTGGCTACATGAGCACCTGTGATCACCAATGCTGTAAGATCCATGGATGCAGTTATAATATCTTAAGACACATTAGGTGGAACACTGCCCTTGACTGGGTAAGAGTTTCTTATTCACACTGTGACCACAAGCTGCACATTTTCTGGTTCTCAGCTGTACATGTGCTTGAGTAACTCGGTCCTGCTACCTTTCACCTCTCTGATGGATCACAGTGGCACACAAGTCACCTTCTCAAAGTGTCTCCACCAATCAATAGAGAACAATTTAGATCTGGACTGTCTAGAGGAAGTCTGTTTGCCCCCTTCAGCTCTACTAGACCCCGAACCAGAGCAACAACTTGCACCTTCTCTTTGAACTGTTAGAGCTCCGTTTCACCCAGACTACCAAAGGGACTTTTCATAGTAACAATAATCCCTCCTATTTACTTAAAAAGGAAAAGAACAAACTCTTCTAGTTTTCTTATATAATGCAAAGCAAGAACGTTTCTATGGGATGGAAGGAAAGTCTTAATTTTTGAGACATTTAAGCATAGAGTCCTATGTGACCCCATCAACAAGACCCGGTTAATATTTAACCTCTTTTTATGTATTGTTTTACTTTTTGTTTACTCGTTCTAACCAGTTACTTTTTTGCTCACTGCCTAAGTTTCCTTCAGTCAGTGGCTCCAGTTGACAGAAATAGACTTTTTCTAATTCATTGTCAACAGGTTAGACAGCCAGCAATAAAAGTGGAGGCAGCACAGGGTTGAACTGTTGAAATGAAAACCACAACAGAATGCTGCAAAACAGGTACAACAACAGCACAGGGAGGAGCCATGCTAATCGTAGTCTGTGGTAGCACTAGTGTTCATACCTTGACATTTTTCAACTTTTGTTTTTTCTTTCAAGTTTCGTTTTTCTTCCAAGGCTATGAAATCATTATGTTTAACTTTTTAAAGTTGCATTTATGTGTAATTTATAAATATATCGTGAAAGATCTAATTGATTTGCCATATGATGTGTATTTTATTAATCTATCTAGAAATATCTAATTGATTTGTCATATGCACACAAGTGAACATATTCACCATTGAATGCTAAATGTTTGTGCAGAAACTCTGATAAAAAATATTATATAATGTAAATTCAAAATGAGCTAGGCAAGAAGGTAAATGAAAATGAAATTATCATTGAGTTGTATCCTCCTACTTGCAGAAACTGTGTAAATTTTTTTCAAAGGACTCTCAGTGCCTTGTAATTAAACCTATTTGTTTTAGAGAACAGCACCTATCATTGTTCTTCATGTAGAACATTTTAAAGAATGTTATTTAATGATAATTACAGTATTATGAAACGGTTAAGATACAGACAATTCTTGCTGATATCATAAAGTTTTAGTTTAAAGAAATTACCATTATATCTCCAGTGTTTTTCGTTTTGTCTCCAAATTGTATAGCAAATTAATGGTAGGCTGACATATTCTGCTGGAACTGCTGCATAACTTTTCATTTCAGAGCAGTCATATTACAGTAATTTTCAAGAATACCTTGCAGCTGGAATATTTGGTATAAGTGACTCACAATTGTTGCTGTCATACAAGGCATGGTATTTTACACATATAGAATAAGTTAGATATAATAACTTCACAATGATATGCTGTATTGATGGGACACAAAGAAAAACTATAAGTATGCAATGTGAAAAAGCTACTTTTTCTTTTTTTTTTAGCAGTGGTCTAAAAACTTTGTGATAATACAAAGTTAGAAGAATAAGATTAAATTGTTTGCCAAACCTTTATAGTGTGACAATTACAGGGACATTTACATCCTATGTATTTTTTTTGTTCAAAATACTTCATTTAAGTAAGCTCTTCAGTTTTTTCAGAGTAGCTTTGAATTTATTAAAATCTCTTCTACCCATACATCATTTTGTATAAACAGTTTATGAATTGTCCATTATTACTAACACATTATTCATTTAAGTGTTACCAAACATTCCGCCATCATTACTCCATTTCCCTTATTTCCTTTTTCTCTTTCTTCCATCTACTCACGATAGCTTCATGCTTGATTCTTTCTTGGTTAGTCTCTCTTCCCCAATCATTGTTGTCTGGACTGTATTTTCTGTTTTTTCTTCAGCATAAACTTGTACTCCATTTGCACAGTATTGTTGTTGATGGTATTTTTTATTTAGTTGTAACCTCATTTATTCCTAGCTAACCTTATGACTTCCTTCACAATTTTTGATATTTTCCACTCTCTTTTGCCTGTTTTCATCACTACCTTCCCTTTGTCCATTAACATGTACCACCATTTATTATTATTATTTATTCTTTTCCCCTGTAAATATTTTGCAATTTTTGTCATTATTTCCTGTACTTGTACTATTTCATTTTTACAAAATGAACTGCGCATTACATTTATATGTTGTATATTTATGTTTTCCATTGGTAGTGCTGTGACTACTCCTTTCCACACTATGCTTTTATGTTTTGTTTTCAAAATCTGTCACATGTACAGTATCTGATGCCATATTTTTCTGTTACATCTAATGAGAAAATATTTTTACTATTTTTCTT
Source organism: Erpetoichthys calabaricus (assembly GCF_900747795.2). NCBI lineage: Eukaryota > Metazoa > Chordata > Cladistia > Polypteriformes > Polypteridae > Erpetoichthys > Erpetoichthys calabaricus. The sequence continues at coordinate 142,335,452 of NC_041395.2, read as the reverse complement.
TATTCTGAATGTTGTTCTTGTCATTTTCATCATATTTCGTGATTTGAAATAGTAAAAAAAAAAAAGCTTACTTGCTTATTTGATTGTAGTGTCCATCAGTGTGGTGGTACGATTATTATAGCAACTTCTTTGAGTGTCCGTCTGACTGACTGACCATGGCAAGCAATTTTTTGTGCATGTGCTGCAGTTACGTCCTCAGGCATCTGACTGTCCTACTCATTCTTTTCTTATTTTGAAAACATTCCATGTGCTTTTTCTAACATTTCTTAGCTTGATGCATTGCTTTCATTAATTAAAATTTTGAGTTCCAATAAGGTGGGCAGGGTTCACTGACTGCACTCATTTTGAATGCTGGTAAAAAAGAAAAAAAATCAATCGATGTGATTGGAAGCTGACTGACTGCCTCACTCACTCAACAACAAAAACTTGATGTCCTGATTTCCCCAGACATAATCATGTTTCCCATGCACAGTGAGGTGCAAAATGGAAAAGAAAAAGTTCAATGAAGATTACTGGTTAGCAAGCGCTATAAAAGCTTGAATGCCAGTGCCAGACGCTGTGGCTGTAAACGCAGGAAGAGAGTGGGGCCAGAAGAAACCCCCCCGGCTCCATCAACCTATGAATTTCTTTGCATATACATTTGCATCCGTGGTCTTTAAACGGGCAACACCTTTTGTTTAAGAATCCTCCAACACATAGTATCATCATTATCTTCTATTTCAAGCACTAGAGAAAACAACCCCAACATTCAACTCATTATATGAGCCACCTAAATGCGCTGCCTGTATACGTCATTGATGTTTGTAATAAGTTAAAATTAAACTCGATATGTTAGAACTTTATTGTCTGCCCAATGCTATGGCTAAAGAGAAATAATTCAGGTTTTAACATACAACTAATGAAAAGCACAAAAAAGAAATACAGTATGTGAGTGAACAAAGTGAAAATTGTGAACAGCCAAAAATGATAATAACATATATTCAGATTTCACATGATTCCTAATGATTACCCATTTCAGTTCAATGAATACACTTTTCTGTGAAACTGTGTTTTGTAATGACCACCAATAAAAGACAAGCTACTAGGAAAAGCAGAAATCGATGAATAGTAAAAATGTTTTACTCCTGTGCAATTGTGTATAGCATGTTCAAGAGTAAGCATCTACAGTGACCTAATAATATTATTATTTCTTACTGATGCATTTATCCAAGGTGACTTTAACATCTAAGATACAATTGGTTGCATTTGTTTTGTTTTTCCAATTGGAGCGCGAGTGACTTACTAATGGTCTCATAGTGTCACCAGCAGGATTTGAACCCACAATCTTAGTGTTTCAAGTCCTAGGTCAAAAGACCTAACCACTACACCACAGTGCCTGCCAATAATCTTAGCCTTTGGAACAAGCCTACAAATATTGTATACAGAAAAGTCCTTAGTTACATAGTACATCTGATACTCCTAATTCGATTAACCGACAGACCTATAATTGAGGCCCACTGTCATGTAAAATATCCTGGGTGAAGCTGGGTAATACAGCTAGTACATTATAATGGTAGACCACTTTTTTGTCTCTATGTCTCTATGTGAATAGAAAGCTGTAGCAACTAAAAGAAACTTGTGCCTGGTATTTACCTTTGTCTTGTTTTGTACTTTGTCTTAACTCCGAAATTATTCTTGTATAGTGTGTGCAATAAATATTATGATTTTTCTAATAAAATCTACAGTATATGTAACAATAGCAAAAAAATCAAAGGACTAGTAGCATTTGTAGTTGAATTGTCACATGTACAGTGTACAGTGAAATTCTAACTTGCATGGCTTACCAACATGCAACATGTCTTCAGTCTCCTGTGCCATGATAAACAATAGCACAGAGCACTCTTTCATAGAGCAATTAATATCATATGAAATCATTAAAAAATGTCAGACTAATTACAAGTCACTAATGATATATTTATCAATGTCTGCACAATCATTTAAAGAATGATTCACAATGACATATTTGACTATTGGTTTTATTTAATTCTCAGTACAGTCATTATAAAATTGCAACAATCCTCATTCAGGAGTATCACATGTGATATAGTAGAGGTTTTCCATTTATTTTATAAGTTTTATTTTTTTCCTACAGTGCATGCTTCATGCATCATCTTTAAGATACTCTTTGTTAAGAAACTTTTTTGCATATTCAGCACGTATAACCTTGTAATTATGTACTTTAATTATTAAACTTTCTCTCTTATGTTAATTCAGTTTTGGTTATGTTTTGTATGTTGCTTTTTACATATTTAAATATATTTTTCAATCAAGTAGATAGTCGCAAACATAATTTCATATACCCACAATGCTTTTTATTAACTTCTCAAAAGTAAATACCACTTTATTAGGCACAAAGTTCAGATGCTTTTGCAAGATTACCTTCCTGAAATGAGGTACATCCATTTTAATGCTAAAAGAATCAGTGAATTTCCTTTATTTCAGCAACAATTTGGATGTACTTATCCATTGTCTTTTCTTTCTGGACTGATCTTTGTAATGTTCGGAGAGGCATACAATACTTTTCTAGTCTCTCTTCTACCAGGTTTTCATCTTTCTAAAAAAAAAAATGAAGACATGGACCCTGAGCCTGGAAGCAAGTAATAAACTATTTTTGGTTAGAAGGTCGGTCTATCTGGACAAGGTATCTATGGCGGAGTCAATCTACTTGTGGACCATGGTGAAAGGTCGGAGAGTCCACTATGGATTCCATTTTCCTTTTTCTGTCCAAAGTCACACTCAGCATCAACATTAAATCATACTAATAATTGAGTAAGTTTTAAAAAAAATGATTACTATGTCTTAGTGATTCAACTGTTTGGATGTAAGACGTGAGATGGCAGTGTAGCTGGAAATGATGGTTACAGGAAAGCTTTCACACCCATCAGGAATGATTTACAATGTCCAGAAAAATAACACCACAGGTAAACTGTTAGATTGTGAGACAAACATTAATTAATCACATTAATAGAGTGGTAACCTATGTAAATTGTCAATACCTTATAATATTAGGTAATGACCTGAGACTAATGGAACTGAGACTCTTTTCAGGTTTTCACTTTTTTACTACTTATCCTCTTGAATGTTGTTAAGATTAAGCAGCCGAATGTCACTGGCAGTCATCTTGTTATTTTTAATGTTAAGTCCTATCACTTGGAGCTAATGATGGCAAAATTCACACACACTTAGCCTGATTGAGCTGATCTTCATATTATCTATCATTCTTATACAGCAAAGTGTCAGCGGAGCAGGTGTAACGGTTTACGGTAGTGTGGTGTGCTGTAATCAGTTGACTCCCACTGCAAATTACACATTTGAGACATTTTAGGATGTCAGTTGCAGTCCATCCCTCACTATTGTCAGACCATTGTTTCTTCAGAGAAGCAGCTTGACATTGCTTGGCTGCCTATGCCACAGGACTCTGTTAATACTTAACAAACAATCACTGAGACATTTCTTGTTATGAGTTGTTCTCCACATTTAGCCATGGTATGAACCAATGAATTATTCCTTTCATCTGGTTTTGTAATAATTACTTTCTTACTTTTACTGTTTTGTGGTGTTTTTTTTTCATTTAAATTCATTTGCTACATTATGAATGATACAACTTAACATTAAGTGTGACTAATTTGGCATTGGAAGATCATTCTTTATATGCAACATTTTCCATTTGGATTTACTTTTGATAAACAATTTGAATGTATTTTCAATTTATGCAGTAAATCATACTTTTAAATATTGAGTGTGCACTTTGCCTTTATAGAGTACTAGCAAAATACACGCGCTTCGCAGCGGAGAAGTAGTGTGTTAAAGAGGTTATGAAAAAGTAAAGGAAACATTTTAAAAATAACGTAACATGATTGTCAATGTAATTGTGTTGTCATTGTTATGAGTGTTGCTGTGTTTTATATATATAAAATACACACACACACATATAAACATATATATACATATACATATACACATATATATACATATCTACATATATATATATATATATATATATATATATATATATATATATATACATATGCACATCCACATATCAACATATATATATACACATATATACACACACACACGCTTTATGGGTGATGATTGTTTTACTCTTTTTATCTTTATTTTATTTTATTGTACAATCAACTCCTATCTGCGCACAGCAGGGCAGCCGTGGGCGGATGCGTATGGTGTATTCACTCCATGTTATCGTGCATTGCGCTGTCAGTGGTATTTTGATAAAAGAATTTTGAACAACATATAAGAAGCGTATAAATTATTAAACAGTAAAACATTAACATTTAAGAAGTAAAGTTACATTAAGTACTACTGCAGTGCCTTCGGGTATACCTCATTTTTTTTTTTGCCCATTACATGCTTAAATGTATAAATTTTTTGGTGCACCTACCCGAGAACACGCGACATATAACCGAGCGTGGGAGAAGCATGGATTTTAAACACGCGTTGAGTTCATCTGCTGGTCTCCCTCGTGGAATAACTGGTAATGTTTGACTAAAATCTACAGCGAGTAAAACGACATTACCTCCTATTTTTTTTTTTACGATCTCTGAGATCTTGCTTTTTTCGGTTCAAGGCTTCATAAGCTCTTTTATGTTGTATGGTGTACTTATCCCAAACCATCATCTTTGAATGTTGCAAGACTTTCGCCTTGTATGTAGACCGGGGTAATTACATTCATTGCATTCCTAGTCTGAATCACAATGTGATTGTATGGGTGGTTACCTGGCACTGTAGGGTTGCCACCCGTCCTTTAAAATACGGAATCGTGCCGCGTTTGAGAATGAAATTGCGCGTCCCGTTTTGAATCAATACTGGACGGGATTTATCCCGTATTTTTTTTATAATTTTTTTTTTAAAGCAGCGTCTCATGCAAATCATCCCACACGCATTTTATGAAGATGCCTCCTTTCCTACTTTTGATTGGGTAATACTTGATGTCATCGTTAGTTTGATTGGTGTTTTTAACTGTCCAGTGAGGAGGGCGTGTCTTTTAAGTACAGTCTGCAAAGTGTTGGCACTGAGATGTGGCGTCAGCGCCATAGTTGAAGCCCCTAACGTTGCGGTCAGCAAGTCGGCTAACATCCGCCATGTGCCGTCTTTCAGTTGCGAGAAGCAGATCATAGAATGGTTGAAACTGTTGCCCCTAACGTTGCGCCACGGCGTGTGGTTCGTTTATACCTCGTGTCTCTCATTAAACTTTTATCTCGCGAATATGTTATTGCAATCCGCAGCGGGAGCGTTTCTATAAACTTAATTTAAACTTACGTTTTACACCGTGCTTTGTTTCCCTTATGAACATGCTTGTATGCTTAACTCGCTCCGTTCTCAATTGTTTAATTAATTTTTTGCTCTTCGCTGTTTGCGGCTGTTCCTCCATTTCCCCCTACTTCGTTCTTTTATCTCGCGAATATGTTATTGCAATCCTTAACGGGAGCGTTTCAATAAACTGATTGAAAATAGTTTTGCATTTACCTTTTTAGTAAAAGGCGAGCTTTTAAGCCTGAGAAATCACCCCGTAAATGCACACGTTTAATTGCACATGTGTTAATATGTATGGTTACACAGTATTAAAAGACAGTGAACAACGTCAGTTACCTTTCTTCCCGCGTTTGATAAAAGGTGAGCTTTTAAGCCTGAGAAATCACCCCGTAAATGCACACGTTTAATTGCACATGTGTTAATATGTATGCTTACACAGTATTAAAAAGACAGTCAAAAATTAACGTCATTTACCTTCGTTCCCGCGTGTGACTCGTGCTGTAAATGTCTTCCTTGTTTTTAGTTCACGTGATTACGTAGGAGGCGTGATGACGCGATACGTGACTCCGCCTCCTCCATTACAGTGTATGGACAAAAAATATGTTCCAGTTATGACCATTACGCTTTGAATTTCGAAATGAAACCTGCCTAACTTTTGTAAGTAAGCTGTAAGGAATGAGCCTGCCAAATTTCAGCCTTCTACCTACACGGGAAGTTGGAGAATTAGTGATGAGTGAGTCAGTGAGTGAGTGAGTCAGTCAGTCAGTGAGGGCTTTGCCTTTTATTAGTATAGATATATATATATATATATATATATATATATATATACACATATACACATATATTATATATATATATATATATACACATATACACATATATTATATGTATATACAGTAATCCCTCGCTATATCGCGCTTCGCTTTTCGCGGCTTCACTCCATCGCGGATTTTATATGTAAGCATATTTAAATATATATCGCGGATTTTTCGCTGCTTCACGGGTTTCTGCGGACAATGGGTCTTTTAATTTCTGGTACATGCTTCCTCAGTTGGTTTGCCCAGTTGATTTCATACAAGGGACGCTATTGGCAGATGGCTGAGAAGCTACCCAGCTTACATTTCTCTTTCTCTTGCGCTGACTTTCTCTGATCCTGACGTAGGGGGATTGAGCAAGGGGGCTGTTCCCACACCTAGACGATACGGACGCTAGTCTAAAAATGCTGAAAGATTATCTTCACGTTGCTATCTTTTGTGCAGCTGCTTCCTGAAACAACATGCTGCACCGTGCTTCGCATACTTAAAAGCTCGAAGGGCACGTATTGATTTTTGCTTGCTTGTTTTTCTCTGTCTCTCTCTATCTCTCTCTCTCTCTCTTTCTGTGCTCTTGACGGAGGGGGTGTGAGCTGCCACCTTCAACAGCTTTGTGCCGCGGTGCTTCGCATACTTAAAAAGCCAAACAGCACTATTGATTTTCCTCTGCCTTTATGACAGTCTCTGCTCCTGACTCCTTTGAAGAGGAAGATATGTTTGCATTCTTTTAATTGTGAGACGGAACTGTCATCTCTGTCTTGTCATGGAGCACAGTTTAAACTTTTGAAAAAGAGACAAATGTTTGTTTGCAGTGTTTGAATAACGTTCCTGTCTCTCTACAACCACCTGTGTTTCTGCGCAAATCTGTGACCCAAGCATGACAATATAAAAATAACCATATAAACATATGGTTTCTACTTCGCGGATTTTCTTATTTCGCGGGTGGCTCTGGAACGCAACCCCCGCGATGGAGGAGGGATTACTGTATATATATATATAATATATCTGTATATGTGTGTATGTATATATATATATATATATATATATATATATATATATATATATATATATATATATATATATATAATATATATATTATATATACATATACACATATATTTTATATATATATATATATATATATATATATATATATATATATATATATATATATATATATATATATACATACATACATACATACATACATACATATACACACATACATGCACTTACAATAACATAGAAATCAATATAAACAACGTTAACATCATTATAATATGAAGTAATATTTAAGAAGCACATTTCATATAAATATAAATTATTAAACAGTAAAATCTTCTTCTATAATTTGCTACCGTGGCTATTCGTTTGTCTGTCCAGGATTTTAAATCACCTGTAGCTCGCAAACTGTTTCACCTATTGACTTGAAATCTGGTACACATATAGTACGTCACATCTGCTATCCGCTTTATGGGTGATGATTGTATTACTCTTTTTATCTTTATTTTATTTTATTGTAGAATCAACTCCTATCTGCGCACACCAGGGCGGCCGTGGGCGGATGCGTATGGTGTATTCCCTCCATGTTATCGTGCATTGCGTTGTCACTGGTATTTTGATAAAAGAATTTGAACAACATATAAGAAGCGTATAAATTATTAAACAGTAAAACATTAACATTTAAGAAGTAAAGTTACGTTGAGTACTACTGCAGTGCTCATTTTTTGTTTGCCCATTACATGCTTAAATGTATAAATTTTTTGGTGTACTTGCCCGAGAACACGCGACATATAACCGACCTTGGGAGAAGCATGGATTTTAAACACGCGTTGAGTTCATCTGCTGGTCTCCCTCGTGGAATAACTGGTAATGTTTGACTAAAATCTACAGCGAGTAAAACGACATTACCTCCTTTTTTTTTTTTACGATCTCTGAGATCTTGCTTTTTTCGGTTCAAGCCTTCATAAGCTCTTTTATGTTCCATGGTGTACTTATCCCAAACCATCATCTTTGAATGTTGCAAGACTTTCGCCTTGTATGTAGATCGGGGTAATTACATTCATTGCATTCCTAGTCTGAATCACAATCTGATTGTATGGGTGGTTACCTGGCAGGTAACGCTTATGCTTGGTCATCAAGTCGTCTAACATCCGCTACGTGCCCTCTTTTAATTGCGAGAAGCAGATATATATAGCCAAATTCTTGTGCTTCGTTGCGGCTAAGTACTGCTTTTAATTTTTTATTAAGAAGAAAAGAAAACCTTTTTAAACGGATCGAAAATATACCAGTAACAATTTGTTAAGGATCTGTTTTTTTGTGAACCTCCCTTTTCACAGCTGTCGCGCTACGGCGTGTGTTTCGTTTATTTGACAGTATGTAGATCGTGGTAATTACATTCATGGCATTCGTTTTCTGAATCACAATCTGATTGTATGGGTGGTTACCTGCCAGGTCACGCTTGTGGTTTGTCAGCAAGTCGCCTTACGTCCGCCACGTGCCCTCTTTCTGTTCCCAGAAGCAGATCATAGAATGGTTTTAATAGTTTACTTTCAAATAATGCAAAGAGTATGCGACACGTGTTTCTCCCTAATTCTGGGCTCATCAGGCGTACACACTCACTGCATCCCCTCTCGGGAATCAAATCTCTATCGTCAGCGCCAGAGTTGAAGCCCCTAACGTTGCGGTCAGCAAGTCGGCTAACATCCGCCATGTGCTGTCTTTCAGTTGCGAGAAGCAGATCATAGAATGGTTGAAGTTATTTACTTTCAAATTATGCAAAGAGTATGCGTCACGTGTTTCACCCTAATTCTGTGCTCTTCATGCATACACACTCATTGCATCCCCTCTCGGGAATCGAATCTCGAACATCAGCGCCAGAGGTGAAGCCCCTAACATTGCGCTACGGGGTGTGGTTCGTTTATACCTCGTGTCTTCTCATTAAACTTTTATCTCGCGAATATGTTATTGCAATCCGCAGCGGGAGCGTTTCTATAACCTTAATTTTAACGTACATTTTACACCGTGCTTTTTTCCTTTATGAAGATGCTTGTATGCTTCACTTGCTCGCTTCTTATTGTTTCGCTCCCTTCTCAATTGCTTAATGAATTTTTTGTTCTTCGCTGTTTGCGGCTCCTCCTTCATTTCTCCCTACTGCGTTCACAGTCTTTTCACGTGATTATGTGGGAGGCGTGATGACGTGACACTCAACTCCTCCTCCCACGGTCATCGAGCTGCCGTCCATTACAGTATATTGTGAAAAAAGAGGTTCCAGTTGTGACCATTACGCGTTGAATTTCGAAATGAAACCTGCCTAACTTTTGTAAGTAAGCTGTAAGGAATCAGCCTGCCAAATTTCAGCCTTCCACCTACACGGGAAGTTGCAGAATTAGTGATGAGTGAGTGAGTCAGTCAGTCAGTCAGTGAGTCAGTGAGGGCTTTACCTTTTATCAATTAGTATAGATAAATATTATTTACTATGCTTGTGCATCACCTTTTATGTGGTCTTGCTGACATATACATTGCTTTGGGTTTCAAAATGCAGTGAATTATCTCAAACATTAGAGACATAAAATTAAGTAGAGAGCTTTGCAAACATAACACACAAAATTTGAGGAATACACTTTTACTTAGCTCATAATCTTGAGATAGTTAGCCTATTTCTAACATAATATTCACACCAAGGTTATTGATAGTGATAGTAACCCTCCTACCTTTAAATGTTTTTTGGCACATCTTGAAATCATATTCATCTTTTGAGAATGCTTTTTGGCACACTATACAGTTTCTATAATATTTCATTTTGTCATATAGACAGGATTTGCAACTAGTATGAATGAGTAATGCATACATTTTCATAACATAGCACAATTCTGAGCTGAGTACTCTTTGAAAATTAAATTGTATTTTCTTTTCTTCATTTAAATCAAGGCTTGCATGTAATATAAGTTTTGATGTATTTATATTCTTACAAGGTTAAATCTTTGACACAAAATCCATTATCTTTACTAAATGAAATCTTCTGACTTGATTAACAAAGATTGATGTACTGTATTTGAATGTTATTTTTTTATTTATAATAACTATATTATATTTTGTCATGCATAAACATATAAAAGCAAGCAGACCTACTATACATCTTGATACATATTTCTCATATTGTTTTATTGCTTAGCCAAGAGAAAACTTAACTTATATGGTTTGTTAGGCCTCCTTAAAAAAAACAGAAAAAAAAACATTAGGGTAAGAAAATACAAATGTTCTGTAACTTGATATGAATCCAATCTGACAAAAGAAAAAATTCAGATTGGTTGCTGTTCATGTTACACAATAAAACTTCAAAAGCCTGAGCAGTATATTGAGAAATTTCAAAGTAAGATAGTTTTTAGAACTTCCAGTATATTGTCTATAGTACAGTATTGTCTAAAGTATATACATTACAGTGAAACTGTTACTTGTACTGTATGTCTAATTGAAATGTGTGATAAACAAGTGAAAATTGTGTTTTGTATTTAAAAGCACACGTGTGATATTTTTAAATGTTTAGCATTTTATGACAAATTCTATATTATATTACATAACAAATGTATTATTAACAAATATATGTATATTACATATACAAATAAATGATATTATATAACAAATTATACCCTCATTTTATCAACGACTACCCTTGCCATGAAGGTTGAGTGAAAAATGGCATGTTAACAAGAATCTATTTGTTTGCAGCCTGAAACAAGGGCCTCTCATCATCTGACAGCAATGTGCGTATCTTAATTTGCATCATGAAATTAAGTGCAGAAAGTGTAGTTCAGCTAAATAAAATGTAATTTATTATAGAGCTGTGTTTCTCAACCTTTTTGGTTTCATGACCCACATTTTCCCATGTAAGTGTCTTTGCAACTTAATGTGGGTACCCTTTGGTGAACTGAACTGGATTGTCAGGTTTACACTTACAGCCTTGTTTAGTTTTTAACTCTTTATGCTGAAAATAGTTGTCTTTTTGCCTGGGAGTTTAAATTATAGGGGAAAAAAGCATGAAAAATCTATATTTCTGTTTTTTGTTTGTGAGTTGTTGATGTCATGGTGGGGAAGTGTGGCATGGAGAGGTATTACGGCCCTAACTAGTTTTGTTAAGGTCTTTCTTTGAGTATTAGATGGATGCTGTGTGACATGAGTAGGCTGTATAAACACGAAAACAAAGGAAGGCAGAGTGCCACAGGAGACTCTATCTGTAAATAGAGGCACAGTAGGTGCACAAATCAGTTTGTGTTTAATTAAAAAAAATAATTGAACAATTACAAGGTTATGAGATTTGTTTTGCCCAAAACCAGGCCTTGAGAGATACCCAATATATTCTTCTCCCATTTCTAGACATCTAGAATTGCAGAGGTAGCTTTAATCTTAAGACCCTTAAGGTTTGTTATGTAATTCCACATCCCCAGGCTTAGCACTAGTGGTTTAACAGATATGCTGTACCTCAATGTATAAATAAAATCGCTTTCATTTCTACTCTCTCTTTAAACTCCAGTTAAACCCATGGTTTGTCCTTGTCCTGAAAATAAAATATGTAGGATACTTGACTAAAATGTTCCCCCTATTTATTTCAGCTTTCACAAAAGTACAGGGTGAGCCAAAAAGAAGTACCACATTTCAAACATTTATTCTACAAAAACACTACAAGGTAAAATAAATTTCATTATGACACAAGAAATGGTTTACAAAATAGATTTTTTTTCCACTTTTAAAAATGATGTCTTCAAGGTGGTGGCCATCATTAGCTAAACACTCTTTGAGAAGATTTCTGAATGCTTGCATGACTCCTTTGGCCATTTCAAGGGGAATAGCGGCGATTTTTGTGGAGAATAGCATCCTTAAGGACTTCAAGGTTTTGAGGTCGGTGTGTGCATATCTTCCACTTGAGATAGCCCCACAAGTAGAAATCACTTGGAGTGAGATCAGGTGAATGTGAAAGCCACCAACTTCGCTGTGCAGGGAGATCAGCTTCCCTGGAAACATCTCCCACAAAACTTGCATGAATCTCCGCACCATACGAGCTGTTGTTCCATCCTGTTGAAACCAGGCATCTACCATATCTATTTCTTCCAATTGGGGCCGCAAAAAGTTATCTAGCATTTCAATGTAACGTTCTGAAGTGACAGTGACCGTTGCACACCCTCCTCAAAAAGTAAGGGCCTACAGTGCCAAATTCTGCAACAGCACACCAAACTGTAGCACACTCACTGTGCAGGGGTCTCTGATGAAGTTCACGAGGAGTTGGTTTCAGCCCAATAGCGAAAGTTTTGCTTATTTATGCAACCATTCAAATGGAAATGTGCTTCGTCGCTGCACATGACGATGGCATCTCAATGAACTGTTTGCAGAATGTTTGCACACAAGTCTCTACGGCTATCCCTGTCTCTCTCAGTGAGTTTCTGCATTATCATCATTTTGTATGGATAGAAATTAAGGTCCTCATGCAAAATCTTCCTCAAAGACGAGTTGGAAATGCCTAAGGCAGAAGCATGTTTGCGCGCTGAACGTCTAGGAGACTGCAAAATTGATGCCCCTACAGCTTGGATGTTTTCAGGCATTTGTACAGTCCGAGGAAGGCCTGGAGAATTTCTGTTCAATGTTGTACCCGTCTGTGTAAATTTAGCCACCCACTGGAGAATTGTTTTCCGATTTGGGACATCACCATTAGGAGGAAGGTGCGTTGCGTAGTGATGATGGATTAGTTGTTTTTGAAGAACGCTTCAACAGCGAAAGCACAGTGTGCAGCGGACCCAGACATGTTGCTGACTGAAAACTACAAGGGCTCGCCTATCAAAGGACCCCCACCGCAACCCACTCGGCTGCTTCTACCTCACGCAATGACCTTGACAAATGTGGTACTTTATTTTGGCTCACCCTGTTTAAGGGCATTAGATTATGTAAATATATACAGACAGTACAGTAAGCTTTTTTTCTGTCAGTTGCTAATTATATGTGAGAGGTTATATATTCATATTTAGTAATAAATATGATTAGTCTTGCAATTCTACAGCACTCACACAGGGATTCTCCCTTTGTTGTATGTCTTCAAATGAATATTAGTCTTAGCAATTAGCAATCGTTTTTATCTCAAAATTTCTCTTAAGCTTCCCCACATCATTGTGGCTGAAATGAAAACTATGCCTGTAACCATTTGGACAAACTAGATCTCAATATTTAGCCATAACTTTTATTAGATACACTACTTGTAAGATAGTAAGACATGGCACCGGAGAGACGTGATGTGTTGCATGCTGCTCCTCGCAGACTTTTTGTTTTTGTGTCTGTATTTTTGTTACTGTCGCTGTTTGTACTACCTGTTCGCTGTTTTATTAAGTACGACAATACAACATTGGTAAACATCGGAGCGATAAAGGCACAAGTTGCTACTTTTGAAGTTATCGATCAGGGGCTGCTCGCTACAATAACCCGAGACCTAGGTGGAGGACGCGACCCACCCGACCACGCCCGGAGGACATGGAGGAGAAAATGTGGCCGGCGTGCCAGGATCCAAATGAGGACAAAATACTGAGGACTGCGACTTCCACTGCCTAGCATTTTCCTGGCCAATGCCCAGTCTCTGGACAACAAACTAGACAATCTCCGTGGCAGACTTCACTTCCAGTGAGATCTACGTGACTGCTTTGTTTTCTGCCTCACGGAAACATGGCTAACTGCCTGCACGGCGGATTCGGCTGTCCAGCCAGATGGCTTCTCTATCCACCACGCTGATCAGTTGGTCTCCTCCGGGAAAAAGAGAGGTGGCAGGGTATGCTTCCTCCAACAACGCGTGGTGTACAGATGTGGAAGTCATTTCACAAAGCTGTTCACCAGACCTGGAGTGTCTGCTCATCAAGTGCTGGCCACTTTACCTACCTAGGGAGTTTATAGCTGTACACATGGCGGCTGTTTACATCCCCCCACAAGCAAACACCAGCACCGCACTTAAGGAACTGTACAGCCTCATTACGGACTGTGAAAACACACACCCTGAAGGTCTGGTTATCATTGCTGGGGACTTCAGGTCTGTTTACCCCAAATACTACCAACATGTCTCCTGTCCCACCAGGGGTGCTAACACGTTGGAACACAAAAACGTGTACCGCTCGCTCCCGTGGCCAAACCTTGGGCAGTCAGACCACCGCTCTGTGCTGGTCCTTCCTGTTTACAAGCAGCAGTTGAAGCATGACCAGCCTGGGCTACATTTATAAAGTATCTGCACTTGGAAAGTGACCTGAAGTGGTATTTGCTATTAGAGAGTGCCATTTAAAACAAAGATTGTTTGTTTCTGTTTTCAAAACTGCCTAAAGTGGAAAATGTGCTGCGGCATATGACATGTGGGAATATAGAAATGTTTTGTTTAGAATGTAATGGGTGTATCTAATAAACTGGCAACTGAATGTAAATGTATACAGATCCACACTTACACAAATACTGTGTCTGTGTGTGTGCGTGTTTATATACAACTCATACTGTATATATACAATATAGGTCCCAGCTTAGTATTCTTTTAAGTGCTGAGTTATTTTTTGTCAGGTAGTCTATCATCTACATCTCTGGTTGCCTCACCTCCTTCCACATTAATGCTCTGGTGCATTCTCTACTACACCCCCTCTTAACATTAAAGCTGCTTTTGGCATTAGTGCATGCTCAAGCTTCATGTTTTACCTGGAACTTGAAATGTTTTTTTGCTTATGCTTACTTAAGAGCAATCATTGTTTAATTAGCCCTATTTGCTTTTCATTAAGAGCATTTCTATAAAAATAGGCATTTTCTATGAGCTTTTATTTCCTTAAGCTTTTGTGTTTTGCTGCTGGACCATAGTTTTACGTTTTTGGTTTTCACAAGTTAAATGAACCTAATGATATTGCCCTAACTTTAAAGCATTATTCATTATCCTATTATTTCCTTTTTTGAGTAACATTCTGTTCCAGATGGAAACCATATGTAGTTTCTTTTCATAAGGAGTTTTACTTTAGGCTGTCAATTTGGCTTAGAAAATTTAATTGAATTCCAATTCCTACTTTTAAGATGACTGTATTTTCCAATGGATTGTCAGTGTTCCAATATCTTGATACTTAATGTATTATGTGTGACTTTATAGTATAAAATCGATCTACCGATTTGATTTGGGAAAGGTCATATGGTTTTGTAGCTGGATGTTGTCTAAAAAGAAAAAATGTTTTAAAATGTGTGGAATACTAACATTTTGTGTATCAAACTTTTTTTCAGCTTTTCAGTAACTCATTGAAATTAAATCCAAATACGGGTAGAATTTAAACTAATCCAGCTCCCTATAATCCGGTCCCTTTGTTATTCCGGCATTGATTTCAAAATTACCAGGCCACTGTAATTTCAAAATTCCTGGTGTTACTGTGAAATGCATAGAACCACAACTAGTACATCTTGTGATCTATTTTTGTTCCGTAGCTTCAGCAGCGCCTCGGTGCTTCCCATTCCCCAATTGCTGGGTCAACCCCAGGTTTCAGGACAGTTATTGAACATGTGCAATTTTTTCGGTGGATAAAGAAAAAAAAACCAAATAAACCTTTATGTATTAGTGTCAAATTCAGTGTGAAAATCTGGCAGTTAGGAGGAAATTGGTTCTTTTTTTGAGTCTTGACAATCTTTTGGTTCTCAGTGTACGTTTTCCTTTGTTTTCCCTTTGCTGCTTTGTTCACTTTGTATTCTTCTGTCTTTCGGGCTTCTGACTTCAGTTTTGTCCATTCAACTATTACTCTGGCTAGTCATTCCAAATTTCCTGGCTATCCTTAAGATAACAATAATCTCATGGGACATTGTTCCTTATCATTTATAGGTTGGTGTGTTTTTGTTAGCATAGGCAAGCACCTTCTTCTTGTTTTCCTACAATAACTAACATAATTTGCCCTCATTTGCCTTTACCCTCAGTTATGGCCTCAGTAAGTAAAGGAAGCACACCTTGCGCTGTGAAGCAAAAACACCATACATTTTCCATTAAAGATATGGTTGAGCTCTTGAAAAAGTATGTGTTACAATATTGGCTCTTCCACAGTGCATGATTTAAAGAAACAGATAAAAAAAAATGCTACATTTTTTGCTGACAGTGGCTGAAAGACACAGATATGCATAAGAAGAATAATGAAAGTTAGAAGGAGTTTGGTACGTGATAAAGTGCTGATATAGTGGTTTAAACTTCATGTAAGTGAAGGTGGTGAACTGTCTGGAGATATGGTAAAGGAAAAAGCAAAAGTGTTTCATGTAGAACCAGGTCTAGATTATGAGTGTGGCTATAGTGAATGCTGGCTTCTTCTCTTCAAGCACTGTCATGACTTACAGTTTCGAGCAGTGTGTGGTGAAAAATGTTCAGCAGACAAGGACCCAGCAACCAACTTGTTGATGAGTTTGCCAAGTTAGTTTGCAAATAAACACTAGACCCCAAGCAGGTGTAAAATGCTGACAAGATTGCCTTTTACTGGCGATGTGTACCAAGAAGAACACTAACAACAGAAGATGCAGAATTGCCAACAGGTTTTAAGGCATCAAAAGATTACATGACTGTGCTTGGCTGCTCTGATGCTACAGGAACTACACAGGTATAAGTTACTGATCATCGGCAAAAGTTTATGTTCTAGTGCGTTTAAAGATATGAAACAATATCATGTAATTTACCGTGCTAACAAAAAAGGGATGGATTAAAACTAGCATAATAGTAGAATGGTTTGAAAATGATTTAATTCCGGAAGCACAAGCTCACTGTGACTTTGCTGGCCTGGATGACAACTGTAAGATAATGCTTATTTTATACAACACCCAAAAGCAGAACTGCTGGTAAAAAGATATTGTTTTCAGTATGCACCTGCCACCTAAGTGTGCATTATTATTCTATCCTTGGACAATGGCATATTACGTTCTTTCAAGTCAAAGTATTGTTCGCTGTTTATGAGGTGCCTACTGAGTGCTGTTAATGTTGGAAAACAAGTCCAAGAACTTATAAAGGACTTTAATATGAAGAGATAATTTACTATTCTGCTAATGCTTAGCAATCTGCAGACCCATCGACACTGAAGAATGGTTAAAATAAATTATGGCCAGGTTTAATGTTTTGAGTCTTCTCCTGGTGGAGAGACTGAAAATTATTTTTCAGGTTTTAGGGTTTCCAAGGAAAAACAGATGCAGTACATGAACTGCTTTCTTTTGCTTTAGAGATAACTAATCCTTTTGCCAAGGATCTTGCATCACGTTTGGATGTTGTTAATGTTAAAGACTGAAGGTAGATAAGGATGAGCCTAGTGTTCATCATTATACTGACTTGGAAATTGAACAAACAATTGTACATCCAGGGAAAGAAGTTAGCTGAGGAGAAAGCAGTGATCAAGATGAGTAAGTTGTATAAGATAGACTTTCTATTTACTGGCTAATTGACTTGACAGGCGAATTACTGAAAGGATTAGAAGTTGACAAATTTTGAAATAATGAGTGTTTATATGCTGCAGGATAAGCTAATTAGAGAGAAATCAAAATACATGAAAAAGTTTACTTTGCAAAATATGTTCAGAAACATTTGCTAGAAAACATGCAACATAGGGGCAAAACGCTTCAAAGTCCAGTGCCATCAACTTCTTCTCACCCAGATGGGCTGGCACTAGTGTCACCAGTTAACGGAGAAATTGTTGTGCTAGTTTCACCACCAGTTCCTAATGCTTCACCCATGTTTCAAGATGGAGACATTGATGATTCTGACAGCCCCATACTTGCAGATGTGTAGATTTGCCTGAATGTATATAAAAGGTCTTCACTCTAGAAATAGAAGTGTTTGATTTTCTTGAGTAAGTTAATTCCTGTACATTCATCTGTAGTCTAACCTTTATTTTACCTGTGCCTATATGGTGCATTAGCTGTTTCATTAAAATGTAACTTATCTTTCATTTGTTACTTTTTAATGCATGTATCCACCTTGTACTGATTTATCTGATACTGTATATTATAGGTGGGATGAGATGGTTCCCTATTGTTTACCTATTCCCTTTATACATTTATTACTTGTGCCTATACAGTCTCATACATTGCTCCATTAATTCATTCATCTTTTACTTGCTTTTTCATTTCATGGTGTTTCCTTTATTATCCAGTTGAACCAATTTACTTGATATTTTAAAGGTATGATGGGGCGTTTGCCTTCTGTTTAGAGGTGATCCTTCTGTAATCTGCCATTTTCAGTAATCTGGCACTTCTCAATTACCAATGCTGCTGGATTAGTGAAGGTCTACCTGTATTAATATTTTTATTTTCAATGTATTACTTCTTATGAACAATCCCCTAAAAACTTAAAACAAAGAACCATTCATACCATGCTTTTACATTGCTATCAGTTATTAGCAGGCTTCTGACACCTTAAACCTTAAAAGGACCACAACAAGCAGTGTAGCTGTAACAGATACTGACAAAATTATAGACTCCACATGGGCTTACTTTGCTTACCTAATTTGATGTGATTAGTGTGAGTGCCTGCCTGCCCACACAACTAGCTTTTAGTAAGCACAAAAACACTGCAAATTATAGAAAGCATCCATTCATTGAAAACACTATAATAAATTGAACAACTGAAAAGCCAGATATTCTCCAAAAACAATATGAAGAATATAGAAAGGAAAAAATATTCCTTAAATAACACAAAAATTGTAATGAAGATGATATCAAGCTTTGCAACAAGAATCAAACTGCTGAAAATCTGAATTTTGTCACCAGTCTTCATTTTACTCATGCTTTAGAGAAAAGGCTTACCAACAATGGAAGACTGCCAGTCAATCAAACAAGCATGAGAAATAACATAGTTTAACTTTATATTTAAAAACTTTGATAACTGATTTGTGGTTTAGCTTTTCAGTGTTCTAGCCACTAGTGGCTGTCTGCTACAGCAGCTCCCATGTTTGTCTGTCTTCATCATTGTTTGTTATTGTTTGCAAACTTTTTTTTGCTTTTAATGCTAACTGCTATCTGTACAATGCACATCCTTTTCCGGCAATGACATCTCCACTCCCCTTCCACTTTGATCGGACATGTTTAAAATGTATTTAATATAGACAGATTAAGACTAAATTGTGTGTTAAACTTTTTTTGGTGTATTCAGTGATTCACAACATTTCTACATTCTATTAAGTTTTTTTATATTTTCCTTAATTTTGGTTTTTGACTGGTGAGTTCAAGAAGTATGTTCAGCACAAGCCACTCGGCACAAGCACTGTATTACTTAAAGCTAGAAAGCATGTGAAGTATACTTGAAAGAATACTGTAACTAGAAAGTGAGGGAAGTGAAGCATGGAGAAATGGGTTAAGTATTATGCCATTACGGGAAAGGCTTGAAAGAACATTAGGGAATAGGTTCAGAGATAGATTAAAACAAGAGTCACGATGGTGAATGTGCTATAGTCAAAACTAAAAGAGGCAGAACCTGACAAACAAGGTCTGGAATGAAAATAAAATCATAGAGCAAGAAGGGGGAACACTGATTTGAATACCTTAAACTAAAAGCACTTTAATTTGTAATCCTTTTTAAAGAGCAATCTACAATCTCAGATGGTGATATGTTCACAATACCAAATTATAAAGCACTTATAAAGCACTTTTTGTGTGATATAATACTAAGCAACCTCTGAGGATACACCTGTAACAGCCAGTAGTTGTATCAAGGCAACAGTTGCCTAAAATGGCAGTGATATTTGCAAAACAATATGTTTATTTTACATCTTCAAAAGCAAAAAAAAAAAAAAAATAACCAACACAAAATTTTCCTTGATAAATCAAACGAAGAATTAGTCATGAATTAAAGAAACTTTTAACAAATTACAATCATTGCAGTAAGTAGGTTATCTACCCCATTGACAGGGTTTGAGATGGCAGTGTGCCAGTAGGCTGTTCATCTAATTTGAAAAACTAACAAAAACTTTGATGATTAACAGTTAAACTAGCGTTGTCTTGTGTGAGGTGGAGGGAAGTGTTTATTGTGCAGATTAGGGTACTATTGTGGTCAATTTGTTCCTTTAAATGAATATTTTAAATGCATGTTTATTTGTCAACAGTTTTTATATTTAAACATTAAATTGCTTCAATAGAAACAGTAGCCTATAAAATGTGCAGGTATATAGTTTAATTAATATTTTTATACTTAAAAAAGGTGCCATTTTTATTTTCTTTAAACAATCACTTCACTTCATACAGTAGTCTATAAATAACTAATTACAGATAAATAAAGTGCTACAAGTTTTATAACAAAGGATGCACAAACCAAAGTTTCTTCGTGCTGGTCCCACGTGCCAAATCAATATGCGGACAACAATACAAATTTCCATACCGGATCAGTCGAGCCCCGAGTTAACAATGACCGCCAGCAGGGTGCTTGCGGAAATTGGGCTACTGTTGGCCGAAGAAGCAGAAGAAGAGGGGAGGAGATGTGTCCGGAGACAGGAGGAGAGGAGTAAGGTAAAGAGAGTGGAACTGAGGGTAGGAACTTTGAATGTTGGCAGTATGACTGGTAAGGGGAGAGAGTTAGCCGATATGATGGAGAGAAGGAAGGGTGATATATTGTGCATGCAAGAGACTAAATGGAAGGGGAGTAAGGCCATTTGGATCTGAGGTGGATTCAAATGGCTCTATCATGGTGTGGAATGGAGGAGAAACGGGGTAGGAGTTATTCTGAAGGCACAGTATGTCGAGAGTGTTTTGAAGGTGAAAAGATTGTCAGAGAGAGTAATGATTATGAAGGTGGAAATTGGAGGTGTGATGATGAATGTTGTTAGTGCATATGCCCTGGAAGTTGGGTGTGCGATGGATGAGAAAGAAGATTTTTGGAGTGAGTTGGATGAAGTGATGAACAGTGTACCCAAGGGACAGAAAGTGGTTATTGGAGCAGATTTCAATGGACATGTTGGTGAAGGGAACAGAGGATACAAGGAGGTGATGGGTAGGTATGGTGTCAAGGAGAAGAATGAAGAAGGTCAGATGATAGTGGATTTTGCCAAAAGGATAGACATGGCTGTAGTGAATACATATTTTAAGAAGAGGGAGGAACATAGGGTGACGTACAAGAGTGGAGGAAGATGCACACAGGTAGATTACATCCTATGCAGAAGAGTCGTTTGAAGGAGATTGAAGACTGCAAAAGTGGTGGCAGGGGAAAGTGTAGTTAAGCAGCATAGGATGGTAGTCTGTAGGATGACGTTGGAGATCAAGAAGAGGAAGAGAGTGAGGGCAGAGCCAAGGTTCAAATGGTGGAAGTTGAAAAAGGAAGACTGCATGGCTGAGTTTAGGGAACACGTAAGACAGGCACTGGGTGGCAGTGAAGAGTTACCAGACAGCCGGGGAACTACAGCAGAAGTAGTAAGAGTGACAGCAAGAATGGTGCTTGGCGTGACATCTGGACAGAGGAAGGAGGAAAAGGAAACTTGGTGGTGGAATGGGGAAGTACAGGAGAATATACAGAGGAAGAAGATGGTGAAAAAGAAGTGGATAGTCAGAGAGATGCAGAAAGTAGACAAGAGGACAAGGAGATACGGACAGCTATAAAGAAGATGAAAAATGGAAAGGCCATTGGTCCAGATGACATACCTGTGGAAGCATGAGGTGTTTAGGAGAGATGGCAGTGGAGTTTTTAACCAGGTGGAATCTTGGAAAGTGAGAGGATGCCTGAGGAGTTGAGAAGAAGTGTACTAGTGCCGATATTTAAGAATAAGGGAGATGTGCAGGACTGTAATAACTACAGGAGGATAAAACTGATGAGCCACAGCATGAAGTTATGGGAAAGAGTAGTGGAAGCTAGGTTAAGAAGTGAGGTTATGATTAGTGAGCAGCAGTATGGTTTCATGTCAAGAAAGAGCACCACAGATGCGATGTTTGCTCTGAGGATATTGAAGGAGAAGTATAGAGAAGGCCAGAAGGAGTTGCATTGCATCTTTGTGGACCTGGAGAAAGCATATGACAGGATGCCTCGAGAGGAGCTGTGGTATTGTATGAGGAAGTTGGGAGTGGCAGAGAAGTACGTAAGAGTTGTACAGGATATGTACGAGGGAAGTGTGACAGTGGTGAGGTCTGCGGTAGAAGTGATGGATGCATTCAAGGTGGAGGTAGGATTACCTCAGGGATCGGCTCTGAGCCCTTTCTTATTTGCAATGGTGATGGACAGGTTGACAGACGAGATTTGACAGGAATCCCCGTGGACTATGATGTTTGCTAATGACATTGTGATCTGTAGCGATAGTAGGGAGCAAGTTGAGGAGACCCTGGAGAGGTGGAGATATGCTCTGGAGAGGAATGAAGGACAGTAGGAACAAAACAGAATGCATGTGTGTAAATGATAGGGAGGTCAGTGGAATAGTGAGGATGCAAGGAGTAGAGTTGGTGAAGGTGGATGAGTTTAAATACAGTACAGTACAGATCAACAGTACAGAGTAATGGGGATTGTGAAAGAGAGGTGGAAAAGAGAGTGCAGGCAGGGTGGAATGGATGGAGAAGAGTGTCAGGAGTAATTGATGACAGATGGGTATCAGCAAGAGTGAAAGGGAAGGTCTACAGGATGGTAGTGAGACCAGCTATGTTATATGGATTGGATCCGGTGGCACTGATCAGAAAGCAGAAGACAGAGCTGAAGGTAGTAGAGTTAAAGATGCTAAGATATGCACTGGGTGTGACAAGGATGGATAGGATTTGAAATGAGTACATTAGAAGGTTAGCTCAAGTTGGACGGTTGGGAGACAAAGTCAGAGAGGTCAGATTGCGTTGGTTTGGACATGTGCAGAGGAGAGATGCTGAGTATATTGGGAGAAGGATGTTAAGAATAGACCTGCCAGGAAAGAGGAAAAGAGGAAGGCCTAAGAGGAGGTTTATGGATGTGGTGAGAGAGGAGATTCAGGTGATGGGTGTAACAGAACAAGATGCAGAGGATAGAACGATATGGAAGAAGATGATCCGCTGTGGCAGCCCCTAACGGAAGCAGCCAACATAAGAAGAAGAAGATATATTTTAAAAAGCCTGTGGCTGATGGTGAAGAAGAAGAGGGCATTTTTAAAGCAAAGCATCGGGACAATTGTGTTTTAAGTGTATCTGAAAATTGTTTGTATTGACAAATTAACAACTGCCTCTTTGAATCAATGCTTGTAAATAACCTCTTTTAAGTTTCTAGGCTCTCTCTTACCTTTGGTTTGAATACAAAATGAGTTGAAACTGCAGGCGTTACATTTGGTTTATAAATACTGTAATATTCATCCTGATGAGTTCCAGCCTTGTGTTAGAATTTTAGGCTGCTCGCTACATTTTCACTTTATTTGAGCCATTGTTTACACCTTCTTTATTTGGGATTTAATATGGTTCTCGTTGTTTGTTGTCTAGAAAAGTCCCACTATGAAATATAAACAGCCTTTAAAAATAATGTAATTTTTAAAATAAAACCTGCAAAAGTTAAAAAGAACCTTATTGAAACTGAATAAAAACACTGTTGCATCATGTCATGATGCTTAGTAGTATCATTTAGCATGATCAAATATTGTGTTCTTTTTTAAGTTTTTTAAATGTTTATTGGTTTATTTAGTTCAGTTATAAACAAAGATATTAGTTGAATTTTGCTTTGAAAGTAACACTAATTTGATTCTGTTTTAAGAA
Source organism: Erpetoichthys calabaricus (assembly GCF_900747795.2). Classification (NCBI taxonomy): domain Eukaryota; kingdom Metazoa; phylum Chordata; class Cladistia; order Polypteriformes; family Polypteridae; genus Erpetoichthys; species Erpetoichthys calabaricus. Next base: position 142,311,666 of record NC_041395.2, on the reverse strand, counting down.
TTAGAATAAAAGACAAAGCTATGCACTGAATAATAAATGTCATTCTTTCAATAGGCCTACCTTGTATCTCTGTTTATTTTAACCTTTTCACAAGAAACCATTAGGCCAGAGAAATATATAGCATATGCTGAAAATAAAGAAAATGGTAAACTAATTAAAAAAAACTGTAGTTTTTCGGAAAAAGACTCACCTCACCTGGAAGGCTGACTATGCCCCAGAAATGAATCTATCTATCTATCTATCTATCTATCTATCTATCTATCTATCTATCTATCTATCTATCTATCTATCTATCTATCTATCTATCTATCTATGAATGATATAAAATAACATTAGGGCATAGTCCAATGTGTGCTGCAATGCCACATATGTGTTTTGTACCTGTGTGTATGCACCTTGGGCACCATTATTATAACTCCATGGGACAAACATAGCTGGTGAAGGCAGGAGAAGTAGAATCTCCTCTGTGAAAACTGAAAAGATTTTTTGTGATTTTTGCTGATAGGACACAAGTCTGTTTGATGCCTTTTGTTTTTTTTTTTTTGTTGTTGTTCTGTTTATGTCCAGCTGGCTGTCTTGGGCTGAGTACTAGTTGTACTTGTTGTCTTGTTTATGTCCAGTCGGCAGCCAACCACAACTGTCAGCTCTCTTTTTCCTGACCCGCTGGGTGTCTTCCTTTGTGTTTCAGCTGTGCCCTCCTTGTTGAATGCTGCCTGTTGCCAGTGCTGAGAAGCCATCCGTGTCTTGTTGAATGGTAGTCATCTTGGAGCCTGTGTATTTTTGCTTGATCTCTCATTCTGCATGCTGATGTATCTTTTGTGTCTGTGTTTTGTTGTCTGTACCAAGGCAGCTGCTTTATGTGTCAGATTGTCTGTCCAGCAAGGGGGTGGCTGTTTCAATCTTTCTTCATCTGGTCAACCCCCATTAGAGGGTTTTATCTTGTTATTGTTCAGTCACCATCCAGAAAGATAGTAGGAGTTTTGCATCTGACTAGTTTGCATCTTCTAGATGCCTGTGTCTCTTTCTAGCTTGCAAGCCAGTATCCATGTAAAAGCTGCCTTTTGTTTGTCACGTCCACATTGTAGTTCATAGGTGTCTGGTTTAGTCATCATTGCACAACTGGCTGACTCACAGTCATGTAGCAGCTATCTCACTTCTGGTGATCACACAGATTAAAGGTGGAAGCTGTCTTCTTCCTCCTGAAAGATTTTTTTTTATTCTTCATTATCTACTATCCTGTATGTTGATTGTTCCTGACCCTGATACATTCACTGCTTAGGATTTTGGTTTTTCTATGGCAAGTAGTATGTTAATGCTGTCATTCACTTTTCCACCTGCTCACTGAGAATGCACCAAGAGGTAGGATTACCCAACTTCAGAAGACAGTAATTCTTCTGATGCATTAAAGCATTTGTTTGTTTCTCCTCAGGGAAATAAAATGGAAGGTCATGATGTTTTCTCCTGGACTGGCCATTCTTCTATCATACACTGTTGTTCTATTTGCTGGATGGAAGTAGGACTGATGAGACAAATTGTCTATGCCATTTATAAACACTCAGAAACTCTCATGCTCAATTCTGGAAGTTTGAGCCAGAGAGCCATATGTTTGATTAGGCCTAAGGAAAAACCCATCATCAATGTTAAGAAGCAGCTTCAGTAGTGGTTAAAATCTTCTTGATAAACGAAGTAAAAGGCTATGGAGCTTTTGAACACATTATACTGTCAGTGAGATTGTTGCGTGCCCTATGGTTGTAGTGTGCAAAATATTTTCTGTTATTGTGTCATTACTGTGATTTTGACTAAGACTTGATAGGTACTTAACCGCTGGAGCTTAAAAGAATACTTCATGCAGTGCTTCTCTCGGGGTGCTCAGATTACCTCCCACATCCCAAATTAACCCAGTTTGTAAAGCTGCTTCTTACTGCTGTGTGCCAGGGCTGTTAATTTTATTTCTAAATTTATATTACATTTTTCATGCACTGCATACACGTTTTCTTGCAAAGAGTGAGTACTTTACATTTTTAATTAGAAGATTTCTGAAAAGTGTAGCGTGACTGCCAGCCTTTCTTATTCAAAAAAGTAAACATTTACTGATTTACTTATAGCTACTTACAATTTGCTTATTTTTTTCAGACCAAATACTGTATTAATGCTAGTAACATCAACTTCTTATTTAAAATGTTGCAGTCTTTATGGATCTGAAATGTTAGTTGAGTGATTAGGGATGCACTTATGAGTTTATTGCTGCTTGCTTTTTTCTGAATACCCACTGCTTGATGGCCTTTACTGCTTTAAAGGCTGGTGCTCTGTAGACTGTGGGATTTGCTGTATTTGCTCAGACTATAATTAAACCTTAATTAAGTGTCTCCCTCTTCACGCTCAGGTGACCATAGATTCTTCTGCTTTTTTATTTACTTACATTTACATGCTACTTAGTAGGTTTATTTCTGTATGAGCAGAAACACCCAGTAGTGAAAATGTATCAGTCCCTATTGTTATAGTTTGGAAATGTGAAGTATATGACCAGCATGGTAATCTAACTAGAAATAATAATTTCTAAACCAAATCTTACTGTTCTTGCACTTTCAGGAGCCTTCACCACATGTTTACTGATTAGAGGACATCTTTGGCTTTGCTCGGCCACTTCTGTTTTGGAGCTTTTTTACAACTTTTTACAACTTTCAAAAATATCCATTTCCAGCACTACTTCTTTTACTGTTATTTTACTGTCAATGACATGGTTGTCTTTCATACTCGACTTGCCTTTTTCAAAAGTGCTCATATACTTTATAAAGATCATAGCTTCTTAAAGTAATATTTAAGTACATTTCTATGATAAAAGAAATCCTCCGAGGATAACATCTGTTCAGATATCACAATCTGCCAGTTCAGAGTAAAAGGAAATTTGCTGGTTTATGTTTTTGCCAGCAGAAGAAAGAAGAAAAGGAAGAAGATACACAGGGTGTCACAAGTAATTAAGCTACTCAGTTAAAGATAATCCTTAATTAAAATGTACCTCCTTGAATCCCTCAAAAGTTGACCCCTTTGTAATTCATCTTCTAAGCATGCTGGTACTGCTTTGTATGTTTAGCTATGAGTTCAAAGTCACTTGGTGGTCTTTTGAACATGAACACAATATTTGTCCGTTATACCAAATGAAATTGCATCATACTATTATTATATTTACTGTTAATTCAATGTGATTATTACACTTACCTTTAAAAGATACCTTACTGTTTCTGCTTAAGGGTTCTTTTGTTAAAATTAATATATAAACCAATCAGCCAGGGGTGCAATATATTAGGCAGCAATTGAACAGTCAGTTCTTGAAGGTGATGTGTTGGAAGCTACCATAAGGATCTGAGTGACATTTTGACAAGGGCCCAGTTGTGATGGCTTAATTACTGGGTCAGAGTATCTCCAAAGCAGCAGGTCTTGTGGGGTGTTACTGGTATGCAGTGGTTAGTACCTACCAAAATTGGTCCAAGGAAGGAGAACCAATGTGTGGGAGACAGGGTCATGACCACATTGATGCACGTAGGAGGCTAGGTACTGTAGCACCAATTGCTGAAAAACTTAATTATGGCCATGAGAGAAATACACAGGACATCACAGCTTGCTGTGTATGAGGCGGTGTAGCCAAAGAATGGTCAGAGTGTCAATGCTGACCCCTATTCTCCTTTGAAAGTGCATATGAGCATTAGAACTGGACCATGGAGCAATGGAAGAAGGTGCCCTAATCTCACGTTTTCTTTTAGATCAAGGGGATGGCCCGGTGTATGTGTGTTGTTTACCTGGGGAAAAGATGCCAGCAGGATACACTATGGGTAGAAGGGGAGCAGGCAGAGCCAGTGTTCTGCTGGAAAAAAACTGAGTCCTGATAGTCATGTGGATGTTACTTTGACACGTACCACCTACCTAAATACTGTTGTAAACAACATACACCCCTTCATGGCAGTGTATTCCCTAATGGTACTGGCCTGTTTTAGCAGGATAATGCACCTTGCTACAATGCAAATATTGCTCAGCAATAGTTTGAGGAACATAACATAGAGTTTATGGTGTTGACTTGGCCTCCAAATTCCTCAGATCTCAATCGAATCAAGTATTTGAGAGATGTGCTGGAAAAACAAGTCAGATTTATTGTGGCCCCACCTCACAACTTATAAGACTTAATGGATCTGCTGTTAATGTCTTTCAGCCAGACACAACAGAACACCATCAGAGGTCTTGATGGGTCTGTGCTGTTTTGCCGTCCAGAGGGGGGCCTACACAATACTTGACAGGTGGTTCTAATGTTGTGTTTGATCTGTGAAAATATAGTAAGATATAAAGGCAAACAGTGGTAAAGAGATTGGGCACCAAATCGTCAGCCCTGTATAATTGACTGAATGATGAAAAAGGCTGGTCAAAAATAATAGCAGTTAGCACTGTAGTGAAAATTCTTCGTAGACCTGACTCCATCAACTGCTGGGATATGGTGGTGGCATTCTATTTAAGGCAGCCTTGCTGTAAGGGATGGGTTCAAGTTGCCGGAACCAAAAGTGATGTCACTGCTCCTCATGCTGTTGTTCTTCTGGTCTGAGAGCAAGAGGAAAGAAGATGCAGTAAGTGGAATTACCAGTAGACGAACCCTGAAATTGTCTCCCAATTGCACATGTGTGACAATATGCATAAACCTAATATCCTATGTCAGCAATAAGTTAGAGTCAAATTTTACACACACACCACAGTGTTTGTAGAGCCAGGTGAATAGAACAGTATGTATGCTTTGAGCTGTGGGAACAAATTGGAATCTAAATTAAAACACTTGAATACCAGAGGAATATGTAAATAAGGATCTGCTCTTACTGAAAAGAAATATAAAAATCACTACTCATGACTCACAATAAAAATCCCTACTCATTTCAAAGTCTTTGATTTATTCATGCAACATAGATTGTGTTTGCACATTAGTTCTTTCTTAAAAACAGCTTACATGTGTAATAGCAAGTGAGTAAGTCTGCTCATAAGTGTTTGATTGACTGACTCTGGTTTTTGACGTTAAACGCTTTCATTGTTGCACAGACTAGTTCAGTTACTATGCAGGCTTGAGTTTTGCAGCCCCACATGGAGGGTACATCAGTTGCAACTGTCAGAAGTCAAGTACTCAAAGCTGAGTGTGCTCATGGTGGTTTCTGAACAGGACTGTCAAAAATAAATCATCTCACTGTTGCTAGTATTTGAATTCAACAAATTTGTGCTAACTTGTCTCTGGTGAGCTTTTCACCTCAGAGGATAAAGTGCAAGACGCCAAAGGCTTAAATACATAAAGTAAATTATGAAATTTACAGCTCTCATCATAAATTGGCAGCCAGAGGCTCTACAATGAGAACATTTTAGTCTGTCTCAGTTGGCTGACAAGAGATGGAGAACGTGGCAACTTTTGAGGCCAATTTTCATGCCTTGGTGGAAGTGCATGCTAGCTACTGCTTCACAATAATAAATATAAGAATTTTATATAAAATATAAATACAGTGAAGATTAAAAATGTTCAGTTGTATTAATTTTATGCTAATTTTTATATATATGTTATATTTAATTATATGGTCAGAAATATTCTACAAGTCTATAATTTAACAGATACTAGCTGAAATACCCAGCGTTGCCCGGGTGGAAAATAAGAGAAAAATATACATAAAAAAAAAACACAGCTTTAAAAATAAAAATAAATTAACAAACAATGAAGACTCACTAATGTGCTTGTCTTGCGGTGCTTGTATACTGTATATTTTATCATTCAGTTGATACTAGCAACCGGCCAACTCTTATTTAATTTCAAAAGAAACAGGGGTGCGGTGGTGCTCATACATACAGAATGCTGGCAGTCACTTCCATTCGCCCTCTGGTGGTCGTTCAGAGTGTCAACTGGATGATAACATGCATACAAGACTGCAAGATTACCCCCCACCCTACACAGAAGGGGGTGGATTAGGGTTGATTTCACCCTACAGTATTTTTAGTTGACCAATGAGAAACATGTGTACCGAGTTTTATGAAAATCGCTCCAGCCGTTCGGAAGTGAACATACATACATACACACATACATTGACTTATATATATATATATATATATATATATATATATATATATATATATATATATATATATATATATATATACAGTAATCCCTCCTCGATCGCGGGGTTGCGTTCCAGAACCCCCCGCGAAAGGTGAAAATCTGCGAAGTAGAAACCATATGTTTATATGGTTATTTTTATACTGTCATGCTTGGGTCACAGATTTGCACAGAAACACAGGAAGTTGTAGAGAGACAGGAACTTTATTCATACACTGCAAACAAACATTTGTCTCTTTTTCAAAAGTTTAAACTGTGCTCCATGACAAGACAGAGATGACAGTTCCGTCTCACAATTAAAAGAATGCAAACATATCTTCCTCTTCAAAGGAGTGCGCATCAGGAGCAGAGAATGTCAGAGAGAGAGAGAGAAAAGCAAACAAATCAATAGGGCTGTTTGGCTTTTAAGTATGCGAAGCACCGCGAAGGCAGCAGCTCACACCCCTTCCGTCAGGAGCAGAGAATGTCAGAGAGAGAGAGAAAGACAGATAAAAACAAACAATCAAAAATCAATACGTGCCCTTCGAGCTTTTAAGTATGCGAAGCACCGTGCACCGTTCACGAAGCAGCTGCACAGAAGGGAGCAACGTGAAGGTAATCTTTCAGCATTTTGAGCGTCCGTATCGTCTAGGTGTGCGAACAGCCCCCCTGCTCACACCCCCTCCGTCAGGAGCAGAGAATGTCAGAGCAAGAGAGAGAGAGAGAAAAGTAAGTTGGGTAGCTTCTCAGCCATCTGCCAATAGCGTCCCTTGTATGAAATCAACTGGGCAAACCAACTGAGGAAGCATGTACCAGAAATTAAAAGACCCATTGTCCGCAGAAATCCGCGAACCAGCAAAAAATCCGCGATATATATTTAAATATGCTTACATATAAAATCCGTGATGGAGTGAAGCCGCGAAAGTCGAAGCGCGATATAGCGAGGGATTACTGTATACATATATAGATTATACTTTAATTTAAATAAAAACACTTCAGCTTGTCTTGTATTCCTGGCACACATTTTTAGCCCTTACTACCCAGCTTAATCTGTTGACAGTCAAGTGGCTGGTTCCAAGCATATGACAAAAACAATTAATCTGACTGGTGTTTTGCAGATGATGCCATGTAGCCACTGTGATACACCCTTAGGCTGTACCTACTATTCTGTGATGTCAAATGGTGTTACAATACTTAATTAACCAGTTAAGTATTGTCTAATGGAACACAAACCAAATAGCTACACACCTCATTTATCTTTTGCTCCTGTTTCTGTCAAATGGCATGCAGATGCTTTTCAGATTCATTTCCACCTTGGTGCAATAACTTTCTATCTTTCAACGTAAAAGTAGCACTAAGCTGTAGTCTGTCTGACCTGAAAAGAATGCCTCACATAATCTTGTGAGAACTTGACTGAATGCATTTTAAACTGGAATGGCGATTAACCAAGGTTCTTTGTACCACATTTTAAAGGTTACACTTATGATGTTTATGTTTAAATGCACTAATTTAAATGCATCAGCAAAAACAATAGCAATTATTGATATTTTGCAAACTGTTTCTGTATTTTTTCCTTATGGAATGTAAAGCATGTGTATGAATGGATGCTTTTTTGGTGAGCTACGTTCATTCACTGTCTCACCTGAGGACTGCTGTCTGTCTCTTATTCTATTTTTTGGCATCTAAACAATTGATGGAACTAAAAGAAAGACAGACATATCCTAAAATTTGTAGATGTCTCTATTAGTAACCTTTAGAAGATTAAAAAAAAAACAATAATGGATGTACTACTGCTGATTTTGTCAACTATTGTGGAAGTTATTTTCGAGTGCTAAATTTACATTTACATTTACAATTATTTGCTTAACAGATGCTTTTATCCAAAGTGACTTATAAAAGAGTAAACAATCGAGTAAAAGAGAGGTAAATAATCGAGTAAATATCTCTAAATCAGATGGTGTGAATGTAGATTTCAGTTGATCCCCTCCTTCTCCTCTTTGAATAACAGTAAAAGGGCAAATCATGGAAAGAGAGCCATACTACAAAATTTTAGAAAAATTATTGATAAAGTGACCTATGATCTGAATTTAGAACAAACCAGTAAAGCAGTGTAGAAACATCATTAATGTTTTGGAACAATAATTTTTTAATATAAATTTTCTTAATTATACAGTACAGTAATCCCTCCTTTTCTTATTTCGCGGGTGGCTCTGGAACGCAACCCCCGCGATGGAGGAGGGATTACTGTACTGTATATATATATATACTGTATATATATATATATATATATATATATATATATATATATATATATATATATATATATATATATATATACTCAGGGATGCTGAGTGGTCACTCATAAAAGATCTGCTTATTTTTATTAGAAAAATACTCTTTTACTTTTTGAAATATTTTGAGGAACAGCTACTTCACATTTAACATTTAACACTTCCATGTCTATGATCATTAATAAGTAGTGGCTTAAAAATCAAGTCCTATCAAAGTGTCAAATCATAAGATCCTGAAAATTTAGTTTTACTTGCTAAATTTCTATTAAAAACTCCTGTTGCTAATTTCTGGAAAGATATACATTCAGTAAGTAAACTCTAGAAAAATACTGTTAATTGGTCCAGAAACATTTAAGGGAGACATTTATGGTAATGAAAATTAAAAGACTGGAAATGTCTTGAGATATATTTGGTGCATTGTTGCTGTTTGCTAATTGATGGAAACATATAAGTAATTTTTGGTCTTTTCTTTTAGATTTTATCTCTATTGCAGCCATTTTGGGGACTGGAATCTTAGGTGAGTATAGTATATTAAAATAGTGTAATTAAACAGAGCATATTGTTCAGAATTTTGAAGCAAACCCATTTGTAATATGCAGTAGAGTTTACTTCTAAGTATTGTTTGACTCTGTATATGACATGTTTCATAAAAATACTGCAACTGTTTCTTTTGTTAAATTTATTCTGATAGTTTAGTGCTCACATTTAGAATAAATACAGACAAGGCTCTCGCATTAGTGCCATTATTATAAAATCCTCAGTATTTAATTCTCTCTACTAAACTGTTTAAACCTTTTTCATTTATACTTTTAAGCATGTGGTACTTCATTATTTTGCTCTTTTTGGCATAACCATAATTGCATTCAGTATATTCTGAGTAACAGACACATGGTTAGCCATTTGGAATAGCAGCCAATTTGTATTAAAGTGCAGGTACATTTAATAAAGTACCCACTGAATGTAAAGAATGGTTTCATAGTATACTATTACTAAAGAAAGTACTGAAAATTCCCCCTTTTAAAATGGTATTTATATAAACATGCTGGAGACTCCAATGGGGAACAGCCCCACTCCATGTAATGATTTTTGAAATGTGGAGGAGCAAGTAAGTGTGCAATTGTGCGGGTGAGGAGAGAGGAACACATGATTGCATGCTCGGGGAACAAACTTGCTGTGAGTGAACAGAGGAGGGCAGATTTCCGTCATTTTCTTCTGTACGGTTTTGGTACTGGTACTTAGGTCCAGAAGCTGCTATCTATACCATTATTGCTTGATAATTGTTCTTTTAGTTTTTTTTTTCTATTTAGACCTGCAGTTAAATATTCTGATTTGTATTGAAAATCATTTTTATACAGCTGGTTGTCTGATAACCCTTATTAATCATCAGCCTCCAAAATCTAAACATTTGTTCAAAAACTATCAATGTAAAGTTTTGTTTTTTCATGTATAAATTCCGTACCCCTATGTTTTTTTAAAAATATATCTTTCCAGTTTACATTTGTTGAATTTTTAAAGGACTCCCAGTAAAGATTGCCCAAGCTGGACTGAAGCCATTCCTGGTCACATTTATAATTGGCTTCATTATGCAGGCAAGTAGCAATTAAATAATTACAATTAAAATGTATATATATACATTTAATTGAACAATTTATCATTGTTATTGCACCATAAAGTATATATATATATATATATATATATATATATATATATATATATATATATATATATATATATATATATATATATATATATACTTTATGATGCAATAACAATGATAAATTGTTCAATTAAAGAAAATTGATATTTGCTTCACTTGCTAGGCTCTCTTGATCTACCTGTTCGTTGAATTACTGCAAAGATGTCAAGCTGTTCAAATGGAGTCTTTAAAGGTTAGTAGTTCACTAACACTATTTCTATTACTCATTTTTACAGTGAAGTAAAACTTGCAAATTAATAGGACTAAAAAACTACATTATGAAATATATACACATTTTTAGTAAAGTAAGGTATTGAGTGCCACTTAAAATGATCTTTTAGCATACATTTAGAAAACAGGCAGGGCTAAGTAATATCATTATTTAGACAGATCTGAAATCAAATGTGCTTAAATATCTAAGGAAACTTGCTTGGCACTATAATTATGAAGTGTTTTTAGATGGCCTTCATCATGAAGCAGGTTAAGGTGATATCATTATTTATCTTGAATGTAAATATTTTGGTCTCTAAATTAGATAGATTTGAAATCAAATATATATTTAAGCATCTAACATCAGAAGACCTTCTAAAAAAACCAACAGCCAGTTCGAGGAACCATTCTTGGATACATTTTCAATTAAACCTTTCAGACCATTTTCCTCAATATCCACTGATAAGCCTATAATATAGATGTTGTCACTTAGGGACAGTTTTTCAAGTCAGGTTCTGGCTCAATAAGTCAGTAGTAAGGTTTTTATAATTCTCATCATGTCCTGCAGAGGTGTCTTTCAAGATTACTATTGCAGGCCCCTGGTTAATATGCCCATCTTTAATGAATGGTGAATCAAAAGTTATTGTCTGAGGGAGCAATGTATAAATGTTCTTAGAAATAAGGTGGAAGGATGAATTGCTTTCAAAATAATGTTAATAAAATTGGAGGCATAAATACAGAGCAATAAACAATTTTACCGGTGCATCATATGTTCCCTTGTGTTCTTGTTTGTTATAATTCCAAAGAATGATGATATTTTGTTTAAGTGTACTCTGTATATGTGACAATACTACAACTACTACTACTACTACTACTAATTAAAGGTTTGACATATTGGCAAGCATCAAATAAGTTGGTTGAAACAGGATTTCTGTGCTGTAAATAGTGCTAAGAGAAAAGATGAAATGAGAATATAAAAAGAAGCAAGCATAACGATCAGTTCTGCAGTAATATAACTACATCATATCTAGTGTGTAGTCAAGTATGAATCAATTAATTCCTTTCATTTAGTATACTCTCTGTTTAGGAAATGCATACTCTGTGGCCCCTTGCCTCATCTTTACTCTATGTTCTCATTCTGGATGTTAATGGAATTATGGCATAAGAGTGCCATAAACATTTTATAGAAGTGCTGGTTTATTCCAAAACTGCAGAGTGTGAGCAATGACAAAGAACTGAAGGAAATTAAACTATTCTTCTAAAAGATTTATATTAACAAGCGATATAAAATAAAATGGCATTACGTAAGGTGTTCCTTCACCATAATGTTTTCAGCAACAACATACACTCCCCAAACAAAGTATTGGGACCAGTGTTTTATCTTGGTAGAGTAATATATTGCTCTACTTTCCCCTATTGTATTATTAATATGTAGCCTTTGTCAGAATGCCTAATCTCACAGACTTACCACTGTTTATAAGGTATTATAGTATATAACTTATCCCCACCTTCCCTTCTATATCTATATGCATTTAAGTGTAGTAAAAAGACAAGCAGGAGTTAAGTTACACATAAAATAATGTATTATTGATAATATTCATAAATAATAACAATATGCAAAGTACATTTGAATATTGGCAACCATACAACCTGATTACATGGTGATGTGTAGTTTCAGGCGGCACACAGACTTATTAGTTACTTAAAAATGTCTCTAGTTAAAGCATCATTCAGCTTTCTTCAGATCCGGCTGCATTGCCTGCCTCAATATGGCTGCCGAGTAGTGCTCTCCATTGTGTTGTCTTCTTCAGTTCATGGTGTGATGGTCTTCTTCAGTTTGGTAAGAGAGATATGCTTCTTTGTCATCAGAGGTTAGTAAGAGAGAGAATGTGGTTGAACAAGCAGATTTATAGATTCTCTGTCCAACCCCTACAGCCAATAGGACATCATGGTACTTTAAAGCTTCTGATAGAAGCCAATTCCAAACAGCCATGCTTCAGACCAATGGGACAAAGACAATCTTAACACCTGCCATCCCCCAAAACCATATGTTAAGGTGCAGCTTGGCTTCCTTGCGGGGGTTGAAAGACTTTAGCAGAGAAATATTCGCCAAACTGGTTTAAGGTGCATCCCCCAAACCCCATCTCTGTAGTAAAATTCAAAGAGAGCCATTCCTAAGCATAGGGGCGGGGGGTAAACACTCACTAATGTAACACTAAATTACATTGCTTTGCCTAAATTAAAAATAAAGACATACAAAATATTTATCAAGTTACAAAATCTTACATCACAACAACCAGTATACTAATACTGGTTAGGGCCTCCTTTTGCTCTCAAAATAACCTCATTTCTTCATGACATGGATTCCACAAGATGTTGGAAAAATACCTTTGAGATCCAGGTATGTGTTGACATAACTGCATCGTGTAGTTTCTGTAGATTCGTCATATGCTCATTCATGCTGTGATTCTCCCTTTATACCACATGCTAAAGGTGTTTTATTAGATTTAAATCTGATGACTGAGACAGCCACTGATCATTTTGATCAGTTTGATATGACTTTTGCTTTGGGACATGGTGCATTATCATGCTGAAAGTAGCCACAAGAAGAAGGGAAAATCTTGGCCAGGAAGAGATGCTCATGGTCAGCAACAATACTGAAATAGGTCATAGCATTCAAAAAATGATTGATTTGTATTAATACAGTTAGCAGGTTACTAATTTATCATCCTAAACCAGAAAAAGTTGGGACAGTGTGGAAAATACAAAATTCTTGAATTTGCTTTGACTTTTATTTCATTGCAGGCAGCATGAACCCAAGATATTTCATGTTTTGTGTGGTCAACATAATTTCATTTGTAAATATACATCCATTCCTGCATTTCAGGCCTGCAACACATTCCAAAAGATGTTGGGAGGGGGCAAATTTGTGCCAGTAATTAGTGCAAGGGATGGCTGACACCTGGCCGGGACGCCCATGATGTGGAAGGATGGGGGAAGGCAGCTTCTTTAGGGCATTGCCTCCCCTGGAACACTAGATGGCAGCCCCCCCTGGATTTCAGAAGTGCCCTTGATTCCCACAGGGCATCATGGGACATGGAGTTATTTGGCTCAGTCCTGTTGGGTTCCTTGGGTGCTGTGGGAACTGGGGAGCCCTACTTTGTTGTGTTTCCATCTCACCTGGAAGTGCTCCTGGACCAGTTTTTTGGGACACTGGAAGTAAAAGAAGCCAACTGCCTCAGTTGCAGTGAGCCAGAGTCAGGTGGAAGGTGGACGAAGCTTGTGAGGAGGAGAGGAGGAGGAAATGACAGGTGGCAGAGAAAGAAAGATAAGAGTTGTGCTTGTGTATTTGTGGCTGTGTTGGGAAATGCTTATAGGGAGGAGTTTCCCTCGAATAAAGACTCTTTTGCCTTTTAACCAGTGTCTAAGCCTACTTGTGTTTGGTGTTTGGGAGGATGGAGTGCCCCCCGTCATCCACATGAAATAAAAAAAAAAGTATGTGATTTCAAACAGGTGATGTCAAAAGGTGATTGTCATCATGATTTGGTACAAAAGCAGTATCCACAAAAGGCTGAGTCTTTCAGGAGCAAAGATTGGGCAGAGGACCTTCAGTCTGTCAACAAATACATGACAAAATTATTGAAATGTTTAAAAACAATGTTCCTCAAAGAAAGATTGAAAGGGATTTGCATACTTCTTCCTATGCATAAATATCATTAAACGATTTAAGGAATCTGGTGGAATTTCAGTGCATAAAACGAATGGGTGCAAGCCTAAGCTGAATACCTGTGATCTCTGATTCCTCAGTTGGCACTGCATCAAGAACCATCATTCATCAATAGCTGATATAACCACATGGGTGAGGGATTTCTTTGGCAAACCTTTGTCAAGCACAATAATACATTCACAAATGTCACTTAAAACTTTACTGTGCAAAAAAGAAGCCTTATGTTCACCATGTCCAGATGCATTATTGACTTCTATGGGCTCAAAGGCATCCTGGATGGACCATCACACAGTGAAAATGTGAATTGAGGTCAGATGAATCAGTATTCCAGATCTTTTTTGGAATAAATGGATGCCATTTGCTCCAGACCAAAGACAAAAGAACCATCCCGACTATTATCAGCAACAAGTCCAAAAGCCAGGGTCTGTCATATTATAGGGTTGTGTCAGTGCTCTTAGCAAAGGTAATTTATACTTCTGTGATGGCAGCATTAATGCAGAAATGTTCATTGAGATTTTACAGCAACATATGCTGCCATCAAGATGACATCTTTTCCCAGGACATCCATGCATATTTCAACAAAGCAATGCAAAACCACATTCTCTACACATTAATAATAATAATAATAATAATTCATTACATTTACAAAGGAATAGCTGTGGAAGAAGAGGGTACAGGTACTGAACTGTCCTGCCTGCAGTCCTGACCTGTCCACAATAGAGAATGTGTGGGGAATTTTAAAATGAAAAATGCGACAATGACGACCCCGTACTGTTGCACACCTTAAGATGTGTATGCAGGAAGAATGGGACAAAATGACACCTGAAACGCATCATCACTTGGTACCATCAGTGCTGAAACATCCTTTACCATCACAATTTTTTTGGAAAGTGTTGCAGACCTGAAATAAAGGAATACAAGTCAAAGTAAATTTAAGAATCACTGCATTTTTTTTTATTTGTATTTTCCAACTTTTTCTGATTTGTAGTTGTATTTGTAAATGTACTTGGAAGAAATCAAGTCATGTATTTTCAGTTTTTGAGTGAGAGTCTAAAATTTGCTGTGTGAGGTTCACTAATAAATTATTGATTAATTTATAATATAATATAATAATTATTATTACCCATCCATTTTCCAACCCACTGAATCCGAACACAGGGTCACGGGGGTTTACTGGAGCCAATCCCGACCAACACAGGGCACAAGGCAGGAACCAATCCCGGGCAGGGTCCCAACCCACCGCAGGACACAAACAAACACACCAAGCACACACTAGGGCCAATTTAGAATTGCCAGTGCACCTAATCTGCCTGTCTTTGGGAGGAAACCGGAGCACCCGGAGGAAACCCATGCAGACACGGGGAGAACATGCAAACTCCATGCAGGGAGGACCCGGGAAGCGAACCTGGGTCTCCTAACTGTGAGGCAGCAGTGCTATCACTGCGCCACCGTGCCGCCCATAATTAATTATTAGATTTCCAAAATGTTATCTTTTAAAGACAAAGTATGATACATTAATCTTCATCCCCTACTGTTCACCTGTTTAGTTATATATTATTATGAACATTTTCATGAGCGCTTGTACATAATTTTTAGGAACTAGTCCCTAGTTCATCTCAGCCACTCAAGCATATATCCACACTTAACACTTGTGCTAGTAAACAGTAGCAAAACCTTTTATGTTTTTGAATAATTGCTTAATGTTCTCTTACTTAACAAAATCTTTTACTGTTTAATTTTTTATTTTATTATTAACGTTCATTTTCAATGGTCTGTATTAAGAAAAAGTTCTGTTACTTTTAAATAAACAATCAACTACTATATTTAAGGAAGTATATAGTTAAACCCTTATGTTGCAAATCATCACAATCAATGGCAGATGATGCTCACATTATTGCATATTAGTGTCTACTCTCTTTTTGTTTATTTCCTAAACATTATGAAAAATTGTCATATGGTTTTGAATAAATGGATTATTATTGTCACCTCCTATCCACTAAACATCAAATGAAATCATGACTTGCTTGCATATTGTATGAAATCCCATTCTGCCACTGTCAAATTATTTTTTCTCTAAAGCCACATTTGGTGAATAAAACAAAAACAAAAAAAATGGTGTGTTGTCTATTGCCAACCTGCTTAAGGAATTGGTTACTCTTACGTTAATGATACTCTCATTGTACATGCCTGATGGAGACGCAATGCTAAAAACTTACAATGTTACAGCCATTTCACCAGTAATACTCAGCAGAAAATGAGACTTGCTTTTTTCGACCACTGTTAAGCTGTGCTTGAAGCTGTTGTGCTGTGAGGCGCCTATCATACAAGCTGGTGACCCTGAGAAACTTGTTTTCTGATTGGATTGTGATTTTGGGTCTGTCAGTTCTCTTCCTATCAGAGTTTCCACGAAGTTTCCAATTGCCTTTGGATTGTGTAGGACACTGTACAGTAATCCCTCGCTATATCGTGCTTTGACTTTCGCGGCTTCACTCTATCGCGGATTTTATATGTAAGCATATTTAAATATATATCGCAGATTTTTTGCTGGTTCGTGGATTTCTGCGTACAATGGGTCTTTTAATTTCTGGTACATGCTTCCTCAGTTGGTTTGCCCAGTTGATTTCATACAAGGGACGCTATTGGCAGATGGCTGAGAAGCTACCCAACCAGAGCGCGTATTACGTATTAAATAAAACTCCTCAAATATATTGTGAGCACGGGGGCTCTTCGCACCCCTAGAGGATACGGCCGCTGCTCAAAAAACACTGAAAGATTACCTTCACATTGTTCTCTTCTTTGCTGGGCTTACATATGGCTGCTTTATCAAGCGATATGCTTCCTGCACGGTGCTTCGCATACTTAAAAGATCAAACAGCACGTATTGATTTTTACTTTTCTCTCTCTCTCTCTTGCTCTGACATTCTCTGCTCCTGACGGAGGGGGTGTGAGCAGGGGGCTGTTCGCACACCTAGACGATATGGAAAATGCTGAAAGATTACTTTCACGTTGCTCCCTTCTGTGCAGCTGCTTCGTGAAGCGACATGCTGCACGGTGCTTCGCATACTTAAAAGCTCGAAGGGCACGTATTGATTTTTGATTGTTTGTTTTTATCTGTCTCTCTCTCTCTCTCTCTCTCTGACATTCTCTGCTCCTGACGGAGGGGGTGTGAGCTGCTGCCTTTCTTGCAACTGCTTTGTGTGGTGGTGCTTCGCATATTTAACTCTTTCAGGGCTGATGTCAACTTTTGTCAAAAGGAGGAGTTGACAATAGCAATCAACTGCCAACTGTGACAAAACCAACTATTATGTTTTAGTTGGAGTCTTGTTGCTAGAAAGAAAGTTAGCGTTGTTGGTTTTGACCGAGATTTCCTGCAATCCCATGAGCAGTAAGGCGCAGACAATGGCAAAAATTGCCCTGACACCTGGTGAGAGATCCAAGTGGATGTGTAAAGCAGAATACTCCGGGGACGACGTGTTGCCAGTTCTCCCTGAACTGGACAATGACTTGTCAGACTCTGATTTTGATACAAGTGATTGAAGATGATTGTGAGGTTCCGGCTTCAGCTAATTGGTCCCCAGCTATTCGTGGTGTTGAACAGGTTCAAGTAGTTGATACGCCTATGGCACTGTTTACCTGGGAGGACTACCACTTAACAATGACAAGAGGTAGAAACCAGATTGCAATGCACTGTGACAGTGACCGCTGCTGCTGCCCTAGCCATGAAAAGACAGCCTGGCAGCAAGTCTGCTGCACATTCTTGGCAAACTGGCAGCCACAGCATGCAACAACAGATGTTTTATGTTGATGTCTGTGTGACGCCATTGCTTTTCAGAAAACTATGTTTTTTGGAAAAAATATTCAGCCCTCAAAGAGTTAAAAGCCAAACAGCCCTATTGATTTGTTTGCTTTTCTCTCTCTCTCTGACATTCTCTGCTCCAGATGCGCACTCCTTTGAAGAGGAAGATATATTTGCATTCTTTTAATTGTGAGATGGAACTGTCATCTCTGTCTTATCATGGAGCACAGTTTAAACTTTTGAAAAAGAGACAAATGTTTGTTTGCAGTGTTTGAATAAAGTTCCTGTCTCTCTACAACCTCCTGTGTTTCTGTGCAAATCTGTGACCCAAGCATGACAATATAAAAATAACCATATAAACATATGGTTTCTACTTCGCAGATTTTCACCTTTCGCGGGGGGTTCTGGAACGCAACCCCCGCGATCGAGGAGGGATTACTGTACTTTGATTTTTTGTGCAATTTCTCTAAATGAAAGGCCTGCTCTGTATAGTAATAATACTATGTCACCTTTCATTTGTTATTTGTCATTTTATTGCATTATCACTGGAATTTACAACTTTCTATAGTGTAATTTTGTCCAAGTAGTACTTCAGAGGGTGTAGTAACACAGTCTGCTCCAACTCTGCTTTAAGACAGACAGAGGGTTTTAAGTAATCAACAGAAGTTGAGAAATTAATGCAAATTGTTTGGTTTAACTTGCCAGGCTTAATTTTCTTTAATTGCTGCGGAATATCTATATATTGTAACCTATTAGTTGTTCCCTGAAGAAGGCCCATTTGTAATATTCTGAAATTTAATTTTTTTCAGTTTTAGCTAACCTAAACATTAAATTTAAACCTCTGACAGTTTACTGCCTACCTTTTCACCATTTTAGGTCATTCATTGCATTTCAACTGATTAAATTTGAAGAAAAACTGGAAAAACTGAGGTGTTCTAAAACTTTTGACTAGTTGTGTAACAGTGGAATGTTGTAAAGCAGAAGGTAAATCATTCAATCAATTTGTGCAAGGGATTTTAGCTATAGATAAGGGCAGAGTGAGTACTTACAGTATATAGAATTAACCAGTGAATTCTATCCTGGTATCTAAAAGGTAAGAGGGTGAAAGTGAAAACAAGACAAAATAATACTAATGTGAAATGTACTGTATATCAGTAAAAATGCTCATCCAAGGTCTTAAAATCATTTAGAGAACTAGAGTAAACCACATCAGAAGGAATCTGTGTGGGAGGATCTAAGGAAGAAAGCGTGAATTTATTGCAGTCACCACCACATGGGCCTGGTTTAATGATCTATAGTAATGCGTATATCAAATCATCAAATGTCATTGTTGTTATTGTATACATTCCTCCTCGGGCAGACGTGGAGTCAGCGGGTCACATCATCCATTCCGCTGTTGCTAAGTTACAAACGCAGCACCCTGAGGCGCTTGTGCTAATCGCTGGAGACTTTAACCATGTGACGCTGGACAAAACATTACCTGCATTCTCCCAGTATGTGGACTGTAACACCCGGGGAAATAAGACTATTGATTTACTTTATGCAAACGTTAAAGACGCATACAGCGCCACCCCGCTGCCTGCGCTTGGGAAAGCAGATCATAACCTGGTTCTGCTTCAGCCTCACTATAAACCAAAAGTTAGAGTCCTACCTGTAACCACACGATCATTCAGGAAGTGGACTCCGGAGGCTGAGAATACTCTGAGAGAATGTTTTGGAACTACAGACTGGGATATCCTGCAGGGATCTCATAGTGAGAACATTGAGGAAGTTGTTGACTGCACTACTGACTACATCAACTTCTGTATGGACATTGTAGTTCCAGTAAGAACAGTACGCTGCTATGCTAACAACAAGCCATGGATTACAAGTGACATCAAGGACCTTTTGAATCAGAAGAAAAGGGCTTTTAAAGACGGTGATCAGCATGAGCTCAAGCGCGTGCAGAAGGAACTCCGAGTCCAACTCAGGGCGGCGAAGGAGCAGTACAGGAGAAAGCTGGAGCAGAAGTTGCAGAATAACAGCATGAAGGAAGTGTGGGATGGGATGAAGATCATCACTGGCTGCAGCTCGAAGCGGGGTACCACCATTGAGAGAGACGTGAAGAGAGCAAACCAAATGAACAACTTTTTTAACAGGTTTGACCACTCTAACCCACTCTCACTCTCACCTCGGAGTACTGCACCCTGCACACATCCTTCTGCTGATACCAGCATAGGAAAGACATCCCCACCCATAATTACAACAGCGCAAGTGAGCAGAGAGCTGAGGAGACTTCGTGCCAGCAAAGCAGCGGGTCCAGATGGAGTATCGCCACGACTGCTGAAGGTCTGTGCATCGGAGCTGGGGGGTCCTCTACAGCGCATCTTCAACCTGAGCCTGGAACAGGGGAGAGTCCCGAGGCTTTGGAAAACATCTTGTATCACCCCAGTCCCAAAGGTATCACGTCCTAGTGAGCTGAATGACTTTCGGCCTGTTGCTCTGACATCACATGTGATGAAGACCATGGAGAGGCTGCTGCTTCACCACCTTAGGCCACAGGTTCAACACGCCCTTGACCCTCTGCAGTTTGCATATCAGGAGAAGGTGGGAGCGGAAGATGCCATTATCTATATGCTACACCGATCCCTCTCTCACTTGGACAGAGGCAGTGGTGCTGTAAGAATTATGTTTCTAGACTTCTCTAGCGCCTTCAACACAATCCAACCTCTGCTCCTTAGGGACAAGCTGACAGAGATGGGATTAGATTCATACCTAGTGGCATGGATCGTGGACTATCTTAAAGACAGACCTCAGTATGTGCGTCTTGGGAACTGCACGTCTGACATTGTGGTCAGCAACACAGGAGCGCCACAAGGGACTGTACTTTCTCCGGTCCTGTTCAGCCTATATACATCGGACTTCCAATACAACTCAGAGTCCTGCCATGTGCAAAAGTTCGCTGATGACACTGCTATCGTGGGCTGTATCAGGAATGGGCTGGAGGAGGAGTATAGGGACCTAATCAATGACTTTGTTAAATGGTGCGACTCAAACCACCTACACCTGAACACCAGCAAAACCAAGGAGCTGGTGTTGGATTTTAGGAGGCCAAGACCCCTCATAGACCCAGTGATCATCAAAGGTGACTGTGTGCAGATGGTGCAGACCTATAAATATCTGGGAGTGCAGCTGGATGATAAATTAGACTGGACTGCCAATACTGATGCGCTGTGCAAGAAAGGACAAAGCCGGTTATACTTCCTTAGAAGGCTGGCTTCCTTCAACATCTGCAATAAGATGCTGCAGATGTTCTATCAAACAGTTGTGGCGAGCGCCCTCTTCTACGCAGTGGTGTGCTGGGGAGGCAGCATTAAGAGGAAAGACGCCTCACGCCTGGACAAACTGGTGAGGAAGGCAGGCTCTATTGTTGGCATGGAGCTGGACAGTTTAACATCTGTGGCAGAGCGAAGGGCGCTCAGCAGGCTCCTATCAATTATGGAGAATCCACTGCATCCACTAAATAATATCATCTCCAGACAGAAGAGCAGCTTCAGCGACAGACTGCTGTCACTGTCCTGCTCCACAGACAGATTGAGGAGATCGTTCCTCCCCCCAAACTATGCGACTCTTTAATTCCACCAGGGGGGGTAAACGTTAATATTTAACATTATACATAGTTATTGTCTGTTTTTTTCACCTGTATTATTATCATTCTTTAATTTAATATTATTTATTGTATCAGTATGCTGCTGCTGAAGAATGTGAATTTCCCATTGGGATTAATAAAGTATCTATCTATCTATCTATCTATCTATCTATCTATCTATCTATCTATCTATCTATCTATCTATCTATCTATCTATCTATCTATCTATCTATCTATCTATCTATCTATCTATCTATCTATCTATCTATCTATCTATCTATCTATCTATCTATCTATCTAAATCTATAATGGTGTGTTGTTACAAAATTGCTGGTTGTAAGCTGTGGATCTCCTTTGACTAATAGTGTCTTTCAGTTATATGATACATTTACCTGCCATCCTTTAAAACTTAATTGAATAAAAAAGAGTCTTTTACATAGGGATGTGCCAGTTAGGACTAGCTTTACCTCAGGCAGTACATTAGTGCATGTGTTAGGAGGAACCATAGGTGTGGTGCATATCTAGAATGGTAAGAACCAATTTGACTACACCTGCAAAACATTCCTAGGGCAGTAGGAAATGCTAAATAATTTGCTTGTTTTAATAAACATAGGTCATGGACACTGCTTAGGTAGCATTCAGCTGCTTAGTAGAAGAGCTTTCAAAGATGTTTGGAATAATCATTGAGCATTGTCTTGTTTTTCCTCTAGAAGAGGTGATCTCTGTAATCAGACCTTTTAATTCTAGTTTTCATAAGGATATGATGCTGAAGTACATGAAATAACTGTCAGAGCCTGGAGTATCAACATGGCAGTCTAACAAAGTAGAACTAAATGGTTCACTGAGGGCAACTGACCAGCCCATCCTGGTCAACGCCGATTCTTCAAAGCTTTTAAGGAACATTGAAATATCTTCGTAGTACGTGTTTAATTATTCTATCTGTCTATCCTTCCAGTGTCGCGTCAGCACCAGCAAGAGTACAACGCAATGCAGGAACAATCCCTGAACTACCTAGCGCTGCGGCACCGTGTCATCACATGTTTAATTAATAACAATACAGATTATTTAAATGAAGTTAAAGTTTTATCTGTATAATATAATCAACATATTTTGCTGCATTTCATCTTAAAAATGATATCGTCATCATATGTAAATACGCGCTTTATAAAGTGGCGCAGGTTGTGCAATATTGTAACTGTAGTGCAAGTTTACAGTGAGGTAATTGTACTTATAAGTACAAACAGTTCTACAAAGAGCACTTGATGGACTGATTGAGTGCGTTTATAGTTCTTGGGATGAAAAGTTTTCTAAACCGCGAAGTCTGTACAGGAAAGTCTCTGAAGCGTTTTGCCGTGGCTCAGGCAGCGTCTGCTTCATGCTGTATACCGATAATTCTCTTTCCAATCAGCTGCTGCTGTGATTCCCCACTCAGATACAGTGATATAAATACTCCGAGTGGTGCAGTGAGAGTAATATGGAAAAAGATGATCTGCTGTGGCAACCCTTAACGGGAGCAGCTGAAAGAAGAAGAAGATGCATTGAGAGTAACAACGCTAAAGCAGTTATGGTATTTGGAATACTATGGCTATTCCCTGGACCATTATATTGCTGCAGGTTAATTGCAATCAGATGCATTACACTAATAAACAATATGCAGTTAGTTTCAGTGTATTCATAAAGCCGCGTCAGGAATGTGGATCTAAGAAAGAAAGGGTGACCACACAGGAACAGTAGCACTGCTTTGACGCTGAGTGCCGCCAGTCTGCAAAACCGAGCGGAGAAATTGCGTACGCCAAGGTATGAGGTACCGTGGAAATGTGCGTGGCTTTACGCCAAGTTTAGGTTTTATACATCGCAATTTGAGCGTGGAGAAACATTCATACGCAACATTTCTGTGCGTACGCACCGTTTATACATGAGGCCCCAGATGTTTTGAGGTAGGGCTAAAAAGTCTTTAGAGTTTGTTTTTTGTTGCTTTTATCTTGAGTGTATAGGGTATATACTGTATATTTTAAAATGCACGTATGTGATGTGTTAGTATTATATAGTAGGCATAGACAGGCATCAATGACCAATGGCAGTTCTTATGAAATTAGCAAAAGAATTGACTATACTGTATATAAACATTATATTAAATTATTAGGTTTCAGGTACAGAGAAGATTCTTCTACAGAATGTTGATGATCAAGACACAATTCTTCACAGTGCAGAGGAAGAAGAAGAGGTTGAAGACCCTGGTAATTACAACTATAAAAATATACAACATGTAGTTTTTTGAGAGTTGTGCACTGTACCATTAAAATAGAAATGTTTCATATATTGTTGAAATTGAATAGTCTGATAAAATAAAAGCAGTGGCTTAAAAATGTACCAGTTTTCTACAAGTAAAAATAGTTAATGAAAAGCGTACAGAAAAATTATATTGTTTCATTTAGAAATAAGGAGAATACTGTTTGCGGCTGAGCTTTTCAAAATATGCAATATTTTTCATTCTGAGCTCTGAGAATTCTGCTACAAAGTATTTTACAAAGTGAATATATTTCAGGTATGTTTGTGCAAATATATGCATATCTGTATGTTTTTGCAGAAGAGACTACCATTTTGGTATCTCTTCATGTCCATAGTAATGCCAAGGAAACCAAACACATTAGAAGGTGGTTCTTTTAGTTTAATACACAGAAGGATGTGTCTCACAAAGAGACAGCTTAAAGCAAAAATAAGAATCTTTATCTAATCTGGAGCATTGCTGTGTAGACTTGAACCTCTGTCTTTAACATGCAGTGCCTCCCCCTGTCTTTTTAATGACACCATCTTCTTCCCTTGTCAGTGAACATTTTTCCCAACTCTTCTCCTGATTCTGGTCTGAGTTATGGGGTGAGGTGATTTAAAACAGACAGTTACATATATAATCAGGGTGGTTCCTTATTTTGCTAAATATTTATATTGAATGCCTGATTTTTTAATCCAAGTAAATTGTAATAAATACAGTAAAACAGACTGAAGTTGTGAGGCTACTGTGCTTTCAGGTAATTTAGAAAGAAAGGGAACATTTGAAATTGGTCTGTACCTGTTAACCAAGTTTGGGTCTAAATTCAACTATGTCAGTAACACTCTGAGAATCTACAGCTAAAGTGCATTAGGAACTCAGCTAGCTGAGAGTGATCTATCCATTATTTTAAAAATTACTGTTGAAGGAATAGTGAATGATCATTCTGTTATTTGGATTGGTTCTGGTTCTAATGCTCAGGTACTAGCTTTAAATTTGTAAAATAAGGTTACAATTTCCTGTTCTGTTGTGAAATTAGATTTACTTTTGTAGTTTGTGTGTAAGGAAAGATAGTTTTCTAGGTGGAATATTATTTTGTTGTTATTAAAAAATTAAAATCTGTGCTGCTAATATGTAGGGAATGTGCCATAGCATTTTAGGTTTCCCAGTTCTGAAATTAGCAGCTTTTCCAAATAGTGTACAGTGGTTGTTTCGGTTTTCATCTTTCCATATAAAATACTATTTGGAATTTGACAGAATAGGAGCTTTTTTATTCCTTTTCCGTGATGTTTGAAAGATAAGTAGTTTTGTTACTCTCCACTTATGAAGAGTTTTTGGTATATTAATGTATTCTTTCATTGATTCATCTACTAAATTTGATGAAATAGTATTACTACACTGTCAGTCATTTTCTAACCTGCTTAGTCCTGAACAGGGACGCGGGGGGTTCTGGAGCTCATCCCAGCTAGGGCAGGGTGCAAAATAGGAAGAAACTCTCTACAGGATGCCAGTCCATCACAAGGTAAACACACACACACACACATATCAACCACACACTATGGCCAATTTAGCATTGCCAATCCACCTAACCTGCATATCTTTGGACTGTGGGTGGAAACAGGAGCACCTGGCATAAAACCAAGCAGACACGAGCAGAACATGCAAGTTCCATGCAGGGAGGTCCCAGGATACAAACCCTGGCCTCCTTACTGCAGGGCAGTAGTGCTACTATTGTGCAATCATTCTGACCTTACTATCAGACTGTTCTAGCTTAAACAAACAGGGAACACATCATACTGTATATAATTATGTAGCGATCAGAAATAATTGCATTTAATGCAGTAATAATTACATTCTGAATATTACCCACAAATGCTACTTAAATCTAATGTATAATTGTGAAAGTGACCTAGACTTTTAATAATCTCTGCTGAGTTCAGTAGTTGTTCAAAGCATTTGCTTAAGGTGTCTGTGAATATTAATATAGCTACGACAAATATAAGGTTGCTGAATTCAGTTATGAATAATGTTATGAATAATGTATATTGCTCAAGAGGTTTCTAAGTTAATACTGCAATTATACTTGGATCTCAGATAAAATTTTCCGAATATCACTTCCTCAACTAAAGTTTCTTCATTTATACAGAATGATAAAAGATTTTTGTGTGCGTGTAACTAAAGGCATACTGCCAGTGATACTAATTTTTTTAAGTAGACAGGCATCTGACAGATTTGTCTTCTTATCCAACATTGTTGGTGCAAGTTTTGGGAGTATATTTTGTTTTAACTTTTTAAAGTTCCACCTATAGTACATGCATATTTAGTTCTCTGTGTAGCTTCCTGTAATAGTTTTGAAGCTATACATTTTCATTTGTACTCACCACATTTGCATCTATATATATAAATTCTAGTTGTTAAATATTTATTTAGTTGATATTTCTTCAACCATTAAGAAAAATGTTATTATAGTGTACATGCTTGGTGATCAATACTTGATACGTTCTGCTTGTTTTCAGTCTACCTGAAATTGTCCACTGTATTATTTTCAAAGATGCGCTTCAATACTTTCATTGCCAGTCATTAATTTAGCCATTACAACACAAGAACTGTGTTGACACGAACAGGCTATTCAGCCCAATAAGCACATTCTTCCTATTCACCTAAATTCCCCAAAATAAAATCAAGTTGAGATTTAAAGTTCCTTAAAGTTCTGCTCTCCACCATACCACTAGTTATATTTTCTTTCTCTCTGTGGTTATTTGCATGAAGAAAAGCTTTCTAACATTTGTTTGAGATCTTTCCTTAACAAGTTTCCAACTGTGTTGTCTTGTTAAAGTTAAAGTAGCAGTTGAAATCCACTGTATTCATTTTCTTCATAATTTTAAACATATAAATCATTGTCACCCTTTAATCTTGTAATGGAACCGGGCCGTCAGCAAGACCCAAACCCCAAAACACAAACACACAAAGAGTCCCGAGTTCAAATAATGGAAGGTTTATTCAACACAATACCTTCTCAAAGTTGCAATAGCACAAACACATGTTTTCTCTCTCTCCCTCTCCCTCTCCCTTTCCCCACAATACTCTTTTAAGACTACTGCACTACCCTCCTCCAGTCAAGTGTTGTTCCATATCCTCCGAGCTCCAACTCGCCTGGATAAGGGAGTGCTGTACCTTTTATTAAAGACCTGGGAGTACTTCTGGTGCCAGGGCTACTGCCAGAGATATTGCCAGATGGAAGTACTTCTGGATCATACGGAAGTCCCATGTATTAGGGAGCACATTTCCTTGCAGCACTCCCTTGCTGCACCCACGGACCCCAGCAGGGCTGTGTTGCCAGACTACACTTCCCAGCATACCCTACTTGTTCCTTAATGGACATCGATATCCAGGGCCGCTGCCATCTAGCATCCTGGGGGAATAAAGAGTCCCCAGTGACATCTTCCAGTGGGCTGTCCATCCATCCACACCAGCCATCACTTCTGGGTCTGGCTCCTTCCTCTCTCCTGGTCGGGATGCCCATCTACCCGCTTGGAGCCTTCCGTGTAGGTAAGGAACCATCCCCTTTTCTAGTCGGGATGCCCGTCCAACCCCTGTGGTACTTACAATCTCTTTTTGTTTAAATTGAAAAGGCTCAGGTCCTTTAATCTCTTTTTTTTGTAATTGGAGACCAAAGCTGTACACAATACTCCAGATGAGACCTCACTAGTGTATTTTTTATAACTTAAGCATAATCTCCCTTGGTTTGTACTGTACATAATTGCCAATTAAGCCACACATCCTATTAGTCTTCTTGCTTCTGTATACTTTGTTGATGTGACAAGTCCACTATGACTTCTAGATAATTCTCATAAAGTATACTTTCAAGTTTCAGACCTCCAATTGTTTATTCAAATCTAACATTTCTACTTACTACATGTGTTTACTAACACTAAATTTAATTTACCACAAATCTGTCAAAGCCTGCATGCTATCTAAGTTCCTCTGTAGCAATTTAGTGGATTCTACAGTGCATTATCTGCCATTTGACCTAGTTTGGCATCATTTGCAAACTTAACCAGCTTATTGATGATATTATTGTCTAGATCTTTTATGCATATTAAAAATACCAGTTGCCCTGACACTGATCCATGAGGGACGTCTCTGCATCACCTAATTCTTAAAAAGGTCCCATCACCATAAACCTTTGCTTACTGTATTTGATTTTTGCCAATGTAGTGAAGAGCCAGCATGTGTGGCTTATAAGAATTTAAGCTCCTATTTGTGGCTGCTTTTATTGATCGCTGTTGCAACAAGGATCAAGTGGAATATGGGTGCAGTTAGTAAGACTGTGACAGGGTCAGAATAGCGAGTGAAATAAAAAGAGCAGGCAAGAGGCAGGCTGGTCAAAGGTGCAGACTTGTTTTATTATTTTGGAGGTGTCCAGTGGGCAGTGGCAGGGTACCATTTATATATTGGCATTCAGAATAAAAAGTCTGCACCTGGGGACTCACCTAGAAAAGCTGCTTCTCTGTGGCTCATGGGATAGTCACAGTCAAGGTCAGCACAATCTGTCTATATTTTTACTTCTTTACAAATGCATAGTATTTTAATGCCTGAATGTTTTCAGTTACACATCACTGCTTTGGGCATTATGTGTCAAAATCACTAGCCACATAAAACACAGATTAATTGTTAGACGGAACACATTGACTGACATTGTCAAGTCCTTTAAAAGTGGGGATTTTACACTGTTGTAATAAGGAAAATCAGAATTATAACAGTTATTTTCATTTATGTTAATGAGAAGGTCTTCGCATTAAACAGTCAATGATCTTGGGGTTTAAGAGTGAATGGAACAGAATCAGACACAAAATGACTCTTAGAAAACCTGTTCTAAGTACATTTGTAAATCAAAGCGTAGAGTAATGAGATAGAAAAAAAACACTATTTTGGGAATCTGTTTATAAGTTTAACTAATAAAGATAACAGGCTAACCATTCCAAATTATGAAAATGCTGGAGTAAAGTGCAAAAACACATTAGTTTTGCATAGTATGTCTGGAGTAACTCACAGCCAAATTTAACACAGGTTAAACAAACAGCCATTCTTTTACAATTGAATGTCAGCTTTAACCTTAATATAAGACCTTTTTATATAAATTTGAATTGTATTTGAATAGCAATGTTCAATCTGACAGCTCTAGTACCCTGACAAAAGCCTCTTGAAAATCTTGATATATATCATGCGTATACACCTTTCTTATCACTTGCTTTTGTTGCTTTCTTATAGAATTCCAGCATATTAGTGAAACACAACCTTCTACATCTGAAATCATACTGCTAAAGTACATGTTCTAGTAGTGAAATCCTTTCAGTTATCATTTGCTGTAGATATGAGTTTATACTTAATTAGCTTCATTATTCATGTTATTGAATTTTGAGAAAAATATTTACATATATAGTTACATTTCAGTTTTTCTTACAAAAATGTGCATTTCTTGCAAATGCAAATACTGTATATTTGTCTGCTTTTAATACTTTATCAAACTAGTTACATTAAATCTTTTCTGAAGTAGTGAAAATTGCCTAAGTGATACACTAATGCTAGAGAAACCAACAATCTGTACTGACATTTATAATGACATTTATAAAATTTATAAACAGTTCATGAGAAAAAATACGAATGGCATACTATATAAAAATCTTAACATCATAAGGCATTTTCATAGAATATAATAGAACCTTTTTTACTGTATCACTTTACTCATCTGTTAGGACATCCTGATGGATCTGCCCATAGCTGTTTTTGTTCTTATACAGTATTTGTTTCTTATTATTTGTGATTATCCTTCCAACTCTTTTTACTGTATTTTCACATTTCAGTTATACTGCATTTGTTATGTTTTAAATTGATTTAAAAATCAGTATGTTGAGCTTGTAAAGAAACAGGTGCTTTACATAATTAATTTATCATTCGGTGAATAGAAGATTTACACAACTGAGTCCATAGGGCTTTTATCATATCAAAAGACAACAGTAGATTTAGAAGAAGCTTATACACAATGATCATGACAAATATGCTTGAGTGACAAAGTTAAAATGATATGATACCATAAAATTAAAAAAAAAATTATTAAAATAAATTGTATCATAACTGCCATTAAAAATAGTGCAGCACTTTCTCTGTAGTTTCTAACAACTACCACTTTTGTAGTAAAACTGAAATGGTAGTGATGTGCAGTTTCCAATTAAACATTTTAGCAAAATTAATCAACTGAATCACTTTGGGAAACTATTCAATTTCAGTTGCAAATGCATTTCTCTTAAGAAAGAAAAAGCCAATAATATATAGTAACTGAATGTAGTCTCTCTCACCTGCACCATTATCAGTAATATTGAAATTCTGGGCAAAAAAATAATCTTGTTAAATAAATCAATAAATGAACTCAATTAGTCACCAATTCACTGATGTTGATGATGGCTTACAGCATCAGCTACTTAAACTGCATGATAAGTGCAAGTAACTCGGAGGGGCAGAAATACATTGCTTTTAAATTTGCTGGTATTATAGTGGTGGTGTCAATGGTGTACAAGGTGGGGAGATGTGAAGTGGATGTGCCGAACATGTGTCAAGGTGAAGTGTAGAACTGATAGAACCTTCATAACAAACAGTCAAATATTACAGAAATCAGTGAGTCAATAACATGGATGCATACTTTGAATAGATATAGGTTTTTTCCTACGGAATGGTGAATATAAATGTTTAAAATTTTCTGTTAAAATCTAACCTAATTTGTGCAGATTTACTTCTCCCTTCCCTTTTTAGTTTTGGTCTACTTCACTTTGAAACATATGCAAGTATTGGTTCCTGCAACAATTATTATGATACCTAACGTGTTCTCCTTTTCTGCTGACATATTTGCACTCTCCTTTTTTATTCAGAACTGTAGTTGAAGAGAATTGTTCTTTCGAAAGAGTGTTTTATGGCCCCAGATTATGACTTGTGACCTTTAAGCTCTGGCCCTTTGTTGACTCCTCAAATATGATGTACAGTATGTGTGTTTGTCTTTTAAAAATTCCAAAGGAAATAAAAAGCTGCATTCCTTACACTTCATAGCAAATATCGAGCTAAGCAGCTCTCTTTTAAGAACTTCTAAGAAGTAGTTAAGCAAATAACATCATTATCCCCTATTCTTTGCAACAAAGAAGCAAACAACTTCTTCTTTTTTTTTTTTTTTTTTTTTTACTTTATTTCAAGAAAGAAACATAGTATACAATCAAACAGATACACTGTGCAGAACCTAGGCAGCAAATTACTTTAAAATCAACCTGTGAGGAATAAAAAAGAAACAGAAAA
The DNA here is from genome assembly GCF_900747795.2 of Erpetoichthys calabaricus. Taxonomy (NCBI): domain Eukaryota; kingdom Metazoa; phylum Chordata; class Cladistia; order Polypteriformes; family Polypteridae; genus Erpetoichthys; species Erpetoichthys calabaricus. The sequence goes on along the minus strand of NC_041395.2, from coordinate 142,280,617 downwards.
CAGAGTAAAAACAATTCAGAAAAATATGATGACATCTGTTTTCTTAAACAAAATCCATATTTAGAGTAGAGAGTAAGTAGTAATGGCCCTTAAGCTTCTCAGATACTTTCAGGAATCACCAGTGTTACACTATGAATAACAGTACCTCTTGTAAAAGTAGTGCATGTGAGTAGAATTAATTGATTGATGTTATTTATTTAGTATTTACTTTGCCTTTGGAAATGTCACTAATTAATTAGATAATTTCTTAAGACTTCTAGGTTATTTTTGTAGGCAGAATTCCCACCCATTATACTCATATCAAGCTTACTAAAACACATTTGATTTCAGAAACAAAATAAGGTGGAATGAGGCTCTGAAGTTAAGCATCTGTGCTGGTTTCTGGAAGGTTGCTGTTTCAAATCCCATTACTGCCAGAATGGATCCTACTCCGTTGAGCCCTTAAGCAAGGACCTTAACCTGAAAATTGCTCCAGGGAAGCTGTACAATGGCTAACACTACAATCTGACCCCAAAAGGCCATGTGGGAAGGCAATTTCCCCATGTGGATTAATAAAGTATATCAAATTAAAATACAATTTATTAATATCCACGAGAGTTACAGAAATACAGTACACAATATATATTGACATAAAAGAGGGAACATGAGACAAATATAACACAAAGGAGACCAGCTGTTCTTAGTTCTTTTTCAGGTTTTTTAGAGTCTTCTAACTTAACAGGCCTTTTCGTTTATTGTTTTACTTTTGGAATTTTAACATGATATCACAGTCAACTTCCTCTTTTAAAAGCACAAACTTAGTTGGCAGAAGGCTTAACTTTATGTTGTGATTCAAAAGTTTTGTTTCCAATTTAGTCAGAAGCTTATAAAAGCTAGAAGTTTACCTAACCAAGTTTATGAGGTTGTTAGACCATAGCAATCAAACATGAGAAAATAGTTTCTTAGCTGACTGTTCACTAACTGCTTGGAGATCTAATTTATCTTGGCACAGATAAACACAATACCAAGCCTTTAAAGACGATGTCCAATGTCACATCGTGTTGTGTTTTGTGGCTCTGGGTTTGGTTGCAGGGGAATACATGCTTTGTCTTTGCAACATGGTCCTTTGCCCATGGTGTTCTGTTGTCTTCCTCAGCTCACTGTTGTGTCCTCTGTACCTTCACAAGGAAATGTGTGGCTGTTTTTAACATATGAGTTTAGTGCTGAAGTTCCCTTCTTGAAGTAAGGCTGCTTCTCAGTCTTCCTAGACTGGGCACAGTAGTACCCTCCAAGCTCAAAGAAAGGTTATGAGCTTGTAGTTGGCTAGAAAGTGAGTGACTTTCTGCCCCAAAAGAGAATGGATCCTCAGCTTCCAGCACCTCTAAATCTTTGATTTCTACCTTTATTACCAGAAGAAGTACAGAGCTGACCAAAATGTTGGCAGTGCTTTAATTTAGCCATTTAATTTAGCATTCTGCAAGGCATGTTTTTGGTGACTTTCTGTTTCTGTGCTGGCTCAGCTCTCTTAATATGCCACTGAAAGCTTACCAAAATGGTATTACACCCAAATTTGTTTTAAATATGCATCTTCCTCATGATGACCTTGAAAATCTATGTAACTGCCTGCTTATAAAAAGCAATAAAACAGTGATCCATATTACTAACCGAGAATGGTAACCTAGATGGCATGGACGCAGGTTTACTAACTAAACCGGATGGCATGGACGCAGGTACACGGCGATGGGACCATGAGACGTACTGAGCAGGCGCGTACAACGCACGTCTCATAAACCGCAATTGAAGTCGTATCCACCGTGAACGAAGGACTCACGGCCCAAAAACGAAACAGCTCAACTGACGTGAATGAGAAATGAAGCGACAAGGCGCCCATAGCTAACGGCTACCGACACAGCCACGCCAAAAAGAGGATTCTGTGCTGCAGCCCGGATTCAAACGGAAGAGTCTACGGCAGCCCCACTGGTCCACAAAGATAGTACGAACGGCGCAGGCGTCAACGCCATATTGTGAGTGGCACTACTACGGAGGGCGCAGGCGTCGCCGCCATATTGTGTGTGGCACTACTGCGGAGTGAAGTTAGGAATAATGTGCTGCTTAGGGTAGAACAAACCGCTGAACGCTTTACACCGAATTCAAACACAATACAGCTCAACGATACAAACACGAGCCCACCTGGATAAGATCAATGAACGCAGGCGCCTACACCGCGCGTCTGTAACTGCGGAAGCAAGGCAGGCACGGGTTCAAAATGAACGAGCTCGACTGACGGATATACAAACGCAAGCCCGCCTGGATAAAATCAATGAACGCAGGCGCCTACAACGCGCGTATGAAATGCCGCTAGCAAAGCGGGCACGGCTCCAGGACAAACGAGCTTGACTAATGTATTTCAGGATACCCAACGCCGGAGGTAGGCGAGCGAAGCGAGCAGGGGGCGGAGCCCCCCTTGTTTATAAAGATTACAAAAGAGGTATACAGGTAAAAGAAAAGAGCATTGTATGTGTTGCTGCATTGCCCATTACAAGTTGTTTCCCATTTAGTCAGTGAATGAAATGCAAGAATTTCTTTCCCCTGTAATTGTAAATGTTATAGTAATTTCCAGATGTTACAGGTGAGCCACATTATTATCTTTTATGATAAGTCAGCTTTGTATGTTTACAATGTATGGGATACAAAAACATATGTAATAAGCACTTATCTAAACCTGATTGGATGCATAATAATCTGATAATGTTACAATTATAGACCGTGACAGAATTATTTTGGTCTAAGGGGATGGGGATATCAAAAAATGATCTATAATTTTACTTTAATAAATGTTCTAATTAAAACTAATAGAGTCTTGCCCTGAACATTTATAGCAGGACACACTTGTCAAGCTGGCTTGTGAGTATTTCCCAGGTGGGCAATTAGCCCTTTTCATACTTGTGCAATTTTTCTTCTGGGAAGCGTCATCAAAGGGGAAACTCTGTTCTGTTTAATCTAAACAATGGCAGAATCACAAAAGAAGAGCTCCTGTGGTATTCCTCTGTTTTCAAATTCTAATCATAAGTAACTTTGCCTGAGTTTCAGCTGCTTTCTCACTGATGAAATGTATTAAACATATGAGGTCCAAACAATCAAAAGAGATGAAAATCTAAATTTTTATGTGCCATTGCAGCCCTTTAAATCTGATGAGTACATAAAGTTTATACACTGCCTTAAGGTTGATGCAGTGCTTTTGAAAGGGGAAATGCTTGTTTTGGAGTTAACATGTGAGAGTCTTCTCAGTGGCACACGACTTTGTAAGGGCACCAGCTCCTAGTCAGTAAATACAACTTAACATAATTACAATGTTATTAAACTACTTTTTCTTACAATATAAACCTAAAGTTTAAATATTGTATGTTTGAGTGTTTCATGTTAGGAACTTAATGACTTACATATAGTAAACATGAAAAACATTGCAATAATCTGTTATTGGAAGTGGAAGTAGAGAAGCGGATTACACGCCATCCGTTGCTGGCAAGCTATTATGAAGTAGATTTACCTGTCAATGCATCACTTTTGAATTTTTGTGAAAATGGTTAATTGAAACCCTGTAGCCTAGTCAGGCTCAGTCCGAAAAGCTTGGATGGAGCTGCCATGTGAGGTCACCTCCACCAGGGTAAAGGGTAAGAGTCATTTGCAATGCCAGTGTCAGAAATAAGATGAGAGCGGGATGAACTCACCCTTTTCTGTCGCAGATGGTTAAAGGTTTTGAAGTAACGTGATTTTATAGGGCAGGAAATGGAACAGGCAAAATTGTTGTCAGAGACAGAAAATAAAGGCTAATAACCAAATCAAGCAAAACAAATCCAAAATTAATTTACCCAAGACTCTTAACTAAAATATGTGGTCAAAAAACAGACCAAATGCCTTGTGTCGTGAATAGAAATATAAATTCCTTCCTCCTACAGCTGTAGACTTGTTTTTTTGAAAGAATCCAGAATCTTGGGCACCAGGAGGAGCACGTCAGTGCTTTTCCAACTTCCTGGCTGTACTGAACACGCAACTACCTAGTGTTACACAATGACATCAGAATGCATTGCTATTAAAAATATGGTTGTCAACTCCACAAAATGGCAGAGAATGCATGATTCAAAATGGTGACCAAAACCAATAACACAAAAATATATTGATAATAATTTACAATGAAAATAAATAAATAATTCACAAAGTGCGGCACAATCATAATGTAGGCAAACTAGACCTTGGTAATGGAACATGGAATATTTCTTCTCTCTTTGGAAGGAAGCCAGAACAAGTGTAGCAGTTTGAAAAATACTGCCTAGGCATACTCAGACTTATACATAAGATTTGCTCTGTAACCAAACTTCTTCTTTAAGGGTTCTCTGTCTTCTAATGTGGAGTTTCCCCAAAAGGAACATCCATGAGTCGGTGTGGGGATTCTCATAAGACGAAAAGTTCATCTTGATTTTCAGTTGCAGAGAGAAGAACATTGACCAAACAACTAGTATCTTACTTTTACAGCAACTATTGATTTGGTGTTCAAAGAGTTGCTTTCTACTGACTCTTCTATCTTATTAGGAGACTTCCACACTCATGTAAGGGGAGTTGTAGATAGCTAGAGGAGTGTGATTGGGAGAAATGACCTGTCAGATTTGAATCTGAGAGGTCAAATTATTAAAATTCTGTGTTAGTCATGAATTATCCATAAAAAACGGACTTTGTTTGATCACAAAGTTAAGAGTATCTGATTTCAGAGTACCCTTATGATTGACTTTGCAATCATCTCATCTGATGTGAGACCTTATTTTGCTAGACTCAGGTAAATATGAAACTGTTAACTGACAGACCTGAAAGATGTAAACAGGTAGAGAGGGTCTGATAGGAGCTAATAGTGGATTTCTTTTACTGAATAAAGTCAACTTTCACTTCTGTAGATGTTTCTTCTGTACCTTGGTAGAGGTTAAAGATGTAGGAGTAGTAAAGGTAAGTGCACGGAGTTGTACCACTAATATCGCCAATCCCAAGGTTAAATGGTGTAAACAAAGCTGGGTGTGATACAGTTAGGAAGAGCTAAAGTACTCCTAAGTCTTATTCATGAGTGCCACAGCAGCAGTTTTACAAACATTTTACTGTGATGTGAAGGTGTTAAGAGTACAACTAGTCAAAATGAGGATACTGTGGAGGGTTGTCTGGAGGAACTTGAACTTCTTTTTGTTCAAATCAAGATGAGCCATTTCAGGTTGTTTGGATATGTAGTTAGGATTTCCTCCTGTGTGACTTCCACAGGAAATGTACAAGTTATGGTCCACTGGGAGAACATTGAGCTGCAGACTCTGGTCATGCAAGAGGGATAATATGTCTCAGTTGACTTGTGGGCATCTGTTTATTTCCTCAGTAATGTCTAGAGAAATGTTACTGATAGGGATAGAGTTGACTGGTCAGCCCCACTCAGTGTAACCCTCACCAGGAAGAGCAGAAAAATGTGAATTTTTTAAATATGAAAATTATGAAATTGTGATATACTTCTCTGTTTCCCATCATTAATTTTTTTTCATGAGCCATACATGATGATAGTTTGAGGGAGGTAGTCAGTGGTTCACTAAAGTAAATATCTTTTCTCTAAAAGACATCATGTACATTTTCAGATTTGTTTAGAGTCTCACTTGTTTTTTTTCAAGATTGCACACTTATGTCAATACCATCACTCTTACACACACTAGAGCAGGTTAGAGTTGCCAGAATCCCTGATATACAAACCTTTGTAATAGTCTGTTTAATGGAAGGCCCAGAGAAAAATCAGTACAGAGGCGAGAAGAAAGAACTATTTAAAATCTGCCTTTGTTATCATGGACATTGGAGAAAAAAGTAATTAGATGCTAGCTAATCAGATACACACCTCTAAGAATGAAGTATGGAATGCTATTGTAGGATACTTCAACTTGAACTTGAAATCAGTAATATGGCCAAAACTGTAATTACTGAACACAGAGAAGCAAGAAATAGTGTATATTTACTGAACATTTTAAAATGCTTTACTCATTAGAATAGATTGAAAATGGTACTCTAGTAATTTTGTTTTTTTTAATAAACTAGGGGACTTCATCCCCTGCTCGCTTCGCTCGCCAACCCCCGTGTTTGGTTTTCCGGATACACACTTTTAAGATTTTTTTTTCTTTGAATTGTTGCTATTTCATTAGTTTCACTTTTATTTCAGAACTTCTGTAAAAACAATATTTGTAATCTTGACAGTCCCAATATGCTGAATCTTTTTAATGAAGTCAGGACAGGTTTCTCTGTTTGGAATTTCAGCACAGACAAAACGATCTACAGTGGAACCTCGGTTTGCGAGTAACTTGGTTTACGAGTGTTTTGCAAGACAAGCAAAAATTTGTAATAAATTTTGACTTGATAAACGAGCGTGCTCTTGCAGTACAAGTAGTATGTATACGCTTTGTCTGCTGAGCGTCATGTGATCACAACTGAGCTGATGGTTCTTCTCTCTCTCGCTGCGGGATTGTGGGCAATCGTCTCCTATTCTCCGTCTGAGTTGGCGTGCCTCACTCATATAATCAACATCTGTACGAGCGTATACTGTTTACTACAGCATTAGCATTGTGACTGTGTGTGTGTGCGCGTGTGTGTGTGTGTGTGTGTGTATGTGCTCGCTCGCGTGTGTGTGTGTGTGTATGTGAGTGTGCACACGCTTGCGCGCGCGTGTGTGTGCTGTGACGTGCGAGTCCCCGTCTTGCACCCTAAAACACGAAGCTGAGTCTCCAGTACTTTAGCAACACCATCTTTATTCAGCTTGAAACAGCAACAGCGCGGTTATTTATACACAGACACAGCAGTCAGGCAGGGCCCTGCACATTTATAATGTTCCTTGTTCTTTGTATCACCCATCAACGGCAGGCGCTTATAGCATGTCCACGATCTTTTCGGATTCGCTTTTACGGCGAACTGCTACAGCGCTGGGAGACTGCGATTGCTTTGGGACGCTCTTCTGCGTGTCGTCCCGTTGGGTGCAATCCCACAAGAGTTTAGAAACTCACTCACACCAGCCGTGATTCTTTTCAAAGGTAAAGTGCAGGTTAATTTGTTTTATGTATTTTTACTTTATATTTTGTATTAATCATTTTTATATGAATAGTTTTGGGTTGTGGAACAAATCATCTGAGTTTCCATTGTTTCTTATGGGGAAATTCACTTTGATATACGAGTGCTTTGGACTACGAGCACGTTTCCAGAACGAATTATGCTCGCAAACCGAGGTTCCACTGTATATCATCAGCAGTTAATATTTTTTTTTTACAAAGTAAAAAAGTAAGTAGAGTTCTGCATTGGACTCCTGTCTGTAAAGTCATTCTATTTTCCTCTCACAGTTTCAAAAGTACATGGGGTTACCAAGGTGATACCCGGGCTTTTGTCTAGGTTTTTATACAAGGGCTAGACAGGAGGTTTTTGACTCCTGGTGTAAATTTAGCTTTTTAAATAAGCAGACAGATAAATATATATACACTAACAAAGTAACCAATAAATGCATGTGCGGTAAACTCCGTTTTTGAAATTCTCAAGATTCTTTATTTGTCACATGCATAGTTATACAGGACAACACGCAGTGAAATGCATCCTGATCCGCTTAGATTAACAAAAAGTCATAGATTGAAAGATAACAGTATAGTAGAACATAATAAATAAGTATAATTATGTGAATAAAGTAGAATTAAGTGTTAAGGTGAAATAGTGTAGTAATTATTGTGCAAAACCAAAGTTAGACTGGTGCATAGTTAAATGAGGCAGTTTGTTTTTTTGCACTACTGCAATCTTTACTTTCTTTTTTTATATTTTCTAATTTTCCTACTTTCATATCCTTTAACTTTCTCCACATGTGTATAGTGCCGTTTTTTGTTTTTTTGAGCTTTTCTAATTTCACTGGTTTCATAGTCTCTAATCTGCTCTGCATGTGTTTAGCGTCAACGTTTGTAAACGTGTTTATGAAGTTCTTTGTCATTTTACTCATTGTCTTTTAATTCTGAGCCATAAAGTACAATACATAGAACAGAATAAATCCTCAATACAATATAAAAATAAAAATTCTAGAAGTATGGAGTAGAATTTCACATTAGATGATATCACATAATATGATTTCGTTATGTTTTAAGTCCTGGAGACCTCATTCATCAAGCTGCCTCCCCCATTTTGCCATTCCACATCTGAAATAGCGCTAATCCGATGAAAGGACCCCTCATTCCCACGTTCCCATTCATCAGGAATGACTTTACCTTAGGCAGGCAATCTACAATTTAAAGAGATTGTTATTTTCTTGTGAATTGTTACATATGCATTATTTTCACTTTTACTTTAAAAACTTTTGTAAAAACAATACTTGTCCTTTATTTTCGGCCATGTGCCTGGTTGCATCTCTTTCTTCCCAGACGTATAATACTGCTCGTGTTGTGAAGGGTGTTGCTGCTGAACGTACGCTAAGGATACGCCTTTGGATCATTTGCTGTCTTTTTGCTGCGTGCTAGCTGCCTCTTCTGCCTGTCACATGTCGTTGTTTTAAGAGCTCCGAGCACATGATGCTTGCCTGCCAAAAGCAATCCAACAACTGCTAGCTTAGAGGTCGGTTGACTTGTTTTTAATGATGGCTCACTGCCTGGTCTCGCGAGACGTTGTTAAAGCAATACCTGTCTTTTATTACTGGCCCCGGGCGTGTTTGAATTCTTTCTTGCAGGGGTGGGGGGTTATAGCTGCTGTTGCGCTGCCCTTCGATCTCTTTAAAGTCTGTACAGCCGCTGTCCTTTTTACTACAGCCCTGGGACAATCTCTTGGCACCAAGTCTCATGTTTATGGTCCCCGCGAGACGCACCGTGGCAAGTCTCCTTGGTCTCGTGCGTCTTTTAAGTGTCTTTTGAGATTATCACGTATCGTAGCCTTGCATTTGCTTTCCATTCCAGGATTTCCTTATATATATAGAGAGACTAGACAAACCATAACCTCAGTCATCATGCATCACTGAGTTTTCATACCCTTCAAAATCTTAGATGATGGTAAGACCTTACAAAACAGAACAACTGCACATCCATATGATTATGCTGCATATTTTAATAAAAAATAAAATTTTGTTGAATTAGTTTTGTTAATGTTATATGTGTTCAACAAAGCCAGAGAAGAAACATTTCTTCATAAAACATTACATCAGGTGTCAATGGAAAGGTGCTATATAAATAAAATTATTATTATTGTTATTATTATTATGTTGTTTCCTAAGTTAATTATAGTCTCATTGAAATGTGCATCCTACAGACATACTGTAATTCTCTACTAAAAACATATATAAAAATTCTGGCCAAAATTGTGAACATAATAGAGAAAGTGATGTCTTTAATTATTTAAAAAAAATTAACATGGATTTATCGAAAGAGGGCAATTGCCATTAAATGTCAGTACTTTAGACACTATATGCATCAGCAACTACAGACTTTGAAGAGGTTTTCCTGCATGTGAATGCAGAAAAGACCTTTGGAGTTTAATGAAGTTGCTTATTTACATAGGTTTGTGTTTAGATTCATAAATCTGGGTTTATATCTAATGTTTCTTGTAATGGTAGGCATAGATGGGCAGGTATCTTGGCCAGAATGGTTGCTGGTACCTTCAAATAACAGTGGGACACTTCTTTCTAGGACAATATATCCAATGGGCTGCATGTCAAATGCAGTGTTTGGGGTCTTTCCCAATTGCTGAAGGGTGCTGCTGGGAGTGGGTGCCCGTGTTCATTTGGACCCCATCTAATCCAGAAGTGCCTCTAGTATAGTATACCTCTGGTGTCCTGGAACTACTCTCAGGTCTTTTTTTTGAAATGAGGCTGTTCTCTTCAGTCAGGCAAGTTGGACTCAGAAGTGGAGTAGGATAAACATTGGAAGGAGGAAGAATAATATTACAATGTGAAGGCTGTGTTGAAAGATAATTGTGAGTTTTGTGGACAAATTATGTTCTGTGTTTGGAATGTGATACCCCTTCTAAATGTTTATAGTTTGTATGGGTTAGATTGCTCTACTCCACCCAGTAAAGTTTATTTCATGTCAATAAATTCTGAATTTGACATTTTAGAAAAAGTAAACAAACAGGTATTCTTTAGTAAAGATTTTATTTGCCAATGTCATTGAGCCTCTTGCCATTTACTGCACTTATGTTAAAATCAGAACCTCAGGGAATTGTAAGGAGGAGACTTAGGTATGTTTTATTAAGTTTTAGTGTCCAAGATTAACAAGAATAAGAGCATTTTATGTACTGTAAACAGTCCTGTGCATACACAATAAGATCTCTTCTCTTGGACTGTCAAACAACACTTTCACATCTTTTGGAATGGATTCATAATTACAAAAGTAAAGGGTTATGCAAATTTACAATTGGATGGAATATGTTAAACCAGATCTTCTGGCCATGCATTTGTTTTACATTAGTTGGGAGAATTAATATTATCAAATTAATATTTTTCAAATATTTTACCTTTTTGAATTCATATCAGTATATTTTATAAACTGTTCTTTAAAAAAAAAATCTAGAAGCAAATTTAACTCCATTTGTTCTAAATACAAAGAAGCCATGAGTAAATTAAAAAATAAAAATCTTTGAGAGATTTGAAGCAGTAGTAGTTCTGGGGAATCTGATATCAGGAGTTTATGGCACTATATGTCCTTATTATTTGTAATATATATGCATTAAAATTAAACCTTGAAGCCAATAGTAGAATGAAAATAAAACATGAGAAGAATGTAATATGTAGTAATACAATATATTTTAACAAGCAGAAAATTGCACTGTACACTTTAAAATGCAATATTTGTAATGTGATAATGAATATTGTGATAGACATACAGTATGTATTAATATGTTATGTACATCAGAATGCCTAACTTTGTATATTGAAAATGAGCACACGTAGACTTCACAGAAAACGCATTGAACCGAGAACTAAAACAGCATCTGGAGGTATTGAAGCAGCAATAGTACAGTCTGCTTCACCATATTGCAAAACCAATTAATTAATTAACAAAAGGAATTTAAAACATTTGAAAAAGTTATACTTTTAATTGAAAATGTAAGATAGTAGCACCAATTAAGAAGCAAGCTAACTGCTTTTAAATATATCTGAAAAAAAGTAAAACATCACAGCAGTTATTGACTGTGGCTTAACTTTTGGCTGTAACAAAATGTCAAGAAGCTAATGTGTTCATTTAATGTGAAGAAATACACCGGAATTAAGTAAAATACAGATAAAAGGTATTGCAATAAAGTACATTTTTATAGCACAAAAGGATTCAGGAAAGGCCATTTAAATAGTAAAGTACTCATAAAATACCTAAACATTTGCCTACAGTACGTACAAATTTAAGGTTAGCTAATAAAAAGCATAACATTATATTGCAACACCGTAAGAGTGAGATGAAAAACATTTACTTATCAGACATTTTGTTAACCATGTGAAAACAAGAACATAAGGTTATTTCAAAGTTTTCTTTAAAAAGCTGTAAATGCTGTATATGGTCGATGACCTTTTAAAACTGCACCATACTGTACTATGTATTTGTTTGTTCAGTACTTATTCATGAGTTGGCAAGATCTTGGCTAGTAGTTAGCACATAAAACAAATATACAGAAGATCATGGATAGAGTGTCTATGCATTGCACTAGCTTTAACTTTTTTAATCAATTTTATTGATTATACTTTTAGTCTGGCAAGTTTGTATAAGTCTGCGGTGGGCTGGTGCCCTGCCCAGGGTTTGTTTGCGCCCTGTGTTGGCTGGGATTGGCTCCAGCAGACCCCCGTGACCCTGTAGTTAGGATATAGCGGGTTGGATAATGGATGGATGGAAGTTTGTATAAGTAATTAAATCTAATTTTATAAAAAGTCTTTAAGACACAAAATTTATCAATGTAAAAGAGTAGAGATATTTTATAATGGTTAATACTATATGTATAACTTGACAAAAATCCCAGCAATCTCAGTATTTAAAGCACAAATTGCCTTATGCTATGTGATGTTTGGGAAATTGCCTTTGGAAATTGCACACTATATTTCCAAGTAAATATTCCCAAATTATAGGTTTATATAATCATTATTTTCATGTGTACAGAGTACATTGAAATTCTTATGTGTGTGCTAATCAACATCTCAAGTGCCATGATTAATAGCCATATTATTTTCTATTTACCTTACCTTGACATAACTATTCTTCTTACTTTTTATTTTATTTAATGTTGAATCTTTATCTCATAAGCCTATGTTGGCAGTAATTTTTTTTTTTTCATAAAAGTAGTCTTATAAGTTATTTCTCAGCATAGTTTATATAATTTTGCACAGAATATTATGTCCACCACATTGACTCAAGGACTGCATCTTCAAGCTAATTAAGTGAATAGATGACTTCATTCATTGGGTTGTGAGCATCATACTTCTTACTAGATAAGCTTCAAACTAGCGATGCTTCGATCGATCGGTGATCAGTTAGGGATGCGCTGACTCAATCGATGATCAGTAAAAAGGCTGATCACATAAAATGGTATTTTCAGCCCCTGCTTTTCTGATCTTTTTGGTAATTTAGTTGCAGTGCTCCTTTACGTAAGGTATTACAGTAGTTGAGCCAGTGCATGCCTTTTTTTTTCTTTTTATCTTTTGAAGAAAACTTCTTGCAATGTAAACAAAGATCAATGAACGAGACATGATTGGTATAGTAGCCTTTACGTTCAAGAAAGTGGAGTAATAAATTGAAAAAAAGTAATTGGAGAAGTCATCCTGTGCAACCAGACAGACGGCAAAAAAGCTACTTTAAGGAATACAGACCATTATTTTGTCCTTTAAATTAAAATGGACACCACTTGAGTTTGGGCAGTGTGCTTATTTAAAATGCAGCAGTTTACATTTTAATTAGAAAAAGAAAAGATAAAGACAATTTTAAAATTGCTGCTTAGTAAACAATAGGTTTTTTTTTTGTTAAGACTTGTACTGTTTATTACTTGTTGCTGTGTGTCATACACCATAAGTTTTGGTCAAGTACTTTTTAATTAAAATGGTAATTGATATTTTATAATTACACCACAGGTATTCCAAATGTCTAGTTGATACAATGAAGAAAAACACACCTGTATCAACTGGTTGTGTGAGAATATGTATATATTACATTCTTAGTTCTGAATTGCAATCTGATTATTTAGGTGGTTACTTACCAGGTAATGCTTGTGGTTGCTCGGCCATTTGGCAAACATCCACTAACGTCCTCTCAGTTGCGCGAAGATATGTGATAAGCGAACTAGCCAACATGGCGCAATGTCAAAGGTGCTGATGTCTGAGATTTGATCCCTGTAAAGGGATGCAAAAGTGTTGTGTACTCTTTGTATTGCTTGGCAGATACTGTATCACACATATATATATATTGTGGACCACCAGGGCACTTACAGCCACCCTAACCCGACACAGACAGGCAGTGAAATGAGTTGCCACACAACACACATTTTATTTTCATAGTCCACAGCACAAAGTAGTTAACCAACACGAATACACATTCCTTCCTTCTTCTCTCCTTTCACTGCTGCCTCCACTCCTTTCCCAGCAAGCTTTGTCCACCTCCTCCTGACTCTCGCTGTCCGGATGGAGTGAGGCGGTCCCTATTATAGGGCAACTGGATGTGGTCCAGGTGCTCCCAAACCTTCTTCAGCCAGCTTTTCCAGGTGTGGCGGAAATGTTGCAGCCCAGGGCTCAGGAATTGTCCAGGCGCCCCTTAGAAGGTTGACCTTATAAGCTCCAAACCCATGGCCCCGCTGAGAGCCAGAGGGGTTGCCATCTAGTGTTCCAGGGAAGGTATTGCCCTGAATATGCCCTGGTCCTTCCATCACAGGGGCATCCTGGCTGGGCAAGAGCCCCAGCCGTCTGCCATAATACAGTGCATCCGGAAAGTATTCACAGCACATCACTTTTTCCACCTTTTGTTATGTTACAGCCTTATTCCAAAATGGATTAAATTCATTTTTTTCCTCAGAATTCTGCACACAACACCCCATAATGACAATGTGAAAAAAGTTTACTTGAGGTTTTTGCAAATTTATTAAAAATAAAAAAAACTGAGAAATCACATGTACATAAGTATTCACAGCCTTTACTCAATACTTTGTCGATGCACCTTTGGCAGCAATTACAGCCTCAAGTCTTGTTGAATATGATGCCACAAGCTTGGCACACCTATCCTTGGCCAGTTTCGCCCATTCCTCTTTGCAGCACCTCTCAAGCTCCATCAGGTTGGATGGGAAGCATCGGTGCACAGCCATGTTAAGATCTCTCCAGAGATGTTCAATTGGATTCAAGTCTGGGCTCTGGCTGGGCCACTCAAGGACATTCACAGAGTTGTCCTGAAGCCACTCCTTTGATATCTTGGCTGTGTGCTTAGGGTTGTTGTCCTGCTGAAAGATGAACCGTCGCCCCAGTCTGAGGTCAAGAACGCTCTGGAGCAGGTTTTCATCCAGGATGTCTCTGTACATTGCTGTAGTTATCTTTCCCTTTACCCTGACTAGTCTCCCAGTTCCTGCCGCTGAAAAACATCCCCACAGCATGATGCTGCCACCACCATGCTTCACTGTAGGGATGGTGCCAGGTTTCCTCCAAACGTGACACCTGGCATTCACACCAAAGAGTTCAATCTTTGTCTCATCAGACCAGAAAATTTTCTTTCTCATGGTCTGAGAGTCCTTCAGGTGCCTTTTGGCAAACTCCAGGTGGGCTGCCATGTGCCTTTTACTAAGGAGTGGCTTCCGTCTGGCCACTCTACCATACAGGCCTGATTGGTGGATTGCTGCAGAGATGGTTGTCCTTCTGGAAGGTTTTCCTCTCTCCACAGAGGACCTCTGGAGCTCTGACAGAGTGACCATCGGGTTCTTGGTCACCTCCCTGACCAAGGCCCTTCTCCCCCGATCGCTCAGTTTAGATGGCCGGCCAGCTCCAGGAAGAGTCCTGGTGGTTTCGAACTTCTTCCACTTACGAATGATGGAGGCCACTGTGCTCATTGGGACCTTCAAAGCAACAGAAATTTTTCTGTAACCTTCCCCAGATATTTGCCTCGAGACAATCCTGTCTCGGAGGTCTACAGACAATTCCTTTGACTTCATGCTTGGTTTGTGCTCTGACATGAACTGTCAACTGTGGGACATTATATAGACAGGTGTGTGCCTTTCCGAATCATGTCCAGTCAGCTGAATTTACCACAGGTGGACTCCAATTAAGCTGCAGAAACATCTCAAGGATGATCAGGGGAAACAGGATGCACCTGAGCTCAATTTCGAGCTTCACGGCAAAGGCTGTGAATATCTATGTACATGTGCTTTCTCAATTTTTTTATTTTTAATAAATTTGCAAAAACCTCAAGTAAACTTTTTTCACGTTGTCATTATGGGGTGTTGTGTGTAGAATTCTGAGGAAAAAAATGAATTTAATCCATTTTGGAATAAGGCTGTAACATAACAAAATGTGGAAAAAGTGATGTGCTGTGAATACTTTCTGGATGCACTGTATATATACTGTATATGATTTGTTATATATAGTATATACGTGCGTGTGTATATAAATGAGGGTCATTTGATAAGTTTAGCCATATTTCAGCCATAAGTGATGCGTTCTACAGAAGTTTGAAGTTATTTTTTTCCAAAGAAACAGTATTGCTTAAGTTATCAAATGACCGTCATATATAAATATATACTGTATATATATATATATATATATATATATATATATATATATATATATATGAGAAGCATTTTATTTTCTTCTATGCCATATGTATCATGGATACATATTTTTGTACATATTAATACACCAACATGTCTATTGAAATCCAATCCAATCATCATTCTCTGTCCCTTGGGTACACTCTCCGCCACTTTATCCATCTCACTCCAGAAATCTTCTCTCTCATCCATCGCACTTCCAACTTGATGGGCATATGCACTAACAACATTCATTTTCACACCTTCAGGTTACAGCTTTATAATCATCACTCTGTCCAACACTTTTTCACCTAAAACACTCTTGACGCACTGTTCCTTCAGGATAACCCCTACCTCATTTCTCTGCCTATCCACACCATGGTAGAACAATTTGAACCCGCATCCAATGTACCTGGCCTTACTTTCCTTCCATTTGGTCTCTTACACACACAATATATCAAACTTAATTCTCAGCTAACTCTCTCCCCTTACCAGTCATACTGCCAACATTCAAAGTTCCTTCCCTCATTTCCACTCTCTTTACCATCCTCTTCTTCCCCCTGCCTCCAGACACACCTTCCCCATCTTGTTCTTCTTCTTCGGCCAACTGTAGCCCATTTTCCTCCAGCACCCTGTTGGCTAACAGTACTAGTGGTTGTTAACCCAGGCCTCGAACGATCCAGTATAGAAATCTGTACAGTTGTCCACATATTTGTGGACATATATGTGGCAAAATTTTACACCAGATGCCCTTCCTGAAGTAACCCTCCCCCCCATTTATCTGTGTGTAGGACCTGTATGAAGAAACACACTGGTTTGTGCATCCCCTGTGGCTGGGTTATAATGGTGAGTAATTGACACAAAAACCCAGGAATTAATTCAGCTAATACAAACCCTATTTCTGGTAAAGTTGGGACAGTTTCTAAAAATGCTATAAAAACTAAAATCTGTAATTTGGTAATTCACTTGAACCTTTTTTAATAGGCAGAAGGACAAAAAAAAGATTTTAGTGTTTTCACTAACAAACTTAATTCTATTTGTTAATCATAAGCAAATTTAAAAAGTGATGCCTGCAACACACTCCAAAAATGTTGGGATGAAGGAAAGTTTACCACTAGGTTACATCCCCTTTTCTTTTAATTATACTTCTTAATTGTTTGGGAACTGAAGAATCTAATTGTTGTAGTTTATCAAGTGGAATTTTTGCCCATTCTTCCTTCCTTCTACAAGACTTGAGCTGCTCAAGTTCTCCTCTTCATGATGCACCAGACATTTTCAACAGGAGACAGATCTGGACTGCATCAGGCCAGTCAAGCACACGGACTCTATGGCTACGAAACCACACTTTTGTAATTTGTGCAGAATGAGGCCTGGCATTGTCCATGGGCACTAATGCACCCCATAACATCACAGATGTTGCTTTTCACCTTTCGTTAATAAAACGAAAAACTCGCCAACATTTCTGCAAAAAATTGATGTATAGCTTTCTCTTTGCATAATACAGTTTCAGAGAGAATTTTTTGATGCAGCTGTGTAATAATAATAATAATACATTTATTTGTAGGCGCCTTTCTAAACACTCAAGGACACCGAACAATAGAAAAAACACAGATTATAAACAAAAGTTAAAATCAGACAGAGGAATTGTAATCAAAGAGAAAAAGCAGTCTTAAACAAATGAGTTTTAAGTTTAGATTTGAAAAGTGAAAATGATTCAATATGTCTAAGCTCAGATGGTAGATAGTTCCAAAGTTGGGGAGCAGAGCAACTGAATGCTCTGCTCCCCATAGTGGTAAAACGGACGAAGGGGACAGTCAAGTGGATGGAGGAAGAAGATCTAAGGGTACGGGAGGGAATGGCAACATGGAGGAGGTCAGACAGATATGGAGGGGCAAGGCTGTGGATAGCCTTAAAAGTTAGTAGGAGAATTTTGAATTGAATTCGGAACTGAACTGGAAGCCAATGAAGCTGCTGCAAAACAGGAGTGATATGGTGAATAGAGGGGGTTCTAGTAATGATGCGGGCAGCTGAATTCTGTACTAGTTGAAGCTTATAAAGAGATTTGCCAGAAAGACCAAAGAAAAGGGAATTGCAGTAATCCAGACGAGAAGTGACAAGGCTATGAACAAGGATAGCAGTGGTGTAGGGAGTGAGGGAGGGGCGAATACGATTAATGTTACGCAAGTGGAAATATGCAGACCAGGAGATGTTATTGATGTGGGACTGAAAGGATAAAGTACTGTCAAGGATGACAGTCAAGGAATTATAAATAATAAATGAAAAATAATCTGTTTTGGATAATGTTGATTTTGTACCAATAAGGAGAACCTCAGTTTTGTCACTATTTATTTAAGAAAATTTGAAGAAAACCAGGATTTGATTTCTGCTATGCAATCAATAAGTGAGGAGGGTGGAAGGGAAGCAGTAGGTTTGCTAGTGAGATAGAGCTGGGTGTCATCAGCATAACAGTGGAAGCTAATGTTATATTTACGAAAGATATTACCAATGGGAAGGAGGTAAATAATGAAAAGGAGGGGCCCCAGGATGGAGCCCTGGGGCACACCTGAAGTAACAGCGGTGGGTTGGGATGTGAAAGTTTTAAGCTGAACAAACTGAGTGCGGCCTGAGAGGTAGGATCTGAACCAATCTAGTGGAGTGTGGGTAATGCCAATCGAAGATAATCAATTGAGAAGAGTAGTGTGACAAATAGTGTCAAAGGCTGCACTCAGATCATTAGGAGGTCATTAGTAATTTTTATAAGTGCAGTTACTGTACTGTGGAGGGAAAACCAGATTGGAACTGTTCATACGGGTTATTTTGAGATAAATGAGAATGAAGTTGAATAGCCACTATTTTTTTCAAGAATTTTGGAAATGAAGGGTAGATTAGAAATAGGACGAAAATTACTGAAATTAATTGGATCTGCACCAGGTTTTTTCAGTATTGTGGTTATTGCAGCAGTTTTAAAAGATGAAGGAACAGTACCAGTAGTGAGAGAAGAGTGGATTATAGCAGAGATAAGAGGGACCAGAGAGGGGAGGCAGGCTTTGACCAGAACTGTAGGGAGGGGTTCCAGTTGACAGGTGGATGGCTTAGACTTACAGACAAGATCTGAGATTTCTGAGAAATGCATTTAGCGACAATGATTTCTATAAGTACTCCCAAGGCTGTGTGGCTATGTCTGTCATGGTAGCATGACGGTTTCTACTGCAATACCGCCTAGGCCTTGAAGGTCCTTGCGTATTCAGCAGTGGTTTCTCCTAACTCCCTGAATCTTTTCACATTGTTATTAACTGTAGACGGTAACAGACCTAAATTCTTTGCTATCTTGCACTGAGAAACGTTGTTTTTAAATTGACAGATAATTCTCTCACAAAGTTCAGCACAAAGTGGTGAGGCATGACCCATCTTTTCTTGAAAGACTGAGTCTTTGGTGAATGCACCTTTTATGCCCAATCTTGATACCCCCACCTATTAAGAGTTAACCTGGTAATTGATTTAACCTTACAGAATGTTACTTGTATAACCTTTACAGTCTTACTTTCCCTTAATCCCAGCTTTTTTGGAGTGTGTTGCAGGCATTAATTTCTAATTTTGTTTTCATGTTTAACAAATAGAATTAAATTTGTCATTGAAAATACAGAAAATCTTTTCTTTGTCCTTTTTCCTGTTAAATAAAGGTTCAAGTAAATTACCAAATTACAGATTTTAGCTTTTATTGGATTTTTTGGAAAGTGTTCCAACTTTATTGGAAATGGGATTTGTATTACCTGAATCAATTCCTAAAGAAATGAAGCCTAGAGGAGAAATTAGCCACACAAAGGGATAAACATGAAAGAATATTGGGGCTTTATCTGTACACCTGCTTTGTATTGTGTACATATTAATAATTGCCAATTATTAACTCCGGTGTATATTGATGATACAATTATGATTTTGTTTCTAAAATATAAATGTTACTCTACTGATTGTTTCATGGTAGAAAATTAAACATTTGGTTTGTGCTGCTAACAAAATTAAAGGAATGGTAATTAGTTTTGAGGAAAAGTGATAGTCATGCTGCTGTATCAGTATCAAAAGAAGAAGAACATTGACAGAGTCCACATTTGTAAATACCTCATCATTGCAATTGATGGCATATGTACGTTTATCAATGTTTCCAGGGCACGTTGCAGCACTGCTGCTTCAATAATTAATTGTTATGTGTTCCAATCCCAACACCAGTCATTACTCGTGTACAGATTCAACACTTTCCCATATGTGTTGTTTTTCCTTCTGCATCCCCAACGACAAGCTGGAAAGTTTAACTGGTGATTCCAAGGTGGGTCCTGCGATGAATTGACACTCTGAAGTAAAATAAATTAAAAAGTTACAAATTATGATAATAATATATAGTACAGATACACAATATACTAATTTTAAGCTGTATATACTAATTGTATAAGTAATCCACTTATCTTTTTTACTGAATAATAGTAATATAATAATAGTAAAAAGTGGACTATCTTTTGCA
The DNA here is from genome assembly GCF_900747795.2 of Erpetoichthys calabaricus. Taxonomy (NCBI): domain Eukaryota; kingdom Metazoa; phylum Chordata; class Cladistia; order Polypteriformes; family Polypteridae; genus Erpetoichthys; species Erpetoichthys calabaricus. The sequence goes on along the minus strand of NC_041395.2, from coordinate 142,260,366 downwards.
TGTCTGTGAAAGTGTGACAAAGGAACATAAAACATCTAAATACACCAAACAGTTAAGTAATTAACTTGTTTACATTCCATTTTTTTCACTTGCCTGTACACCTACCATAGTCCCTGCTATCTTCTCTGTTTCTGAGACATTGCATTGCTTAGTAAAACAGTCAGACTTCTGACTATAAAACAGATGGCTGCAGTATTGTTTTTATTAGGTGTACCATGGGGAACATTAATAGCAGGCACTGGAACACAGGAGTTGAATTGAAATCAGCAGACATCAGTGTTAACTAATCAGGGTCGACTGAACCTGTGGAATGAATGTATTAAAACTACTTTAAAAAAGAGAAAGAGGGGGAATAAGCTGTTAATGAAGATAAATTGTAAATTGTACGATGAAAACTGTACAAAGGAAAAAAAATAAGGAAAAAGTTGACTGTTTATGAAAGTCATTATAGCTCACTTAGAGAACACCTGAATGTTTCTTTTTTTTGCCACAGTTGCGACTACTTGTTTTTTTCCTTTCTTGTGTACCTTGCATGATTTAATTATCTGGCTACTTTCAATTTTATTGAAATATTATATGCACTTTAGCAGGGATCAAACAACTAATTCTCATTACATTACATATAAATGGTATATTTTACAGAATTACTTAACTGCACTCTACATATTTCAAACATCCTTCGTCTAAATCTGTGCAAGGAATATAAGCACAAGGTGATGATATCTTTGTTAATAATTAAATCTTTAAACTTTATTTTAATCCACATCCAGGTGTTCAAATCACTATTGTGAAAAAAAAAACCCTAAGGAACAGACCCCACTGTATTTATGTGCCCTTTGAAAAGCTATCAATCCACACAGATTTAAATTGTAAATGTTACGAAATGCTTACAGAATCTCATAAATGGATAAAGCTTTTTAATTATGCCTTTGCTATACTGTATAGTGAATATTATACAGAGGCAACACAAGTCTCAGTATTATTCATAGCATGCCATGCAATATGTTAAAGCATGTGGTTTTTTTTTGGTTGCATTGTATTTTGAGCAAATCATTACATACTTAATGTTTTAGCTGCTTCTAATTTTCACAGAATCGTCTTACCTTTACTTGATTTTTGTGCAAATTAAGTAGGAAAACAGCAGTGATCATGCCTTTTTTTTCAAAACACCGACTGGTATAGGCAGGAGAAATGTCACACTTGGTCACTCAGTTCCTACTGCAGATTGCTAGAGATTTTTTCATAGATGACTAAATCACTTTGCCATATTGTGGCAAAAAGATATTTTGCCATTAGTAAGCTGAGGTTGAAATATGTTTGTCTCAGCCTGTCCATGGTACTGTCACGGGTGATTTGGGCCATTTCAGTTAACCCATCTGTAATGGCAGTGCAACAGGTAAGTATCTGGCCTGAAATCTGCAGGTCCAAAAAAACGGATTGAAAGGATGACCTAAGTATTATTAACCTAGAAGTGGTAAGTGAAGTCATGAGAAGAAATAAGAAGCCTAGAGAGCAAATGTGAACAAAGTTGAGAAGAAACTGTTTGAGAACAACATGAAGAGAGCTTATGTGTTTAGTATCCAGGAAAACTCGTATATTAACTTTGTGGTGTGGAGGGATAGTGATGGTGCCACAATATTTACAATTGTGTTGTACTTATATAATTGTTGCATAATTAATATATTTTTTTGTGTGTGGAAAGGAGCTCTTTATTATTTCAAAGGCAGAAAAGAAATCCCCCCATTCTTCACTGTGCCTTTGAGTGGTGACTACCCTGCAATAAAGGGTGATGATTCTGGAATTGCATGTACTTCAAAGTTAAAGAGCATGACACTATCCAAGTAGCCATTTGTATATTATGAACATCAGAGAAAACAATGCTGTTTATTGCCGATGAGTGGTCATTAATATTTACATTTACATTTATTTTTTTTAATAGACACCTTTATCTAAAAAGGCTTACAAAAGATTTCAGCATAATCAAATACATATCAGTCATAGAGGCTGTTTAGGACCAAGTGTATATGACAAGGTTAAAAAATTGATCACCACATGTGAAAAGCTCAAAGCAAAATGCAAGCTAGTTACATGTGCAATTAGATAGAAATTCATTAAACAAAGACTCTTCAAGAGCTTCTTAAACACATCGAGGGAATCAGAAGGTTGAATGGAAGTGGGCAATTCATTGCAGAGGTGGCATCAGCAGTAGATCTGAGTGGGTGAGAGGGATGTGGTAATGCAACCAAATTTAAGTTGAAGAAACTTTGAACTGAACAGTGTTAGTTATAAGAGTAATAATATCACAGTGTAAAGGAAATGCACTTACAGTTTGTATGTTGAAGGCGCTGCTGCAGGAACACGGGGCTGTCTAGCGGGCGAGCGCTGTGAGGCACGGTGAGTCTGGGCACAGTATGAGCCAGTATAATTGCTAGTAAGGGCTCCTCAGCACATGTTCAGTTTAACACACCAGTGTCCTCTCAGCCTGCCCAGTGTGCCTGAAAGAAAAAGCCGGCATTTCCTTTTGTAACCAAGATTGAGTCAAAAATGAGGATCCCGTATTGTAAAATGTGATTTACTTACTGATGAATTGCCAGCTGGTGTGCTTGAGCTCAGCATAGCCGTTGGCCGTCCAGGGGGGGCTTACACACGTGCAACCGGCGGGGGTTTGATTTTATATAGAAAGTTGCTCTGGGTGTGTTGCAGAGAGTGGCGTAAACGTCAGGGCCTGAAACTCCAACCAATTTCACTTCAACCGGTTGCTTAATCAGGTGCCGATTCTTGGTGTTAATTAAACCTGTTCTTTAATTCCATGGCTCGTTGCTGCACTCATTGTGCAATAACATACATTTCTGAAATTGTTGATTTTCTCTTTTCTAAGAGCAGTGCTAAAATGTTTTGGGGACATGAGCAGATCTGCATTCTTGACACCTTCACCTTTCTTTGTTTTCAGATTTTGTATGATTAACAATATTAGCCATGTCTTATTCATCATGTTTTGGTTGATTTTATATCTCAATATTGTTTGGCTGCCAATTAAGGAAAAAGAAACAATGAAAGTGTCCGAGTCTACAAGAGTAAGTCAAATAAAATTAATTTAAAAGAAGGTAATTAGCAGCAAAAACAGGTCACTAATTAAGAAAAGGGTTCGAATGTAAACCTGCAGCCACTGGTGCCCTCCAGGGTTGGAGTTGGGGACCCTTGACTCCTTTTTTTTTTTTTTTCAACACTTCATATCACACTCTTTTAGCTGCTAAAATAGTTTTAAAGGTGAATTAATATAAGGGCAGCCAAAACTGAGCTCCCTTTTTTGTTAATCCAGCATACCAAGGTAAATTTGACAGTGGATTTTAGGTTTGATTGTTCTCCCCGTGTCTGCGTGGGTTTCCTCCGGGCGCTCCGGTTTCCTCCCACAGTCCAAAGACATGCAGGTTAGGTGGATTGGTGATTCTAAATTGGCCCTAGTGTGTGCTTGGTGTGTGGTTGTATTTGTGTGTGTCCTGCGGTGGGTTGGCACCCTGCCCGGGATTGGTTCCTGCCTTGTGCCCTGTGTTGGCTGGGATTGGCTCCAGCAGACCCCCGTGACCCTGTGTTCGGATTCAGCGGGTTGGGAAATGGATGGATGGATGAAAGTTGTTTTTGAAAAATTATTTTTCAATAGTAAAAACACTAGGTTTGTTAGCATTTTGGATTATCCTGAAAAGCTGCACAAAATAATTAAATTTCCAAAGTAAATGTGTTAACAGTTTTTGCTAGTATTATGGAAGCAACTTAAGTCACTAGTAAAAAAGCTTTCACGACTGAAAGTTCATCTATCTGAAACTTGAAAATGCACATTAATGTTTTTCTCTTTGGATTGTGAATATATTAAATTATCTATTCTCCTCATAATGTTTAATATTTTGGAGATCTATTGATCCTTTAGATTTTTATTTTTTATTTCTCTGATATTTATTCTACTCTTCAGATTTAGGCCCTTTTCTGACTCTTGGTTGTTAGATTTTTACCACACAAGAAACAACTCTAGATGGGGTACCAGTCTGCAGCGTACACAAACTCAGTCATCACATATTATTGTCACTAATCACCCTCAACATGTACATGTTTAGGATATGGGAAGAAACCCAAGTCAAGTCACAACACAACACATGACTCTGAAGTTGTTGCAAACAAAATACATTTGAACACAACCATCTATAATTTAATAAGAACAGGTGTTATGCTTATTATTGTGCAACAAGAAACAGTTGTGTGGTGTCAATAAATGAAAATCTGTTGTACTCTTGTAGGGTGAAGTAATGCATGACTAGAAATGTCAGTGGGTATGTATAGATTTGGGTACAAACTGCAGCATTTTCAGGTGGGTTTTGGTTTGGTTCGGGTGACACCCATAGAAAACACTAGTATGAATTAATAAACGGAACCAATTTACAGAAGATCTTTTAAAGGCAGACATAGTTAAATGATGAAAATTTCTTGCAATTAAGTCCAGCAGTCAACCAGCTCCATTTAGACATGGATCGACACAACATTTCAAAAGACCTTTGAATAAACACTTAAATATCTGTATAAATTTTTGCATAATTTCAATTTAAAACTATATTTATACTATTTAAAATTGTCAAACATTTGAAAATCAATTTCACTCATCTTATAATTGTCTTCATAATATAAAAACTGTTCACTAAGGATTTTGTCCATTTTGCTTTCATGTAAAATTCTTCAGTGAGTGTATAACTGCTTATTTCAAAAGATTTAAATATGTACTGTACAACAATTAGCTGTTTGGCACAAGTTAAAAATAATTTGCTTCTGTTTCAACAACATTTTAGGGACAGCATTGCTCATTTAGTTTATATGTAATTACCTACCCAGTTACAGCCAACAAAAAGAGCACTAGTTCTCTTCTTCTTCTGTACTTAAAACTTTTGAGTTACATTTATCTTTTCTTAAATAACAATTATGAAATTTGAAAATATTTCTATAGTACAGTAATCCCTCCTCCATCGCGGGGGTTGCGTTCCAGAGCCACCCGCGAAATAAGAAAATCCGCGAAGTAGAAACCATATGTTTATATGGTTATTTTTATATTGTCATGCTTGGGTCACAGATTTGCGCAGAAACACAGGAGGTTGTAGAGAGACAGGAACGTTATTCAAACACTGCAAACAAACATTTGTCTCTTTTTCAAAAGTTTAAACTGTGCTCCATGACAAGACAGAGATGACAGTTCCGTCTCACAATTAAAAGAATGCAAACATATCTTCCTCTTCAAAGGAGTGTGTGTCAGGAGCAGTGACTGTCACAGAGATAGAGAGAAAAGCAAACAAATCAATAGGGCTGTTTGGCTTAAGTATGCGAAGCACCGCGGCACAAAGCTGTTGAAGGCGGCAGCTCACACCCCCTCCTGCCCCCTCCGTCAGGAGCAGACAAAGAGAGAGAGAGAGATAGAGAGAGACAGAGTTTGTTTTTCAAGCACAAAGCAATACGTGCCCTTCGAGCTTTTAAGTATGCGAAGCACGGTGCAGCATGTCGTTTCAGGAAGCAGTTGCACAAAAGATAGCAACGTGAAGATAATCTTTCAGCATTTTTAGACGAGCGTCCGTATCGTCTAGGTGTGCGAACAGCCCCCCTGCTCAATCCCCCTACGTCAGGATCAGAGAAAGTCAGCGCAAGAGAAAGAGAAAAGTAAGCTGGGTAGCTTCTCAGCCATCTGCCAATAGCGTCCCTTGTATGAAATCAACTGGGCAAACCAACTGAGGAAGCATGTACCAGAAATTAAAAGACCCATTGTCCGCAGAAACCCGCGAAGCAGCGAAAAATCCGCAATATATATTTAAATATGCTTACATATAAAATCCGCGATGGAGTGAAGCCGCGAAAGGCAAAGCGCGATATAGCGAGGGATTACTGTATACAAATTAACCTTGGTATGTTAACTTTAGGGCAGCATGGTAGCACAGTGTTGTGTGTCTGTGAATTGGCTGCAGACTCTTGAGTTCAGATCCTGGTCTGGAGTTTATGTGTTCTCAATGGTTTCTTCCCATACTCTTAAACCTAGATCCATGCTGGTTAGGTGACTCTACTTGGTTCTGTGTGTGCAAGTATAACCTAAGATAGACTGTTGCGCCTCTAACAGTTGTTTCCCATGTTTATTTTCAGAGATAGTTTCTAGCATCCTGCAAGCCTGAAATTACATAAGCAAGTTTGAGAAATGTATGAATATTAATATGGGAATTTGAAAACATAAAGAGGCATAGTGATGCAGGGCTTAAAGCTGCTAAATTATAGCTTAAGAGTTCTGGGTTCAGTTCTGTCCCTTGAAAGTGACAATGTTTAGTACCGCTTCCTTATAGCCCCAGACTACTCATATTCTAAAATATAGGTAAAGGAAAGTGAATGCATTAAACATCAAGGAAGTAAACATCATGATCAAATTGTTATTTACGTTTGAATACTAAAGACAGAAATACGTGAAAGACAAATTAAAGCAAGCAATAATACCCTCCCCCCATCATTCTACCATCCAAATCATCCCAGCCATGTGAAAAAATAAAAATTGCACTAATAAAATTAAAGCGAGGAACCACATTCTTTTTAGTGATTGCTGTTCTGATATGGAATGATAAAGGCAAACAGGACCAGGTTGCAAGAGACTCCTATCACTTTTTAAGATATCATAATAATTTGATTTTATGGTGCTCTTTAGTACGGTATAGAACTGAACAGAGGCATATGAGGAGGAAAAACACCTTGTTGAGCATGGGGGTTTAAGGGAAGAAGAACAGATTTACCCTAGGTTATTTATAAACTAATGCAGTAGATGTTCAAGTAAATTAAATAAGGTAAACACATGTGGGAGATGACGGGGGGCATTCTCAAGAATGAGCAAAATATCAGAATTTTTATGCTGAGAGTAATAGACTGTAATAACATTTAATTGCTCCTTGCTATCTGTAACTAATAGTACCCAATAACTATGCAAACTAAGCAGTAATTCTCGACATCATAGTTATCACCTGCAACTGTATTCATTTGTGTCCATCACTAAAATCATCTTAAAATACTTTAGTTTTAGAATCTAACTTGTTACAAATGTTAGGTAGCTTGACTGATAAGGAGCCAAACAGTAAGTCAAACACAGTGCTATCTTTTTTCCACCGATCTTGGTTAACACATAACACATTAAATATTATGTTCCTTAATACTTAGAAGTTTTAAAAAAATTACATAAACTTATTTGATACACATGTTGCTGCATAAAATATGTTATAGCAGTTACAGAAAAGTTTTTGAGATGCAAATGTATGTAAAATAAACGGAGTCATGCTATTAAACACAAACAAAATAAAAAAGGTAGCTATCCATGTTAGGTTGGATTTAAACATGAGCCTTTTGTCCAAAATTTTCACTGGAGAAGCTGTTCAAATAGTAGTGCATAGAAACATGTGTAATGTAACTGCCTTTTCCCTTCTTTAACCACCTTCTGTTCTATCTTCTATTTTTCTTTCCCCCTATCCTGCTGGCCCATAAATATACATCTCTGTGGGCGCAGCCCCTTAATCACACGCCGCAGGAAGCCGATGAGGCAATTGAGAACAACTTGCCCCAATTACCTCATCAACTCCCCACGGTCATGCAATCGCACCCACAGAGATGGACACAGCTAACTGGATTTAAAAACTGGCCATATTTTTTTTTTTGAAACCACGGACCCGCTATACCACAAATAGCATTATAAATGCAAGTTGCAGTTTTATTATTTATGTATATAGCTTAGGTTGAAGCAAGGTCCATATTAATGCAATTTGCAATATGATGGTTCTGTTGGTAAAGATGTTATCACCAAGTTGCACTTGTTTTATTTTATTTTATTTTTATTTGGTGAATACTGTGCAATGTACCTGGGTTTGAAGCCTTGAAGTAATAGTATTATTACTGGAAGTTGCACTATTATTTATTTTATTGTTATTATTTATTAGTTTAAATATTATGCAGTTTAATGATGGTAAAGTTGTTTAAAAAGTTTCTTTAATGTGTCCGTGGACAGAGATTGTTAACATTAACAAAGTGTAGTTGGTTTACAAAAAATATTTACTATTTATTCCTTTTCTAAGACATGTTCAGTGCAATACAACTTTTGACAAGCACCTCTGGATATTTTACTAAGTCTAAATGCCTCTTTGGATGGTTGAAAATATGTTGTCAAAGTTATAGTTTAAGTTTTTGCAAAATTTGTTCAATAAAATGGTTCTATATTTTGACTGCAACTGTCATGCAGTGTGCTTCCTTCTCTTCATTAGTGCCACCCCCTCGAAAACTATCACTTTATAGGGCCATGCAAACCTGTATTAATACTTGTGTGCCGTGAAACCGGTATAATTTTGAAAAATACCATGATATAGAATTTTGGTCATCTCGCCCAGCACTAGTAACTAGCGGTGCATAATGATTGCCACATCTCTCTTCTTAGCGCTGGCAGACACCAAACCAGAAAAGATATGTTGTTTATAGCATAATTTGGCCACATCTCCCTCTAGCAACTGGAATCCTTGTCTTTTATGCCACAGGTAATCGAGATCACCTGTTGTTTTATTATTTAATCCTAGGTCTCAACAACAACAACATTTATTTATATAGCACATTTTCATACAAAAAGTAGCTCAAAGTGCTTTACATAATGAAGAAAAGAAAAATAAAAGACAAAATAAGAAATTAAAATAAGACAACATTTGTTAACATAGAAAAGGAGTAAGGTCTAATGGCCAGGGTGGAAAGAAAAAACAAAAAAAAAAAACTCCAGAAAGCTGGAGAAAAAAATAAAATCTGTAGGGGTTCCAGGCCACGAGACTGCCCAGTCCCCTCTGGGCATTCTACCTAACATAAATGAAATAGTCCCCTTTGTAGTTAGGGTTCTCACGGAGTCACTTGATGCTGATGGTCATACAGACTTCTGGCTTTTAATCCATCCATCACTGTTGGAACATCATGGTGCTTTGAGTAGATGGTGGTGGCGCAAGCCACCACCAAAAGGACACCGGAAAAGGAAACAGAAGAGAGAGTAGGGGTTAGTACAGATTTTAGAGCCACCATGAATAGTTATTATAGTGAATTGGATATACAGAGTATCAGGATTTAAATTACAGTAAAGTTATGAAAAGGCCTTGTTAAAGTAATGTGTTTTCAGCAGTTTTTTAAAGTGCTCCACTGTATTAGCCTGGCGAATTCCTACTGGCAGGCTATTCCGGATTTTAGGTGCATAACAGCAGAAGGCCGCCTCACCACTTCTTTTAAGTTTTGCTCTTGGAATTCTAAGGAGACACTCAGTTGAGGATCTGAGGTTACAATTTGGAATATAAGACGTCAGCCATTCCGATATATAAGATGGGGCGAGATTATTTAAGGCTTTATAAACCATAAGCAGAATTTTAAAGTCAATCCTGAATGACACAGGTAACCAGTGTAGTGACATCAAAACTGGAGAGATGTACTTGGATTTTCTTTTCCTGGTTAGGATTCTAGCAGCTGCATTCTGCACTAGTTGCACATGATTTATGTCTTTTTTGGGTAGTCTTGAGAGGAGTGCGTTACAGTAATCTAGTGGACTGAAAACAAATGCGTGAACTAATTTCTCAGCATCTTTCAATGATATAAGAGGTCTAACTTTTGCTATGTTTCTTAAGTGAAAAAATGCTGTCCTAGTGATCTGATTAATATGCGATTTAAAATTTAGATTACAGTCAACAGTTACCCCTAAGCTTTTTACCTCCGTTTTGACTTTTAATCCTAATGCATCCAGTTTATTTCTAATAGCCTCATTGTATCCATTATTGCCAATCACTAAGATTTCACTTTTCTCTTTATTTAACTTGAGAAAGTTACTATTCATCCATTCTGATATACAAGTTGGACATTGTGTTAGTGAATCAAGAGAATCAGGGTCATCAGGTGCAATTGATAAATATAGCTGTGTGTCATCAGCATAGCTGTGGTAGCTCACGTTGTGCCCTGAGATAATCTGACCTAATGGAAGCATGTAGATTAACATTCCAAGAGTATACTGATAGATTATCCAATAAAATACTGCAAGATAAATAGAAAACAAAGAGTAAGAAAAGAAAGTAGAAATAGGAAACATGGAGCACAGTCATGGCGGTGTGTGACCATCCCTCCAGGGACCCAGCCATTCAGTAAAAATTACCAGGCTAACCTCCTGCAACCCACGCCACATGTCTCTCCCACCACATACTTGAAGCAAAGGGATTACCTGAAGTTTAAACAGAAGAAAATGTACCCTTGGAACATCCAAGTTTCATGGAGGTAGGGTAGAACAAATGTTGCTGATAACAGGATTCATTGCCCTCCTCTTCAGCGATTCCACCATAGAAAAATCTGGAAAAAATTCATACAAACTCTCCTGTGGGTTAATTTAGGATTCTAATCTATATTACTAAACCACAGCTTTAATTTATGCATGGAGGCACCGATACGCATGCGCACTACGCCACGGCGCCCCAGAGTCAAACGCATCCGCTTCCCAGAGTCAGTAGGTGGCGCCCAAACACCACAACCCACAGTCAAACGCAGCAGCCCCCCAGAGTCAGTAGTATGTATGTGCCAGCGGTGTGTGTTGCATGTTTGAATCACATAGCGGTAATTCAGTAGCAGAGAAACAAATACGAGACCGCATGGATACAGACAATACACGGAGGCACCTACCACGCGCTTCACAAACACCAGAAGCAAAGAAGTCACGGCTCCAAAACAAAACACCTCAAGTAACGGAAATACAAAAATGAGCCCGTATGGATAAACAAAATGCACGAAGGCGCCTACAACGCGCCTCTGAAACAGCGGATGCAAAGGAGTCATGGCTCCAACAACACAGAGCTCAAAGGTGCCTACAACGCGTTTCTGAAACACTACATGCAAGAGAGGCACAGATCCAAAACGTGAGTCCACTATTCATGAGGATTCATTGGGATTAATGGATGTCATTTGCAGTCATTGTCATTAACTTTCTTGAAGAAAAAACTGGCATTACAACTGATAACTTTACACGTGGTTGTCAAAGAGGTCAGGTTAAGCTGCCTCCTTTGGATGAATATCCTGAATATTTACGTATGCGTTTGACTAACAATGTACCCAAAGTAAAAGCTTTATGGAATGCATTAGATCCTACAATAATACATTTGCATTTGGATCTACCGGGGTAAATATCAAGCCACCACCTGGGAATGGCCCATACTGCTTTCCCGTGTGTGGACAAATATTGCATCGGATTGGAACAGTGCACCCTGAGCCAAATCACCACCACAAATTTGCCCAAATGTACGTGTGTTAGATCTACATGATGTAGTTTATCAACAATGTTCCCATCGTTAATGAAGTGGCAATTGTGTTTCACAGTAAAGACAGTGAGCCTCCGCTTTACCGCGATATTGTCATGCATTTATGTCCTGATGGAACCAACCACCCTAACTTCCAACGCGTGGACATTGGTTTTACTTATAAGTGCAACAACTCAAACACATTTTAGACTTTCATGATGTGACAATTACAATTCCATGTTTGTTTTAATAAATTGGTTAATGATAGTACAAATATCATGCGCACAGCCCCTCAGCACCCCAGAGTCAAACCATGCGGCTTCCCACAGTCAGTGGGTGGCACCCGAACAACACAACTGGGAAACTACACTTGCTGTAATCCACTGTGCCGGCAGTCGGTGTCAGCAGAGGCAAAGGAATCGTGACTCCAGAAAACGAAACCGCTTTAGTACAAATATGCTTATTTAATTAAATGACGTTTCCCTGGACGCACCCACCCTCCATTGTATTTCATCCATCCAAATATCGGAGGGAACAGAAACTGATTGCCATTCTTGGATTTGCGATTCTTTTGAGAATCGCGGGCTTGCTGGGGAGACAGAATACATTATCTGTCCGCAATGCACACTTGGCTTGACATTATCTTCTAGGTTAAGATTGCCAAGTCCTTTTCTAAGCAATTCTAACATGTGCTTATTAATTCGCTCTAAAGATTGCATGATCATATCATTGACCAAGCTCTGTGTACATCCTAAGAACTCATTTACTTTTTTCATATTAGCTGCATACTTCTTACAGTAAGTAACCCTTTCAGTCCTCATCAGAACTCAATAAAGCCATTCTTCCATGGAGATATACATATTCTTGAAATAACTTAGATATGTCTCCTTTGATCAAATTACTTCATTGTCATTTCTTTTCTTGTTTTGCTTACTGTGTAATTAATTTTCCAAACCTCCCTTTTTTAATACTGGCAGTGATGATCAAGAATAGGATGCCACTCCATTGCAAGACACACATACACAAAATTGTCCAGACTCTGAATTTTCTGACATTATGATAATTTAGTCTCAACAGTCAGCCTAATCTGTGCATCTTTGGGTTGTTGCAGGAAACTAAGGCTATGTCCTGAGAAAACCCAAGTAGGCAATGGAGCTTGCAAACTACACCCCGATGGTACCATGGGCAAACCCAGGACTCAGAAGCTGCGAGGTTGCGATGATAACCACAACTCAGCCTAGCTTCCTTATTTAGTTTATGTATTTTTAATTAATATTTTATGAGGCACTAATAGTTTTGGAAAGAAAAACTCAAATTGTATTACTATGTCACAGATTATTGTTTTAGTCCGGGGATTTTCCTGTGACTGCAGGTTTTCATTCCAACCAGTTTAACAAATCAATAGATCAGATTTTTTTCCTATTGATCTATTTGTTTAATTAGCTATCCGTCTTTCTTCTCTAATTTTGTATTCAGAAAAATATGCTAGTATGATATTTAAATGGAAAAGCAATTCAGAATGTTTTATTTTTAAATGCTTGATTTTTTTCCCATTCTTTTTTTTTCACTTTTTTCTGGAGTTTTCTTCCTTAATTGTAACCAGATACTGACAATTAGTGATGAGCAGTACAGTCACAGGTGCAGTAGTCAGTGAAAGCTAAAGGGGAATAGCCTCTTCAGTGCCATACTCATTTGAGTGCTAATTAGTGAGTAAAGGCTCTCAAGGTCAGTCCTTTGGACAACTTTAACTGCAGGTGTTTATCCTAACCAACTTCAGCTTTTAATGGGATTGTTGCCCTCATTAAGAAAGTTAGGTCAATCCAGAAATAGATTTCTTAAATTTTTTTTATTGGAATGTTGCCAGTGTTTGTGTGTGATAGTCTGAGGTGAAGCATTTTTTTCCTTGTTTTTTAAGATTTTGCTTTTTTATATTCTGATTATTTAGGCCTCTACTCTTACTAATCAGCACACAAAGTAGATGACTCTGAAATAGCTGTTTCACTTTACCATGCAGCATCATTTGTACAAATGTCTGATCTTGTCATCACTACCTGTTAGCATTTAGACACAATTACAAGGTCAAATGAAACAGAAAAAAATGAATTGAACAGAAAATTACAAAAGACAGTTAAAACTATGGGCAAAAATACAGATTGCTTCATTTCTTTTCTATGTTCATTTTCTGAATTCAAAATAAGAAAAAAATGCTACAAAATTAAATAATATGTCAATCAGAAATAAGACTGACCAATTGATTTGCAAAACTTGTTGGAGTGACAACCTGCACACACAGTAGTGCCCTGGACCTGAACTTCAGAGCCCCTGGTATAGACCATCCAAATAGGGAATATTTATGAGACATGGGTTGTTATGGAACAGGTGGAACCTATACAGTGGGAACCAGAGGCATGCTAATGTAGCACAAAGGCATATGTATAGTTTACTCAAGAATTGTTTAAACTAGGCAATAGGAAAGACAGGGAGTTTAGGTTTGGCCAGATTTACAATTTCAGAAAACATTAAATTTATAAAAATACAAAAGTTAATTATAAAACTGACAGTCTATATTCAATAACACAAAATAAAATTAGTAACACATAAATATTATGTTCCTTAATACTTAGAAGTTTTTAAAAAATTATATAAACTTATTTGATATACATGTTGCTGCATAAAATATAATGTTATAGCAGTTACAGAAAAGTTTTTGAGAATTAATTTAATTTGAGATTTAAACATGAGCCTTCTGTCCAAAATTTTCACTGGAGAAGCTGTTCAAATAGTAGTGCATAGAAACATCTGTAATGTGTAATTTTTTAGGAAAAATACCTGAGATTTTCATGTTCTGATTGTATGACTGGATGAGTTGATGTACGGATTATAGGAATTTTAATATGTTTGTGTGGTAATGTGCCTTACTGGCATTACCTGTAATTAAATGAAATTAGTTAAGTGTCCTCTGCATGGTGTTGAGAGAGTCATTTGTTTGAGAAAAAAAGGGTTAAAAAAGTATAAAGAAAGGAAACTTGCCTTTTTTTCGTTTTATATAATGCAGACAGGCGTCTTCACTGACCATGTTAGCACCCTTTGGGGAGTGTCGCGGTGGGTCTCGTGTAGACTGGAGAGACAGCCTTGCCATTGACCAGCCGGGATGGCATTGTCGGTCCTCCACTCCTGCGCGTGTCTCCCATGACCACATAACACTAAAGGAGTAAAAGAAAGTGTGAAGCGTTGTAGTATTAGTATACCGCGGTTTAGAAAAGGAATCCTATGTTTGTAGTTGTCTGAGCTATAGCTCAGGGAAGGAGGAAAAAATGTAAAAGTGCTTACTTTAACTTAAGGCAGAAGCGCAGTCAGCATCTCAAAAACCAGCACAGCTACGCATGCGCGCGCCATCTGCTCAACTCTTTATAGTAATTATGCGGGACAGGAGACCCCGCTTCTAGCAACCGCGTTCACGTCATCGCGTACCCCGGGAGGGATGACATACAGCAGTTTAATTGGTCAGCGCAGGGGCGCCGAATACAAAAGGGAATCATGGCCTTTAGAGGGGTTTCTTTCTGACTAGATCTTCTTAGAGAAAGGTCCTTGGTAGAACAGCGTTTTTGAATTTACCAAGCATTACGGCTTGTGCCTTGCTTATTGCAAATATTGTTTGCTTATATATATATATAAATATCTCTGGATTAACTTTGGTGGAGGTATTTATTGGGTTGTGGTTATTGGTGCACTGTTTATTTTTGTATATACTTTTTCTGTACTTTGAATATTTTTGTTTTGGTGAATCCTGTATACACTGTTTGAAGGAGCAGCTTCCTGACTTGGAACACTGTGGAGGAAGACAGCTTCATTTTGGTTTGTGTACATATGGTTTTCACTAGTTTGTATGCAGTATTCTTTTTCATTTGGGACTTTCAGTCACCCACAGTCCAAAGACATTCAGGTTAGGTGGATTAGCGATTCTAAATTGTCCCTAGTGTGTGCTTGGTGTGTGGGTGTGTTTGTGTGTGTCCTGCGGTGGGTTGGCACCCTGCCCGGGATTGGTTCCTGCCTTGTGCCCTGTGTTGGCTGGGATTGGCTCCAGCAGACCCCCGTGACCCTGTGTTCAGATTCAGCGGGTTGGAAAATGGATGGATGGATGGATGGACTTTCAGTCAACACTATAAATACTGTATATAGTCACTATTTTTGGGCTCCATTTAATTACTGTTTTTGTGTGTCCTTTGTGGTATTGGACGATGTATTAATATATAAATTCCGCAGGACATTATTTTTGTTTTCTTTAATGTGCACCTGTAGATAAAACCTCAAAAAAAACCAACCCTTTTTGTGTCCGTGTCTCCCTGTCTTACGCCATCATCCTAGTCACGCTCGGTCTCACATACTAGACACCTTGAGTGTAGGCTGGTGATCCTAATTCCCACTGCACGAGGTGTCACAGTTTGCTGTTGTTTAGCATTGGTCACCATAGGTTACTCTCTTATAAGATACATCGTTGTGTCCATTCTCCACAAAAACACACGATAAAAATTTTTCTTCACCATCACTATAACTGCATCACACAAGTATCACATAAAAAATATATAATTTTTGGGTAGACTATTTCTTTAAGTTCTGAATATTCTCATTCATCCATGAAACTGTTTTGTTTGTTTAGACACTGTTTATCTTCCATAAAGAGCATATAGTGGTTTATGACACGGTCTGACCATATTTGGCCAAATAAATTCTACTACCTTGATTTTCCTCTTCTCCTTTGTCATCCTTTCATTTTGACCTCTACAATTCCTCTTCCTTTTTTTTCGCCAATAAAGTGTTCAGAACTGCTAAATGGAGCATTTAATTAATAGCTTTTTTACCTGTGATCATTCAATGTATTGTATTGATAGGGATTGCTTAGCTGTTTTCATGTGAGTGCTTCTAATTTGAACACAATAAATTCTTAAAAAGGTTAGCAGATATGGAAACTTGCTTGTAAACAATTTCAGTTTTCAGTAGTGCTGGGCGGTATACCGGTTCATACCGAAAACTGTTTTTTATTTTTTTTTATGATATGGATTTTTCTTATACCGCAACACCGGTTTAAATTGCCTTAACGACGTTCAGAACGTGGCGCAACAGGACTCTGTTCAAGTGGGGACCTTTTTCACTGCTACACCACTAAATAGTGGGCGGTAGCATAGGTATGCCGCGCGGTGAAAATGGACAGAGAGCTGAAAAAAATGAGTCACATCTGTCACCTGGAGATGCTTTAGTTTTAAAAGGTCAGATGTGTAAACACTGTTTCTATACTACTGGATAATACTGCAAGCCAAGTTGTACTTGTTTTATTTGTTTTCAATGCAGTGTAATGTACCTGGGTACTGTGTAATATTGTGACGACATGTTGACTTTATTCTCGTACTTTGTCATTAAAGTAGAACATCGTAAACTAAACTTCATCGTAAAATGAATGTTTAATTTACTAGATTTTCTCAAACCCCGTCATAAGTTATATAGCACATTAAATGCTTTGTGTTAAGTGTTCTCCGAGCTTCTTAAACTGACTTCCTCTGCACTAAGAGGAGGCACCGGCAGCAATCGCTGCACAGAATCCATTCACATGATATTCATGCTCTCTGAATATTTAGAATGCCAAGATAAATACTTGATATAAATAAATACTTGATATAAATTCTAAATTTTCAGAGAGCATACAGGAATATCATACAGTGAATGGATTCTGTATGATGATCACAGTCTCCTCTTAGTGCGGAGGAAGTCAGTTTAAGAAGCGTAGTGATTAACAACTGGGTCGGGGAACACAACACAAAGCATTTAATGTGCTACTTTAACTTATGACGGGGTTTGAGAAAATCTAGTAAATTAAACAATGATTTTAGGATGAAGTTTAGTTTATGACATTCTACTTTAATTATAAAGTAAACTATGAGAATAGAGTGGAAATGTCGACTTTAATCTTGACATAAACGGCGAGAATAAAGTGGAAATGTCGACTTTATTCTCGACGTATAGTTTTTTTTTTTCTTCCCTGTGTCCGTATTTTTTTTTCTTCACTGTGGCCCTAATACGATTCCGTAGGGCTATGCCACAAATACAATTATAAATGCAAGTTGCAGTTGTATTATTTATGTATATAGCTTAGCTTGAAGCAAGGTCCATATTAATGCAGTTTGCTAAAATGATAGTTCAGTTGGTAAAGATGTCATCACCAAGATTGCACTTGTTTTATTTTATTTTAATTTGGTGAATACTGTGTAATGCACCTGGGCTTTTGAAGCCTTGAAGTAATAGTGCAACTATCAGTAATAATACAATTATTTATTTTATTGTTATTATTTATTAGTTTAAATATTATGCAGTTTAATGATGGTAAAGTTGTTTAAAAAGTCACTTTAACGTGTCAGTGGACAGAGATTGTTAACATTAACAGAAAGTGTAGTTGTTTTACAATAAATATTTATTTATTCCTTTTCTAAGACATGTTCAATGCAATACAACTTTTGACAAGCACTTCTGGATATTTTCCTAAGTCTAAATACCTCTTTGGATGGTTGAAAATATGTTGTCAAAATTATAATTTAAGTTTTTGCAAAATTTGTTAAATAAAAAGGTTCTATATTTTGACTGCGTCTGTCATGCAATGTGATTTCCTTCTCTTCATTAGTGCCACCCCCTTGAAAAGTATCACTTTATGGGGCAATGCAAACCTGTATTAATACTTGTGTGCACATTAAAATGTTTTTTTTGTACAATGTACAATGCTCTTTACAGTGGAATAGGTTATTCTTAGCCAGTAACTGCAGTGGAAAATGTGTTTAACATCCACTCATGCATTGGAAAAAAATACCGTCAAATACCGTGAAACCGGGATAAGTTAGAAAAATACCATGATATAGAATTTTGGTCATACCGCCCACCCCTAGTTTTCAGTTTTGAGAAGTTACTGTCTCGTTTTGTCATATTTATTTGAGGGTTCACTCTTTGTGTTCATAGTATCCGTTTTGCTACTTATACTACACACAAAACTATAAAAAGGCTGAAATCAGATAAATCAGAGGAACCAGAACAGTATTAAACCAGAACAAGTTTGACGTCAAGGCACATAATTTAGATGTCTCAAATGCAGAAATCAAAAGGGTCTGGTGGGAGAAATTATTTCTGAATTAGGCAGCATTAAAATTGATTTTTTTTCTGGAATTAGTGCCAGTTCTGGTACTTTTTATTTATATAAATAATCTAGTTAAATGGTTCTCATTCTGTGGCACAGGTGCCATCTGTGGTACATAAAGAGTTACCGGGTGGTGTGTGAGGGAACACACAAACAAAATTGGGGACAGCAAGTGCAAGTGAAGGCTGAGAATGAGTGAGAGAACTCCATGTGCAAGAGAATGACAGTTGCAGTGGCACCTCAAGAAGCACTTCACCTTAGAGGAGTGTTAGGATTTTCTGTTAGCTCACTCGGAACAGCACTGACTCTGATGCTGTTGTAGCCAATAAATGAGCTATAACTGGGCAGGACTCCTGGACCAGTTGATGAGTGTGGAAGCATGTCTACATGTCTGAAGCTTGATTTTAACATGCTTCACTGCTGTTCACAAAATGATTTCCCAGAAATGGTTTTATTTAATAATATTTTATTTTTAGAATACTCACTCTGAGCATTTCACTGGGTGTATAACATTTGGATTTTACAATATTAGTAATTTGAGATGTTTTTCATGGTTTGGATATTGCTTGCTGTTGTTTAAATGTGTTGCCCTTCATGCCTATATTATCAGGAATTTTGTTATTCTCCGTGAACACATGAGATTAAAACCTTTTTCCAGCCATAACTACAAACAACACATTATTTTCTTCTTTTTTAAACTGAAGTTGTATATAATCTGTGAGGGTTTTTTCTCAATCTTTTCATTTGAGTTCAAATGAAACCACCTGGGATAAAATTTTGGCAGAGGAACACCTTTTTAAAAATCTTGCTTAGTGTAACTTAATAAAGTGGGGAAGTCCTGCTATAGTTTCAACACAAAAAAAGCTTTAACAATTGTGGCACCCGGCTGGGGTTCATGCCCGGCCGGGATGCCCAGGAGAACTGGAGGAGGGCTTGTGCCTCCTCCAGAACACGAGGGGGCGACCGCCCTGGTTCTGTTGGGGGCCACGGGTACAGAGCTTGGAAGCTCAACCCTGTAGGGGCCCGTGGTCACCGCTAGAGGGTGCCCCGACGCCTTGGGAGCCCTGGACCACAGCACTTCCGCCACAACCAGAAGTGCTGGGGGGAAGAGGATTGGGGACACCCGGAGGACTTCCGGGTACACAGCCAGAGCTTCCGCCAAACAGGAGTGTGTCAACGGAGGCTCCTCGGGAAGCACCTGGAGTCCATCTGGGGGTGTATAAAAGGGGCCACCTCCCTGCATTCAATGGCAAGAGTCGGGTGGAAGAGGACGAAGCTCGGTGGAGAGGAGTGGAGGCGGACCAGAGACTGAGAAGGCATTGTGTTGTGTGGCCAGGACTTAAGGGGTGATTGATGCTGCTGCACTGGGTTTGTGCACTGCGATAATTTTAAATATTGTATAATAAACGTGTGTGTGGTGAAACCATCATGTCTACCTGTCTGTGTCCGGGCTGTTCCCCACAATGGCATCCCAGATGGGACTCTCTGCCTGCTACAAGGCAGGGACCCCCAAACAAATAATTTTGTGGGCAGTCCGGAGCAGCAGGTTAGCCCACACACGCACCGCGGGAGCGGCACCTGCACAACCCCACGTGAACGAATCACCTGACGGACCGCCACCGGTCCACCAAACAGCCAGATTCCCCTGGTGCGGGGAAACGATCAAAGACGTTGCCGGAGTGCAGCGGGCTCCAGCAGGCACACTGTTGCTGAGGACGTCTGGGATGGCAGCACGGCGAGGACGGCACCACAGAGAGACGAGACCCGGGAGGTGACTGCCCTGCCCAATAGCGATCGGCCCTGCGGGAGCAAACTTACCTTTTGTGTTGCAGGCAGGGACTGCCTGGGTCTGTGTCAGTGGCAACGGCAGGCCGATCCTCAGGCTGTCGTCGGCGCAGAGGCGGCAGCACGCAATGCTACGAGGAAGGAGTCGCTGCAGCTCGACAGGCCACAGCAGCTGCTCGGCTCCTCCGAGGCACGTCGCTGCACCAGGAGAAGAGGAAACAGAGCCAAAATGGCCGCAGACCAGAAGTCCCTCCCCGGGACAGGCAATCCCGTGCCCGGTCGGTGTGTGTCCGTTGTCATTGCGTGTCCGCCGATGATTGGATGGAGGTGGGCCCAAGGGATGTCCATCCCGGGCCGAGGAAGGACCCGACGGGGCCTGTGGGAAGGCCCCTCAGAGAGCAGCCGGTGGATATGCCTGACAAAAAGGTAACGCAACCGCTGACTGGTGATCTGTGCTTGCTAGCGGCTCTGCATGAGCTGGAGGAATGCCTCCAGCCCGCTGAGTCGCTGTTCCAGGTGATACGCGTCCTCCATAGAGGATTGAAGGAGCTGGAGGTGAAGGCGGCCGCATCCGTGATGACGCTGCGACAGTGGGCGGATCGGTGCGGCACTGGAGTCTTCAGCCGGAGGGACACGGCGGGGAAGGTAAGTGAGACCGTCCCCGTAAAGGATAAGGGAGATCCCACCGAAGGGGCCCATGACATTCGTGATCGGAACCATGTCGGTGGGTCTCCAACAGCGGATGCGTTGGTGCAGGCTGTTCACGAGGTGAGGGGGAGCAACAGCGAGAGGGCAGACAGGACAGGGGTTGATGAGTGCCCTGGGTCCTAGCGCCCGACGCCCCGAGCCCACGGCAGTCTCCCGTCGTTCTGCATGGACGCAGACAGGCTTGGATCTGCGCGTTTCCCATGCACAGACCCAGACCTTCGGGGCGTCCAAGATTGATAGGAGGAATCGAGGGGTGAATGCCGGTTCCTCCGATAGGAAGGGACGTGCAGCTGGGTGAGCACGTCCAGAGAAGGGCCACTCCCCAAAGTCAGTGGAAAAGATAGGAATGCAGGCGGTCCCATCAGTGTCATCATCTGGAGGGACACGGAACCCGCGAACAGGCAAGTTCCGGGGTCCCCGTCAGAGGGGGGAGCGCTGCCAGTGCATGGCACAGAGGGACGCCAGGGAAGGGTGTCCAGGCAGCGGCTCTGCCCCCTTGTTTCTGTGTGTTGCAGGACTGGACCCGGGACGAGCAGTAGGACCTGCTTCGTGGGAAACCGGCCCTCATCGGATGGACCATCTGGCAGGAGGACACTTCGCTCGCAATGGGGCAACCCAACAACCAGCGGAGGCTACGAAGGCGCGAGCGGCGCAGAACAGTGGGGCGTGAAGACCTTGGAGAGGGTGCCGAAGAAGAGAGTTCCAGGGTGCCGGACTGGACCCTGGACAAAGAGTAGGACCCACTTCGGGGTTGAACCGCTCTCACGGGTTGTGTCGCTCCGACCGACGTGTCTTCGCTGGCGATGGGGCACTGTGGCACCCGGCTGGGGTTCATGCTCGGCCAGGATGCCCAGGAGGACCGGAGGAGGGCTTGTGCCTCCTCCAGAACACGAGGGGGCGACCGCCCTGGTTCTATTGAGGGTCACAGGTACAGAGCTTGGAAGCTCAACCCTGTAGGGGCTCGTGGTCACCGCCAGGGGGCGCCCCGATGCCTTGGGAGCCCTGGACCTCAGCACTTCCGCCACATCCGGGGGTGTATAAAAGGGGCCGCCTCCCTCCATTCAATGGCAAGAGTCGGGTGGAAGAGGACGAAGCTCGGTGGAGAGGATTGGAGGTGGACCAGAGACTGAGAAGGCATTGTGTTGTGTGGCCAGGACTTAAGGGGTGATTGGTGCTGCGGCACTGGGTTTGTGCACTGTGATAATTGTAAATATTGTATAATAAATGTGTGTGTGGTGAAACCATCATGTCTACCTGTCTGTGCCTGGGCTGTTCCCCACACAATTAACATGATCATCCATTGAGTGGATTGAATCAAAAATAAAAAATACACAGTGAGAGGGTCTGAAACATTAAAGTACACCATATAGGAAGGACTTTGGAGTAAAAATTATTATATCACTATCCACATCCAGACGAGCAAATGAAAACTATTAAGAAGGCCAATTGTAGGATGAAGGACAAAAGTGTGTGGTAAGATGTTCACAAATGTTTTGCTTTATAGAAACTTTACATCAGACACCTGATTGATGCAGCAACTGCATGCAAGCTTATTGTTGTTTGATGTTATTGTAGAGTATAGTTTGTTTTTATAGCATAAGAGTTATATTGTGTATGTCTAAGGTTCGTGGTAGACAATATGTCAGTCTGCCTTATTATTATTCACTGTAGAGCATATCCTCAGCATACTTTCATTGAAGCTGAATGTTTTGGGTGGGTGGGGCATGTGAGAGAAGAACATTCTGAGCTGACCTGTTCACCTGCTTATTACATTTATTTTCTCTGACATGTTTACATTAATTATGTTGTTGGCTGCAGCATTGAATAAGACTGAAAGATGTTATTCTCATCAGGAGAATAACAGAATCATTGACTCTTGTTTGCAGTCAATAGAGGACAAAATGAATGAATGTCTCTGTGTAGTGTCAGTATAGTGCCATCCTGGGTAATAGGAGTGCGGACTTGTGAGTACAGTATCTGTTATTTGAAGGTGTAGCTCTACCTGCTTTGAGAGCACACTTTATATATCATCTTTCTCTCTGATAAGAAGAAAGATAACACAAGGTGAGTTATATGTTGTTTGTTTGATTGCAGTAGGTGCAGCCATTTTGGAGTGAACCTTTGATACATGTTATACAGAGGAACAGATTTCCTTCCACAATAGCACATTAATAAATATTATATTGCATTGTCCAGTGTAACAAGTACAAATTAAGTATGGTTATCCTTAAGCTATACAATGCACCAGTGAGGCCTCATCTGAAATATTGTGAGAAATTCTGTTATTTGCAATATATAAAATATACAGAATGACAGCACTAGAGAAAATCCACAGAAGAGCAACTAGACTGATTCTAAGAGTAGATGGTATGAGTTATGGGGAAAGACTGAAAAAATTGTTTCAGTTTAACCAAGTGGAGGCTAAAAAGATAAGTTACTAAAATGTTACAGTTGTTACAAAATATGTTCATCAACAAGAATACAGAGATACAGATGGAAGATGGGTCAAGATAAACTTTGTACAAATGTCATTAAAAAGTTTTTCTTCATTCAGAGAACCATAAATATATCTCATGCTGGTAGATAGTAGTGCTTTAGGGACCTTCAAAGTATGACTCGATACTATTTTGGAGAAAGTCAGTAATTTCTGAAATACTTTGGCCACCCCGTCTGGCACTAACAACAATGCCACATTCAAAGTCACTCAAGTCACCTTTCTTCCCCATTCTGATGCTCAGTTTGAACTTCAGCAGGCCATCTTGGCAATGTCTACATGCCTAAAAGAACTGAATTGCTGCCATGTGATTGGCTGATTAGATATTTGCATTAATAAGCATTGAACAGGTGTACCTAATAAAGTTGCTGGTAAGTGTATGTGGAATGACTGGACAGGAGCTGAATCTTTGACGAGAAACACAAGTGAAAAAATAAATAATACTTAGACAAGTCTTTAAAGAACATAACTGGAGAAGAACTTTAAAAAGTCTCAAAGAAAACAGAAATAACAGGAGCCACAACAGTTTCAGCAGTGTTGTGTATTTTTGTTACACAATTTTCCAGATTTTCATTTTCCAGTTTACACATACTGTAACAGATAGCTATTTTTTCATGATGAATTTTAGCTTAGCCAGGAGTTAGTTCACCCTTTGCTTCGGTAGTGTATTCCTATATCATGAGCAAGATCACACAAATTCTAAAAACTAAAACAGTGTAGAGCTTACAGTATACCACATATATATTGTATTACAATGGTAGGAACAATTCCAGCTTCTGACATTGCTAGCCACTGATCTTCTATTCCATGCCATTTCTGTGTGCATCAATTTTCCATGTCATTTTTTTCCATTACTACACTGGCTATTGTCTCGAACAGTTAATTTTGGATGTCTCCCTTACTTTTTTTTTAATTGCTTTTCCTCATATTCATGATTTGCAGGTAGGTAAGTAAGTAAGTATGCTGTCCTTTTGGGGATTACTATAAAAACAGTGATATGAATATTACCATAGTCATATGTTGTCTTTTTCTGTGGGTTTCACACATCAAAAAGAAAGAGATTAATGCCTTCCCAGCAAAATTAAGTTAATCCAACTATAAAAACTTCTCATACATATAAATATAATATAATATAAACCAAATATGTCTTCAGTGTTGTAAAAAAATGCAGTCTGTTTTTTTAATGAATAATATTTTTTCTTCCATCACTCATTGCTTCCAAGACAGTGTGACATGTGCTGCACCTGATTATATTTTGAGTATAAAGGGTAAAAACCCAATGTTCAATGTCCTTCAAGGCAAAAAGTTAAAATTCTTTTCAAAACAATTTAAATGAAAAATGTTATGCAAGCAGTCATAAGGTAAAAGGGTTTTTAATGAGAAAGGAGAATTGAGCCCCTGGGTCAAGTCTGAGCAATTTCTTCAACAGTCAGTTAATTACTAGTCCTTTCAAAATAATCTCCTTTGGGTTTCATTGTCACCATGCAGTAACACTGAGAGCCTACACCTACAAACACTTCCCTATGACAATGTTAATTGAATATACAGTCAGGTGAGAGAGAAAAAAATGGTACTTATTATAAGCAAAACGGTTTATTTTCCTAAGGGAAAGTAATGAAAATGTCACTGGGTATTCAATATCCCAGAAATCTTTCACCTACAAACCACTGCAATTAGCTTAGTACTAAAACATGAAACCATTGTTTTAAATAGAACAAATAAAAAGACATATTTGAAACATATACTGAAAGTAATAATTTGTTATCTCCTTTGCATTATCATCTGCAACATTATCACCTCTCTGCACAATATCATACGTAAAACATTAGATATGCAAAATGTATTCTCCCAAGACCTTCTCTGTTTCATGACTAGCAGTAGCTTGGCTTTCAGTCTTTAGTAGTGTATAACTTCATAAAAAGAAAGTGAGATTTTAAACAAAATACTGGAGTAAGTCTTATATCAGAAGTTTCTGTTACTTACTAATCTTGGCGCAGAATGCCCACACACATTGTGTGGATAATTTTAGCAATTAGTGTATCAACCAAAAATAGTATCATGAACCTGCTAACAAAGTGAGAGAATCCCATGTGTACTCTAACTTAAGAGATTTATTTATTTGTTTGTTTATTTATATTCTGCTTTGCTTTGCTTTAGTGTTTGTCAAGGAGTACAATCTGTTACAATTTGGTTCTGTTTTAAATTCTTCTTCACGTTTTATTTTTTCCTGGATTTTCCTTTTTACTTTGTGGTTTTGAATTATGCATAATCTGGGTTTGATTACCTTTTGTTTAAACACTTACTTTTTTTAACATCTTCCTCAACCCCATAATGTTTTAGTATAGGCCCTGCTGTTTTTCTTCTGTAACTACAATGTTGCTAGGCTCAGAGGCAGGAAGTGACATCAATAATAATTAAGCATAGAAGTTCACATGAAGACTTCCTGGTTATCCGAGTTTGTGGATAAAAACCTTTATTTTATTGAGTGTATCTTTGTTTGACAGTTTTCTAGCTAAATATCCTGTGCTTTGATCCTTTTGGGATTGATGTTAGGAATTGCTTATAGGCTTAATAACAGAACTATTATTATTTCGGCTGAACGAACTTTGTGTAAGTTTTGACAATGTTTCCTTATCTGATCCCTTTTTCATAAAAACTTGCCTCATCTCCCATCGTGGCAGAATGCAATCATTAACAGGAATGCTAAAACAGAAATCTGTACAGTCTGTTTTGCAACAGTATTGCAGACGTTTATTTGAACAAATCAGTGACTAGAGGGCTAAGTTAATGCCCATTTTCTCCTATAGTAACTGTAAATCTAAATAAGTTGTAACATACACCATGTAAATGGAAATGTTTATGTTTCAAGTAGCCTGTATTGTCATACTCTCAATTTATTTTTTCAAGTGTACAATAATTTTGGGAGTAGTGTTTGATAAGAAAATGGGACTTAAGTTAAAATGTAAAGTTTAAAGGCTATGATCAGACAGACATTGCTGTTCTGAGCCGAGACATGAATTCCGTATCAAAAACGAGCTGTAGTTACTGGAGCAGAGAAATGTGTTTGCTGAGATTTATGTTGGCAGTAATGATATATGGAAATAAGTGGAATTATGTAGTATGTTAGACATGGTAAGAGAGGCTGGCCTGAGATGGTTTGAACATACTTAAGGAGCAGAAGGCTACTTGGTAAAGAAGATTGGACAGGTCAAGGTAATTGAAGAAAGAAAGAAAAGATGAGAGGCAGGAAGTGCAGGAAGATCTCTGCAGTATGCTTCTCATAGAGGAAGCCAATAGAGAAAGAAATAATTTGATCAACTATCAGTTAGACACGTATTAAAGTAGACAAATTGGCTACCTTCATCAATTACAGTAAGATCTCATTTTACCCAATTTTGATCAGCTTTCTTAAAATTGTATCTTCTATCCCCTGAAAATATTTCCAGTCAAGGTCAATTTTTACCACCATTTACTGAGAACAGACTGGACATTTATTTTATCATCAGATGACATGCACCTAACCCACTTTACTTTACCGCCAATAGTGGGCTTTGCAAGAGCATTTTCTGATGCATTTCAGGCACCACAGTTAGACAAGGAATGGATATTCTAGTTTCTCAGATAATAGTAACGATCTTACAGAGATGCTGACTTTAAGGTTTGGTATAAAAATTATATTTATTTGTATCAAATCAATAACAGCAAACATAAGCAATGCAAAGAATTATACAACTCCGGGTAGGTTCATGTAGTCTTCATTTATTCCTAGATGATTGTTTGACCCCTACTCATATTTTCACTTTGTTTCTGCCTAAGTCCTTCACCTCTTTTCTGTTCCATTCATCGTTTCTTTCTTGTCTTTTTGCCTTTCTTTCTTGAGGCTTCCAAAACACAAAGGTGATGTACAAAAAATATTTGAAGGTGGTCCCATGTATTCTTGATCCTTAGTAGTTGCTTTACTTTTGTATATTTAATATTTAGGTCACCTTTTGTGGAGACAGTAGATTATTTTTAAATCTTTAGTAAAATTAAATTATTAGCTGTTTAGGCCAAACATAGACATAGGATTTAATCGTTCCCTTTGCCAAAAAGCACCAAACTCTGTTTTTAGAAAATTAATTTCTTATGCAACTGTTCTTTACATTTTACTGCACATTTTAATCAACTCTGATTTTTCATGGTGACGAGCAATTGAGAAATAGTAAATGCTAGTAGAATCCTCACACTTTTCATAAGGAGGATTATTTTGCCTAACAATTAAATTGTGAAGCTTATATTTCAAATTTTATTTTAATCCTGCTCCAGAGATTAATGGGTAGTAAAAAAACTGCTCAAGCTATACCTCATTAAAGATTATCAAATAATCTTAGTTAAGGATTACGCAGAGGACAGTTTGAAATGAGAAATAAAGCTGTTAATAGTGCTACATGAGTATACCTAAGAAACAACCATATTTGGTTGAAATGTTAGTGTTATTTACTACTATTGTGCCACTTAAAACTATTTATGCTGGTTTGTAGTAGTCTCTCAAGGAAGTCTCTGTTTTTTGTTTGGCATAGTGTACTAACTGTTATGATTCTTGTACTTTTGTTAATTTTTTGTGGGCTTAATACATTTTTGTTTAAGAGTTTTTTATTTATTTTCCTAGGTTTTGAATAATGCATTGTTTAGTTTTACTTTAATATTTTGCTTTAGTTTTACTGCAGTGGGTTGGTACCCTGCCCGGGATTGGTTCCTGCCTTGTGCCCTGTGTTGGGTGGGATTGGCTCCAGCAGACCCCCATGACCCTGTGTTCGGATTCAGCGGGTTGGAAAATGGATGGATGGATGGCTTTAATTTTATTGGAGACCTTGTTATTTATTTTTGTAGTTACAGTGGAACCTCGGTTCACGGCCATAATTCGTTCCAAAACTCTGGTCGTAAACCGATTTGGTCATGAACCGAAGCAATTTCCCCCATAGGATTGTATGTAAATACAATTAATCCGTTCCAGACCGTACGAACTGTATGTAAATATATATATTTTTTAATTTTTAAGCACAAATACAGTTAATTATACCATAGAATGCACAGCGTAATAGTAAACTAAATGTAAAAACATTGAGTAACACTGAGAAACCCTTGAACAACAGAGAAAAGTAACACTGCAAGAGTTTGCGCTATAGTGCGAGGAACCGCTCGCTAAAAACACTTTTTTTAATGAGTTTTAAGCACAGGGGAAAAAATGAATTTGAAAAATCCGTAATTTAATAAACCACCAAGAAAAGTAACATTGCAACAATGCAGGCTACAAACCGATCACTGTAAACAGAACTGAAAACAAAAACAAGCCTTCTCTACCTTATGCGTCCCTCACTCTCTCGCTCACTCGCTCTCTCTCTCTTGCGCGCGCCTGTGTGTATGTGCGCGTGTGTCTCTCTTTTGCGAGCCTGGAGCGCCTGTGTGTCTCTGTAGCGTGCTCCTGTGTGTGTGCATGCCTCTCTCTCATGCGCGCTCCTGTGTGTGTGCGCGTCTGTCTCTCTCTTGTGCTGCCTGTGTGTGTGCGCGGCTGTCTTTCTCACGCTGCCTGTGTGTGTACGCGGCTCTCTCTGTCTCTCTCTCTGGTGCTGCCTGTGTGTGTGTGTGCGTGTGTCTCTCTTTTGCAAGCCTGGAGCACCTGTGTGTCTCTCTCACGCGCTCCTGTGTGTGTGCGCGCATCTGTCTCTCTCTCGCACTGCCTGTGTGTGCGCGCAGCTCTCTCTCTTGCACTGCCTGTGTGTGTGTGCATCTGTCTCTCTCTCGTGCTGCCTCTGTGTGTGTGTGTGTGTGTGTCGCGCTCTCTCTCTTGCTCGCTGCACAGGAAATGCACAGGGAGAGACTGAACATGTACAAACTGAAAGGGAACCTGGCATGTTCGTATACCGTGTGTGTGGTCGTGAACCGAGGCAAAAGTTTGGCGAACTTTTTGGTCGTAAACCGATTTGTACGTGTACCGAGACGTTCGTGAACCGAGGTTCCACTGTATCTTGTTTTGGTCTCCTGTAACACCATTTTGTTTTTTAATGGATTCTGCCATTTTATGTGCCCATCACTAAAGTATGCCCTCAGAATGACATCATAAGACATCATCGGCAAATATAATTTAATCCTATGGAGCAGGTAGAACCTTGTCTAATTTTACAAATTCAAAATAAAATCATTTTGTGAGTGTTTGACTAAACATCATTCTGATTCTTCAGATTTTTTGGCTAGTTTTTTTTCTTTTTTCCGTGTTGGCACTGAGTTCAGGTACTCAGTTGTTGCCTTCCTGGTTTTGACATCCACTTTGCTTTTACCTCATTTTTGTCTCCTGATCGATTTTATCCTGCCTTTATGGCCTAACAGTTCTCCTTCTCCAGCAGTTCACTGGCACACCTACAGGAGCCTCATCATGTTGTGCTGTCATTGATAAATTATCCATCCATCCATCCATTTTCCAACCCGCTGAATCCGAACACAGGGTCACGGGGGTCTGCTGGAGCCAATCCCAGCCAACACAGGGCACAAGGCTGGAAACAATCCTGGGCAGGGTGCCAACCCACCGCAGTTGATAAATTATCCTCACACTTATTTTTATGTAATGTTTGCATTATGTTTGCCTTCAGCATAGGAAAAGTTTGTAGGACAAAAATTTTAGGCTGATTTTGTGATAGTGAAAATTATGTTCTTACAGATGTGATCATACACCATTGTTCTATTATAGCCAGGGTTTAGACCCTGGCTCTTATTTATTTTATTTTCTACATTTCTGTTGTTTTTGTAAATTTTAATCAATAATTTTTGGTGTGTCTTGTTAGTCCTCTTGGTTTTGTTTATGTGTCATTAATTGTGTACTTTAAATGGGAGTCTATTCCTTGTGTCCTCTGGATGATACCCCAAGAGGGGGGACTGCCCAAACATCACCATTCCTGAGACCTCCCTCTGGCTGTTTAATGTCTACAGATGAAGATCTCAGAAGATCATTAAAGTTTTATGTGAATTTACTGGTTTTTGACATTTTTTGTTGTTTATTGGATTTTAGACTTGAATTACGTTTTGGGACCAGTTAGCCTAGGATTACCTTTTAGGCAACCTGTTTTTTGCCCTTTTTGAACCTTTTGAAATATTTTTTAAATAAATATTCTCATTTATAAAGATTTATTTTGTGGACTGTGTTTTCAAGTCAAAGGCATTTTACCATTTCCTTTTCCTTGAGAGGCAACCAAAAGATATTTTGGAACTTAAAAAGTTTCCTAATTTTTGAGCCAGGTTAAGCCACAGCCTCAGGTAGTATAGTAGGGGCAGGCTGGTTTGGGGTGAGGCTATTTTTTCCAGGCCTGCACTGATGGCTGCTTGGAAGGCCTCACACACTTTTTGTTTTGGTCCTTACTCTGAATCATGATAACCATGCTTATAGGTTTAAAGAGATTAATGACAATCAAATTGCAAGAAACACAGCCAAGATTTTGTTCATGAGAACCACAAATGATGTCTGGGATTGTCAAATTTAAGATTTGCCAATGTGACATTCAAAGACTGACCATCCATCAATATTGCAAAATGTAATATTTATTTGTAATAAATTGAATACCTCTGCAACTAAGTAAATGGCACTGGCATTTGATTTGTTTTTATTTACAGTTTCAAGAGATATGCAGTACTGGTTTTGAAATTCAAATACATTTTGTATTGTAAATGAGACTGGCCGAAAGCCATAGGATTATTGAGTCTAGATTTGCAAGAAAAGTCGGGGCACAATCTCTTTGCTGGGAAGAGGAGATAGACGTTCACAGATTGGTAGAAAGAGTTAGACGTTTTGCTTTTGAGATGAGCAAGTGGGTGAACCACCCATCTGGTAATGATGGTCAAAGTTACATTTAGGAAAGTCTAAAATGCTAGAGGATTATGTTTTGCTTGCATTCACCATGTGCTTTGTGTTTTCCATTAATAGTTCATTCTTGTGAGTATTAATCACAGTAGACACCCCTTTTTAAGTTTAGCTTTCTTTGTATTATTCTAGGTATGAAGGGCTGCAACCAGGACATCCTGTCTGTTATGTCATGTACATTAGCCAGACATGTATTGTTTAAGCCACCTTTATGAAATTTAGATGTACAAAAAAGCTTTGCCAATTTTGCAGGTCAAGGTTTGCTGCCAAATCAAGAGGCCAAGCAAGAGAAACCTGTTCCTAATCTGCATATCCTGGGAGTCTTTTTTCTTGGCAAATACACCAGCTACGCTTTCAATGTTCTCCTCTTTCTACACTTGTAAGTTTAATTTCATTTTCTTAAACTTTTAAGTTTTTAATATTCTTAAATATATAAAAATTTACATGAAAGTTAAATTTTAATAATTTAGTCTACCAGAGGGAAAGCTCACAAGCAATGAATAGACTGGGATCAGCTGGACACCAACCATCCTTGCACCATACCCCCTTAGCATGCAGACATATTATCTACTGATTTATAGGTTAAGCAGGGTAGTACACTTTGCCTCCTGTTCAGTCCTGAGGACTTACTGTGGCCAAAGGTGTCTTTCACAACCAGCTTCTTCTTTAAATTGTACTTCTACCTTATTTAAGCAAGCAGTTATTTCCCATTTCTTATATCATTCCAGAAAGTGCAAACAGGTCAGGCTAAATGTGTATTCATTGAAGCAAGAATGTGTTTGTGCTACATGAGTAAAATTAATTCTTTGTAATATTTTGCTCCTTATTAGTATTACTTAATTATTATATTACTTAAGTCTTTATGTGTTAATAAGCACAAAAGAGAGTTTGATGCCAAAATAGTTGCTGATCCATAACATTCAGTGTTTTTTTTTTCAGTTTTTGTATGCTCGGCTCATTATTAATCGTCAGTATTTGAATACTTTTAAGAGAACAAATTTAACAGAATTGAATTCACACACTTTTTATGATGGAGTTATTTTTTAGCTTTTAGCTTCAAAATGAGGCTGCTTTCACAGGTGGTAGTTGCTGTCTTTGGTTTAAATTAATGCTACTTTTACACTCCTGTCCAACCACTTCTAATTATGCAAGGTTTCAAAACAAATTGTACATCCACACATCCATACCTTTTGAGAACCTACTTAATCCAATCTAAGAATTTATGGATTGTGGCATTGGATAAAAGGCAGACTGATCCGTGCAGAAAATATTAGCATTTGATTTCTGAAGAATGTACCTACGAGCTCTGCATTAGCTGCATAAAAGAAGTGGCAGAATGATGGAGTCTTTAGTTGGCCATAGATTTTTTTTCTAGAGTTGCTGCCTACTTCTCTAAAAATTAAAGAGTCATATCCATGGTGGAAGGCTTGATACTTAATGATTCTAATGGGTACATTTCATACACATTACAGATAAAGACATTCCATTATTTTAATATTGTGCTTTTTGATTTTAATTTTAATTTTCTTAGCTTCTCTTTTCTTCTTCTCTGAAAAATAAAGCCTTTTGGGTTCTAAAAGTGTACAATTACTTTTTTATTGGCACTTTCTTTGATTATTGTTTAACAATGATTAAGTCATTTAAGCTATACTGTAGTTTTAAATGTATAATTTAGAACATTTGTAATTTTATTATTGTTTGTTTGTTCATGTATTTTTATTGTTACAAATACAATCTTTTGTCAATGCCTTTTTTTTTTTTTACGATATTTTGAGTGTTTACATACTAGTTTATATTGATGTCTGCTCTTATTTTTTCTAAAGATATGGACTCTCACATTCCGCATGTGAAAGAGGTTCTACAACGGTAATGGTAAAGATCATTTGTCTGTGAAATTAGTGAAATGTGAATTCCACAGGGAAAGTATTTTGTTTTTTGCTTATGAAATTACATGAACAGGATTAAGCATTGACAAATCTGTGGCTTTGGATATTTTGAATTGAATAATACTAGAAAGAATAAAACAAGTACAGGGATTTATGGGGTTCACTAACTGCTACCGCTGATTTATTAAGAATTTCAGTACATGCATCTCTCCAATAACTTCCTTAGCTAGGAAAAATCATAAGACATTTTTTGAGCACAAGAAGCACACAAAAAAAAAATTGAAAAATTTAAGAAACTATTTACTTCCAAACCAGTGTTAAAACATACAGAGCCATCCTGTCAATTTATTTTGGAAGTGAATGTGTTCACAATCAGTGTAGGGGTGCTCTTGTAGTAAAGGTCTCAGAATTTGTCTTCCCTTCACACTGTGCTTATTTTTCCAAAAAATTGTCACTAGTGAAGCAAAATTATGATGTTAGTTTGGAGAAATCTTATCAATTAACTGTAGAAGAATGAAGACATTGGATGAAAGGGACAAAATTCCCATTTATGCCTTTTGTAAACCATAAAATCATTATGTACCAAATTAAATCCTTTGTTATTTAATGTTTTATAACAACAAAATGTGAAAATTTTCAAGGGGTGAATAATTTTCTTAGGCACAGTAAAATTGTATATATATATATTTAAAAATGTTAAATGTTAATTTATGTTACACATACAGCATATAAATACATAGTCTATAATGTGTCAGGGGCACAGGGGAGGCCACTGTAAAGGGTGTGTAGAATTTGTGGTGTCTCATGTGTGCACTGTAGTTGCGTTTGCAAGAAACATTCCAACAATGGACAACTAGAAGCAACTAACTAAACCTTTCTGGTTATGCTCCATCCACAAAATATAAGAAGGGGGCAAATGATGAAGAACAGTTTTCCTATTTTCTCACAAGAGAAGGGAGCTCCCAAGGGGCGGTTTCAAGCATTGCGACAGAGATAGCCAGACAATAGGGACTCTGTCGAAAAAAACTAAATGAGTTGCTGTCCCATCATAGATATAAAAAATATGCCTGCCGCATATCCTGCTAATCAGTATCCAATGACACCTTCAGTGTATTTTTTACACTGAAGGTGTCATTGTAGTCAGACAGATGGCTTTATTTTAGTGTAACCATCTCCTAAGATGCATTTGTAAGAATTGCAGACATACTTTGTTCACAACAGTTTAAGTAAATAGAGTATAAATAATTTCCCAAAACGTGTAAATCTTTCTCAATATTAATCACTTTTAATTTAAATATTTTTATAACAATGATTATTGTTATTAATAGGATGCTTCCTAGTTGCTTTCTCTTTAGAATTTATCCGCATGCCACATATAATCTGAAAAGGAGATCATGTAAAGTGCTAATCATGTCTGACTGGGCACATTATGTATATGTAGAGAATGTTTTTAATTTTTCAGAATGTGCTTACATCTAGACCCTGAACTTAAGCTTGCCCTTTTTCCCTTTATGTGTGGCAGTAAAAATGTCTAACGCTTCTGATTATATTGCAATTCTAATGATACACCTTATGGCCATACACTTAATTTTATCGTTTTTTTGTCTTCCCCAAACATTGTATACATTGGCCATGTTCTTAGCATATTTCCATTAAAATGTGGTTTGTTAATATTCTAGTAATGCTTTGTGAATTAAGTTGTTTTCTTTACTATTGATTATTCTAAAGAAGACTATGACACTGTACAGTTTTTCCCATCCCTCTATTTAGTTGTTGTCTTGTACTTAACTATACCACCGAATTCTGACTGCTCATGGGTATATATAAGCAAGGCAGATCCTTCAAAAAGATTCATTTTATTTTGATTATTTGGGGTTTTGTGTACTTTAGAACCTATGGTGTTCTCTTTCTGCTTTGACTCTCTTAATTTTTAGACTTTTTGCCTGTCTTCAGATTTTATCTTGTATTTATAATTTTGCATCTGCTTATCCTATGCTACATACCAGACAAACTGTTTTCTGTCCACATTCCTTAATGAATTAACGTTACTTGTTCACTTATATTACAGTTCACCTGGTATGTGAGAGACTGTTTTCTAATGTAAATGAACTATTTTAGGTTCTAAAAACACTTGTGCAAATATGAAGTTCAAATGTATTGTCACATGTACAGAACATAGTAAAATTATTACTTGAATGTCTCCCAACGTGCAATATGTCCCAGTATTCCTAGTGAAATAAGGACCTTACCTTGAAACCTTTCCTAAAAGCAATTTATTCAAATGTTAGAAAGGTGCTCTTAAGGTCTCATGATCGTCACTGTCAGGCTCATATATTGTGAGGTGACAGTTTGATTTTCCAGCTTCACAATTTATATTAAGACATTCAGTTCAGCTGCTGTGCTTATATAACATATTATTAAAATTCATTTGAACTAAATAGCTGAATTTTGTAGAGTTACACGATTTTGTTTTTTACTGTATTTTGTTACTATGGTTATATTCATAACTGAACACCAAGAAAAATTTCTAGCAAATATAGTACAAGGCAATAACTTTTGACTAATTAATTCATTCTGCATGTAAAAATACATTTCAGCTTATATTATTTTATTTAGACTCTGAATAAGCAGCTTCTTTAGCAGTCACGATTTCTCCATTACAGTGAAAGGCAAACTGCCTTTCTAAACACAGTTACTCTTAACATGAGGAAAAAAATATGAGTGACTTCAATAGCATATTAGAAAATTAAAGATTTCAAATGAATAATCTGGTTTCACATCTAGAATTAATTGAATGTATTGTGCTGCCCCTCAAGAATGAATTTAATTAATTACTGAATATGAAATTTCAGTTCTAGCCTTTAAAACAAAACCTAAACATTGTTGCTTAGATATTGATAAAAACTCCCATGTTATTTACAAAGCCAATTCTTTATATAATCACTTTTTATTATATTGAAGTTGTCCTTGCTTCATATAAAGTGTCTTTTCATATACCTTTACCCAATAGTTTAAATGTGAACCTTTGTTTCCTTAAAATATATAAAGCCAATTGTACATAATAGAAATAAATGGTGCCATTTTAACTCAAAGCTTATCCAAACAGTTAGAATGCCTTTTCTTCTCTTCTCCTTGCTTCAGAAACAGCATCTTACAGATTCTTGGATATTTGTGGATATTTGTTATATTCACCGCCTTATGTAATACGTTTGATTCAATTATTGATATTTTTTGTTTTTTACTGAAAGAACAAGAGAAAAGATTTACACCTGAGCTGTTTTTAGATACTTTCTGTTTTTTGAGGTAGTAGCACCGGGCTTCAGTAAAGCCTCAGAGTAATTGTTCACTAAATTTCACACTAAAATCTGAAGTGCTCACAGAGTTTGTGAAAATTATGTAATACTTTAAATAATGTACAGTAAACTGAAAAGGCAGAATTTGTATTAGTTTGCTGCAGATTATGTAACCTGTTCACATTCTGCGCGCACATATTGTTTGTTTGAAGTTTGCACTTTCTTCCTTTGTCTCCGTGGGTCTTTTCTCGAGACAGTCCTCTTTTCATCACATACCATCAATGGTGTCATCAATGGTTAGGTTAACTGCCAACTGCAATGGACTGATGACCTGTCCACAGACACATCCTACCTAGTGACCAGTGCTGCCAGGACAGGTTCGGTCTCACGCAACCCTAGTTGGTTTAAATGGGTTGAGGAATTTTATGTTATTGTGGATTATTGGAAGTCATTTTACATACAGTATGTACAGTTTTAAAACATGATTAAAGATTTTTATTTAAATAAATTACTGGTTATCTTCAGAATTTGTTTTCTAATTTAGTTTAAATTCCTTTTTAATGAAAACCCACTAAATGGTGTTTTATTTCATCCAGTTTATTAAAATGAGAGCACAAACACTTCACTAAAGACCTGTTGTCAAACTGGAATTTGTTTTTGTCTCTGGGGAGGTTTGAATTTTTTTGTATTATTTTCTTGCCACCAAGAAGCTGCATAATAGAACTTACAACTTACCTTCCTTTGCAAGTTTTTTTTAAATCCTTTTCAGGTGCAAACAGCAACATTTGGTATTTGTAGGGTAGCAGGAAGCAAGAGCTTCTGAAAGTTTTGTATATAATCAATAGCAAAGGGAGGAAGTAGTTGTGACAGGTACATGTTAAGAAACCTGGCAGGGCAAAAAGTTTAGTAACTTATCAGCATTCTCACCACATAATCTAAAAAGGTAAGTGTGAATCCACAGAAAAAGATCAAACAATTGAAAAATAATTCTAGGTAAATCAGTTACTTCATGATCAAGCAAGCTGGTGAGCATTTGAACTTGAAAGGTAGTGAGGACAAAGCAGACATTCTAACAATGGGATGACATTTAATCAACTACTGTGTGGGCAGAAGTGTTTGTGCTAGGTAGTAAAAGACAGAGCTAAATATTATAGGAGGCAAAGCAGTAGATCGATATACAGGTTGAGGTGGAGGGCTTTCTACTGCTGTCTTCAAAAGCAGCTTCAAGTGTCATATTGTGAGCATGAATACATTTTTTGTATTTGAGCTGGTGATGGTTAAAGTTTGTATTTTAAAGGCATTTTACTGCATCCTAATTATCGTCCCCCTGGCCCAAATAACTTTTTGTCCTCTACCTTCAAGCTGTCTAGGATTGTTATTATTGGTGATTTTAATACTCATTTAAATGATGATTCTGATAACTTTACTAAAAAATGTATCAAGCTGATTGAATCTTTTAATCTCACTCAACATGTCTCTGACCCTACATTTATAAAAGGATATACATTGGATCTTCTCTTTACCCTTGGTATAAATCTTGAGTCTATTGGTTCTGAGGATCTGGGCATTTCTGATCACAATTTTATTTTATTTGAATTTTCTATTAATTCTGACCCCATGCCTTGTTGGAATATGATTAGCTCTTTCATCTTCAACCATATTTCTGCAGATACATTCAAGCCTTCAGAACTTTTCCAACCTGGCTAAGTCTTTTCTTCTCAAAATGACATTGAATTTTCAATTCATTCTTTTAATGAATTTTTAGACAAAAACGCTCCTATAAAAACTTGATCCGCACCCTCAATAAATTCTACTCCTTGGTTCAATGACAGTATTCGAGCCTTGAAGCAGGAATGTTGGAAAGCGGAGTGCTTGTGGAAATCCAGTCAACTTCAACTTCACCACCTTTACATAAAAGATCTTTTAGTCAGTTTTAACAACATGGTCAAGGATGCCAGTACTGCTTATTTCTCGAAATTAATTTCTAATAGTAGATGTATCTAAAAATCTTATTTGATACCATCTGTAAGACTGTCACTCCTGCAACTCATGTTGTACCTGTTTCCTCAAATGAAGATTGTGATCATTTCTTTTTGTTTTTTTTATAAATAGGATTAGTATTGTCCGTGCAAGAATTACTACCTCAACTAACCCTACTCCTATCTATTGTCAAGCTTAGCCTACAATCTTAAACATTTTCTCTGAATTGGTAACATTTTACCTGTTTCTTCATTTAAAAATGTAATTCATTTTATTGGGCCTAGTGTTTTATACATAATAAACAGCTCTCTGATTTCTGGCTATACCCCTGCTTTCTTTAAACAAGCCATTGTTCAGCCTCTCTTAAGAAGGAAAATCTTGATGATTATTTGACTCAAAAATGTAAGCATATTTTTAAACTGCATTATATTGCAAAGATCTTAGAAAAAATTGCTGCCAACCAACTTAAAGCTGTCTTTGAGGAACACAATATTTTAGATAAATTTCAGTCTGGCTTCTGTAGGATACATTCTATTGAGATCTCCGAATCTCTAATGACATTCTAATGTATAGAGATGCTGTTGAAGACTCTGTGCTGGTGTTACCGGATCTTACAGCTGCATTTGACACTGTTGATCATCATATCCTGATTGAGAGACTCGGGACGAGAGTAGGCATATCTGGGTCAGCCTTGGAGTCACTCTTTTCCTATCTCTTATAAGAATTTCTCTGTTGCTGCTGGTAACTTTGTGTTGTCATCTGCTACTCTGACCTGTGGTGTACCCTAAGGTTCTCTTGTGGGCCCTCTTTGTTTGCCTTATATTTAATTCCCCTCAGTAATATTTTTGCTATGCTGATGGCACACACTTACCGTATATATCTTCTTTAAACTGACACATATTGCAAAGTTATCAGTTTTGCATGGCTACCTGAGTGTTACAAAAATTGGGTGGCTGACATTATCTGCAAATGCATACTGATAGAACTGAAATTTGAATTTGTGTGCTTGACATTTTTATCCCAAAGGTTTTAGATAACCCAAGCTCTCTTTCCTTTTTTGTGAAATCCACTGTCAGAAAATTATTACTAGTTACTTTTGGCCAGTCATTGACCTTTGAAACCACATCATATGTTTAACACAGAAACATTGCCAAACTCAGGAAAATTGATTTCCAAACAGAGTTGTGCATGCATGCATTTACATCATCTTGTCTTGATTACTGTAACTGTCTATTCACATGCTTAAATTCATTCTCACTGGATCATCTACATTTGGTCCAGAATGTAACTGCAAGTTTCCTGACTAGATCATATACAAGATTTCACATCACATCCAGCCTGAATTATTTGCACTGGCTTCCCATGAAATTCAGAGTTAATTTTAAAATCCTAGATTTCAATTTTTGAGCTCTGCTGCAGCCTTATATCACATGTAGGTCTATGCAGTCTTCTGATCAGGGTTTATTAGCTGTTTGTTGACTTAAGACTAAAGGAGGCTGTGCATTTCAGGCTGTGGCTGTAACATAAGTTTAATGTGTCATTGTCCTCTGTACAAAAATATTTTATAAATCTACTTTTCTTTCTACTCACATGCACAGTGGACACAGATTAAGCACATGGGCTCATCATTTAGAACTGCTAGGCAAAGCATAAGTCAAGACAGATAAAGACAGCTGGGGAAACATGCACTATTTTTTGTCTGTCAGAGTCAGCATGAAATTGTTTCCTCTTTGCCTTGTTTGGAATTATATTATTCACCTAAGTGGGAGCCTGCACATGAAGAAAGGGTATAAAGCCTTGGAAAGTTGCCTGGCACACCTTTGAAGCTGACGGAAGGATGTGAGATAATGCCATCTGATCCGGAAAATCCTTCAATTGCAGCAACGAAAATGGCATACTCTATACATCAGGCCCCCACTCCCGAACTGGGTTCTTGTCATGGCTTCCTTTGTCTGTTATGCCGCGTAAGCCGTCATTAAAGAAAGCTGTTATTTTTCCTATGTGATTTCTTACTGCTGTATCACTAAGGGAGGGGTATCGCCTTTTTATATTATATCTATATAGTTTCGGTTTATGTAATCCACCCCCTGCTGGATACAAAGGTGCAGTGAGAAAAATGTAACTAAAAAGCTTACAGATTACACTAAAGTAAGTGAAATAGCAGATACTCTGGAACCAGTAGTATTTATTAATCAATTTTGACAGAATTCAGGCTTGGACAGTGTAATGCAGCATATCAAGAGTCCATGGTGGTGCAAGGTTTTTATTTAAAAAAAAAAACACAGTGGGGTTCAGGGTTTGTGGTTGTTGTTGAATGCTGGTGGAAAGCCGAGTGGCTCTGGAGTTTTTAATGGGGAAATTGGTTGATTGCTCATTCATATGCAAGTGCGATCAGCTCAGCCATTCCTCACTGATGCTCTGCGGATTGTTAAGGAAAGTAACTACACTTACAATGATAAAGTCTGCATTATGATTTTGCAGTGCATCATGTGAACACTTTTTTAAATAAATGTACTTTGCACAAGGTGTTGTTTGTATCCTTATTGTCCTAGCCCATCTCGGTTATGATGATTGTTGTCCAGAGAGAAGAAAGATGCAGGGGCTGCAGGCAACTGGAGCATCACAGACAAATATATGGCAGAAGAAATATAATATGAGCAAATGTAAAGTAGTGTTACACAACAGGTGGTCTGAAACTTAAAATTGCACTTTATGAGAAGGACTAAGAGGTTGCAGTAGACTAGTCACTGCCCATGACCAGTAGGTAAATTGGATATTTGGTTACATAATGCACTGTGTAGCATGCAAATCAATGGAGGTTATTTTTTAGGTGTTATCATGCACTAGTGAGGCCTCATTTGAAATGTTGCATGCAGTTCTGACATTGATATTACATGAAAGATATAGCAACACTAGAGAAGGTTCAAAGAAGAGGAACTAGAATGATTTCAGGACTATGGTGTAGGAGCTAAGAGGAAGGGTTGAAAGAACTGATTTTTTTTTGTTGAATGATATGGAAGTTAAGAAGAGACATGACAAAGTTTCCAAAATTTTGAAAAGGATTAGTACAGTGTATTGCAACTGTTAATATAAAATGAGGTTTTCTACAAGAACACTTTTGAACAGATGAGAACTGTTTAAGGGTAAATTTCAAACAAATATTAATTAATAATAATTAATTAATAACTCAAGAAACATAAATACAGTATCTGAAATAAATTCCCAAGTAGGGTGAAATATAGTAGTACCTTGGGAATCTGCAAACCTCGACTGGATCAGTTGTACTCAATATTGAATTAAATTTTTTGTTTATTGTTTTGCTTGTTTTTAATGTAGCTTTCACAAGTTTTTGCAGATATGTATGTCTATTAGTGTGTTTGTGGGTGTGTGTCCTTTCCTTTCTGTATGAATGGAAAATAGATTCTAGTAAAGAAGAAACATTCTGTGATTAACAAAAGCCTGAACGAAACTTGATCACATGTGCTGAATTGCCTTCCTAGCTTTGCAAATGTCACAATGAAGTATTCCTACTGGGCAATGCCTACAGAGCTAGTGAAGGGTTTTTAATAAAGAGAAAAAGGTTAATGAAAGCAATGTGTTATCATACATTATGAAAGCTAATTTCCTTTTTTGGTGTAAGTTTAGATTGTAGAGCTAGAGTCTTAAGAGATTTTGGCTTTTAAAGTTATTCTGTCTTCCATATACTGTATTTTAGTTAAAATGTCAATTTGAGAAGTATCTTTTCTAATAAATTTTCTGTAAGAAGGAAATTGTATGCATGCTTAACGAAATGAAGCACAAAGAAATAACTATACTCTGCATCTATGTGTTCTTTGAATTTGTGTTTTTAAAAACTTTGCTATCATGTGTGTAAATGACATCACATAATAATCAATGAGTTCTTAATTTAACAATGGTAGTGGGGGAAAAGATGTGTTAATTATAGTTGTTTTATGTATTTTTTCAGATACGATGGATTTTTGGATCGCTTTCTTGGTTTTACAGGTTTCCTTGAAAAGCTTTGAAAGCTACAATACTGGCTGTTAATTTCTTAAAAACATTGGTGTGTTAACTGCTATAGAGCATACACAGAGAAATTGGTGAATGGAATATTAATACAGAGTTTGGTGTTGCCGTCTCCCTCTTCATATTTGAGTCATTAGAGGTTAAGAAAATTTTGAAGAGGCATTGCTGTTTGTGTTCTTTACAAATTATTTAGACTGAGGTCAAATTTTCCAGTCTCCTTTTGCAGTATTTATGGACTGCTACATTTATAAGAGTTTCATACTTAAATAACATTACTGCAAGATTTAAGCTAATTGTTGGATATGTCATTTTATTACTAGGAGCATTTTTTATCATTTATTCTATTTAAAACCAGCTGGTAATAAAGTAATAGAATAAAGGAAGTCAAACACTATCTGCCTTTCAAAAGAGACCTATGAAGCAATCTAAATATCTATAAGAATTCAGTAGATTTTTTTTATTACAAAAATGCAGAAAAGAGTTGACAATCCTGATAAGAAACTTAATTAATTCTACAGTAAAGATGCAGTGGATAACTGAGCCTTATTTAGGTCCCCACAAGTATTCCACAATCAAACACAATTAAATTATAGCCACATACAGTATATGTTACCATTATTTAACTTTATTCTTTTTATTTTTTCCTCAAAATGTGTGCTAATACTGCTACTCTCTGCTTTAGGAGCTAAAGCTTTACAACTGTAATCATAGGAACTTATCAAACAAAACATGGTGTAGGAAATGCTACAGTACAACTTGCAGGTACTGTGAAGCATCATATTGAAAACACTCAGTAATGACCATTGAAAATGAACACGTGTGCTGTTCAAACAGGAATTTGCTGCTAATGCCATTGGAAAATACAGATGTGTCGGATCATTTTTTTCCTTCAGTGCCATGATTTATATTATTTTTGCATTTTCATAACATTCAGATTCTTGTTGTGTCATTTTAATAGTTTAACAACATATCAGGAAAAGTGCAATTAAAAAGAAGAATATTGAATCTCTAATAAAAACTCTCAGTTTCTCAGAATTATGTTTAATTTCTGTTACATTTCTTTCATTCCTGTTATGCTTCTCTCTCACATTGTTCTTCTTGCTTTATTTCACAGACCACACTGATTCACTTTTGACAGATCAGTCTGCATTGGTCACAGTATCTTAGCTGTACAAGCACAGTCAATTATGGTTGGCACACTTTTCAGCCATTTGTTATGGTCCAATTTTTGC
Source organism: Erpetoichthys calabaricus (assembly GCF_900747795.2). Lineage (NCBI taxonomy): Eukaryota > Metazoa > Chordata > Cladistia > Polypteriformes > Polypteridae > Erpetoichthys > Erpetoichthys calabaricus. Next base: position 142,216,579 of record NC_041395.2, on the reverse strand, counting down.
ATCATTTTGTATTGGCAGGCAATATTACGTTTTTACTTTAAAGAGAGCACCTTTAAAGTGGCTGGCTTTTGCATCAAACTCATTTCATGCATTTCATATTCAGGTGGTCTTGATTAAATTCGGGGACCTCTTAGATTGTTAACCAACTCAAAAAAATTGTTTAATTTTAAAAAATATTAATTTATCCTTACCTTCTGGGAGAATTTGAACAGTATGAGCCCACTCAGCTCCACATGCGTATTGTTTCCTTTTAGCTAAAACTTTGAATTAAACAGCTTAATGGAATCACTTCTGTAATAAAGGTCTATATGTGTATACTAAGAATGTTAATACTCAGCAGATATCTCCTAAATATGAATGTTTCTTATGAATATCAGCGGACCTTTCAACCAGGCAAACCATTCAGCCCAATCCCCATTACCAGATGACACACATATCTGCAACTACTGTGACAATTGTGTTACAATTGTGTCAGAGTAAGATATCAATCTCTAAAAAGTCCTTAGAACAGAAAGTGTGGCTTCTGTGACAATCCATTTCTACCAGTGTTCATTACATAACTATTAAAATACTTGCTACTTTTTTCAAAACAACTGATTTCTTCAACCCTACTTTTTATCTTGATTCTTGGCTTGAACTGTGGTTAACCTTTACCTTAAGAATGGCACAACCTAAGTAGTACTGTAGTAGGAGATGTCCTTAATTTGGTTTGCTGGTATTAATGTCAACGCTCTGCTGCAAGCTTAGCCTGTTCTGCCTCTTGCTGTCTGAATTGCTAGGAGAAGAATTCCCAGGCATCTTTTGACAAGCCTCAAGCATCAGCCTTTCATCAATAATTTGTATCTGGATTCTCTTTCACGAAAATAACTACACATAGCTACACATAAGTATACATACCTGACCTGGATTAACCTTCAGTGATACTAAGTGTGTGTTGTTTCATTCTTAATTGTGGTGTCATTTTTATTTTGAAGTCTCAGGTTTAGGGTTTTTTTTATAGGAATAACATTTTGTAGAAGTTACAGACAACTATAAAAGAGCAGAAGAATACAATTTTAGAATTACAGATTTGCAGTTAAATAACTCTGATTTCCAGAGAACTAATTTTAAAACAATATAATTCAAAGTTAATTTCTTTCTAAGAAAATGTTTGTTTACAATGGCTTTTCTAATATTTTATATTTTTATGATTAATTATTCAATTTTTGCTTATTACTATTTTAGATACTACTTTACTAATTTTACAATTATTGATTTTTTTGCTATTTGAAAGTGAAATAAGTAATTGTACCAGAATTTGCTTTTGAAAGTATAATGAGATATGAAAGTGTGAATTGTTGTTTAAATCACTTAACTGTAATTACTGTACATGTGCTTACGTATTTATTTATTTGACTCTATTTATTCAGCATCTCTATTGGGATAAGTTATGTCCTGGCTGGGAGTGAAGCCTTTGCAGAATTGCTTCATGTAAGGTAAGATGTGACACTTTAAATGATACATAATTATATTGCAAATAATTTTTATAGTGTATAAGGTATAGTGCATATTTGTCAAATACTTAAATTAGGAACCAACAAGTCTCCAAATTACTATCCACTAAAGTGCAAGATGGAATGCTGTTTCTTTTTTTGGATACTGACATGAAGTGCAATGACCATGATGAAAAACAAAAGAAAAGATAAAGCACACAGACTGACTCTATTGAACGTGACACTTGATTTGTAAATAGTATAACTAAGCGTCTCAGCATGCAGTTTTACAATTGTACCATTATGGGTTCAATTACCATACCCGGATGCTGTCTGCTGCATGTTTTCCCTGTGTTAGGTTTCTGAGTAGTACTCTTTCAATTTCAACTTAGAGTATCTACAACATTTCTTAGCATACCAGGGAATACGTTTACCCTCTACCTGCACCTCTCGGAAGTTTCACATGTGCCCCATGAATATACAGTATTACATTTCTTTCGATTTAACTGAATTGTAGCACCCGTTTACCAATACCTTTCCAATAGTAATGTTTTCTAATTCAGTTAACCTTCAACTTGCAAAACAGCATTCCCAAAGATGTTTACTTTTGTAAATTTCAATTAACACAAAAAGATTACTATTGTCTTTGCCACCATTATTTAATTCATGGCATTTATCTACATTAACATATTTCAATGCATAATTAGATTTACATTTTCTCTTTGTAAAAAAAATGTAATAAAACTTCTATTCTTACATCAAAATATGCAGCAAACATTATCTACACACAATTAACAGATTAAAGTGACGGCCATTGCATCTCTACAAATATATAAAAAGAAATTTAAAAGCTCTATTACTGTACAGTAGCTGCCATTCCGTGGAAGCCTGTGATTAAAACTAGTGATTAACTTGTCACTTGTCCCTTAAAGCATATTTTATCAGAAATGTTACTAACAGGTCAAAACATTTAATCATAGTTATTGCCTTAAAATTATGTCGTTGTGAGTTTTTAAGAATTTGATTGAGAAATGTTCTTTGAGATGCTGAATAACTTATTAACCTTTGTCCCTTAGTCTTTAAAACACATTTGTTACACAATTCCATACTTTCTGCTAAAACATGTGAGGAAATGTGTATATATATTTCTTTCACTGGCCATTTTAAATGAGACTGGCACAAGTGACATGGGCATGCAATGGCCTGGCATTCTGTTTGGGTCTGTTTTGGGTGACAGAGGTTATGACTCACCACCACCCAGAAACAGGAGGAATGAATAAAAGATGAAACAAAATTAAGTAGCTTGAACAAGGCCATAGATAGCCAGAAGCATGGTGATTGTTTTTTGTGTACAAACTGCTGTGGCAGAATGCCCTTGTAACAGATTTGATTTGATTTATAGGAGAAAAATGAACCAAAACAATAAAGTTGGCTGTTTCATTTATATGCAGTAATAATTTATATAGTTTCAGCAGTGAAAGTAGCTGTGCTGAAATAGGTTTTTTTTATGTCTTTCAGGCTAATCTCAACCCCTCCCACAATACGAGTTTGTTTTTTGTGACAGCAAAATTAACTGTGATTGGAAAATAGCAACTAGTGTTCCAGTTTTATAGAATGCAATATTTACGCTCATTAACATATTTCTGTTGGCTATTTTCTGTTTTTTGTGTGTCTCTATGATTTATTCATTGGAGATGTTTTTTTTTTTTTTTAGTTTAGAGTAATTACAAATCAACACGTTTATTTAATACAAGCTCTGTGAGGCATATAAAACATATTTGATATGTCAGTACTGGATATGCAGTAAAATTAAATTTAGAATTAAAGTTTTTAACTGACATTTCTAAAAACTGATTTTACAAGCAGCTTGAGAGAAACTTTTAGGAACTTTCAGAATTCTGTACCTTTTTTCATAAGCTGTACAGCTCTTTTGTTTTGGCAATTACCCTCTCAGAACTTTGCTTTTCACAGCTAGATGTCAAATTAACAGTCTGATCTTAACACTTGGTATCATCAGATATTATCTTGCTGTGGTGCTAATGAAATGCAGAAACGTTTTATGTGTTGCACAGCATAAACTACTAATTTCAGTTTGATTTACTAATATAATAATATACAATTGGCTGAATAAAAGCTATAATCACAGTCAGAGCTCAAGCATTATTATAGCCTTAATATTTAGGCCCAGAGAGCTTGCTAGATGCAAGTGCCTAATGGTTTTTGAGGAAATTGTATAAAACATCAAAATGTTAATATGAATGTATTTTGCTCATTTTAGGAGCTTTGCTTTTGTAATTTGAAGTTCTATTTAGACTTGGACATCTCTGCACAAGTTGTTTCAGTGGTGCCTGCAATAGAAGAAATTGGAGACAGAGGCCTAACAAGACATAAACAATTAAAAGTCCATATTTTGTTATTAAAACCCATTACTGTGATAATGAATTTCGAGAACCATTAGAAGGTGGTTTGTCTTTTTTTGCATTAAGAGAAGACCATGGAAGTAGAAGTATGGATCAATAGCCACTTGATGGCTCTGTACTGCAAAGGTTGGTAGATAGTCTTAAAGTAATTGTTCCATGGGCACATAATTTTTTGAAAGGGTTTGGGAAAATCCTGTCACACTGTTAAGTGGAGAGGGGTGGCTCTGGCATCAAATAGGTTGGTCCCTGTTGAATATTTTGCAGGACATTCTGTACTTATGCCTCCAATATACCTGGCCCTTTGACAGTTTTTTTGGGTGCAGTATTTGGTTAATACATGGGGTCACCAACATAAGCATTGGAAGGACAGCTTCTGGACTTCCAAAGGGCGTTTACTCCAAAAATATCACCAGGGTGAGCTTTAAAAGCTGCGACTTGCCAATCATTCACCAGACTTGGAGAAAGGAGATGAGTTGGTTTAAATGTTTGACTAACAAGATTGTGGTAGTGAGGGAAGGACAGAGAGAGAAAACAAAAAGAGAGTGTGGCATTGGACAGGCAGTGTGGTTTGGTGTATGTCGCACAGTATTGTGAATAATGAAGAAGTGGGCCAGCAATCACACTAGAGATACAGACAATGCAAAGGTGTGTAGCAGATCCCAGAGAGGCAGTATATCTGTTTATTCTTTTGCTACCTTTCTCCAATCACTTATAGCTCTGTGATATGTTTTTTCATTAATAAATCACATTACTGCAAAGAAAGTTGTTTTTGCCAAACTTTGCTCCAAGTTATGTTAGCAGACAATGGTGCCCCATTCAAAACGGATTCTGTAAAACAAAATTACCTATAACAGCATTACTAGAAATCTGTTTTTTTCCTTCTGCAATTAATTATAAAGTATTTTTCATTTAAAGCATCACATCAAAAGGAAGATTGTAGTACATGTGTTTTAGAAACTCTTTAAAAATATCTAACACTATATTTAGCTTTTAAAAAAAACCTTAATCATGCATTATCCTTATGATAAAGGAATTATAATATTTTTCTGTTTACAAGAAAAGAATCCTATCCAAGAAAATTTTGGAAGGAAGCTTTTTATGCACTTTCAATACCTTACCTTGCTGTGAGTAGTTTGCCGGTACCAGCAATTAAATATACAATTATTTTAAAAATAAGTTATCTGGAAGGCCATACCCAGTGCCAACAGCAGCATTGTGCACAAGGAGTTCAAGCCTGACATTACATATCATAGTCAAGAATTGTTTTTTTGACTTATTCCAAAATATGCCAGCCATTACATTCTCTAACTGACCGAAATAATTTTTCCCTTCTGTCCTCTGTGTACAAGTAAATTCTAACCAACAATCCAAGACCTCTTTCTGTTTTTTTTACTTTTGTTAATGCTCTTGAGAAAAATACAAGTACACTCTGCCCAGGATCCAGGTGGCACCAAATGTATTCTGTTCAGCATTGTGTTCTTCTTAGCAATTTAAAATAAACTAAGCCTGTTTCAAAGAACGTAGACCCCACAGCCAGAAATATAGGGTAGGTCTAAATAGTTTATTATATTATTACACAGGTTTTTAAAATAATTTCTACCTGAGTTCACAGGATGATGAATATTAAATCACATTGCCCTGCAAGCCCCTGTTCACATTAAAACATGTTGCATATATATGGTCAAAATGATTCTCAATTAGTTCAACTATGTGAAACTTGTTACATCAGGACAAGAGGTGTCATATTGTGTATTATTGTATATTATATAGCCGCTTTCAATCTGTAATAAGGGTTTCATTTTCCTGAGCTAATCATAAGACTTCTGAGTGTCAGCATTGTTGACAACTGCATAGATGTTTTATCTTTGCATCTAAATCCATTTTTCTGACCTTCTTTTTAAAACAAGCTAAATAGTCCCACAAAGGTCGTTTGAGTATTAGATTGGGCTTGTTGTCCTTCACAGTTTTCAGCCTGAGGAATTATAAATTTAAGCAAGACTATGAGAGCCAGGAGACTACAGTGAGACTGGCTAATTATTCATTAGTAAATGGTTATGATTTTGTTAAAAAAAAAATGATGCCTTACAGCTACAGCAGACTGGGTTCAGTTCCTGGCCTGGTCACTGTCTGCCTCAAAAAATGATTCTTGAGGAATGTTGCTACTAGATGTTTAGTTTATATAGAATTTATTTGAAATGAGTATGTCTTATGGCTTTTTATACATGTTTCTAGAAAAGCTGGCTTAAACTTCTTCAGTTTCACATTAAAAATGTAGTTTATGTGAAATAATACAAATGGATTTCACTTCTTTAGATAACAGCACTACTTACAGGAATAATTCTGGGATGTTTTGCCATTACTAAACTACATTAGGTTGGCTTTATCCAAAATTAACATGTTTTTAAAATGTAAAAAATATTTTGGATGTCATACTGACTCTGGTTAATTTATGTTTAAAGAAGACAAACAAATCAGAATAGGACTCAACACAACAGTGTTACCAGGTGAGATAGGTTTGTATGTGTCAGATTATTGTTTAACACTTACTAATACGGAAATGGTTTTTGGCAGATTGCTGTATTGTGGATATTTTCTAAAATGTTTTCTTCAGTTCTTTTAGCCTTTTTCTTTGCAAAAATTGCATATTTGTCTTAAATTTAGCTAATTAGCATTATGGGACTACCTGTTTTTTGTGAAATTATTTCAAAAAGTTCTGGACATGTCCATCTTCAGGGAAATTTGAAAACTGTTTAATAGTATTTTTAAGGGCCAAAGATTTTCTTGGTTTTGAAAGTGGCATTGGGTAAGTTTGTCTTCAATAAATTACCTGACTTTTACACACCCCAAACTACAAGAAAATACCTTTCTTCTCCATGTGACGATAAGAGGCTTTGTGTCATATTAAATACTAACCATGCTATCTATTAAAAGCAAGTAATAGAATAATTTAAAAATATTCATCAGTGTCTTACCTCTGTATTCACATGTGTCTAAACCTCTTAACTGGGTCTCTCTCGAACTCGTTCCTGTAAAGCCTACTTTTCAGACTCTGGTTATTATTTTTAGGAGCCTTTCTCACCTCATGCTGGTTTTATACTTTCCTGTCTTTGTAGGAGACTCTCTCAGCATGCCTTTCCTCCTCCTCATGTGTCTGCAACTCGCACGTCCTCTTTTGGTCATGTCACCAAAGCCAAACTATCCAATCACACCTAAGTCAATTAGATTGCTCTGGAGGACTGGAAACGCATCGAAACCTTAGTGTTGTATTATATAGTAGATACCTTATCGGTTACTTGCTAACATCATTTGATGGTGATGCTATTGGGAAGTTCATTATGAAATGGTAGTTGATGTACTTAGTATGTAGAAATAAAATATTAAAAAAACAGTCATTTAAGTTTAAGGTTAACTGCATAGAAAATATCAAATGATATCAGAATTGCTATCATTGTGTTCAGTTAGTATACAGTAATGTGGTTTAATAAAACCATTTCTTCAATGATTGATCGATTAACGTAAGCCAGAGAAACTTACATTAATATTAATGTAGAGAAAAGCCAAGCAAAATGACACCTTTTATTGGCTAACTAAAAAGATTACAATATGCAAGCTTTCGAGGCAACTCAGGCCCCTTCTTCGGGCATCTTGCCTGAAGAAGGGGCCTGAGTTGCCTCGAAAGCTTGCATATTGTAATCTTTCTAGTTAGCCAATAAAAGGTGTCATTTTGCTTGGCTTTTCTCTACATTCATAATGGCTAACACGGTACAACACCCTAGTACTATTAATATTAATCTAATTTATTATAATTAACAGTGCCCTTTAAAAAGTATTCATTCCATTGGAGGTTTTCACATTTTATTGTTATAAATTATTAAATGACAGTGGTTTTAATTTGTCTTTTCTGACACTGATAAAATATAAAAGACAAATTAACGTCAAAGAGAAAGCAGATCACTGCAAAGTGCTCTTAATTAATTACAAATATAAAACACAAAATTGATTGCATATACATTCATTTAATCCTCTATCCTGAAACGTGTTCTAGGTCTGCTGCAGAGAATTATCCCAATAGTACGATGCTGCCGTCATCATACTTCTTGGTGGAGATGGTGTCATTTTAATAATGTGCAGCGTTTGGCCTATGCCAAACATGGCATTTAGTCTAATGGCCAAAAAGGTCAATTTTGGTCTCCTCAGACTATAGAACCTTCCTTCAATTGATTTTATAGTCTCCTATGCGCCTTCTGGCAAATTCTAGTTGCATTGTCTTGTATTTTTTTCACATTGGTTTCTCTTTGCCATTCTCTCATAAAGCTGCAAGCTGATGAAGTACCTGGGCAACAGTTGTTGTATATACAGTCTCTCAAATCTCAGTTACTATAACTTGTAACTCCTTCAGAGTTATCACAGTTCTCTTGGTGGCCTCTCTCATTAGTCTTCTTTTAGTATGATAACTCGGTTTTTGTGGATGGTCTGCTCTAGGCAGATTTATAGCTGTGCTTTACTCTTCCATTATTTAATGGTTGATATAAATAGACTTCAAGGGATTTTTAATGATATCGATATTCTCTTGTCTCCATCCCCTGAGTGTTCCCCTGCTTTTCAATTACTTATTCACAGAGTTGCTTGGAGTGTTTTTTATGTTCATTGTGTACATTAGGCCACCATATCAACTCCCTACAAGCTGAACCTTCCAGACAGACAACCCCCATTCAACTAATGATGAGACTTCTGAAACCATTTGGCTACACCAGTGATGATTTAAGTTTGTCATTTTTTTATATTAATAAATAATTTAGACCACTTTGCAGAGACCTGTTTTTACTTTATTATTAGAGATATGTTTCTGTTGACTGGTTTCAAAAAAGCAAAATCAAATCCACTGGGATTAAATGTTGAATAATAATAAAATATGAAAACTTTCAAGGGATGAATAATTATAAAGGCATTATATTACACTGCAGTAATAAGAGAGATGAATTTGTGTTCATCTGTGAAAGAAGAAAATAAGCAGAGATTCCCATTGAGAAAATAGAAAAGAAGGTTAAAAATACCATGGTTTTGTTGCGAATCCTTTGTATGGTGAGTGCCTTGAACACAAAAAACTGCTTACATATATGGGAGGGGAAGAGTAAAGAAAGCCACAGATGAATGGAGTGAAGACAGAGTGTGAAAAGCAGCCTTTAGGAATGATAAAGGGAGAGATTAAATAGTTGGTCAGTAGGGATGGGATGGTTACCATTTTTTACAAGTAGCCACAGTGAAGTACCTGATGGCTACTATGCTGTTTCATATTTTAACAATCACTGTAATGGTTGTTGATTACCGTGTCTTTATAAAACATAATTTGCTTTAAAAGCTCTGTCAAGCATTCGTTGAAAAAGTTATATTTCAATATACAACCACTTTAGATGCAGGCAGCTTGCTAGCAAGCTTTGCTGCCATGTCTCAGTTACCAATTATAGTGCTGCCATCTACTGGATAGCCATATAATTTATTAATTTATATATTTTGGCTGCAACAACTTGTGGAAAATAGTGCTATAAATAGGGTGGTCGTAGTTATGCCATTGCAAGAAAAGTATAAAGTTGCTGATGTTTTGAATCATCTAGATTTGTTTCAGAAAGGACATTTTGATGATAATGACAATGACTGAGATAGTGACAATCAATTTGATGATATGGAATCTGTTAGCTCTGGCACTGATGCAGATAGCTGCCTTGAAGACGTTGCTTCGTCACAAAGCTTCTGACATGTCACAATTGTTGGGATAGCACTACATGGACATTCTCTCACCCACTGAGCATAAACAGTCACCGCCTACCATACAGTATGTATTGTGTGCAACAAGTGAAGACAACACAAAGAAACTTGTTATATTTTGCAGCACGTTTTCTTCTAAGCCTGCACTCTAGGTGCCATGCTTCTAGGACTCTCATTCATTCATTTTAGTAATGTTGCTGATGAAAATAAAGTAATTAATAGTTTCTTTATATTTTTGAAGGAGTTACAAATGATAATAAAACCGTAGTTTTCCCATACATTTCTTTACATTTTTTACAAGTTTTGATAGAACGTAGAGCATCTATATGCTTGTAATAAATGGTCTAGCAGTCAGTGTATTATGCTTGCATGCACTGGCATCTGATTCCCACATGTTTGGGAATTGCTTGTTCAGTGGAGAAGCTCAAGTGCTTAGCAGGAGTCAAAGATGGGGAGCACTGTGCTTCTGTTTAAAATGTGCTTTATAAAAAAAACTCAACCAAACTTTCTTAAAGGAAGGGCTAAAACAAGCTAAGTATATTAATGTGTTAAAATCAGTGCAAACATTCAGTAAATTGAGTTGCATTGTTTAGTGAATTTGTGTTCAAATTTGCTCCATTTTATGTGACAAACTAACAGCTGCCAATTAATGGCTGCATTGTGTTAAAGACACTTATAATCATCATTTCTTTAAAGACTGACTGTCTTTAAAACTGAAATTGAAAATTCAAATCAGTGACATGCATTAAAAGATGAACTTAAGGATAACTTCCTTGAAGAAAATCAGCTGTAGCGTGGCTATGTCTGCCACCCCTTCAACTCTGTAAAGAAGATTACAGTCATGGGAAAAAATTATTGCCATGGAAAGACTTGCCTAGTCATGGCTTAGCTGAAGGCACTGCCCAGAATATGGGGAATCCTCAGTCGATGATTAAATTCCTCATTATGAGTGCTTCATGTCATCTTCACTACTGTAGAGGCAATGTTGAAAACCAATTATCCTAACAAACAAGGCTCGGTGGTGGACTACCAGAAAGATCTTTGTATTGCAGAGGCTTCAAAACAACTCTGTAACCTGGCCGCTTATTTGGCTTCTCATAGTGGACTTGTCACAAGAATTCTGTGCTAGTCATGTGCACATAGCACAGTATATAAATATGCGGTGTGTTTGAAACGGTGGCCAAGCATCCTTCTGCATATACAGTATCATAACAGGGTACCAATTCAAACCATTGTGCAGAGGCTGGTTTGTAGTGCCTGTTTTGTTGTGCCTGGTTTGTTATGGACAGGAATTAAACCACTAAGAAGGATCATTACAGTTGGAAGGGTAAATAGCAGTGTTGTAATGGACGACCGGCTACAGACTCCGATCGCCACCCCCAGGCCGCTAGGAGGAGCCCTCCGGACAGCATGATGGTGCCCCGAGTTCCAGCAGGGCCTCATGGACTTTGTAGTTTATATACACAGCCCTGCTGGATACCTTGGGGGCCACCGGGAGTCGCTGTAGGGGGGCTAGTGGGCTCTTGTGTGCCCTATAACCCGGGAGTGCGTCAGCATCACGTGACCGGAAGGAACAACGTGCTCCCGGGATGAAGAAAAGGACTGTTTACCCTGACCCGGAAGGAAATGGACTTGTGGGTTTGGCCAGGAACCACTTCCGGGTCAGGGGATATAATGGGACTATGGGAAAGCCCAGACACTGAGCTGAGCTGGGAGGTAGGGTGGCGAAGTGTCTGGACGAGGAGGATTAGTTTATTGAGAGAGTTATTGTCATTTATATGAGTGTGGAGTGGAGGGTGCTTTGTGCACTGTATAACAGAAAAATAAATAGTTGTTATACTTTTACCTCGTGTCTCGAGTGGTACCTGAGGGTTCAAGAGGTGGGCAAAGCCTCTATCTGCTACACTGGCATAGTCGGCAGGATTCTCTGGCCGTCCGTTGGCAGTGGATCTGTGTTTAATATAAATTTTGTAGTAGCAGAGAACCCTACGAAGGTCCCTCTTGAAACTGCTGAGGTGAAAATCCCACCCGCGACCAAGAGCGCTGCAGCTGTGAGCCGTCCTTTACAGCAGACCACAATGGGGAAGAAATCGGGAAAGAAGAAGGGCAGTCCCGACTGGGTGAAGACCATGATGGACGCCGAATTAACCTGGACTTACCTGACTGGGTGTGAGGAGGACCGAGTGCCGATAAAGGCTGAACAAGCCCGAAGGGCGCAACAGCAGGGTTGCTGTCAGCCATCGGCCGTGCCGGAATCCCTAAACGGATTAGAGACACCGCTACCACGACTGGAGGTATGTACTGGGAAAACGCCCGAAGTTTCGGGTACCTTTTACTCGTGTTTTGCAGAGGCATGCCTCCAGAAAGCAGACGGTGCGTCGGATGCCTTCCTCATACCTTGGCAAGATGGCCGCGTTACCCAGAAGGCAGGCCAGGCTAGGAGTCGTCAATCTTCAATCCCATTCGAGGACAAAGTCCACGTGACCTCGCGCGACGGCGACCAGGAAGAAGGTCGCTTTGGAGCCTTCGGTGAGGTCAGTGCTTCCCCGACGAGTCGGAGCTCCCTGAAGGGGAAGGGGGCGGTGAGCGATGCAGCGACAACCTTAAACAAAGGTAAAGAGGGGCGGGAAGTGACTGTACGGTCTGCCAACAAAGTAAAAGAGGCAGACCGCAGCCAGCCGCGGGAGGCTACCCATTCCTCTTCGGACTCCAAGTCCCAGAAGCCTGTGCGAAGCCCCGCAGAGCACGTGCCAGGAGCAGACGTGCTCATTGGCTCCCGGCCGGATGGTAAGGGAAACAAGGAAGTAACCTTGCCTCCGGCCGAGATAACTAACTTTATAAACTTACGGGAGCTCGAGAAATATCTCGAGCCCCTATATATCTTCTTCCAGGGACTAAAGGACTTGAAGGAGCGTGTAGAGGAGCTGGGAGCTACAGCCGAAGCGCTGTTGAAGGGACTACAGGAGTACCTACGGCGATTAGGCCGTGAAGCCCCGACCTCGATTAATGTGGCGGTGCAGGTGAGTGATTTCTGTACCGTATATAATAAGGGGACACAGTTTGAGCCGGCACCGCGTTTAATAAGTAGCGGCTGCCAAAGCACTGTGAACCCGACAGTGGAGCGTGGTGTGATGACTGAGTGGTCGGGCAAAGGTCTGATTGAACCGGGGCAGCGGTATCAGATGCCTCTCCGGAACGATGCGGACCTCAAGACCCCGACCCGCGTGAAGAGGGAGTTGTCAATAGTTACTGGAGGGGCAGAGGAAGTGCCAATCAAACCAGGGCAGCTGGAAAGTGCTGTTACCCGGAGCGATATGGTGCTAATGACGCCGCCTCCTAAATTACATAGGACAACGGGTGTGCAAACAGCAAAGAGGCTCTCTCTTTTCCATAGAGAGCCTCACGCTGTGCACAAGCTCCAGAGAAAGAAGGAGATCCCCGAAATAAAACGCGGGTCTCCTGACAGGGTAAAGAAAAGGGCGGAGAGCAGCAAAGCGGCCATTAACCCCTCCTTGGCAGAGAAGAAGGTGGAGCTGACCGAATTCCCGAGATGTTTTAGGTCTCGGGTAGAGAGGCCACCAGGAGGACGTCGGCGGTGCTACAACTGTCGGCAACCGGGCCATGTGTGACGAAGTTGTCCCCGGGGGACAGGGGAGCGGTGGGAAAGAAGATACACCGTTCCCCCAAGGTTCGCCAGGGGATCTAGACAACGTAGCGAAGGTCCAGATGACGCGTTCTTCTGGAGGAGGACGTCCCTCTCGGGGATCGACGCTCCGCCCCGGTTGTCGTCGCCAAGGGGGGGGAACTGTGATGGACGACCGGCTACAGACTCCGGTCGCCACCCCCAGGCTGCTAGGAGGAGCCCTCCGGACAGCATGATGGTGCCCCGAGTTCCAGCAGGGTCTCATGGACTTTGTAGTTTATATACACAGCCCTGCTGGATACCTTGGGGGCCACCGGGAGTCGCTGTAGGGGGGCTAGTGGGCTCTTGTGTGCCCTATAACCCGGGAGTGCATCAGCATCACATGACCGGAAGGAACGACGTGCTCCCGGGATAAAGAAAAGGACTGTTTACCCTGACCCAGAAGGAAATGGACTTGTGGGTTTGGCCAGGAACCACTTCCGGGTCAGGGGATATAAAAGGACTATGGGAAAGCCCAGACACTGAGCTGAGCTGGGAGGTAGGGTGGCGAAGTGTCTGGGCAAGGAGGATTGGTTTATTGAGAGAGTTATTGTGATTTATATGAGTGTGGAGTGGAGGGTGCTTTGTGCACTGTATAACAGAAAAATAAATAGTTGTTATACTTTTACCTCGTGTCTCGAGTGGTACCTGAGGGTTCAAGAGGTGGACAAAGCCTCTATCTGCTACAGTGTTCAAAAATAATGAAATACGGTAATCCCTCCTCCATCGCGGGAGTTGCGTTCCAGAGCCACCCGCGAAATAAGAAAATCCGCGAAGTAGAAACCATATGTTTATATGGTTATTTTTATATTGTCATGCTTGGGTTACAGATTTGCGCAGAAACACAGGAGGTTGTAGAGAGACAGGAACGTTATTCAAACACTGCAAACAAACATTTGTCTCATTTTCAAAAGTTTAAACTGTGCTCCATGACAAGACAGAGATGACAGTTCTGTCTCACAATTAAAAGAATGCAAACATATCTTCCTCTTCAAAGGAGTGCGTGTCAGGAGCACAGAATGTCACAAAGATAGAGAAAACAATCTCTAGCAAACAAATCAATAGGGCTGTTTGGCTTTTAAGTATGCGAAGCACCGCGGCACAAAGCTGTTGAAGGCGGCAGCTCACAGCCCCTCCGTCAGGAGCAGGGGGGGAGAGAGAGAGAGAGACAGAGTTTGTTTTTCAGTCAAAAATCAATACGTGCCCTTCGAGCTTTTAAGTATGCGAAGCACCGTGCAGCATGTCGTTTCAGGAAGCAGCTGCACAAAAGATAGCAATGTGAAGATAATCTTTCAGCATTTTTAGATGAGCATCCGTATCGTCTAGGTGTGCGAACAGCCCCCCTGCTCAATCCCCATACGTCAGGATCAGAGAAACTCAGCGCAAGAGAGGGAGAAAAGTAAGCAATCTAGCTTCTCAGCCATCTGCCAATAGCGTCCCTTGTATGAAATCAACTGGGCAAACCAACTGAGGAAGCATGTACCAGAAATTAAAAGACCCATTGTCCGCAGAAATCCGCGAACCAGCAAAAAATCTGCGATATATATTTAAATATGCTTACATATAAAATCCGCGATGGAGTGAAGCTGCGAAAGGCGAAGCGCGATATAGCGAGGGATCACTGTATGTACATTTTGACATATACCGGATTACTTAATTTCAGGCCACCCTTCTTACTATCTTGTATACGCAGTATAGGAAAAGTATTGTAATTGTCCAAAGATTCGAGGTCAAGATTTTGATGAATCTTGACATTTTAGACCTTCCTGACTTTCTCGTATACGAAGTATAGGGAAAATATTGCAATCCTCCAAAAATTCCATTTCGAGATTTTGATGAATATCGACATTTTAGACCTCCCTGAGTCCAAAAATACCGTTTTTGGAATTATGTCTGTGTGTCTGTATGTGTGTGTGTATGTAAACATGATAACTTGAATACGCTTTCACTTTGGTCAGCCAAATTTTGTATACAAGTACAGTATTAGGTACAAAACATAGATTTCTATCAACTTGGGGTATTTCCATTGATGGGAAGTGGTACTTTACCATTTATTCATGCAGCTGCAGAGTCCGATTCATTCAACTTTTACAGTATAATAACTTTTCAATATGTTATTTGATTTGATTTGTTGTTGATGGTTCTTTAACGTACATAACATTAAAATATAATCCTTGTCTTGTGGTTTACTCCTCAAATATCCAACCCCATATCTGAGTATATGAAAAAGTCTAGGGGAGACTACTCCCGATTTTTTAATTTGTTTCCAAACTTAAAATTTAGGTGGGTCTTAAATGCAAAGCATTTTATTATCACAATTCTTAAGACCTTGTATGCCAAACAAATACAGGAAGTAATCTCTTGTGGGCATGTGAAAGGGAAAGTAAAGCAATCCAGTATATGCCGGCCTGTGAAAGGAAAACTAATACAATTTGTTAAGTGAATTTCACTCCATGAAAGGAAACAAAATGGTAACAGTATTCTGGAATATATACTTTTAATTCTTGTGTATGCCAGTAATTTGTTTCCTTAAAATCTGCATTTGAAAAGCATGTTAATTTGAAAGCAATATGGAATGTTGTTTGACCAGATTATTCTATAACATTTTTACTGAAGCAAGGGTTCTAACACAGACAAAAATGTAATAAACTCATTACCCGTCAATTACAGTAGATCTAATATGCTGATTTCCCATTGGGGACCACATTATGTTCAACTCTGTCATAGTGCTTTACAAAAATGTTAATTTCAGTATTACGTGTCATAATTGCTCATCTCCTACCATTGAGCCAGATAACTGAGATTCTTTGATGCTGGTCTTTTGACAATTCCTGAGACTTGTTTTACTATTTTCAATGAATGCTTACTTAGATTGTGTTTTCTTTTATCCAGAATACTTCCAAGGTCCGATGGTGATGCTCTATCAGTAGACACATTTAATAAATTTGTGAAAACTGAATTCATTTTCATTTTACTTGATTATATCTTTAGCTTTATTCTCTAATTTGACATTTTTGTAATATCTGCATTGTACAGTATTGCCATACTCTAGATTTAACTAAAATCTAAAATACCTATTTTTGTGAAGTGGAAAAAAACCCATGGACACAGGGATTCTGCCTTTTCACAAAGGCCAGAGTGTAAACAAGTGTACCAGTGTGCTTCCCAGTGATGTTTATACTTGATTTTTATTGTTTTTAACGATACTATCTGTTTGACTCATTACAGTTATCCTTTCTTAAGCAGTCTCACTTTAGATTAAATATTTAATGAAATTGATATTGAGAAACAAGCTAACAATACTTGTCAACTGTGAAAGTCAGTGCACATAATTCAAGTTATATACAGTAAAATGGCCAATAGGGGAGTGTGTCACTGCAAGACGGTTTGCAAGCAATTAAAAATGTCTACTTATTGTGATATAAATCTCAAAAGTTCCTTATATTAACATGCAATGAAGCTGCTTCAGAAGCGCATCATATTCAGTTTATGGCCATCTTATACTTACAATACATGATTAAGAGATTTTCTTACAGATTTATGGGTTGATTTCCCAATGGAGCTTACTTTTAACTGTGATATAAAGTTGTAACCTCAATATGAACCTAAGTTATTGTGCATATATAAATTTTATTGCTCTTTTTGAAACTTTTTTACTGTTCATAGATGCAGAGTATGCATTATGAATTATGGTTTCATCTTTATAATAATATTTCATATATTTATTTATCCTCCCTTTTTCCATTCTGGGATATTCAGCTACAAGATATAAAAAAATGTATATGGCATGAGTATACTTTCACCTACAAAATTTGTGTGACCCACAAATAAAAGGTTTTGAGTTTATAATTTTTTATAGTTTTTAATTTGTTGATTTTTTTGATAGTATTTAACATATTAATGTAAAGTGCAATTGATTTAAAAAATAATACTATAATTTGCACGAGACATGAACTTTACATGAAGAAGTGCTTTATAAAATTATTTGCGTTGTGCACATTTTAAAATTTTATTTACTGTGTGCTAATTTCATTTTTTGTTTTTTCAAAAGCAGAGAAATATCCCAAAATAACCTTGAATTTATGCTGCAAGTTTGGCTACTAGTACTTCTCTTTCTGAAAGCAGTGTCCGATTCTATCTATTTGTTCGTTTATGGTTTATGTTCAACAAAGATACCCTGCAATACATTATGAATTTTGTATTTTTTGCCGTCTGATGTGTAACACACCTGATAATAAGTTTTGTCCATTGAAAAATATTTGGTGTTGTTACAATCGGAGATCCCTTAATGCACTAATGGAATTCATTTGTATGCTAATAATGATAATGTTTATTTGTGATTGTATATACCTTCCATGTCTAATACTATGTAAACACTGATTATCTTGTTACAACTTATCAACGGCTTGTAGATGATCAGAATGCTTAGTATGCTTTTTAAGATTTCTTTAAATAAATTGTGTTGTCTGTGGGTGTTTATGGATGCTATATGTGTCTGAGTAATTGAGAAAAAAATCAATAGATTATATAAACATAAATCATATAATATTTGTAGCAACAATATATGAAATATTTTACCCTAGCATAAACTGAGGAACAGTTGTGAGTGTAGATGAGCATTATTATTGGATAGATCAATAGATAGTTGCTAAGCAAGTAAGTATGTAATTAAATTAGTTAATAAGTGTAGTATAGTATTTTAATGATCCATCAAGGCAAATTCATTTGTTCCAGTAGCTACAAAGACATAAAGCAGCACAATAACAGCAAACTGCAAACTGTTAACATAGGTATAAGTGCCAGAAGGTTACAAATAATACACATTAAACTAGTGGTATTCATGTTAGATGACTTTCAAAATAATGGATGATGCTAGTGGAAAATTTAAGACAACCATATGAAATATGTAAAAATTATGTAATCTGTCATAAAAATCATTAGATGACTAAAGAAAAAAGCTGTCTGTTTATACTGCATTTTAGAAAGCAGCTAAACAAATGAATGCTTCATACAGTACAATTGAACTGTTTGGCTCAGATTGTATGAGATAATTGAAAGAAGACCCGCATTGTAACCTGTTATCTAGGAAAGCTTGATAATGGGGACCTGCATTTATTTGTTTGGTTTTTTTTTCTGACACATTCTCCTTAAATCTACATATATTTTCTGAAGTCATTTTTTAGTGCAGAGTCATGGAGGGCTTTAGCCAATCAATATACATGCTTATGCACACATACAGGGGATTCAGAAAGTGTTCAGACCCTTTTCACTTTCTGCACCTTTGTTGTGTTGTAGATTTAATTTTAAATTATTTGCCATTTTTGACCATCAGTCTACACTCAATAACCCATAATGACAAAGTGGAAACATGTTTTTAGAAAGGTTTGCAAACTTATTAGAAATCAAGCCAAAATCTCTCATTTATGTCAGTATTTAAACCATTTGTTGTGACACTAGATGCATTGTGATTAGATCCATCATGTTTGCTTTAATTATCTGTGAGATGTGTCTGCAACTTGATTGGAGTCCTTCTGTGTCAAACTGAATTAATTGGACATCATTTAGAAAGGGACACAACTGTGTATGGAATGTCCCACAATTCACACTGCATGTCAGGACAAAAATCAAGCCATGCAGTCCAAGAAACATTCTGTACACCTCCAGTGTCAGATTGTGGTGAGGCATAAACCAATTCAAGGGTATACAACTGTCTCTAAAGCTTTGAGTGTTCCCAGGAGCACAGTGGTCTCAATAGTTGTGAAAAGGAAAAAGTTTGGAAGCTCCAGAACTCAATCTAGAGCTGGCCATCCAGCCAAACTGAGTGACCAGACAAGAAGGGACTTGGTAAGAAAGACCAAGAACCCAATGGTCACTCTAACAGAACTTCTTGATTCCTTTGGGAACCTGTCGGAAGCAACAATCATGTGCTTATGGTAGAATGGCTAGAAGAAAGCCACTCTTGAGTAAAAGGCATATTTCAGCCTAATTGTAGTTTGCCAAATGGACTGAGGACAAAGATTTTCTGGTCTGATGAGACATAAATTGAATTCTTTGGACAGAATCCCAAGCATTATGTCTGGCAAAGACCAGGAACTGCTCATTGCCTGCCTAATACCATCTGTATGGTGAAGCATGGTGGTTGCAACATCGTGCTGCAGGAGTGCTTATTAGCAGCAGAGATAAGGAGACTGGTCAGAATTGGTGGAAGCATAAATGCTGCCAATTACAGAGAGATCCATTAAGAGCACCTGCTCCAGAGTTCATGTGACCTCTGACTGGGGAGATGCAATGACCTGAAGCATATAGCCAAGACAACGCTGGCGTGGCTTCAGGACAAGTCTCTGACTGTCCTTGAGTTGGCTCAGCCAAAGCCTAGTCTTAAATTCCACAGAACATCAGTGGAGAGACCAAAACATGCCAATTTACAGATGGTTTCCATTCAATGGAGTGTGAAAAGATCTGCCATGAAGAATGAGACAAAACTGTTCAAACCCAGGTGCAAAGCTTAAAGAGAATTACCCAAGAAGACTCGAAGCTATAATTGCTGCCACAGGTATATCTACAAAATACTAAATTAAGGGTCTGAATACTTAAATGAATGACAGATTTCCATTTCTGATTTTTAAGAAATTTGCAAACCTTTCTGAAAATATGTTTTCAGTTACTCATGAGTTATTCAGTGTAGAGTGATAAGCAAAAATGGCAATAAGAGAAGGGCTCTGAACACTTTCTGAATCCACTGTAAATAGCATTCTACAGTACAGTTAGCACGTGAACTCTAAATTAAGGGGCTAGTTGATGTCCATCCATCCATCCATTTTCCAACCCGCAGAATCCGAACACAGGGTCAAGGGGGCTGCTGGAGCCAATCCCAGCCAACACAGGGCACAAGGCGGGGAACCAATCCCGGGCAGGGTGCCAACCCACTGCAGGACACACACAAACACACTCACACACCAAGCACACACTAGGGCCAATTTAGAATCACCAATCCACCTAACCTGCATGTCTTTGGACTGTGGGAGGAAACCGGAGCGCCCGGAGGAAACCCACGCAGACACGGGGAGAACATGCAAACTCCACGCAGGGTGGACCCGGGAAGCGAACCCGGGTCTCCTAACTGCGAGGCAACAGCGCTACCACTGCGTCACCGTGCCGCCCTAGTTGATGTCACCTATTGTAATTATGTATGCTTCCTCTCACTTCAACATCCATAAAGATTTTTTAAATACATTTCTTTGAATTTTGTAAATGTGAGTGGGCAATAATCTTAATCAGCTCCTGCTAACATTGCACTGAAGGCTTCTTTCTTTACTTTGTTAGGTTCTATCAGTATTGAAATACACCAGTTGGTTAAATGGCTAACACCATGACAAACAACAGTCACCTTTTAAGCACAGCAGTCTGCAGTTTCATACACTGCTTAAGTCTTGAACAGAGTCCTTTTATAGTCAATGTGACCTCTTTGAAGATACTGGAGCAGCTCTTTTGGATGAGATAGTGGAGTATCTCCAGAGTAGCAACATTTTTTAACTATTTCCAGGATACTCTTGTTCCCCATGTATGTTTCCTTGGCCAGCATAGCAAAGACTATATCACTATGAACTCACATACCACTAATTGGTGATCATTTGCTTCCTTGGTACTACTGTTATGAGTGTTTAGAACATTCAGCCTCTAGTCAAATAATATAACTGCAAAGTTCTTCATTTATTTTGGTTCCAAAGTCCCAAAAATGTGCTCTGGTACCAGATACGTATAGGTAAAATCTTGTGTCTAAACCTGGTGTTTATAATGGATAGTCATTCAATAGCACATAAATCCAATAACAATTTATGACTAAGTACATAGTTCTTGCCAGTCATCGTCCTCCAGGTGTCTCTGTCATCTCTCATGTGAGCAGAAGGCTTTACCAGTGGAGTACCACAGTCAGTTGGAAGAAGACTATATTTAAACACCAAAACTGTTGTATCTAAAAAGTCCTGCTGCTTTTTGTTACATGCATTCATTCCAAGAAAAATCCAATGATTACCCTTTGTAACTCCACAACTCATTTAGATAATCCTCTAATCCACTTAACATATTTTAACTGTGTGATATCTGTGTCCAAAGGCTGAGCAAGCAGTTAAGTCCAACTGCTATAAAGTGATACTTTTCTATCTCCCATAAAGGCCTGGCTGCTAAAATGATGCATATTTGTGATTTGTTCCTTTTTAGACATGTATATATAATCCCATTCTTCACGTGGATCCTTGCACTGGGAATCATTCTAGCTCAGGTGGTTATCCAACCAGTCACTTCTATTCTTACTCTGCTGAAGGGATCTCTTCTTGTAGTTACTGTAAGTACTCAGTTCAAGTAAGCTCTTTTTTGTTAGATAAATTGTGATATTCTTAGAAGGAAATAAAATAATTTTGTTTTGGTATATACAGTTAGTTTAGCTTTTTTGTCTACACAAGCTTAAATAACTATAACAAATCAAAGAAAATGATACGCAATGTCTTGTGAAAGTTAGTACTATATATCTGTAGTATTCTACACCCTGAAACTTACATGTTTTAAAATTTAGTTTCCTTTATTTGGTATATAAAGTGTGCTTGAAAATCAAATACTAATAAAAATGTAAAATCTGTTAAAACGGTTTCACCAAGTGCTTAAATGTTATATATTTTTTGTACACTTTAATTTCTTAAATAACACATCTCTTGTTACTTTTTATTTAAGAGTATGGCAGAACTTTAAAAATAAAATTATCTGTTGCATAATCAACAAATCCAGCCATTACCAGATTCATCATCAGTATGGGATAGTTGAAAGAGAGATTAAACATATGGCAAAACTATTTCTAGGCAATTCAAGCATGGCACTCGTTTGCCAGTTTATTAAAGAAACACATCAAGTACCAAGTATGCAGTCTGCATTCAACAAGGTGAAAGAGACATCTCTTAGAGATTTGGTCAACACAAACCCGAATTCCTCACACATTAGAACAATGTAGATGAGAACAGACCATTCAGCCCAACAAAATTCTACTCTCTACCACACTGCTTGGTAGCTTATTCCATGTGTCTGTGGTTCTCTGTGTAAAGAAAAACTTCCTAATATTTGTGCTAAATGTGTCCTTAACACGTTTCCAACTGTGTTGTCATGTTCTTGTTGAATTCATTTTAAAGTAACAGTCTTGATCCACTGTACTAGTTCCCTTCACAATTTCAAACACTTCAATCATGTCACCGCTAAATCTACTCTTGCTTAAACTGAAAAGGCTTAGCTCTTTTACTCTTTCCTCATAAATCATCCCCTGTAGCTCTGAAATCAGCCTGGTCGCTCTTCTCTGGGCTTATACCAGCACTGCTATATCCTTTTTTGTAGACTAGAAACCAAAACTTTCCACAGTACTCCAGATGAATCCTCAACAGTGTGTTATAAAGCTTGAGCATAACCTCCTTTGACTTGTACTCTACACATTGTGCTCTATAGCCTTACATTCTGTTAGGCTTCTTAATGGCTTCTGAACACTCTCTGGAAATTGATAGTATAGAGTCCACTGCAACTCTCAAATGTTCTTTTCTATTTTCATACCTTTGTGAACTCATTGTGTACTCAAACCTAGCATTTTTACTTCCTACATGTAATATTTTACATTTACTTACATTAAATTTCATCTGCCACAAATATGCCCAAGCCTGTGTGCTGTTGAAGTCCTTCTGTAGTGATTCAATGGATTCTAGATGATCTACTAATCCACATAGCTTGGTATCATCTGCAAACTTAACCAGCTTGTAACTTATATTCTTATCCAAATCATTTATAAATATAAAAACAGCAGTAACCCTAGCACTAACCCCAGTGGAACACCACTCTTAACGTCATCCAATTCGGACAGGGTTCTTCAGACCATAACCCTCTGCTTCCTGTGTTTTAGCCAATTTTGTACACATCCACACGCCACACCCTGAACTCCCACTTCTTTTAGTTTGATGCCCAACCTCTCATGTGACATCTTATGAAATGCTTTTGGAAAGTCAAGATAAGTAATATCATATTCTCCACTTTGATCATACCCTTTTGTTGCCTCCTTATAGAATTCCAGCATGTTAGTAAAACATGACCTCCCTCGTCTGAACCCATGCAGACTGTTCAGTAAAACTCCTGTTCTTGCCTTGTGTTGCTCAGTCTTATCCTTAATAATTCCTTCCATTAATTTACCTGGGACACACTTTAAGCTTACTGGCCTATAGCTGCTTGGAACTGCATGGTCACCTTTTTATATAACAAGATAATATATGCCATTTTCCAGTCCTTCTGAATTTTCCCCAGTGCATAGTGACTTCCTAAAAATATGTGTCGAGGGTTTATATATTGTGAAAGAATGAGTCTCAGCACATGAAAAAGGTTTGGGGCAGCCACCCTTATATTGTCTGTGGCTGCAAATGGGTATTCAAATGAACGTAGAAGTGCTGTCTTTGAGTTCCAAGACTGAGCTGATTTGGTTTTGAAAGATGGCGGCTTTATAAGCTGAAACCGGAAGTGATGCAATCTAGGGCCAGAACAGGAAGTGATGTTGATCGGGTGCCGGAACCGGGTGTGTCATCAGTCTGGGTGCCGGAACTGGAAGTGATGTCAGTCTGGAAGCTGGAACCGGAAGTGATGTTATTGATGTTGAATCAGGCAGTTTTCCCATATTTGGCCTGCAGAGATAACAGAGGTATGTTTAGTGCACCCTGCCACCCCCCTGGTCTGGCAGGTAATTACCTTCACTTGGTCCACTCAGCTTCCTCCTAATCGCACGTGTGTGACAATATGTACTTGCTAACCTCATTAGGAACTCGAGGATAAATATTATCTGGTTCTGGTGATTTGTTTGATTTCACCCTATTTAATCTGAACAATACATACTTCTCTGTATATACAATTTCCCAATCATTCAGTACCTCCTTAGTAGTCCCTTTTACCGCTGGGACGTTAAATATTTCCTCACATGTTAAACATTTCCTCACAAAAATGCGAGTTTAAAGCATCTGCTGTTTCACTGAATATATTTTTGAATTCCCCTTTACTATTCTTGAAACACTTCACCTCCTCCATGACTGTTCTTATGCTACTAAAATACTGAAAGAATCTCTTTGGGTCGTGTTTTGCATTATCTGCTATATTCTTCTCTAACTGTCTTTTAGCCTCACTAATAACCTTCTTAATTGTTGTTCTCGTTTGCCCTATGATTCACATTGGAGTTATTAGTTCTGTACACCTTATACACCTGTTTTTTTCATTTGCAGTTTCTTTTTCAACTCTTTATTAACCCACTTCGGAGTTTTTTAAAATTCCCTACCAGTTCCAAATTTAGGTATGTATCTGTCCTGCATTATATGTAAAACATTTTTAAACCTGTTCCTCTGCTCCACGACTGTCTATCCTGATTAGTACAAATACTAGATCCAGACAGGCTTCCCACCACATTGGTGTTTTAACATACTATGTTAAAAAACAGACACTGATTACTTCTAAAAACTCCTGCTCCTATACTCCATTATTTGCAAGGTTAGCCCAGTTGAAATTTGGCAACTTAAAGTCCACCATGATTATAATATCCCCCTATAAACTTTCCTTTTTACTATTACTAAAAAGAAGCATTGAAATTATTGTCCGCATTGGGTGGTCCATGACACAAACAAAGCCACATGTCTTCACTAAGATGTGGCTCATTGTCCAGTTGAAGAGGACTTATATTTAAATTCTTTTTGGCATAAACAGCAACCCCCCCCCCCTTTTATTTTCTGTCTATCCTTCCTAAAAAATGTGTATCCCTTCATGTTATACTCATCCTCATCTTTGTTATTTAACCAAATTTCTGTTATTGCTATATCTTAAGTTTGCTGCGCTATATACAACTCCAGCTCACTTGTTTTATTTTAGATATTTCTAGCATTAATGCAAACTATTTTTAATGTGTTATTCATTTTATTTTGTTATTTAAATGTTGGGTTAGAATTTACATTACTATGCATTTTTATTTTTACACTATTTTTTGTTCCTTCAGGTCCAATGGTAAACCTGGCCTGTCCTAAATTCCCTGCTACCCCCATACCTTAGATTGAACAATCCGCAACTAACCTACTCATATGCCTCCCCAACACAGATGTAACCCTTCATGGCAAAACAGGTCCCATCTGTTCAAAAAGTCCCATAAACTTATACCGTTCTACACTGCACCAAGATATGAGCCATGTTAAGCTTTCTAATCTCCTCAATCCTACCTGAACCGATGCATGGCACAGGCAGAACTTCAGAGAAGACCACATTGTCAGTTCTGCTATTCGGCCTGGCACCTAACTGTTTAGGTTTTGATCACAGAACTGACAGACTACTCTTATTTATGTCATTTGTTCCAACATGGACAGTGACAACTAGATCCCACCCCCCACTCTGACCAAAAGCCTGTCAACCCTTCCAGGGAATTCTACCACCTGGAAGGCAACACACCATATGAGACTCTCCGTCTCTAGATCAATCCTGTGTTTCAGTCCCCCTAATGAATGAGTCCCCAACTGTCAATATCTCTGTCTTTCTGGGAACTAGTTTTGAGTTGGCCCGTTGGGGCTTTTCATTCCTGCCAAAAACCTCAGAATCTTCAGAGACACTATGCAGCTCTGCAAGGACCTGAAAATGGTTTGACACTTCCAATTCTGAGGTTGATGCACCGGGACAGTGTGTATCCTTTATATTGAGTCTTGCGATTGTGACCCACCATCTGTCCCTATCTGGTCTGAAATCTCCTCCCACATCACCTTAGGGGTGCACACTGTCTCTCTAAGGACTTGCATTGCACTGGCCTCATTATCAGAATTTGACTTTGGATTACTAAAACTGCACAAGTTTTGTTTTTTATTAAAATTAAATGATTTAACTTAAAAGGTAAAACTAAAGAAATTAAGCTAAAAAAATTTTGATTAAAGAACTGCTACAGTTATTTTACACCTTCTGACCCCTTAAGCCCCTGTAATATTCTCCTCCTTGAATACCTGCTGTTTGCCCTTCTATGAGATTCTCTTTACTTTTCTCTGTTCTCCTAACTTTGCACTCCTCTTGTTCTTTTACTTAAAAGCTCTCCACTTTATATTCTTTTGTATTAATGAATTTTTCCGCTGTTGCCCTCTTAATTGCTCTACTTTCCTGACCACTAGGAACTGTTCAGTCTAGAATATCTTACTGAAGTTTACTGAATATCCACTGCTACATTAATTTCTTACTGTCATGTCTGCTCCTACAGCCACTTGTGCCTGATTGACACCTTATTGCTAGCCACCTGCTTTAGTGCCGCAGAACTTTTCTCTTTACCAGTTTCAAGTCAGGTGCTGCTTTTTTTCTCCGCTAAGGAATCATTGTTTCTGTTATTTAGAACTATTCACTACCATGTTGATTATTTACTTACAGAGATGCCAGTGTCAGCAACTGCTGCTTTCTGTCCAACCTCACCGACGTTAGTTTGAATACAAATAACAAGAACAAGTGTACGTACAAGTAACTTTCCCAAACACTCCCTCAAACACTCAGTTGCTTTTGCTCCTGTGCGGGCAAAAAAATGCATGACGCCCTTCTAAAGGGAAAAAAGACTTAAAAAAATTCCTGTATGACTCCTTAGCGGCAACCAAAACACAAAGTTTTTCGAGGCAAAATGTCTTCTGTTAATTAACTTTCTTTCACACCACAGAAAACACAAAAACTCTCAGCCGCTTTTCTTTCATTTGCATGGATGATATCAGCATTTCAGTAAGTCTCAGGCTGTAATCAGGAATTGTCTCCCCAGTCTCACACAGTTCATGAACATCCTGCGGATTATTTTGCTGCACTTTATGGTTCAAAAGTACCACAAGTACTTTATTGTACTTAGATCTTGGAACTGTGCATTCCATTTGAATAAACTGAAGCTGATGTTACATTCATGGTGACGTGGTGCATTATGCTGTCAAAAATATCCATTAAACTGATGGTAGACTTTCCTTGTAGCGGGATGCACAATTGGTACTAAGAGACCTAATGTGTGCGAAGAACATTCTTCCCACACCTTCAAAATCTCAGGATGGCAGCTATTTTTGAAATGCTGTCACAATTCCATTGGACACCATCAATCATACTACGATCAAAGTTGCATTGATCACTTATCTTTCCCATTTTAATGATCTGGTTAATAACAAGTAAACCTCCTGACCAAGTCTGTGCACTATATGTATATTTAGTTGTAGTGACATGATTGGTTGTTAGGAGAAGCAAGCTATTTGGGCTAATATACAGGTGTACCTAATATATTGGCCACTAAATGTATATAGGAACAAACCACAATTTTGGCATCAATTTTTCAATGGAATTATGTTTTGTTGATATCCTTGAATAGGATTTGACCAATTTTGGAGTGATGTGTCTTTTTATCAAGATGTGAGGCTGTGGATATGATAACTCAAAAATGAATGACTTGTTTGAAATGAAACTTAGCATGATTATTAAAGTATAATACATACTTTAGTAAAAAGAAGAACAGTATGAAAGAAAAGAAAATATAAAGCAAAGTCTGAATGTATATACTATAGTCTTAGATAACTTTGTGATAATTAGCAATGTCAAAGGCAAATGTTGTCCTGGGCAGATTTTTTATTCAGCAATCGGTGTGATGCATAAGTTGCATTCTCCAACATCTAGATGAAATGATCTCTGTCTTTCTGACGTGTGTTGGTCTCTGATATCACTTCATATGTTGTTGTTTTCTGGTCCCTCAGAGAAGCCATATTCATGTTAAAATAACACATTTGCGCTCTGGAACATGACATATTACACACATATGATTGGCTAGCTGTCCACTGGTGATGGATAACTCTGCCCAAAAGCTTTGACCCTGTATGTATCTGCATAACCTCTTACTGCCTCCATTCTTTTTACAATTAAGTTATAAAACCTGTTTGATCGTTTTAGACTAAAAGAACCATAAATTCCTTAGGTAACAAAACAGGTGCATTAAAGTTATAAATTGCTGGTTCAATGCAAAAACAATGTACAAATGTATTTGGGTCTAAAATTATTATTCTGTAAGAGAGGATGATTTCCATGTACTGTAGTTAATTACAGCTGAACAGTAATTAATTAAATCACCTTAAAGGTCCTGTAAAATCCTTTGTACATTTGTGCCTTTACAGTTCATCATGGTTCATTTGTGCAAAGTTAAAACTTAAAAACAGTCTGCATTTTTTAAAAAATGACTATTTTATTCTCCAGGACAAGTACAAATTCAAATTTACTGTCACTTTCAATTAGGTGATTTGTTAAAAATTCTAACCTGGCTTTGACTACTTCCTGTTTTTGCGTTTAACTGTTTTACTCTGCATCACTCACTCCTAACAACAATTGATGAGGTCCTCTCTTATGGAAAGATATAAATAGTTGAAACATATACCACCAATGAGAAAGAGGCAGCACCTTCCAACTGTTAGTGTGAAAGCCTCTCATCCTACCTGCTGGACTGATATTAATGATAGAGGTTTTTAACAATTTTCTTGGGGTCCAGAGCACTGACCTCTTCTTTTCAGCAGTCACTATCATATCTCCAAGAGGTTAATTATTTATAAGGATTATTTGTGTGCAGAATTGAAGGTGTCAACCACAGAAATGATCATTGTTTTTCAAAAACATAACCACAATAAATTCTGCTATAACTAATCTCTGACGTTGGTCACCATTTCTCTGCAATTGCTTTGTCTAACCTTGTTATTCCACCATTGACAAAATTGTGCTTTCCTGACTGGTCTCTGTAAAAGGTAAAATACAGAATATGTGTATTTCATGCCCCTCCTGTGATGGGGTTGAGAATATTATGCTGTATTATTCTTGGCATGAGCCATGATTGTCTTGTTTTCTTATATTATTGGCATTAGGAATTCATTTTCCATTCAGTATGGCCCTGTGGATTATTTTGATGTTTAGTGTTCATTAATGAATGTAACATAATTTAGTATTTAAACTATATTATATTATTAAATATGCATTCTTTGTAAATGATAAATATTTTATATAAAAAAATCAAAGCGCTGACCTTTCATTACTGTTGATCACCATTTATTACCATTACCATTAGCACCATTACAGGGTTATGACAGTTACAAAGCCAAACTTGTTGATGCTGAAAAAAAATGGCTAAGTAAAGATAAATAAGTAAGGACTTGTGGCAGAGGTCTGGAAATGTGAACTTAATTTAATTTTGCTTTATTGCTTTTACTCCAATGATTGATTAGTTTCAAAAAATATTGAAGTTTTTACATTTAAGCACATTTACCCCCCA
The DNA here is from genome assembly GCF_900747795.2 of Erpetoichthys calabaricus. Classification (NCBI taxonomy): domain Eukaryota; kingdom Metazoa; phylum Chordata; class Cladistia; order Polypteriformes; family Polypteridae; genus Erpetoichthys; species Erpetoichthys calabaricus. The sequence goes on along the minus strand of NC_041395.2, from coordinate 142,186,918 downwards.
TAGCACTGAATTCTTTTTATCCCCATATAAAATGGAGGTTATCATGCACAACTTCTAATTGTTTGTCTCTGTGAATATATGCGTTTTTAATGGATTTTGTTGAATTAAGTGTGACAGAATGTAACTAATGTATATTAAATATTTAATGGTTTCCAAAACCAACATTTGATATTGCTATTTCGATTTCTTTAAATATTTTTTCATGTAATTTGTTATGAATTAATTATGTAAGTGAAAAAAACTGCACAATACCAGTACTAAAATAGATTTGTTAGCTATTTTAGCCTTTTACAAAATATATTTTTCTTTGTTTTCTGGACCTTTGACAAATATATGCATGGACTATTTGCAGTTTTTCTTCCCTCCTTTGTGACTTGAATAATTATGGCACAGTAAGAGATTTTGCAGTCAATTTTGGAATTTTAAAGAACTCTGCGTGTGCTGCTAAGTTTTTCTGTAACATATGAAATGTTAGTAAATGTGATTTTAAATAGAAAATGAAAAAGCAACCATTCCCAGCTTACTAAACGAAACAGGGTTAGTGCTAATGTACTGTATGACTGTGATCACTGAACTTCAGCATGAGCTTAATTAAATAGTTATGATTCTTACATGAGCTAACGATGCAATTAAAATGTTCTGAGAAAACAGCTAAGCATCATTTCCTGGAATGAAATAATTTTGCCAGTCGCTGTATAGATTTCAAATTTTGCTAAATGCTTTTAGATGTATTTACATATAGTTTAAAATGTTAATTAATAGTTTGAACTGTAGAAATTAAAAGTAAAAAACAACTGTATGTTAACACACAGAGGCAGTGTGATCTGGTGACTGAAACTTTCGATTGTAAGCCATGAGGCTACAAATTAAATCCTGTCTTATGTATCACTCTATGTCTCTTAGCAGCCTGGTTTAACAAGTATACTTTTAAGGTTCTTGAGACAGTGATTTCTCTAGAAAAGCACTATAGAAAATAACAGTTTATTCCGAGCATTTGCCAATTCTTGATAAGGTAATAAAACTGCTTCTTATTCTTGTTTGCTTGCAAGGGTACAGTCATGCCTAACAAACCAAAATTTTCTCCTACCTTAATTGTATCTCATGCTTATAATCCTAGATATTCATGTAACTGTCTGCCTACAGTAAAGACCATAGCATTCTTGGGACAGCTAAAACTGCATGCAGAAGAATGACTCAATCAGTGGACCATTTCATTGACTAAAATGTTAAAAGAGGACAGTAGCCTCACACTTGGCTAGATGATAGTTTGGTAGTGTGCAAAAGTGACCGGCCAAATAACTCGAACAATCTCAAGTAAAATTTCCTTGTTTCCACACTATTTTAACAGCATTATTTCAGATAAATGAAATCAGAAAATTGTCAGTATAGAATTAGATGTATTGAAAATGGAAAATGAAAAATGTAAATGTCTTAAATATCATTTGGTGCAAATATTACACCGAACTGACACCTTCACATTAATAATATATTTAATAGAAGAATACACAGAATGAGGAACACATTATACAAAGCTAACAGAGTAGAAAATAACAAACATGCAGACTCTATGACTCTAACTTTGCATGTGTTGACGCATTTTCCACTTTCCCACATATGAAGTACAACAATGTGGTCTCTTCTTTACTCTTGTTTCTTTTTATTTTGACCCTGGACTTCATTCCAGCCCTATCCGGTACATTCCCACGTGGGACCATGTTTCTTACTATGAACAGACATGAGGGAACTGGACACATACAACTGCTTTCCAGGTCTCACTCTTGAACAAGTATATACACCTCAGCTCCCCACTTAATGCTTACATGCTGCATTTTACTTTGGGAGATTCTCCTTCCTTATGTTTGGCGTTCATGGTGTCACTCTTTATTTAAGAAATGGGCTAGGCGTCTTGGGTTATTTCTTATTGCCTGTCTCCTGTAATATATTCCTCTTTCACAACTGCAAAGTATTCGTTCTCCTAGTGATACCTATGTTATCCCACAGGCATATCTAGAACCTGTGTTTCTTTTGGTGTGACTCTAATATCAGATTGCACCCCTGTGCAGTTCTGATGCTGCCCTTGCCCATAGCATCCTCCTGCCACTTGGCAACCATTTTCACCGTCCTTTTAAAAGGTTGTCAGTATTCTTGCTTAAATTTTAGCATGTGTTTGGGGCAAACACTTGTTATAAAAATAAGGCCAAGCAGTGCTAGGGAAAGTACAATGAAGAGAAACAAGACTGACTCCAGCACTGTAAGGTATGAACTATAAGATAAGATGGAACTAGTAGAACTGTTTTAGCTTCAAGCAACAGAAGATTAAAAGATGACATGATTGAACTGTTTAAAATTATGAAGGGAATTAGTACAGTGAATCCCAGCTGCTACTTTAAAATAAATTCTTCAACAAGAGCAATGGGACATAATGGAAACTTGCTATCAGCAGATTTCGTACAAACATTAGAAAATTCTCTTCACACAGAAGGCAATAGACACATGGAGTAAGTTACCAAGTAGTGTGATAGACCATAGGATTTTGGGGACATTCAAAACTCAACATAATGTTAATTACGACAAACTAGCTGGATGAGATGGTTTTTTGTCTGAATAGTCTGTTCTCATTAACATTGTTCTAATGTTCTAGTAAAGAACAACATTCGTTTTTATAGAACATTTTCATGCAAATGTTTAGTTACAATGTTTTACAAGTGGAAAAAGAAAAATTACAAATACTACAAAATGTTGAAAAATAAATAAAAGGTAGAAGGAGAAGAATCCCTAACAGAGGTGAATGTAAATTAAATTACTGTTGAATTCTGACAGTTTGTAAGTGTCTAATTGTTACAGTTGCAGAAGTTATTATCTGATATCAAAACATATGCTATCATCAGATGACCATGGATAGGATGGCATCAAAAATCCATCCAGTGTGGCTGCTGAAGAAGCTAAACAACTTGGGCTTCCCTTATCATTATAATTTCATAAAATGAAAAGTTCTGGAGGGTTCAGTCCTCTTTGGTAGAATGTCCAGTGGGTCCTGGGTGGTCCTTTGGCCTTGTAACCTCTGTAGATTTTGTTTTTTCTCCAGCCTAACTGGAGTTTTTTTCTGTCTTCCTGGCCATCTGACCTTATCACTGGACTGATCTTTAGAGACTTACATCATGACATTGTACATAAGGGTGCTACTCTTCTACTTAATTTATATCTGTTTTTCAAGATAGTATAGATATTATTGCCTAATCTTATTTGTTTTTCTTTTCTTGTTACTTTATCTTTGACATCTTGTAAAGTACTTTGAGCTAAATTTTTTCTATGAAAATTATATATATATATAAATAAATGTTGTTGTTGTTGTGATGTGGACCATACTTAACTGCAGTAAAACCACAAGCACTACTAAATCCCACAATTAAAATCAAACCCAAGTTCTCCTTTTAATACATTGGACATCGAACGAGTAAAAACTTTTAAAGCAATAAAAACAACCAATAAATAATCAGTGCACTTAAAGTCCCTTATTCAGTAATCCTTCTGGCAATACCAATGACCTTGGCCTCCAGTTTGCATGGGTTGGTCTGGTTATGCATCCTTTCTATGCAACTGGTAGCTTGTGGGAATAGGTAGTGTGGTGCTGCACGTTAAGGGTCCGCGGCAGAGCAGATTTTAGTTATAAAAACAGTGCTTATTAGACTCTGTGGGTTTGGAGGCCACAGAGCTTGGGTGAATGTGAGGTGTTACTTTTATTCTATGTTAATTAGTGTTCCCTAATTTTAATTCTTATTTATTTTGTCTTTTTTCTCTTTCTTCATAATGTAAAGCACTTTGAGGTACATTGTTTGTATGAAAATGTGCTATATAAATAAATGTTGTTGTTTTGTTGGGTGTGTAGACCAGGGGGGTATTTTCCGTACGTCGCTTAAATCATCCGAGATCAGATGCCTCATCTTGGATGAGTTAATGCCAGTGAAACTCATCCGGGTTAAGTCGGTTTTTCAAACGCAACCGTGTAGTAGATTAGTCTAGCTGGATCTAATCATCCGAGATGAATGCGCGCCCACGCTGATTGAAAAGCCCATATATATTGAGTCAAGAAAACATGATCAGCAAGTCTTTGATAGGCTGTAACAAAATGACAAAAGAACGGGCGCATTTTTTTTTTCACACAATTGGAGCAAGACCTTTTATTCAAAGGACATGAAGAATTTCAAGATTTAATATGCACAAGGGGTAACACTGCAAAAGCAGCCCAAACCAGAAAAGACGGCTGGCAAAAAGTGGACGACAAATTAAACGCGTGTGCATTGTACGTACTGAAAGCAGCGTTTCATTTCCTATGTGTCAGATTAATTATTATTTAATATGTCATAATTCCAGATCAAACGTGAGCACAAGGTGGACACGGGAACAAGTTAAAGTGAAGTACAAGAATATACTTCAAACTGGTAAATATTGGTATATAACTATTTAAAGAATTGTTGACATAATGAATCATATATAATGTAAAGAACATTCATTTTAAAGCTAATAAGAAGGCAGACAAGCAAAAAAGAGGTGGAGGTCCACGCGGTCCAGACCTAACCCCTGCAGAAGAGTTGGCTCTCCAGCAAAATGCCCATCGCCCTGTTTCTGAGGGCATTCCAGGGGGAAGCTCCTCCTCAGAACCAGTAGCAGGATGCAGTGGTCACTTCATTTCAGGTAAAGGATGGTCATTGCATATATTTGTCATCGATGTGTGCCATAGGTATGTTCCATATAGCCGTCTTTTTTTGTTGGGTCAGTTGCAGGGAATGTCATATCCCTAAAACTTGTGTCTGACCAACGAGATATTGACGAAGGTCGAATATTTGATGAAGACACTGTGTCCGATTATTCATCAGGAGGAGAGGTACATTTTCCAAATAATGTTTGATCAAACTCCACTGTGATCAGTCTCATGTGCCCCAATCACATTTGGAAACCCTGGGTAATGAGAATGTTAGGCTGATTGTGAGATTCTTTATGGAACTGTGGGTGTTTTTGTCTGTGTATTACCTACCTGCAATGGCATGAAACGCCTCTTTTGCCTGCACACACAGGTGTCCAGGAAACACTATGAAAACCCGAAGGAAATATTTCAGAGCCAAACAGACTTTACGAATTGCCTGGCAAACTGCACTTTTAGATGGATTTTCCACATTGCCTACAGTATATAAAAAAAGTGCCGCTTGCAAAAAACCTCAAAGCAATGCATACTGTCTGTGTGGTTGTGAGAGCCCGACTTCGAATAAAAGGTCCTAATAAATTTTTGAGGTTCAATATTCCCCCTCAGCTAAAGCGGTATCTTTCGAAAAGAATTTCCTCCGGGAGCAATAAAGGATCTTGCTGATCGCGCAAACCCCTCTCTATATGAAATTGTCTTCTCATAATTTGCGTACTGATATCAATTGGTCAGTCATTCATGAATGGCGAAGTCATGACTGAATGAATTCCACGCACAGACACTGATTAAGTGTGTGAGCTAATCCTTGTTTACATAGAACAAACCTGCTCCGAGCAGGTTTGAGGATTAGGATGTGTTGCTATGACAACACATCCAGCAAGAGTATCGAAAAACCGACAGATCCAGGATCATGCCAAATCATCAACAATTACATCCAGCTAAACGAGTAATCCACATACGAAAAATACCCCCCAGCTGTTCTACTTCAGTACTCCGCAGGTTGAAAATAGGGAATCACACGAACACAAGTATAAAGAGATGTTGAGGAGAGTGATAGGGGGACACTAGTGATGCTCTGGTCAATCGTAAATTGGCCAGTTCTCAATACAAAAGACTCAGTCGGTGATTAGTAAAGATTTTTTCAGCATCTGCTTTTCTAAGCCTATAGTTACTTAATTTTAGTGCTCATTTACACAAGTTATTATGGTAGTTCAGATATGCACATGTTGTTTTTTTTCTGTAAACAGAGAGCAACAAAGCAGGCTTTACCAAAGAGACCAGAGAAAAAAAAGACTGGAATATTAGCTTTTACATTTAAGAAAATTTAGCAATAAACCGAGAGAGAGGAATCAGAATATAGCTTTATATCTCCTTGAAAAACATCTTGTATGCATTTAATAGATTTGTGACTTTCTTTTAAAGATTTGTACTGTGTTTATTATTTGTTTGTGTGTGTCTATCAACAACCTCACATTTTTATTGTAGCAAACAAAAATAACATCAATTTTTTTTTCTGTTGGTTAGTGTAAGAAAATTACTGTTTATCCATTCTGTGATGATTGTAAGCCAGGAGGTTGAGAGCTGAAAAGTCAGCTGGCACTACATATAGGTATAGCTGCATATCTTCTGCATAGCTCCGGTAATTTACCTTTTGTTTAGTAACTACCTGGCCTACTGAAAGCATGTTCTATAAAGTAGCAATAATAGAGGGCCGAGAATTGATTTCTAAGGCACAACATGTGTAATACTATATCATTGTGTTTTTTTTCTGATGTCCACCTGTTATACAGTATACAATCAAAATTATCTACCAGAAAGGCTAATGCACTTTCTTAGCCTGTAAATGAGAATGCCAGAGTCTGTTGTTCGGTCAACTATGTTTAGTATGCTGTTGATTAAGCAGTCACAGACAACTTTGGATGGTTTGAGCTGAGCTGAATAATTATTCTACAAAGTTCAAATACATTTATTTTGCTTAGGAGTTCAGCTGGGTGTGAGGTTCAGCTAACTCCTTTATGGAGTTTATATTAGATCTTATGTCTTTTATCTTTCCTGTAAAAACATTGGAAAGGCTTTACACTTAACCACCAACTTTTTGTTCATCAACTCTATAGGTAGAGTTGAGTTTAATAGACTGTCAGGAAAAAAACATTTAATATCCATCTCAAATATCCATACATAAGTGTTTAATTAAAAAATTATTTAATTTGGAGTGATTTTAATGGAGCTACTCGTTTATCCCAGAGACAGACTACATCGAGGCACTATTACAAGACATGTCTAATGAATTTAATCATAAAATGGTACGAAGTACTAGTGCAAATTCACCATTTTGGAAGATTTCTGTTATTATGCTAATACAACAATAAATTAAGTAATTTTTAAGGAAAAAAGAAAATTGTGGAATTGTCAGAATGCTGAGAAATAAAGACAGAAAAATGGAATATTTAGGTTGAGAGACTAAGGCAGAAAAAGAATTTGTAGATGGTGAAGTCTGTAGCAAAATTTATTATAGTAGTAAGTCCAGATGAAAAAAAATCAAGGAGATAGTTTAAGAAGGGCTCTTCCATACTCACTACAGCTATGAACTTAATCTTGATGATTTGATTTTTAATTTCATATACTTTATTAATCCCCAAGGAGAAAGGTCAGAGGACAGGGTCAGCCATTCAGTCAGAGCAATTTTCAGGTTAAGAGTCTTGCTCAAGGGCCAAACAGGGTGAGATCCATTCTAGCAGTAACAGGATTTGAACTGGCAACTTTCCAGATGCCAGACACAGATTCATAGCCTCAGAGCCACTACTCCACCCTTAAATTGAATTCTGAATTATTCCTTTGAAGTGTTTTGGGTTTACCTGTTAATTTAAGGGCAACTGAATGTATAAAAACAGTCAGATCAACAAGCTTGTGTTTAATTCTGAACAGCAGTTGCTTAATGTCATGCTGTTGCACGGTGAAATTGTTTCTCTTTTGTTACTTGACTCAGTTTTGACAAACACACCTGATAAAATAGTAGTAAATAATAAAGTGGTGACCTTAATGCACTAATATAATCTCTCCATCTGTCTTCCAACCCACTTAACCTGTTCAGGAGCTCTGAGTGCCCATCCCATGGGCATTGAGTGTGAGGTAAAAACCATATTCAGATGACGCAGCAGTCAATTACATGCTCACAAACCCTAACTCAGTTATACAGTATCAGTGTCAATTTAAAGCTGACAAATGACCAGACGTGCACTTCTTTATCACGTGGGAGAAAAACTAGTGTCCTCAGAAGAAAGTCTACACAGACATGATGGGGACATGTAAACAAGGTGCTCAGTAGATAGTACTTTAAGTTGAAATTATTATGTCTATTCTGAAAGACACAACTGGCTTTGAGAATCCATTTTTGAAGCTTTATCCAATGAATATTTTCTACATTTCCCAAGAATCCTCAAATTGCTAGGATGCAAGGTTTGTTCAAGCTTTAAGCACCTTTTCAATATGTCATTAAACCATTCCATTACACGCCTCAAACAGACACAATTAAGAAAGAATTTCAAGCAGAACTTAAAATTATAGCCTTAATAATTACCTTCATTTAAAATCAATTCCTCTGAAATGTTTTCATGTCAAGAAATGATGTATTAAATGAACTGTAAAAAACCACACCACTAATCAGATGGTCATTTATGCATGAAAAGTAAATGTAGTACACCTTAATGGAGAAAAAAAAACAGCACATTTTACGAAACATACATCACTGTGCTTATAGATCTTTATTCTATTAGAAGAAATTTTTATTTACTCTTGATCATTTTGAGTGATAAAAAATGTCTTTTTTAACTTAATGTTCTATTCAGACATGTACAACATTCATTCAGCCACAGAACCTACTTATTCCATTCATGCACTATTTGGATCCAGAGGGCTTAGAGTTCACAGCTGATATAACTTTAATTGAAATTATGTACAGTACTAATACCAGCAGATTCAAAGAATTGCCTCTTTAGTCAGGCCTAGTCAAGTAATTTTTTTCTTTCTAATAACTTTTCTGAAGTAATATATAATTAAACAACAACATTTATTATATAGCATACTTTCATACAAGCAAATGTAGCTCAAAGTGCTTTACAAGATGACAAAAAGATAGTAATATGAAATGAAAAACAAAAAAAGATTAGGCAAAAATATTAAAGAATAAATAACAAAGGAAAAAGGTAAGGTCAGATGGCCAGGAGGACAGAAAAAAAAATCCAGGTTGTTCTGAAGAAAAAAAAAATCTGCTGGGGTTCCAAGGCCAAAAAGACCGCCCAGTCCCCCACTGGGCATTCTACCGAACATAAATGGTTGTAAATCATTCCTCTTTGTTTTCAGGCTTCATATGATAGAATTTGATGATGCTGGTCTTGTGAAGCCACCTTCAATCTGTCATCACAAGGGGCTGCATGATTCCTTGATCAGGTGGAAGAAGAACTGGAAAAGACAACAGAGAATAGTAGAGATTAGTGCAAATTGTGGAACCTTAAAGAATTTGATAATTCTATGCACATATAGTCTATCAGGAAATACAACTAAAATGTAGTTTTGAATAAGCCATATTAAAATTATGGGTTTTTAGCAGTTTTTTTTTAAATGATCCACGATACTAGCCTATCAATCGGTAAAGTATTCCAGATTTTGGGTGCATAATTGCAAAAGGCTGCCTCACCAGTTCTTTTAAGTTTGGTCCTTGGAATTATAAGCAGACTTCCATACAAAGATGTAGGGTTACGACTTGGAGTGTAGAGTGACAGGCATTGGACGTAACACGATTATTTAAGGCCTTATATACCATTAGTAGTATTTTAAAATCAGTCCTAAACAACACAGTCAACCAGTGTAACAATGCTAAAACTGGTGCGATGTGCTCAGATATTTTTTTTCTGGTTAAGATTTAGGCTGCTTCATTCTGCACTAATTTCAGCCAATTGATGTCTTTCTCAGGTAGTCCTAGTAGGAGTGCACTACAGTAATCTAGTCGACTTAAAACAAAAGCGTTTACTCATTTTTGAGAGTCTTGTAAAGTTATGAGGTCATACTTTTGGTACATTCCTTAAGTGAAAAAATGCAGACATAGTAATCTGGTTTGTATGCAATTTAAAGTTTAGGTCAGAATCAATAATTACCTCTACATTTTTTACCTACGTCTTGACTTTTGAACCTAACAGATCAAGTTTAGTTCTAATACCCTTGCTATATCCATGTTTGCCAATCACAAAGATGTCTATTTTCTTCTTATTTATTTTGAGAAAGTTGCTACTCATCCAATCAGAATTTTTTTCACTATAGTGTTGTTAAATTCACAAATGAAGTCATGGCTACCAATTATGGAGAGTAACAATACTTCTATAAATTATGATTTGCCAAGCTTATCTGGTAAAGAACTTACAGTCATATGAAAAAGTTTGGGAACCCCTCTTAATTCTTTGGATTTTTGTTTATCATTGGCTGAGCTTTCAAAGTAAAAGCTTCCTTTTAATATATGACATGCCTTATGGAAACAGTAGTATTTCAGCAGTGACATTAAGTTTATTGGATTAACATAAAATATGCAATATGCATCATAACAAAATTAGACAGGTGGATTAATTTGGGCACCCCAACAGAGATATTACATCAATACTTAGTTGAGCCTCCTTTTGCAAATAACAGCCTCTAGACGCCTCCTATAGCCTTTGATGAGTGTCTGGATTGTGGATGGAGGTATTTTTGACCATTCTTCCATACAAAATCTCCAGTTCAGTTAAATTTGATGGCTGCCGAGCATGGACAGCCTGCTTCAAATCATCCCATAGATTTTCAATGATATTCAAGTCAGGGGACTGTAACGGCCATTCTAGAACATTGTACTTCTCCCTCGGCATGAATGCCTTTGTAGATTTCAAACTGTGTTTTGGATTATTCTCTTGTTGGAAAATCCAACCCCTGCGTAACTTCAACTTTGTGACTGATGCTTGAACATTATCCTGAAGAATTTGTTGATATTGGGTTGAATTCATCCGACCCTCGACTTTAACAAGGGCCCCAGTCCCTGAACTAGCCACACAGCCCCACAGCATGATGGAACCTCCACCAAATTTGACAGTAGGTAGCAGGTATTTTTCTTGGAATGCGGTCTTCTTCTTCCGCCATTCAAAGTGCTTTTTGTTATGACCAAATAACTCAATTTTTGTCTCATCAGTCCAAAGCACTTTGTTCCAAAATGAATCTGGCTTGTTAAATGAGCATTTGCATACAAAAAGCGACTCTGTTTGTGGCGTGAGTGCAGAAAGGGCTTCTTTCTCATCACCCTGCCATATAGATGTTCTTTGTGCAAATTGCGCTGAATTGTAGAACGATGTACAGATACACCATCTGCAGCAAGATGTTCTTGCAGGTCTTTGAAGGTGATCTGTGGATTGTCTGTAACCATTCTCACAATCCTGCGCATATGCCGCTTTTGTATTTTCTTGGCCTGCTAGACCTGGGTTTAACAGCAACTGTGCCTGTGGCCTTCCATTTCCTGATTACATTCCTTACAGTTGAAACTGACAGTTTAAACCTCTGAGATAGCTTTTTGTAGCCTTCCCCTAAACCATGATACTGAACAATCTTTGTTTTCAGATCTTTTGAGAGTTGCTTTGAGGACCCCATGCTGTTACTCTTCAGAGGAGAGTCAAAGGGAAGCACAACTTGCAATTGTCCACCTTAAATACCTTTTCTCATGATTGGACACACCTGTCTATGAAGTTCAAGGCTTAAGGAGTTAATCCAACCAATTTGGTGTTGCAAGTAATCCATATTGAGCAGTTCCATGCATTCAAATCAGCAAAATTACAAGGGGACCCAAAATTGTGCAGAGCCAGTTTTTCACATTTGATTTAATTTCATACAACCAAATACTGCTTCACTAAAAATCTTTGCTTGGAAAACACACCAGTACTCAGATGTTCCTAGGAAATTAAAGAGATACCAATGTTATCTTTTTTGTTGAAAGTAAATCATTATGCAGGCTGAGAGGCATTCCCGAAAATTTTCATATGACTGTATACATGTTTATCAAGGACTCTTTTTTAAGTTTGTCTAGATATTACATTCTTAGAACCTGTTTATCATTGTCAATACCAGATTTTTCCTATAAGAAGTATAAAAATGATCAAACTAGTATATCATAGTTTTGTCATGTAAACAGTAAAGTTATTTACAAAATGAGAACATGCAAGTCTCTTTCGATGTACTTGTTCATTTAAAAGAAAATACAGTATAGTAAAGACGGTGTAGTAGTTTGACCTGGATCCTGCAGAATGAAAACATCCTGTAGGATGTAATGTTGAAGGGATCGATCTACAGCAGCCTTGGAGGAAGCACCAAAACCCTCTTTTATGCAAGCACTCCAACCCCGAGATGTGCAGTTTCTCCACAATTAATAATAAATTAGTTAATCCTTTTATTAACTTGGCTTTCTCTGGTCTGCACATTTGTCTGGAAACAGTGCCACTAAACAAAAAAGATGAATTTGTTGTTGAGGACTTTTAAACATCTGAAGAGTATATTATCTAACATTTTTTTGCATGGGTAAAATAGGCATAGATAAACACAATTTGTACACATGTTGGTGTCCTTTGCATGGTTAATTTATACTGCTTTATATTGTTCAAATGTTTATTTTCTCTGACATGTCTATTGTTGGATGCTAATCACTTACTTGAGATTAAGCTATAATAATAATTTATAATAATAATAACCCCTGTAATGTCTACCATCTTATCATAGTATGGGGACTTGTGAGACCTTATGTTCCTTAGAGTGATTTAATGAAAACTTTATGCCCCTTTTAGGCTAAGTCTAAAGCTACACCACTTCTTGCTCCAGCAGAGATATTAAATTTTAAAACTGATTATAAGAAGAAATAGCTCAGTCATCACCCCCCCAAAAAAGGGTTAGGCAGAGTTAGGTAGAGGCCTAAGTTTGAAAAGTGAGTTACAATCTCCCTTGGCTATTGATGGAAAAAGCAGCATTGGCCCAAGTATGCCTACTGCAAAGACCATTTCACGGAGTGGTGGGCCTGACCACCAGACCAAAACTTCTATGGCTCCCAAGCCCTGACCAAAAAAACAAGAAAGATCCAACAGCACCTGCAACTGACAAAAGATATCAACAGGTTCATCAGGGATAAATATTATATAATTACAGAATTAGAAACAGACATACAGCATTTACACAAAAATACCCAAACATACAAATCAAAGAAAAAAGAATCACAGATCAGTGATGAGCTATCCTCACACATAACCTCATTCAACAAGCAAGACTCAAACAAATTAAACAGGATGTTGCTTCTAATCTACAGAAACGAACAGGACATACCAACAACAACACTCTCTCATATAACAAAGATAGCACATTCCACAATGCCCACCCTACGACAGTGGACATTAAAACAACTGATATTGTTGCCGGCTAACTCACCAAGACACTATTCATCAATGATTATACTACTGTATTATACTTTACACTACTATACAAACTGACAGAACATTCATGCGATACACAAGTACAGACCCCACTCAGCATCCCCTTTTGCAAAAACCAAGGAGCACAAAGAAACTATCACTAATAACAAAACACTACCTCTACACAGACACACTTAAAACACTATCAGATATGTATACACTTATAAAGTATATGCATCTGCAGCTACCACCGGCACCCACATGGTAGTGAAAACACAAGATAGACAAAACACAACAGCATCACACAAACTCAGGAAACCTGTTAATAATGACTAGAAACACAAATTAAGAACATTACTTAGGCTGATTAACACAGTACAAGAAAAACAACACATCAGCAGAAATGCAAAGAAACTTTCCTCAAATGTTTAAGAGAATAAAAATACACACAAACATTCAAAAGCACCTATATACACAAAAACTACAGATTTATCAGTTAAATGTACTCAGATGTCACAGACAATGATATACTTACTGACAAACCAAAACGTTGCTAAAGGCAACACATGGGTTGCAAGGAACAACTCTTAATAGGCTCAGTGATACTGCAGCAAGCATACACATAATACAGAAAGTTACACACAGGACTCATTGACTACAAACAAATGCTCAACAGTGTTCCACACACATGACTGGTGCAAATAATACCCTTGTACAAGATACACCTTGTATTCTTACACTGCCTCCAAACACTAATTGGACATTGGAGAACAACACTACATGTACGTGTCAACAACACATCAATATACAGACTCAATACAAATAAGATGAGGCATCTTCCCGGGAAACTCACATACCCCTCTCTAGTTCTGTCTCTCTTCCAACCCATTATCAATCAGATTAAACAACACACAACATGGATACAAACTCAAAAACCAACACTCAACAATATAACCTACTGTATGTCAACTACTCTATATGGACGAGGAACAAACAAGCAGTTTTTATAAATAATCAAAATGCATTCACAAGACATACAGTACACATGGAGTTTGTATTGGATAAATGTAAAACAACTTATGTAGAAAAGGGAATCCTTAGAGAAGGTGAGCATACCCTCAAAAATGGCAACTGAATCGAGGCTAGGGCAAATCGTCAATTGTATAAATACCATGGGCTCCAAAAGTACATACTTATGCAACACAAACTAATTAAATATACTCTTACATAAAAATATACAGTAGGTCTGTCAAAAACAGTAAAAACACCTTACATGTACACAACATAATTAAAGCCATCAATACATATGCCACATCAATGCTCACATATTCATTTGGCTACAAACCTACAGTATAACAGCTCCAAAGGATACCATGAGCACTATTCACAAAACACAAACAATACCATCCAAAGCAGTCAGAGAACAACTCACTCTCCCACATGCTGAGGGAGAAAGGGTCATAGATTAATAATTCAAAAAAATTCTTCCACACAAAAGAGCCTGCGTCAACACTATACAAACCAATAGTTCATGCAGACACAAACTACATACCACTTAACCTACATACTATAAGGACATCATCACAAAGGACATAACAACCACACAACTTAAAACACAAACATGGACCCAGAAAACATTTCATGGGAGACATTCCCATGAAATTGATCAGTCTTGTGTAGATAAGATTGTTTCAGAAAGTTGGATAAGCCCAGTAGATATGTTTGGCGAGACAGAAGGGTTCATGGAATATCAAGTTATAAACACAAGAAACTATAGAAAATATATTCTGAAGGACGTGCAGATACTACCACATGGAACAAGAAACAGTCCAGCACATCAGATATATCAGGCTGTAAACTACTGACACAGACAGACGACATACACAGACCGAATCAGATAGTAAACATTATACACCATGAACTGGCACTACAACATAAAATAGCAGACACATAAAGACCAGATTATAAGTACAATACTGCCACATTCCAAGAAAATGCCACGCATAAACTATACTGGGATTGAACTGCAGCATATTGACAGTCAAAACTATCCACCATAACAAGGCAGACATAATACAAAATAAAACTACATATATTACTGACATTGTCATGCTAAACACATACAACTTGCAAAATACAGACATACAAAATGTAGAAGCACACAGAACTGACAAAATAAATATGCCACTTATGAAGAATGAACAAGGTCATCATTGTGCCCATTGTTGTATCCCATATGCACTACACAAAAGCCTACAGACAGTATTTATAAACCAATACAAAAGCACAAAACTACAGGAAGCAGCCACTTTAAATACACTAAAACATATACACACACAACATAAAACTGCCCTGTCTTAGCCTAGACCCCACATAAGGACTATCCCAGAATATATTTTGAATGATAATATATTAATAATTATTGATAATAATAATATGCAGAGTCAGAAATCTTATTATTAAAGAAGAAAAGAAATAATAATGAAAATACACACTTCTGTGCTGTCTTCTGTTTTGGATAATGCAATGGCTTGTGTATTACACATTACCATACAGAGCATTGTAAGGTATGCTGTACTCAAAATAAACAGCAAAAAAAATATGAAATCTAGATTAACTGGACATCTTCATAGGTTAACCTTCAGTGCTAGGTTTCAGATCTTCTTGGTTGCAGCTCCCCCTCACAGCCTGTCTCCACTGGGCTCCTGGGACCCAGACTGTTTCTGCACCCCATGCAAAGTGTGGAAACCAACACTCTTAGGCAGTGGAGCCAAAGAAGAACTTCAGAGGGCAAGTGCTTAATCAGTGTTCTGACTGTAAGAATATCTTCTCTTTTAGCATGCTACTTCCATTTGAGCCCGATGCATGCTGGAAAAGCTGTATTGTTTAAAGTGCAAACAAAGCTACAGAGTCCAGCAGTCACAATGGGTTACATTAAGCTGCAGTTTTCTTTCTAAGAGAAGCATGTGAAAAAGAATAGATGACAGAATTAGGTGACTTTATTCTAGCAGGCCTTGCCTTTGCCTTTCTTCTGACGGTGATTGTGTGGCATGATTTGATGTGCTTTTTCTTATCTTAGAATAAATTAAAATAAAAAAATAAGTATGCCTATAAACATACACATGGATATCACATAAAAGTTCTCCTTTGTGTTTAAAACTTTGGAACTCTGTTAAAGTTACTTCATGCTTTCATTGTTACTACCAACGATTCTGAGCCATATTGCCATTACTGTATAACATTTAATTGTATTTTTTTTCTTCTAACATTGTACCTCATAATTATTTGAAGGCACTGAGATTTGAAGCAATGGATGAAACGATAATGTGCTCATTGATTGGTTTTAGTTGTGGGTTTTCTTTGTGAGAGTAAATTTCAGAGTGAAACTTTTCTGGGCAAAAATTTTCAATAATAAAAGAGAAAAAAGCAAACTAAACTAATGAAACTCTCCAACTGTCTTCAACTAACACTAACTACCTTTTAGAATAACAAAGAAAATATGTCCAGAGGATATGTCAGTTATATTGATAAGGAAAATGAAAATAAAAAGCTTTCTTTAAAAGAAAGTTAGAAGAATGAGTCAGACTGTGAAAGTTCAAAATATAAGACAACAGTCGAAGTGAGAAAACAAAGTATGTGGTCCTCATCCTATCACTCAATGTTTTACCAAGATGAACACTCTTAGTTTCATTATCTTTAAAAATCCAAAGCTTGGACACTAATTAAAATGCACTGCTGTTTTTTATAACAATGGCGCAATAATGTCACACGTTGCAACCTCAGCATGTCACCTAGCTAGTGTCATCATTCTGTGTTATAGCTTTCTTGGGAATTTTTCAATTTCTATTTCTTGTTATTTACTTATTTTATATTTTCTTCATTTTTTTTCTTGCAGTGGCCACAATTTTCTAGGATGTTTTGAGTGCACTACCACATTGTTTGTCACAAACACCATGTTGCTAGTCACATGGTTACTATTTCAGATGACAGAACACATCAATTTGTGTTGTCTCTTTTTGCAGGCAAACTTCACTGTAGAGTTAGGAGAAAGAAACTCGAACATTTGAGAGCTTCGCGATTGAAACTGTCTTCATTTTTGACTATGATTTTATTCTTGCACTTTTGCTTTGGGTTTCTCTGTTTAGTTGTCTCATCTTGTTTATACCTTTCTCACCTTTCCTCAGAGTAAGACTCTACTTTTAGTTTAAAACATTATCTATCCCCTACTGTTTAATTTTTATCAATTTAAACTAATCTCAGAAAGCCTTCTCCCCCTCAGATGTTCATAAAATCTAGCAGTGGACATTATCATTAATAACAGAATAGGCATGGCATTGAAAGCAAATAATAAATTGAAGAGAAAATGGAAATGAAATGACATCACAAAATAACAACAAAAATATGTAAAAATAAAAATAACACCATTATTTAAAATTACTGCAAAATGATTTCTGAGAATCTCAAGTTTAATCACAACACCTCTTTTTCTAACACCTAAAATCATACCAATATTTTATATACCATGTATGCTGTGTATATATTCAGTAATACCTTGATTTTTCATTTAAAGGTGTTCTGGGATTTTAGTGCATTATAAGAAACTTCTTTGTTAGAGGTAGATTTGCTATAGGAAAAATATGATACATTGGAAATGTTTACATTTTATTATTATTCAGTGTTCAAACACAGGGAATTAATTTTGCTTTTTTGACATTGATCAACAGAGTCTTTAATGCCAAAGTGAAAACAGATCTCTGCAAAGTGGTTTAAATTAATAATAATATCTATGAATTGAAAGCATTAAATAATAAATTGCTTAAGTATTCACCCCCAATATGTCAGTATTTATTAGATGCCCGTTTGGCAGCCATGACAGCCTTGATTATGTTTGCACAGTTCTCTGTCTGCTTTGCACTTCCAAACATTGCAGTTTTTCCCCATTCACCTTGACATAACTGCTGAAGATCAGCCTTTTACAATTCCAGCCATAAATTCTCAGTTGCATTGAGATTTGAACTCTAATTTAGTTACTCCATGACATTAACATCACTGTTTTGAAGTGTTTACTCTATGGCTTTGGGTCTGTGCTATTGGTCATTGTTGTGCTAGACAACAAATCTCCCAAGGTTGGAGGTTTCTTGTTGCCCTCTACCCTTACAAGCCTTCAAGGCCCTGCTGCAGTGTGGTGCTGTCACAGATATGCTTTATGGTGGAGGTGGTGTATTTTTTGATAATGTGCTGTGTTTTGCTCACACCAAGCATGGTGTTTAGACTGATCTCATCAGACCATTGAACGTTCTACCACCTGAACTCAGATTCTCCCATGTGCCTTATGGCAAACTCTTTGCCACTCTTCCATAAAGCTGCTACTGGTCATGCATTCAGGTAACAGATGTTGTAAGTCACTGAAGCTTGTACGTACTCCACAATTGTCATAGGTTTCTTGTTGGGGCTCATATCATCTTCCATCTCCTTCTTTGGCCACCCTACAACACTCCGGCCGACCACCTGATTTTTGTGCAACTCTTTCCATAAAGCTACACACACTTTCATCTGTTTTGTTCTCTGGCTGGACATTTCATGCTACTGGTTCCACCTTGCACCTCACTTGGGCACTGAGGCAATACCATCCACGGCTTGACTATTTGTACAGAAGAGAAGCATCTCTGAAGCGCTTGCAGGTAATTTGCTCTCTGTCCACTTCCTCCCTTCATACTCTGCTTCTGCTCCCTTCTTGACTGGGTGCTAATCCCAATGATTCTTCTACCTGGCATTTATTTAGGAAATTTATAACATTTCCCTATTACTGTGTTCACCCTATTCTGTTGTCCCCTTTTACTTTCAGGATGGCATGAGAGTACCCCATACAGGTTACTGTATAATTAATGTATTAGTATTACATTTTTAATGAAACAGACTTTTTGAAAAATGTGCAGCTTTTTTATTTTAACACCAAAAGTTAACAATAAACATTTTGAACAAAATACTACTACTACTACTACTAATAATAATAATAATAATAAAAGACAAAGAGTAGATGACAAAGTAGAATGTCGTAAAGAATTCAAAAAAGGTTGGTGCGATACACATGCGGAGCAGGTTAGAGATAATGGAAACAGGAAAATTCGAAAGTCTCAAAAAAATGATAGTAAAGATTGCATTAGTGCAAACAAACTGAAAATATTACTTGGTGAAATAATGGAACAGTGAAAAGAGATCGAATAGTGTTTGAGAATGGGAGAAGAGAGACAAGGCAGTGAGACAAAAGGACATCTGCTGTACAGGCTTTTAAAAGTTGAAAGCGTCGCACAAGATGCAGATGACGCAGCACGGCAGTAACAGCAATCCAGCAGCTGATCGAGCAAAGAGGAGGTAAAAAAAAAACTGTATTTGTTTCCCATTGTATCACCGTTTAAGAGGGGTTTCGGAGGAGTGACCGCGTCTCCTTGAGGTGCGTTCAGCCGTCCTCTTTGGTGTGTCAGAAATGCATGCAAGCAACTGACTGCATGTCCGCTTCCGCATGTATGACTTGCTGTTTCAGTATCTTGAATTGGGGATCTCTTTTGCTGCCTTGAGTGGCTATGGGAAGTAAAAGAGGAAAATATACAAAATATACAAGGTGAACTTTACTCTCTGAAGGTAAATTTGAAAAAGTAAATAAGTTAGTAATTGAGGTTGCACAGAATGTTTTAACATTGATGATTTCATCAATACACCAGTACTTCAGGAGTTTTTCCTTCAATAGACTAGGTAAGGGCGGCACGGTGGTGCAGTGGGTAGCACTGCTGCCCGCAGTTAGGAGACCCGGGTTTGCTTCCCGGGTCCTCCCTGCGTGGAGTTTGCATGTTCTCCCTGTGTCTGCGTGGGTTTCCTCCGGGTACTCCGGTGTCCTCCCACAGTCCAAAGACATGCAGGTTAGGTGTATTGGTGATTCTAAATTGTCCCTAGTGTGTGCTTGGTGTGTGTGTGTGCGCGCCCTGCGGTGGTCTGGTGCCCTGCCCGGGGTTTGTTTCCTGCCTTGCGCTCTGTATTGGCTGGGATTGGCTCCAGCAGACCCCCGTGACCCAGTAGTTAGGATATAGCTTGGATAATGGATAGATGGCTAACCGCCAAACCCTCTCACACCTCAGGTGAGAAGTACAAGCAATAACAGTCATTGTCTATGTAAGCATAATATTAGAATGACCCATAGCATTATAATTCACTTCACACTGTTGTTGGCACTTGGGAGGCCTTGCTTCATCCATCCATCCATTATCCAACAAAAAGTTAAAAGGTATAAAAAGTGCCTCTGTGGCACTTGCTTGACCAAAAAAGCAAGGAAAAGATAAAAAATACAACAAGAAAGTGGGACACATTTTAGTTGGAGAAGGAGAATTGACCTGACCAATTTTGTCTTCAGAACCAGTTCACTGATATAGTACCTTTGAGAAGCTCAGAGACTGAGTCTACAATCTAAAGTTGCATTTGTTAATCTAATTGATGAATATAAATTGTCTTTCTGTGGGGTTATTAGGATGTCATCCTTGGGTGAGTAGCTGGATATACAGTAATCCCTCCTCCATCGCGGGGGTTGCGTTCCAGAGCCACCCGCAAAATAAGAAAATCCGCGAAGTAGAAACCATATGTTTATATGGTTATTTTTATATTGTCATGCTTGGGTCACAGATTTGCGCAGAAACACAGGAGATTGTAGAGAGACAGGAACGTTATTCAAACACTGCAAACAAACATTAGTCTCTTTTTCAAAAGTTTAAACTGTGCTCCATGACAAGACAGAGATGACAGTTCTGTCTCACAATTAAAAGAATGCAAACATATCTTCCTCTTCAAAGGAAACAGAGAGGAAAGCAAACAAATCAATAGGGCTGTTTGGCTTGCGGTACAAAGCTGTTGAAGGCGGCAGCTCACACCCACTCCGTCAGGAGCAGGGAGAGAGAAAGAGAGACAGAGAAAAACAAAGTCAAAAATCAATACGTGCCCTTTGAGCTTTTAAGTATGCGAAGCACCGTGCAGCATGTCGCTTCAGGAAGCAGCTGCACACAGAAGGTAGCAACGTGAAGATAATCTTTCAGCATTTTTAGACGAGCGTCAGTATCGTCTAGGTGTGCGAACAGCCCCCCTGCTCACACCCCCTACGTCAGGATCAGAGAAAGTCAGCGCAAGAGAGAGAGAGAGAAAGTAAGTTGGGTAGCTTCTCAGCCATCTGCCAATAGCGTCCCTTGTATGAAATCAACTGGGCAAACCAACTGAGGAAGCATGTACCAGAAATTAAAAGACCCATTGTCCTCAGAAATCCGCGAACCAGCAAAAAATCCGCGATATATATTTAAATATGCTTACATATAAAATCCACGATAGAGTGAAGCCGCGAAAGGCGAAGCGCGATATAGCGAGGGATCACTGTATACTGTAGAAAGAGCAACTCACACTTGAATTTTGCTGATTTTTATTGCATGACTAGGCAACCATTTCAAACTCTCCCAACCTCCCCACACCCCCACACACATATTGAGATGCCCCTGCATCTGTGAGTGAGTTGGTGAGTGTGATGAAGTCAATGAATATCCTTTTTGAAGTAGTGCACTCTTCTTCATTGTTGATTCTTGCCTTACACTTCATGCTGTCAGATCAAGATCAACTTCTGGCAAGTGTGGATGTGTATATCAGTGGTTTACGTTATTAATATATTTTGAAGTTTGAGAGACCCTGTATGAGCAAGCATTGCTTTGCCTTGCAATGGACTAATAGAAATAATATATAGTAAATGCAAATTAATATGTACATGGAAAACAGTAAGGGAAAAATATCAGATAACCCTGATATTAACAAAAATAACATGTAAAAGAAAGTTGTAAACCCAAGTGCTCTTTTCATTAATTAATATTGACCATTTAATTATTATATCAGATAAATTTACACCATTGAAATACACAATATTACATTTTCAACATTTGTGGTCAGGAAATATTTTAAGAGATAGTGGTACAAATTATCTTAATACATAATTCGCCAGCCTCCTCACTCACTCACTCACGTCCGTCCGAAGCTGAATGCGCAGTCGCCTTCTGCGCACGTCCGAAGCCGAATGCGCAGTCGCCTTCTGCGCAGCTGCCCGAAAAACCTTACGAGACCAACATCGCGGCAGGCGGTGGATTTACGGCCGTGAAAATTCAAAGAGAAAGGCGACTTCAACCGACATCCAACCCCAACATCACGGCAGGTGGCGGATTTACGGCCGCAAAAATTCAAAGAGAAAGGTGACTTCGATTAAAGCTCTAGAGGCCTGAAAGGCGATTTCGACTACAGCTCGAGGCCTAATTATGCATTCTGATTCAATTACGCATTCATTCAATATACCTATATCAGGTTTGTGGTGCTTATACTTATTACTATTCCACTCGTGCCCGTTTCATCTTACGTTGTCGAAACGGGCTCTTTGTCTAGTTTCTTAATAAAAGAAATTATACAAAACATCAGATTCTTTCATGAAATGTATGTCTGTCATTTTCAGTAAAGAATATGGGTGTGCTCATGCTCCCTTTGCACATGGCTTCACAATAAAATGAAGTTAAAAATTATTAGAGACAAAGTTTTCTTTACAAAAAATATGTCTATTATCTTCAGGGATTTATTTTTAGCTATTTGTATCTTATAGTTTCCATGGCAACGGTAATAGATGTTGCCCACTGTGAGTTCCAAGACTTTGCTTAGATGTCATTCCACATTTTAGCTTTCTAGGTCAGTGGTTTTCAGTGTCATATGATTAAAAATGTGTAAATCTCAATACACAACTTTTTATTAACAACATTTAAGGATATTTACTGATCTTTGTGTTGTCTTTTAAATCTTATGAAAAACAGAAAATATGCCAAAACTCATCTATTTTCAAATCTTTGAAAATATTGAGGTGTTCCTTTTGGATTTCTATTGTTACCACTGGGATAAGCCATTTGTATTAATTTACTGTTTGTAGCATAGCTGCAGTGGTTCAATAAGAGGAAAGATTAGAGGTGATCCCTGTGTCATGGCACGTTTGCTTTGTTTCTAGTGAAATCCTAAATACTGTACATCCTAGTTCTTTAGAGTGACATCCAACATAAATGTCAATTTGGTATTCCAGTAACACTTCAAGTAGTTTGCAATTTATGTTGCCTAAATTTATATTCACGTTTTCTTTGTTAAGTTTATTTAAGTTTTTTCTTTGTGATTTATATCTAACAACCAAAAACAACTTAAAATGATACAAAGCTATAATTAATTTTTATATGAAACATTTGCAGAGAATTCTGCAGAGCACAAAATCAAGAGCAAATGTAATTTAATTAAGTATCATGCAATATGACAGGAAATGAATAATAGAGGGGAGGATGATTGCGATTGTAGGCAAAAGGGAGCTCAATAGATCAGGAGCAGAATTCTTAAAAGAACCAATGATACAGGAAATGAAAAATCTGGTTTGAATGACACAGGTTATCTTTCCTGCAAGATATGTAATAGTGCCAGAAAATGATACACCAAATCAGAGGCAAGGCAGTGGAAATTGAGATTGTTGGGGACATTGTAGTAGAACTCCTGCTGTTAAGTAGATGGCAACAAGTGGATTTGTATACCATTTTTGGTCACCTGTGCTATGTTATAAATAGATATTTTAGCTGGGGCACAGTACACACAAATTTGGCAGTGTTGTGTCTGTAGAGTATTTATTTTTTGTTAAAAGAAAAAGCAAACTTTACATATATCATGATAATGCGTATTGCTTGATGGAAAGGTAGTCAAATGGGTTGATTAGAATATCATAACTGCAAAACATAATTTCAACATCAATAAATTTTTGTCACCTATATGTGTGTAGCAGATTAGAAAGTCTGGTAGCTTCTACAGGGAGCAAGGGCAGCAGTGAAACATTCCATCAAAAGACCTCTTTCGCCACTGTAAAAGAATTTAATGGGAAAACAAAAAATATATGGCTTGATTTTTTTTTACTACTTTTTAATTTTTTCAATAAATAAAATGTCTGTAGAGTAGTAATGAGAAGGCACATATACCTGCTCCAGGTAGATGTGCAAATTCCTTCTTGGGTTTACTCAGAGTGAAAGGAAAAGGTGTGAAACAAGTAAGTAAATAATTATTCTGCTTTCATTTTAGTGATGTGTGAATGAAATCATTTTACTGAACAAGTACAGTGTACATTAAAATTGTTTAGATCAGCATATAGTAATTTTAAATATATATCATTCCTGAAAGCAGAAACCATGTACGCACATTTCATTCATATAGTAAAGTGAAGTATTTCTGTGTTTATGGGTAATCAGTCAGTCATTAATTTACACATACTGTAAATAGAGATTCAGCGAGTGATTGATTACTTGGCAAAATTATGCAGTCATTCTGCTCCATAGAAATGTGCTCATTTAGAGAGTATCATCTGAAAAGACTCAGAAATGATTTTGAGAAAATAATAAGAATACTAACACTCCAGTAAACTTACATAGGCATCAGGCTTCACTGAAAAAAAATTAAGGGGTCCTTTAAGCATATTTATATGAATATTAAAATCATCCAACAGGACTACTTTTTCATTATGTATAACTACTGCAATATGTGCTAACAATGAGAAAGGCTGGAAAATCACTGTAAGTTAAGTCGGTAAATACTGTAAATACCATCATTATATGTAATACAACTACAGTATGAATATTATTCATTGCACATCTGTTTAGTAATATTAAATAGGGAAGTTTACAGGGCAATATTATAGTCATGGGGGATTTGAAATAGGGGTGGGCGGTATGACCAAAATTCTATATCACGGTATTTTTCTAAATTATCCCGGTTTCACGGTATTGGACGGTATTTTTTTCCCCATGCATGAGTGAATGGTAACCACATTTTCCACTGTAATTACTGCAGTAGACTGGCTAAGAATAACCTATTCCACTGTTATGAGAATTGTACATTGTACAAAAAAACATTTTAATGTGCACACAAGTATTAATACAGGTTTGCATGGCCCCATAAAGTGAAAGTTTTCATGCGGGTGACACTAATGAAGAGAAGGAATCACATTGCTTGACAGTTGCGGTCAAAATATAGAACCTTTTTATTGAACAAAGTTTGCAAAAACTTAAACTATGATTTTGACAACATATTTTCAACCATCCAAAGAGGCATTTAGACTTAGTAAAATATCCAGAGGTGCTTGTCAAAACTTGTATTGCACTGAACATGTCTTAGAAAAGTAATAAATAGTAAATATTTTTTGTGAACCAACTACACTTTGTTAATGTTAACTATCTCTGTCCACTGACACGTTAAAGTGACTTTTTCAACAACTTTACCATCAATAAACTGCATAATATTTAAACTAATAAATAATAACAATAAAATAAATAATAGTATTATTACTGATAGCTGCACTATTACTTCAAGACTTCAAGCCCAGGTGCATTACACAGTATTCACCAAATTAAAATAAAATAAAACAAGTACAACTTTGAAATGACATCCTTACCAACTGTACCATCATTTAGGCAAACTGCATTAATATGGACCTTGCTTCAAGCTAAGCTATATACATAAATAAAATAACTGCAACTTGCATTTACTGTATAATGCTATTTGTGGTACTGTATAGCCCTACGGAAGTGCATTAGGGCCACGGTGAAGAAAAAAAAAATACAGTAAAGAGGGAAGAAAAAATAACAAACTACCGGTATATGTCAAGAATAAAGTCGACATGCTGACTTTATTCTCGACATTTCCACTTTAATTTTGACGCTTATGTCAAGATTAAAGTCAACATTTCCACTTTATTTTCATAGTTTACTTCATAATTAAAGTAGAATGTCATAAACTAAACTTCATCTTAAAATCAATGTTTAATTTACTTGATTTTCTCAAACCCCGTCATAAGCTAAAGCAGCACATTAAATGCTTTGTGTTAAGTGTTCCCCGACCCAGTTGTTAATCACTATGCTTCTTAAACTGACTTCCTATGCACTAAGAGGAGGCAGCAATCACCGCACAGAATCCATTCATTTCATGGTATTCCTGCTCTCTAAAAATTTAGAATGCTAAGATAAATACCTGATATCATTTTCATTATGAAATGCGTTAAAGCAGGTATTACACATGCACGGTAGTGAGGCTGTAGTGCTGCTCCCTCGCAGTAAGGGGTCCTCACGTGTATGTTCAGTGTAGAGACCTTTATGGCAGGTGTGACGAAGCTCCAAAAAACTGGATGTATGAATGGGTATCGCACAGGTTTAACTTAAATATTGTGTAAATGTTGGGTTTGTGATCTGGAGGTCGGAGACACGAACACAGAATTCAATGCATGTTCTTCTGATTGGGCTTTCTTTATTGCATGCATGCTGTCTCTATCTGACGTACTAAAACCCCAGTTTCTATCCGTCCTTTTTCTTTCTCCACATAACCAATCACCACACGATAAACGTCTTTGTGAAATTAAAACTAGTTATAAACTTAGCCCACGGAGTGTTCAGAACTTTAAAAATATCTTCGTTATACATGTTTACTTATGCCATCCATTCAGAGTTGCGCCCATCTCTGAACGAGTCGGTAGCACATCGAAGGATGAATACAAGCAAAACATACACTAGCAGGGTCAATATAGCATAACAAAACCCCACATCCTACATGACTTTGAAAGGACTCTGAAGCGCCGAGTAAACCCACCAGAAAAACATGCAAATGCAAGGCAGGCACGCCGCCGTGCCCCCATATAATTAATGCATGCTTTAATGCATTTCACCATGAAAATTATATTAAGTATTTATTTTAGCATTCTAAATGTTCAGAGAGAAGGAAGCTCATAACGTGAATGTATTCTGAGCGACGATCGGTGCCGGCGCCTCCTCTTAGTGCAAGAAGAAGTCAGTTTAAGAAGTACTTAACACAAAGCATTTAATGTGCTATATAACTTATGACGGGGTTTGAAAACATGCCGTTACACAGTACCCAGGTACATTACACTGTATTTAAAACAAGTACAACTTGGCTTGCAGTATTATCCAGTAGTATAGAAACAGTATTTACACATCTGACCTTTTAAAACTAAAGTATCTCCAGGCTCTCTGTCCATTTTCACCACGCAGCATTCTTATGCTACCGCCCACTATTTGGTGGTGTAGCAGTGAAAAAGAACCCTAGTGCAACAAATCTGTGTTTAGCGGTGTAGCAGTGAAAAAGGTCCCCACCTGAACAGTTTCCCGCTGCGCCACGTTCCGAACGTCGTTTAGGCAATTTAAACCGGTGTTGCGGTATAAGAAAAATCCATATCATAAAAAAAATAAAAAACGGTTTTCGGTATGAACCGGTGTACCGCCCGGCACTAATTTGAAATACAGAAATATTAAATGTGATTCCCTTCCAAATAACAGAGCACAACAGCAGTAGTTTTTGAAAGTAGTTAGTGTCTGTTTTATAACACAGTATGTTAAGGCACCAATGTGCCTCTCTGGATTTATTATTTTGTAATAATCAGGATAGAATTGAGGGCATAGAGGTGATGGAAGCACTAGGGTCAAGTGACTATAGTATAATACAGTTCTCAGTGTTTTAGAAGAATGAGGATGCAAAGACTTAAACTGTTAAGTTTAACTTTGGTAGGGCAAATTTTGAACAGATGCGGCTAAGTCTAAGTAGGATAGACTGGAATAAGCATTTAAGTGTGGAGACAGTCAAGCAGTGGAACAGGTTTAAAATGTTTTATGTGTAATGCAGGACAGGTACATACCTGATTTTGAAATTAGTAGGAAAGTTTTAAAAAAACTCTGCAGTAGGTTAGTAGAGAGTTAAAAAAGAAGCTGCAAAGGAAAAAAGAAATGTGTAAGGCGTATAAGACTAATAACTCCAATGTGAATAGTTGGGCATATGAGAACTTGAGGGCAACCATTAAGAAGTATATTAGGGAGACTAAATGACAGTTAGAGAGGAATACAGCAGATAAGGCAAAAGACGACCCTAAGAGATTCTTTCAGTAGCTTAGAATGAAAAAAGAACAGTCAAGGAGGAGGTGAAGTGCATCAGGAATAGTAAAGAGGAATTAAAAATACACACAGTGAAATAGCAGATGCTCTAAACTCACATTTTTCTAAGGTCTTCACATGTAAGGAAGTAGATAACCTACCAGCAGTAATAGGGACTACTAAGGAGGTACTGAGTGATTTGGAAATTGCAGAGGGGGAAATACTGCTCAGATTAAATAGGGTGAAATCAAACAAATGACCAGGACCAGATAATATTTACCCTCAAGTTTTTAAGGAGGTTAGTAACAATGTATACAAAGTCTTGACACATATTTTTAGGAAGTCGCTGCACACTGGGGAAATTCCAAAGGACAGGAATATGCCAGATACATACCAATTATTTAAAACAGGTGACCGTGCAGATCCAAGCCACTATAGGCCAGTAACCTTAATGTGCAGCACAGGAAAATTAATGGAAGGATTTATTAAGGATAAGACTGAGCAGCACATGGCAAATACAGGAGTTTTACTGAACAGTCAGCATGGGTTCAGAAGAGGGAGGTCATGTTTTACCAACATGCTGGAATTTTAAGAGGAAGCCACAAAAGGCTATGATCAAAGTGGAGCATATAATAGTATTTATCTTGACTTTCCAAAAGCATTTGATAAGATGCCACATGAGAGGTTAGGCATCAAATTAAAAGAAGTGGGAGTTCAGGGTGTGGTGTGTAGTTCGGTACAGAATTGGCCCAAACACAGGAAGCAGAGGGTTATAATGTGAGGAACCTTATCAGAATTGGGTGGTGTTAAGAGTGATGTTCCACAGGGGCCAGTGCTTGTGTCGCTGCTATTTTTAATATAACTGATTTGGATAGGAATATAAGTAACAAGATGGTTAAGTTTGCAGATGATATCAAGATAGGTGGATTGACAGATAATCTATAATCTGTTCAATTATTACAGAGGGACAGCATAAGGGCTTGGGCAGATTTGTGGCAGATGAAATTTAATGTCAGTAAATATAAAGTATTAAATGTTGGAAGTTAAAATGTTCGGTTTGAATACACAATAGGAGGTGTGAAAATTGAACCTTATGAGAAGGATTTAGGAGTTGTAGTGAACTCTGCACTATCAGCTTCCAGACAATGTTCAAAAGTCATTAAGAAGGCTAATAGAATGTTAGGTTATACAGTATAGCACGATGTGTGGAGTACAACTCCAAGGAGGTTATGCTCAGGCTTTATAACGCACTGGTGAGGCCTCATCTGGAGTACTGTGTGCAGTTTTGGTCTCCAGGCTACAAAAAGGACATAATAGCACTGAAAATGTCCAGAGGAGAGTGACAAGGCTGATTCCAGGGCTACAGGAGATTAATCATGAAAAAAGATTTAAAGAGCTGAGCCTTTTCAGTTTAAGCAAAGGAACATGAACAGGAGACTTGTTTGAATTGTTTAAAATTATGAATGTAATTAATACAGTGGATCGAGACTGTTATTTTAAATGATTTCATCAAAAAAACGGGCACATAGTTGGAAACTTGTTAAGGGTAAATTTCATAGAAACATTAGGAAGTTTTTCTCTCTGCATTATCTGCAGAACTCAGTATTTCTCTGATTGCAACATAGATTTTACCTCTCCATGGGTACTACTTTCAAAAATTTAATTTTTTAGAAATGTGAACTGCAATTAGCAATAAACCATTTGTAATCAGCAACTAACAATAGCACAGACAATTCACTTTTCACATCGCTTGATTTGGAATCCTGTGTCTATGAATGCTATTTCAATCACCACAGTATTTGTTGTGATGATTTTTGCTATATTAACATTGTATTATTTCTCTCTTTTTCATTCTTATTATGGATTTTGAAGCATGTAGCCATAACATTGCTAAGGAAATGACCTGGAAGTACATCACTGCAATGGAATTCAGGGTCAGCACCAAGCATTTTTTAGTCATCAATGATTGTGGATAACTTCTTAAAACTTCATGTGATTTTCTTTTGTTTCTGGTTCCCTTAATAATAGACATTTTGCCTCTGACTTTTGACTTTAGGGTTTTGTTTCTGGTTTTTAAGCCTGTGTTTTGGTATCTGGGTTTTGACCTTTGCTTGTATCTTTTAACTACGTCCCTCTCCTGGGGGCTCATGTATAAACGGGGCGTACGCACAGAAATGTTGTTCCATGCTCAAAATGCGATGTATAAAACCTAAACTTGGCGTAAAGTATTTACATCCTTTCTCATGTGAACAAGTTTTCCAGTAGGGTTACAGAGCTGGGTTGGGGCTATTCATGAATTGATTTGAGAATGTAAGGTAAATTCCAATTCACTTCCTAGAAATGAAATACCGTAGAATTGGAATGTCAGGAAACAGAATTGAATACAAATAAATTCCACAAAATTCCACTTTCTAAGATAATTGACTTGATTTGCTAAATAGTCTACAGTACATAAATATTATGAGTCACATAAATCACAAACATATAAAAGAAATACATGAGTATTGTATGTTTTATACATTATACATTTTAATTTCACAAATCACTATTATAAATCAAAAGAAATTCTGAAATTTGATTGTCTCATTTGAATGTGTCCCACTGCACATTAATATCCCTAACAACATTTTCTTAAATTAGATTAAAACCATTTTTCCTGAAATTCCATGTAAGGTGAAGGTTCATAACCTATGTGTATAAATGAAAGCCAATTAGGGCCCACGTTGAAGGTGTGAGATTGGAGGTTTTCTGTGAAATTGATTTGAAAGCTTTTGATTGATTTTGGATTACTTTTTTGTATGATCTTGGACTGCTTTGACTATCTGATTTGTGTATGAACTCTGGATTGCAATATTAGCACATTTGAATCCCTATTAAACTGGAAATGAAAAATAAATCTGAAATTTCAAGGAAGACCTTTATGGAGGATCATTTTGGTGAACTAACTCCTGCAACTTTAGATAACCACAAAGTAGTCAATAAGCATTGTTGTATACCCATTCATGGATCCAACCAAGTTACATCAAACTTTAAACGATACCTTCAGGTGAATACTTGTACTGTACTGGACCATGCGCTTTAAAAACATTTACATATGAACCACATTTCTACACAAGCATCACACGCATAGGATTTTATCCACTACTAATAAATGTGGAGGTTTGGTTATTTACCAATTTAAAACAAACATTGCTTTGGTTTATGTTATTGCATGTATAAAATTGTGCATGGGACAAGAAGACTCAATACAATCAATAAGTAATATCAATGAACATGTCTGGCAATTTATGTTTGTATTCCACTTTCTCATCTTTGTCATGCAACAAAGCTCAGTCCTAGAAATGTGCCTTTCCAGTTGCCATTATTTAATGTCAGGGGTCTTCACCATACTGCAGCAACAATGAAACCAAATAAAATGGTCACAACCATACATTCCTCAATTGAGAAATGTCTGGCTCAGTTTGAAAATATGGTGTGGCTTCAGTTGGTTGCATCCCTGGACACAAGACTTAAACTTGACTGGTGTATGGGTGGAGAAAGACAAAACATAAAAGACATTCTAACAATGAAGGTCTTCACCAAAAGTAGCAACTACAAAGGATTGCTCTTCACCAGCAAAAAAGAGAACAAATCTCTTTGAATTTTGGACACCCACATCCCATCCACATCTACAGAATTACCAGCATCAGAGGAGGTACCCAAGTTACCCAAGCCTACCATGCCCTACTAATGAGTCTGATCTTCTCCTGTACAGGAAAGACAACCCGAAATGGTTCCCCTATTTGGCTCAAATTGCATTTCAGTGTCTAGTCTGCTCCTATGGAATTTGCTTTCAGTATTAATCACCAGATATTTAGGCCTGAGAGATGCACACTTAGTGATCTTAGGAAATGATGATTATTTGATGCAATAAAAAGTGAATTTATGTAGATGACATGCATGAATGAACATGACTCATTATTTTGTGGTTTGAGACATATAGCATTTATCACATTGAACTGTTAATCACACACAGTTACACTATATTCAGATACTTACGGCCAGTGCCACTCATCATTTATCAGTTGTTAATGTGTAGTTCCCAGTTTTATTTACTTACATTTCATCAACTATTTTTCATACATTACTTGGCACCATAAATAAAGTTCACATGTATGTCCCTACATGTAATCCCAAATAAATGCTCAGAAACAACAGTAAATGGAATTTGGCAGAATTTCACTGAATTTAATTCCACTTCCTGAAACTCCAATTCAATTCCATTTCAGTTTTTTAGCTGTTGAATTTCAATTCCAATTCCATCTCCTTGTTTGAATTTGAATTGTTGAGTTACTTCCTGAATTGACTCCAACCCTGCTACAGAGTTAATAATTGGTACACTTTCAAAAATTAAATCCAATATCACTAAGGAGGCAAAATAATTTGAATAGCAATTTGGTCCAGACAACAACTCTGTTGTTCACTGGAACAAACTCCAACGTGTATGGCTCTGGGGCTTTTCCCCACACCTATACAAGGCCTGTTATACAGAGTAACTCCAGAGTGAAACAGATTCCACCCTTGACTGAAAAGCTAGACTTCAGTGCCAGTTTTATTCTTCGAGATGAAACTGACTATGTGTACCCAGTATTTTACAATTTTCACCACAAGCTGTAATGCATTCTCACCTAGAGAAGTTATGTTACATGTTAAAAAAGCTAAGGAAAGGTATGCAGGGTTGTGTGTCCCACTGTTTTCTGTCAACCACTTGGCATTGCACTTGTCCTTCACTCTTTACCTTTTGGTTGCTGAGCTGATATAAGTAATGCATGCAGCTTTTTGGACTGAGCCTGACTAGGCTGCATGGGTTGCCCAGCCAGTAAATGCTCATCAGCAAATATCAAGGTTAGACTGAAGAAGTAGATCCAGGTATCCCTGTTCCACATAATGTTCTTGTAGATTTAATTACAACATTCTTGATGACCAGTTATGCACGGACCCCGACTGATTTACCATTGGTAACCCTAACAGGAGCACACATTCTCCAGACAGTATCACTCGAAGGGTCATTGAAGCACACAAGTCCACACCATGACCAAGTCACCAAGTCATAATTCTGGACAAAAGTGCTTCAGTCCAAGTTGTAGGTTTAGCTTAACCAACCTTTGATCATAAGATGAGCTAATCTTGAGCCTACCAATTCATATTTTATTAAACATAAAAGAACCGTTATGACAGTGGGAGCAAAATTCCAACATTTATAGTTTAGCCTAAATGATGACTACTTCTTCATAATCATGGTCTATATTAATTTGCCACATGAAATTGTGTTCTAAAGTAAAGCCTATTTTAAAATTTAAGGAAATAGTTAGCCCAACCTCTCATTTTATAATGGCACTAATGGGAACCAGAGTACAAGTGTGAAAAAAACTTTTAAACTTACCAAATAATCAATTATTCAAGGCACAAATATTATCAAGTGTTGGTCTGTGTTTTATTACAAAATAGCAATGTCATTTTAAGAAGGACAAAATGCCAAAAGCATAACATTTTTGTGAGATTTAACCCTTTTAAAATGAGCCAGGCTGAGCACTTTACTTTGCTGCTAAGCATTAAGAAAATTCCTTTAACATGTTAGCTTAGAGGAGATAGAGGAAATCTTCTATTATATATTTAAACTTATAAACTCGCATTTTATTTCTACTTTAGTAAATACTTGTGTGAATTTAACATTGACATTACCTTTCTATGATTGGCTCTTACACCTGATGCTGTAAATGTTGTCTCTTCTGTTACCTGACAGTTCTTTTTGATGACCAAATATTCATTTAGAAAAAGAAAAAAAAGTTGTGTTTTCCTAATTACTTGATCAATTCATTAGCACTGTATGTATATCAATGAAATTGTGGATCAGGATATTCCCCTTTATTCTGTTTGATGGTGTTCATCCATGTGTTAACTTGAAAATGTTAATTAATAATGGTTTAAGTGCATGCTATATTTTCCTCCTTGTGTGGCACACAATTGCTTGTTAAATTTGTGTAATAACTTCTTTTATTTAATATAATTTTTTGCTTTTAATGATCTTTCCAATTCAATTAAATGTATATTCTGCATTGTCTGATATACCCAAAAATGCCTCTGTTACTTTTCTTTGAAATTTTGACGTAATTTTCATGACTCTTTTTCACCGTCTCATCTTTTAATTCATTCAATTTCTAACATTTTAATTTATTGATGACTGCTAGCATTTTATACATACAGTATAACTGGTCCGTGAACTGTGCTTAGATGCAACTGCTGATAATGGGAATGTAGCTATTTCTAGGTCATCTCTACTCTGAATAACTTGTACTTTAAGTAAATGTTTTTTATTTAAATTTACTTAAGGCAGAATTTATTCTAAATGTTAATGATTAAGTGCAGAAGGTACCGATTATCTCTTTTTGAGACTAGTGTAGAATGGATAAATATTTTTAATGTTTTACTGAAAAATATAATTAATTAGTTAAAAAACCCATCCTTATTACAAACAGTCCTATTTTGTCATTTTAGTAAATTTCTAAGCTTTGTCTATCATCTAATAACCCAGATACTCCATTCACTTAAATTTATACTAATTAATTAAATTTTGAAAATGAGCTAAAATTCAGCTATTGGAATACAAAACTATTTAAACTATTTAAACATTGCTGACCTCCAGGGAACTACAGCATGGCCAGCTTCTGTTGAATAAATAGTTGGTTGTCCAGGAGGATGAAGTTTAGAAAATTCAATCAAGACATTATAGGCCTTTATAAAGAAGTTTTAAATTGAAGTGTTTCTTATTTCACCTGTTATGATGCCTTATACCATTCTGAATATTAATCTGTGTTTCTGTACATTCTGTACTTTACTAGATTAAGAATATTTTATTTAAGAAAAAATAATTATCCAATAAACGTTTATGTGTAAAGTATCCTTTTAACAGGTAACTGTGAAATGTGGATTAGCAAGTACAAGAGCATTAGTAACAATTTCTAGTTTATACATGACACTGGGCATCCATCATCTCTGTGTTATGTGTGCTAATTTTTTATCACCTTTCAATTGAAAAGGCTCAAGCAGAGGGAAATATATAACAGTGCTTCAAAGGAGAAGCCTCTCTTCAGATTTTTGCTCAATGAATGGAGTGTAATTAAACTTATTATCCACGGATAACCTATTCTGAGTCTGTGGATCAATCAAAATATACCACCCGCTGTGTATTACATTTCATTGAACCCCCTGGTGACTTCATGAATCACCAAGGAGACATTCACATTAGATTTAATTTAAATGAAAAATTGAACTGACTGTGTTTCTACAACATGCTACAAATTAATTGATATCTACATAATGATGTTGTGGCACAATAGATAAGACTAATTTGTTTTGTGTATGTGGCCTGCAAGACTCTTGTCAGATGTGGCATTTGAAAATGCAAGGATCAAAAATGATAATTGTTGTTTTTATTAATAATAGAAAAAAATCCTGTCAGAAGGATAGTAAAATCAATAAATATAGCTAATTAAGCTGATAGTTTCATTAAGGTTTATTCTGTTTTTATTTGAAATGCATGATAATTATAAATCAATATGATGGAGTGCTACAGAGCGGATTTGTATTAATAATAATTTAAGTGTAAAAACTATGAATGTTATATTAAGCTAAAGATGCTGGCAGGAACTTGAGCAGCATTAAACATGACATTTAGAATGAGAAGTCTTAATAAAAAATGAAAAATGTTTTAGGGAGTCTCCGTATCTAGGATGACATAGGACAGAGCTAAGTTCCAAGAGAGGAAGAGAGACTCCGGCAGCAGGAATTGATCCAGCAAATGGCAGTGTGGGAATGAAGGATATGCTAATGGACAGCATGCCATGTATGCTTTGGGCAGGGTCACCAAGATATGACAGAGAACTGTAGCCTAGGCAGAAATGTGAATGCTCCTCCAGGATGCTCTAGAGGTGGTGACCCAGCATATGCCAGGTACACATGGCCCTCTCCTGGAAAAGAGAGTGTGCACAGGGTGGAAACTCCAGAATGTGTAACAGTTTTTCACAAGTGAAGGACATGTTGTATTAGAGCATCAGATAAATGCTGCCTTGAAAGTTCAGGGGTGCAGGGACACCAGAAACAATTACAGGAAGCTCTAGTCTAGTAGATGATGATTAACAGTGTCTGTCAACCATGATGCCATTTTGGACTTCCAGGTTGATGGAGACCTTTTGGCACTTGTAGGAGCTGTCAGGCAGTGTTGTACATTGTCTAATGTTCACTTTGTTAGGTATCAGTGGAGCTACATTGTTACCAATAACGAGAATAACATACAGACATAAGCTTTGTATTTATATGTTTGATGCAAGTAATTAATATTCATTGTACTTTTCCTAAACATCTATAATGACTAGTTGTATATTCTCTTCCAGAAAGTGGAAATTTAGCTTATTTCTTGCAAAAACAATATTACAGTTACAGGTTTGTGCAACTCCATTCCCATGTTCAAGGGCATTTTTAAAAAGTATTTTTGTAAGTTAACCAATGTTTGTGGTTAATATCTCAGTATTGGGGTAAAAGAGGTCAGCAGAAATAAGACATTTTATAGGGGAGAGGCAGAGAATTATCATTTCACACTAGAAAAGCAAAAATCGATGTCACTTCACAAACTTATTACTGACTTAAATATCTGACTCTTCTACTTTAAAATCTATGAAGTCAAAGCTGTTTTTACTTTTGCATGGGGCAACCCTTTTGTTTCTTCCTTTACACATACTTAGGTGAAATTCAGTTCATTTGCTATTTCCTTCTCATTTGCAGTGATTTCTCCATTTGTGTTCCTGAGGGTTCTTAAATTTTCTCTTATTGTCTTTTTATTAGATGTAGTATTAAAAACATACTTGCTGTTTGTTTGGTCACTAGCAATTTTTTCTTTGGTTTCTCTTTTCAGTTCAAGTGCTTTTTTTGATTTCATACTGTAGTGCCTGATATTCCTCTGAGTGAAAGATGAGATGTAGAGAGGTGTTACAAAGTTTTGAATTTGAGACAAACTTGATGAGAAAACAGTCTGTTGCCACCAGCCCCATTTCAGTTTTCTCTTTTGTATTTTCAATCGGGGCTTCCCACTTAATGCTTGGAAAGTTAAAATTACCTATAACTGCTACATCCTCTTTCTTATACATACAATATGTATTATTTGATTAAATATAGAGTATTTACCCTGTGTTCGGATTTAGCGGGTTGGAAAATGGATGGATGGATGGATGAAATCTACAAAAAATACTACAAAAGAATTGCCTTCCTGTAGCAAACTCCTGTAACAAAATCTGTCTTTCTTCACTAGCATAACTCACATTGATTCTGACCTTTTCCCTTCTTCAAACTTGAATTCATGGGCTAGAGTATTATTTTTTGCTTATAGCGCTATACCTATTCCTTTATTTTCTTCTCTGTCACTCCTGAAGCAAGAATAGCCACCAATGTTATAATCTTTTCCATCAGTATCATTTAGCCATGTCTCTGTATTTCCTAAAATATCATAATCCCAGTCAATACTGTCACCTCTAGTTCATGCATTTTCTTTCTAATGCTCCTAGCATTAAGGTGTAAACATTTTAAACAAGGAGAGGCACTGGTGTACTTCCCTTAAGATTCTAGCTTCTAAAATATTTGTTCCTTTCTCTTGTAAATCTCTTTGGTAAAGGAAATGTTTACGGTGAGAAAAATAAAACCTTGTTTGCACCATACCTTCATCCATGCATTATGATTCAATATGCAGTTTTGTTCATTGTTTTTTTTCCTGGTGGTGCGAGAATTTCAGAGAAAATAACTGATTTGGTTTCATAATTTTTTTCTGCAAGAAATACTGTCTTTACAATGTCATGTGTTCCAACATGAACTTGGAAGTAGAAATTTACTTGTGGTAGAAATCAACATGTTAATTAAAGAAAGCACATGTTTAATAAAACCTCCCTGAGTCTGAAACCAGGCAGGAGAAAAGTTGTCCATTGTGTCTTTAATGATCTTTTACAGCAAGTGCTAAAGAGGGAGCATTCATCATGGCAATCTGTTGCAAAATGATCAGAATGTTCAGAGAAATAAGGGCAGCGGTCTATTTTATAAACAAATGAATTTGCATAACAGTGCTGAATTAATGCTATCATATCATACTTCAGTTGGTTAATAGGCATGACATGCTTTAGCATAGCGCACAGCCATCCTAAAATAAAAGTCTTTCTCAATTATATCTTTGTTCTTCAATATCTATTGAATTCAGCTCTTATTCTATTATGAAACCTGTATGTATACGTGCCAATTTTCAAGTCTTACTAGGTACATGAAAGAACATTACATCAGCCAGTTTCTTGAACTATCCCCATGGAACAATCTGCTTGTTTACTTGACCATTTCAGCAGTCTGTTCATGACATTTGAAAACAAATGCTTATATGTTTTAATATGCACTGCAAACCAAAATACTTAACTACTGTTACCTCTAAATTATTCTCTCTGACTCTCCCCTTTGGGACTTGTTAAAGTCCCACTAATAAACTCTGAGGTTGATCGGGTGTTCCTGTTTTAAATCTGTCTATTTCTAATTTGTATAAATCATGTCTGTATCAGAAACCAAATATTTGCCAGCCGAATGTGGGGAAAATGAAAATCAGTGTAATTAATCAATACTTAAGATAATCACATAAATCAGTAAAATCAAATTAACATTTGCTATGTGAGTCTACAAAATGTAACTCCATGTACCTAGTCTTGTATTTTTGTCTCTGATCTAATTTTACCATTGGTGGTGACACAAACAGTCCAAATATTTGCTTCTAAAACTTCAAAAGTTACAAGTTTATGTTGCCAATGATGTGTACAACAATGACCAGAGATACACACGACCATCCTCATGGTCTCATCCACAAAGTCGCACTGTTGTACATCCAGTTGTGTTCTATACTAGGCTGTTCCATTAATAGCAATCAGTTATCTTGCTGAAAGTAAACTCCGTTTTTGAAATTCTCAAGATTCTTTATTTGTCACATGCATAGTTGTACAGGACAACACGCAGTGAAATGCATCCTGATCCGCTTATCAAAAACTACAAATTTAGAAGAATATCAGTTAAATTAACAAAAAGTCATAGATTGAAAGATAACAGTATAGTAGAACATAATAAATAAGTAAAATTATGTGAATAAAGTAGAATTAAGTGTTAAGATGCAATAGTGTAGTAATTATTGTGCAAAACCAAAGTTAGACTGGTGCATAGTTAAATGAGGCAGTTTGTTTGTTTGCGCTACTGCGATCTTTACGTTCTTTTTTTATATTTTCTAATTTTCCTACTTTCATATCCTTTAACTTTCTCCACATGTGTATAGCGCCCTTTTTTTTTTCTTTTTTTTTTGAGCCTTTCTAATTTCCCTGGTTTCATAGTCTCTAACCTGCTCTGCATGTGTTTAGCGCCAATGTTTGTAAACGTCTTTATGAAATTCTACTTTGTCATTTTACTCATTGTCTTTTAATTCTGAGCCGTATAGTACAATACATAGAACAGAATAAATCCTCAATACAGTATAAAAATAAAAATTCTAGAAGTACGGAGTAGAATTTCACATTAGATGATATCACATAATATGATTTGGATTTGCTGCTCTGCATGTGTTTAGCGTCAACGTTTGTAAACGTCTTTATGAAGTTCTACTTTCTTTTACTCGTTGTCTTTTAATTCTGAGCTGGATTCGACGTGCTTTTTTTTCAATTCCACATGTTCCGGGCTGATAATTACTTTCCTTATTTTCTGAATTTGCATCTCGATTATTCTTTTTTGCTCTTTTTTCTGTCCAACACATTTGAGTCTCTTTTCTCAGCGCCTGATTGGACGTGCTTTTTTTTCCATTCCACTTGTTCCGGGCTGATCATCACGTTCCTTATTTTCTAAATTTGCACCTAGATTATTGTTTTTCTTTTTAGCATTTTTTTCTCTCCATCGCTGTTGGGTCTCTTTTCTCCGCGCTTTTCTTTCTTCTTCGTTTAATCGTCGATGTTTCATTTCTACCCTATTCATTTCATTTCTACCCTATTCATTTCTACCGTATTGACCTTATACACTTTATATGCACTGAGAGCCCTGGAGCTGTGTGTGCTGCATGACTGCCTTTACACTACTGATTTGTTTTTTTTTTTTGATATTGCTTGTAAGTATGGTGTGTCTTGCAAGACTCTCGTTCTATGTTCCCGTGAGACGCACCGTGGCAGGTCTCTTTCGTCTCGTGGGTCTTTAAATTATCTTCCGAGAAGATCACGTATTGTAGACTATCAGGACAGGGGACAGGATTTCTTTTTATAATAGAGAGACAATAGTTGCAAATATTCAATAAGCATATGTTATTTATGAAAAGAGTTAATTTGCCTTGCTGTGCTTGCAGATAATTATTAGCTTTTCCTCCTATACCATCCATAACTCCATGGTTCAAATCCTCTTTTAAAGATGTTGCTGCAGAAAAATAGATATTATTCTGATTCCTAAGACAAGAAGAAAATTCAAGTGCCAGCTCATACCATACTATCAAACAAGTGGATAAAAACAAGGTTACAGTGTTCGTTTCGAAGAGGAAAAAGAAAGAACAATCCCAACAGTAGAACTGCCAAAAACAAAGTTAAAATGGAATGACAGTTTTGCAGTGTAAAAGTATTACACAATTCTTTCTATATTGAGGATTTAATATGACAGTCACTTCATGGGATTCAATACCCCAAAGCAAAGGGTATCAATATCTAAAACAGATGGCATCTACAATTTGGGAATCACAATGATCTTTTGGCATCGGCAGTCACCAGCAGAGTTGAGTTGTTAGCAGTAGGGACCCATGATCCTGGTCTTGTCTTGGCTTGATCCCCTCTCTGGTTTGGTTTGTTTACCCTTGGACCTGCTACCACTGATAATGTAACCTAGGGATGAGTTAGGCAAATGAGGACACTCACACAAAACAAGGAGTAGGGATTCAGTGCTTTTATTAAAACTTTCAAAAATTACAGATGAAATATTGCACTACTGACTAATTTGGAACAAAACTTTTAAGTCTTTGCATCACAGCACATTGAATTTGAACTCAGAGACTGAGTTGTAGTAAACGTCAAATGAACGAATTGTCCAATTCCAAGGGTAAACAAACCAAACTAGACAAGACCAGGATCATGGGTAACCTAGGGATGAGTTAGGCAAATGAGGACACTCACACAAAACAAGGGGTAGGGGTTAAAGGGATTCAGTGCTTTTATTAAAACAATTCATGAAAACAAACAGGTGTCCAAAACTGTGCAGTGAATTCAATTCATAATAAATAAATAATCCATTAAACAGTGAACTGTGGTGGTTAAAACCAAGTCAAATAAATAATCCACTAAAAGAGGTTAAAACACTGACAGGTATCCATCCTTTAAAAATGTAATCCCCGGTGTAATCCTTTAAAATTGATGTCTACTCTGTTAACCCCAAACAGGACCATGCAACAGAGGGAACACCCAGCAGACAGGCACTGCCATCCAACTCTTGCCACAGGCTTGGGTTCCTGTTGTCCCATGGCCCACAGCAGGACTCCCAAGCCGAACCTGAACTTGCGAAGGCTCAGGTCCCTGTGACAATCCATGGCCCTGACAGGGCTCCCTCTCTGAGCCTCCCCCTACTCCTGCTGCCTTCCCAGACTTATGGGGAGAGTCTTACCAGCAAGTTACTCCAGCATCCAGGTTGCTCATCTGGAGTAGCCGTCTCCAGCGCCTAAGCATCAGCCACATGCTCCTCAAGGGACTCTCCTTCCGACTACCTGCCTCCTCTCTCTGTCTTGTTTGCTCGTGCATCATTTCTCTCTGACTCCTGCCTTCTCTATTGTTCCTGTAATTTCCTTTCATTTCTCGTTCTTCTGATCTCTTTTTCCTTTCCCCCTTCTTTATCCACTGCTGTCTCATCGGGTGCAGGTGCAAGGAACCACTCGATCCTCTGCATCACTGAAGTGCCTAACTGATCCACCCTCTTTCACATTATTATGCGGTGCAGGCAGCCAGCACTCCAATTAAACGCGGAGTGAAACGCACTCACACCCACCTGCACCTGATTCAAGCTTGCACCTTCTCGGGGTATGATTTCTTATTTAAAATTGGCCACTAATTTCCTAGCCGCGGACCCACTATACCACATGGGGGTACCCCTTATCAACAATAATGCTACCAGCAAAACAGATGGTCATTCTATCCAGTCTGTGTTCTTCTCTTGGTCAGTTTGTTTTTTAAATGGTCAAAAATCTGAAGGTGGTAAGCATAAAGTACAAGTCTCCTTTCATTTTATCCTATTATGTTCAAAAACAGATCCTTCAAAAAATATTCCTTTATACTTGTATCTAGTTTGGCCATTGTTGTGGACTCCATTCAATTGAAAACATATACATCATAACATGTAAATGATCATAATATAAAATAAAGTTAATCTTAATATATACCAAGGGAATAGGGCATTCAATCTGGCACATAACCTTTGCTGTTAGGAGAATAACTTTGCAAGCTAGAATAAATTTTCAACCTTTCCCTCCTTAGTGGGAATGTGGAGCAAACTCTGAAACCAATCCCGTTGATATAACAGCTTGATAAGAGCCGAATGTCATAACTGTCATTACAGAGAACACAAATACAATCAGGGATGGGACACACAAGAAAAGAAAAAGGCAGAGTGGTGTGGAGATTATTAGTGGAAGTTCCTGTAGAAATTAAGACAATTTGGAAAAGACTTTCATCCCTCATTCTTGAACTGGAATTTGGGCAGGCATTTTTTTCACCCCTTTTCATAGAATAATAGATGGTAATGACACCAGTGTCCTCCTGAGAACATCTCTCAGTCAGCATAGCAAGCAAAAGTCAAGGTAGAATTCCACACTCTGGACTGGTAATGTCTTAATTATTTTTGGAAATAAGGTAAAAATAAGCTAAAACAGTTAAGCTCCACATTCCTTATTTTTAAATCATTTACAAAAGAAATGTATATTTTACTGTTTCCAAGGCTAACAGGGTAATACATATAAAATACATATTTATTATTTCCTACGTAACATCTATTAACACCTTAACATAATAACTGAAGCTAAAAGATTCTTTATACATATCCCAGATATGTTTCTTTAAGTTATTATTTTACTTAATTAAATTAACACATTCATTTCTACCTTATGCTTCAGAATTTTTTAACAGTGTCCAAAATGTTTCATTAGAAATCAAATTATAAGAAATAAAACTAAACATTCCATCAGCTATGCAGTTACAGTATTCAATCATCAAGATTCTATTCTGTTTAACATTTAAAGTATACAAGTTATTTATAACACAAGAAGTTGATGGAAAATTAAAGCAATACATAACATGCATCAAATGCCTTATAATTCAAAAACTATTTGTATTTTTAATGCTTTTAAGGTAGTGCATTACCACCCATATTGAGAATGGAAATTCTGCTCCTTTGTCAGTTAAAAATTACAGTATTTTAAACTAAGATAACATTTTATCTATGTTTAATAAAATTGATTTCTTTTACCCATAACATTTTATTAATCCTAATTGTTCTTGTACACTCTCATTGATATCTTTCAAGATGTCTCTTGTATCTTTTCCAGAGTGTTGATTCTGTAGAAGAAGCACAGTCTACCATTTTCTTAGTTAAATCCTCCTTTGTACAGCCCATCTTGGTATGGAACACCACCTAGATTGGTAGCCAGTGCTCATTATCAGCTTCCTTTCTGTCCTATAGAGTATATTTCCTTTTAGTTTAAATTTAATTTAAAATTTGCTAAAAGAACCTCCTTTTATCAGAGTATGGCTAGTACTCAAAAGGAAGTTAGTGTACACATTATATCAAACAAGTAAGCCCGCAATTTGCCAGCGAATCGGAAATCCAAGAATGGCAATCAGTTTCTGCGTGATGAAATATCATGGAGGGTATATGCGGTGGTGTGGGCGGTCGCCTTCCAGGCGGCTGTACAACCTGGCGTGCATACTTTACCTCAAGATTAGTTCACAGGTCGTAGGCATGGTAAAGTTTCCATTTAATTCAATAACATGTATCCATACGGCTCGTTTACAGGTCATAGCCATACGGGCTTGTGTTTGTATTACTAATCGTTGAGCTCCCTCCATTTGGATACGTGCCTCCTTTGCCTGTGCTGTGTCAAAAGCGCGTTGTGGACGCGCTCGTTCATTGTCCGGGAGGCTGTACAACCTGGCGTGCACTCTGCACCTCGCCGTTTATTGTTTGTA
This sequence comes from Erpetoichthys calabaricus, assembly GCF_900747795.2. NCBI lineage: Eukaryota > Metazoa > Chordata > Cladistia > Polypteriformes > Polypteridae > Erpetoichthys > Erpetoichthys calabaricus. The sequence goes on along the minus strand of NC_041395.2, from coordinate 142,142,487 downwards.
TCCCAAACATGCCACACAGACTGCTGGCACATACATACTACTGACTCTGGGAGGCCGCTGCATTTGACTGTGGATTGTGGTGTTTGGGCGGTGTTTGGGCGCCACCTACTGACTTCTGGGAAGCCGCTGCGTTTGACTCTGGGGCGCCACGGCACACTGCACATACGTGTCGGTGCCTCCGTGCATAAATTAAAACTGTGGATTAGTAATGTAGATCTGGAGACATTGTCCACCACCTAATCATATCATTTGCAGGTTGAATTGAGAGCTCTTTTAATTTAAACATTTACATGTTCCCAATTTTATGCATAGTCTTACCAATCACTTCATTCCTTCAAACAACACCACATATTTTCATACATTGTGTTTAACCAATTTAAAGCATTTACATACTTTTTTCCTTTCATGCTTAGTTTTATTAAAATGTAATAGGAATTGGTCATTAAAATAGTGAGCCATAGGACAGCGAGGAATAAATCGTTGGTTTAGTTACCCATAGGACAGCTCAAGCATTTAGTTAAAAAGCATCTAGTTATAACAATTAAATTAAATTGTTTTTCCCAATTTTTAAGCAGTACTTAGCTACTATAGAATATTTTGTTCCCTTAAATCTTTCATTGTTTTTCTTCTGTTCTGGGCTCTTTCGTTTTACATAAAATTTGAATTTGGTTGAAACATAAACTTTAAAAAATGTTATGCAGTGTCTGTATTTTGTCCTCAGTTGCTGTTTTATATCCCGTTCATCTGATGCTGTTATTTTTCGTGCAAAGATGCAACAAGACTATCCAGATTATGCGATGCGCCCTAAGGTTTCACACAGGACCTCTTGGAATGAGGTAGCCTTAATTCATTGCCATGTTAAATGGGCCAATGGAAATTGATAAATCCAATGCCTATTGTTAGAGTATATTCACAGTGTTTTTTCAGCAAAAAATGACATATTTTTAGTGATCACATAGTTAATAGACTGTTACAAATTCTCATCATGACACAATCTTTTTGTATGCGATGAATTCTTCATCAACATTTAAAATATTAACATGAATGTGAATTGTGGATATTATCAGCCCACTGTCCTGTTAGAATTCATTGCCAGCCACTGCGGCCCTCCAGGAATGAATTTTCCCACCCCTGGTATAGACCATTGACAGACTAAGGGTGAGCTTGAATGACAAAATGGTCCAACTGCAGCACCTTTGCAGGAAAATGAGAAAGTGTCCGGGTACAAGACAGTAAAATAAGACTAGGAACTGCATATGGGGCAGCAGCCACCCTGTATTTAAAGCACTGTTTCTCTTCTCTATACTCAAATGTGGCACTTGGTGCCACGGCCCACCTGCCAAGTTGTTTTGCCTGCCTAAGGTAAAGTCATCCCTGATGGAGGATCGCAGGAATCGTGGGAAAGAGGGGTCCTTTCATCAGATTGGCTGGCCCAGCACTGTTTCAGCTGTGGAATGGCCAAATGGGGGAGGCAGCTTGATGGATGAGGTCTCCAGGACTCTAACAATATCCAAATCTTATTATGTGATATCATCTACTGTTAAATTCTGCTCCGTACTTCTAAAATTTTTATTTTTTCTACTTCTAAAAAAAATTTTATTTTATACTGTATTGAGGATTTGTTCTGTTCTGTGTATTGTATTGACCCCCTTTTTTTGACACCCACTGCACGCCCAACCTACCTGGAAAGGGGTCTCTCTTTGAACTGCCTTTCCCAAGGTTTCTTCCATTTTTCCCTACAAGGTTTTTTTTTGGGAGTTTTTCCATGTCTTCTTAGAGAGTCAAGGCTGGGGGGCTGTTAAGAGGCAGGGCCTGTTAAAGCCCATTGCGGCACTTCCGGTGTGATTTTGGGCTATACAAAAATAAACTATATTGTATTGTATAGGCCATTCGTTTATGGTTATAACACTGTAGTGGCAGCAATTGTAAAAGTCTGAGGTAACAACGGACTATCAATGAATAGAAAAGACAATGCACAAATTAGAAGGAGAAATATGGAGCAAAGCCAGGACATGTAAAGCATTCTAAGTATGTTAAAGATAGTAGGGGAGAACCAATGAGGATAACTCTTAATGTGTGTTAATTATTAGAGTTTCTTTGCCTGGCACATCACTGAAATTGGTATCACAGGTGATTGGGGCATAGTAGGGGATGGGTCTCTGAACCAAAGTGAATTTGGAAGGAAAGGAACAAAGGTTCTATGTTGCCTTGTACAGTAGAGCTTAAGAGACAGTATTTTTCAGTTGGTGAGAAAAAAATGGGTTAAAATGAATGATTGGGAATGAATAAGAGCAAGAGAGACCACATGTTCTGCTTTTTTAGAAAGAGGGTGGAGAGAGAAGACTAAGTGAGATTGAAGGAACAGAGATGTCAGGCATCCAAAATCATTAAGCATTATTTTACAAGTATTCTGATTGTCTTGTGCTGCCAAAACTATACAAAAAAAAAATAATGTCATGGTCAGCCAATGATGTTAGGGACAGTATTATGAAAAATACAAAGTATATACTAAATACAATGATGAGTGACATTATATAATGAATTACTCTAAAGAAATTGTTTGTATAAATTGCAGTTTTGCAAACTGTAATATATAATTGAAGCAGATTTTCTGTTTTGTTCAACTTAACACATCTTACACTAGCAAATGATAATGAGGGTCATTTTTCTGTTGGGTAAATTTAAAATAGCCTGATTTTATTTATAAGGTAGACATAAAAATATGAGTGTATGCCTACTAGATTTTTTTTCAAAGCAAAGTTTATGCTGTATTGTAGCACAAAATAGGATATATGCAGTAATAACTAGAAACCCAAGCTTACTAACATTTCAGGAGCATGTTTCAGAATGAGAGACGAGGCAATGCAAGAATCGAATGATATGTAATGGATTGCAGACAGGGAGCCTTTTAAGCCATAGTAGAGAGATATTACTGATTAATACACTACTTTAAAGTGTCACCTTCCAAGAGATTGATGTCTGGTCAGTAGGCAATGTCAGATTTAATTCACATCTAACAGGCTTGTGCATTTGTGCAAAATGAGTTCAGGCATTTTATGTCTTCTCTCAAGTGTCCATTAGAACATATTATAAATTCTCATTCATCTTATAAATTTGGTATTTGTTCCTTTAAGAATGGTTGGATACAATCTGCTTGAGCTCACAATAGGAATTATTGTCCATTACAAGATTTCATATTATAAAAAACAGCATCAAGATGTGAGACAAAACAAGGAGAGGAACTGCACTGTGCATTTACTTGGTCTATTATCGGCTGAAAAATGAGGTACAAACTTTAATTAACTTGCTGTCAGTCCCAATTTTGCATCTATAATTGATATTTATACAACATACGCTGAAATGAAAAAGTAATAACCTGTGTGCAGACAACAATTTGGTAAAATTATGATGGTATTGGAACCATTCATTCATTAGCTTCATTGCAGCAATGAGATGATCATGAAAAGATGATTGTTCGCAAAATGGCATGAAATTAATATTGACTGATAGTGCAGCCAACTTATATTCTCATATATTTGTATCAGCTTAGATTCATCAAGAGACACATATAATCAAAAACAGTACATAGATATCTGTGAAAAAAATAAACGAATCCACTCATGTAAATAAAAAATACATACTATATACTAATTCAGTGAAGATAAATACCAAGAGATCATTCAGTTTAATAATATTTTATAATTGCCCTTTAAAGTGCTTTGCAATTACTGAAATGTGATATTGAAAGTAAAGATTGATTCAGAAATTCTGTACTAAAACTGATATCCAAATTTAAAGCATTTTGTTCTAGCTTGATAATTTACAGGAATTGGAAGAAACAACTACCGAAAACAGCTACCGATACATACCTGTATTTTATAAAAGTTTAAAAAGTGTCTTAAATAAGAAGTATATGAAATTAAATAAACAAATCAGTCTTGTAATAAACCACTTGATATCCTCTAGTGGATGCATCTTTCACATTTCCCCACTGTACTCAAAAAGACATATATATCCATATGAATATTAGTTGCGCAAAATTAAACATTATAAGAAAGAACAATTACTGGTTTACCTTAGTAGGGCTTGTAACAATCATATTCAACATCCATTTTGTCTTGAAACCTCTGGTCCTGCCTTTCAGCTAGTAGTGAAGGAATATACAGCAGCCATCTGTAATCCCAATTTAGACTAAGCCAATTTAAGTAGGTTTTCAGTTTAATTCATGCCTCTGTCTTACTATGTGACCGAGAACAAATTGCTTAATTGACCTCTGCTGTATACACAAAAAATATATATAATATATACAGTATATTAGGGCTGGGAATCAATAAAAAAAAATTAGTTAATCGCATAAATGTATGCAATTAATCATGATTAATCGACATTGATCATGATTAATCACATCTAACATTAAAACGTACATAAATCGTGAAGTAAATACACACTGAATCACAAATTTAATGTAGAGTCAACTCAAAGGAATTTTAAAAAATAATGGCTGATTTTAATTGAAAGATTAAGAATCTCTTAAATAGGCATACATTAAAACTCCATAAATGCTATCCTCAAATTTTAAGTACTATAAAAGCAGCTCCATGATCACCATTTTGCAGACGCAGCACTTAGAGAGCACATTACCACCCAAGAGATGTGTCGGGGGTCCATCTGCCTCAGTGCAGAGCCAGGAACATTGGGCATATGAGTTGCCTCGAGTCAGTGGAGTGAGACAGAAAGAGGATCGCCTGTATGAACAGGCAAAAGGACAAAGCAGCTGGAAAATGTGTCCAAAATGATCACTAATTTCTATGACTGCAAACTGAAATCTGCAGGCTGCTTTTTTTTGGTGCCCCTAGTCCTGCCACTTCAGACAGTTTAGCAAGTGTATAGATTTAATGCTTTTGTGGTTGGTGGAATTGTGGTGTACCTTGGGCTTTTTTGGGTTACAAAAAATGTGCCACCACTGCAAAATATTTGGAAAACATTGTACTATCTACATCTTTGCTCCTGGCACACTAAAAAAATTTCTGTATCTGCTATCTCACTTAAAATCTGGCACCATTCATTACTTGGATGTGTTATGTTACATTCTTTGCATAAATTAGATCATTACACTTCTATTTTGTTTAATTTGTCATTATATTAGGGCAGTCTGTTAGCTGGCTGGCAGATTGGTGAGTTGAATACAGAGGTACTAGTGACTTATTTTGGTTTTAGTGCCACCCAAAGATAATTTATTTAGCACTTATATGATATGACATTGAATTGATCTTCTTACAGAAACATGAAATGAAAAAAAAGAGAGAATCTATTTTTATCTTCGCTACTTTTCTCTAGCTTTGCAGTAGGACTGCCATAAACTGGCCCCCTCTCCTCTCTTATGTCAGTATGTATAAATAAGGAAAATTAACGCCAGTACTATGTATTGACATGTGGTGTATCGTTGAGAACTGTGTAATCCAAAATATTAAACCTTTAAATGAAAATTTTATTTCATCAAATTTTTAAAGGTAGCATGTAAATACAGTACTGGATGTGTATGTAATTCTTTAAGTACAAACTTATTTGTATTGTAATACCCACAACAAGTCAGAGAGGAACAACACCAGCACACGTTTCAGGAGTTTGAATTGCTGTTCAGCCTTTATTAATTGCCTTCCAACTAAATTCCCACTGTTCTAGCTGTGGGACACACCTTAACTTTTATCACACTCAGACTCATCTAACCCCTCAATACTATCTTCCGCTTCAGTGTTACAGCCTAATAGCACACTCTTGCTCCTGTCTTTTCACTCGTTCACTCCGTGCTGTTCACGTACACCACACTGCCCCTTCTCATTCGCACCCGTGCTGCAGCTGCCCCATGTGTCTCTGGCACTCCGTCACCAACGCCAAGCAAAAGCGCTTCCATTCCAGCATCTTCCACGCTCAAACCCATGTTTCGTGCTCTTTCCACCTTTTTTCCCAGGAATTCCTACTCTCGCTCAGATGTTTGCCTTCCGAAAAGCACAGTGGTCAGTGGCTGTCCAGCCACTTGGCACTCTGCATCTCCCGTCTGATCATTACATTTCATTGTTGTGTAATGTTAAAAAAAAGTTACATGAAAATTCCCCATGATCAAAGCACTTACATATATAAAATCCAATGTATGTCGGTCTTTCTGTATGTCTGTCCGCTTGTCACTAGAAAACTACTTAACGGATTTTGATTGGGTTTTTTACTCTAATTTGCTTGAACACACTCTCGTCGCCCTAAGTATCATAGTTTGCTTGTGGTACCAATTTATTTGCGAATCTGCGAGAGCGGCTGCAGGCTGAGGGGAGGGGGATGGGGCCCTCCTCACTCACGCACCAGCCTCTGTTCGAGTCGCTCTACTTCTCACCACGTGTTGGAGCGTACCTTGCCTCCATTTAGCTAGCAATACCTGTTTGTTCAACAGACATTATCATCTACAGATTGTTAAGGAGTAACGTTTGACATTTTTGAGAGATAGATCAGAGCTACATGTGTTTAAGAGGGTAGCTGCTGATTGCCAGAGATATCATGGCCACATGCTTTTCTCCGCACATGGGGGATGCTCTCCCATCAGAGCTGAACACGATCAGATACATTGCCAGCGTTTGACATTGGAGCACCTTCTGCTTGGCCAGAATTACACTTTTTATTTTAATTGATTTTTAAGGTTTGTCCTGTTTCACTACTATGTGGGTGGAGCTGCGGGGGACAGCTAGTATTTTATATATCTATTATATAAAAAAATCTTGGGTTGGAACATGATCATCTCGGAGAGACACTTTAACATCCCACGAGACAAGGAAGTGAGACAAAAGGACTGCTGCTGTACAGGCTTTTAAATGATCATCACGCAGCGCGACATGCAGATCACACAGCACGGCAGAAGCAGCTGCTGTACAGGCTTTTAAATGATCAATGCGCAGTGTGACATGTAGATCACACAGCTCAGTAGCAGCTAGCAGCAAGCCAGCAGCTGATCCGTCCTTAACATGCGTTCAGCCATCAACCCCCCCATCCCTCACAACATGAGCAGCAGAGACATGAAGTGGTTAGCGTGAAGCATGCCCCCGGGGTTGGGGGTTGTGGGGAGGGCAAGCGAAGCGAATAGGGGGCACAGCCCCCTAGTATATATATATGTATGTATATATATATATATAAAATATATAATGTATACGTATATATATTTATTTATTTTTTTATTAATTTTATTGTAATCATTCCATACAAATAGATCAATTTTTACAAAAAATAGGATTGAAAACAAATCAACCCCTACCCCTGAGAAAGAGAGCATGACCAACGGAGTAAAACTTAAAGCTAGTAAAAATAAATAAATTGATGAGTTTAATAGGCGGATAAAGATAAATGGAGAAGAAAAAGAAATGGGAAGAGAATCTGCTTCCTCAGTGCTTTAAGAGCTTATTCGAAAATATTATTGATTAGATCCTGCCAGGTTTTGAAAAAGTTCTGCACAGATCCTCTAAGTGAGAATTTGATTTTTTCCAATTTCAAATAATATAAAACATCAGTTACCCAATGACTTAAAAGAGGAAAGTTAGGATTCTTCCAATTTAACAAAATCAGTCTGCATGTCAATAGCATAGTAAAGGCAATCACAGTTTGTTTGTCCTTCTCCACTTTAAGCCCATCTGGAAGAACACCAAACACAGCTGTTAATGGGTTAGAAGAGATTGTGACACCAAGGCTGTCTGAAAGGCACTTAAAAATTTTTGTCCAGAATGATGTTAATTTGGTGCAGGCCCAAAACATGTGACCCAGTGAGGTTGGAACTTGATTGCAGCATCCGCAGGTTGGATCTTGCCCTGGAAACATTTTGGACAGTTTTAAGCAAGACAGATGTGCTCGATATATAATTTTGAGTTGAATAATTGTATGCTTTGCACATATGGTTGGCCTTCTTTTATATCATGATGCTGGCAGAGGCTGAATTGCAGGTAGGATATCATGGGTCTTCAAGAGTTCCCTCTTCAACTCTAGGTATGAAAATGGAAACCATGTTAAACATAATGCTTGTCCTCTATCCTCCTCTGTGCACCCTTAGCTTGGTCCCCATAAGACACTCAACACTCACCATACTTGCATGTTTGACAATATATGCATTTTTTAAATAAAGGTTTTCTGGGTTAGGTTAATTGTCAATTCAGAAATGCTGCTGGGTTAAGTGGGTTTGAGAATGTAAATCCTTCAAAACATGTATTAATAATAATAATAATAATAATTAATTATATAATTAGGGCGGCACGGTGGCGCAGTGGTAGCGCTGCTGCCTCGCAGTTAGGAGACCCGGGTTCGCTTCCCGGGTCCTCCCTGCGTGGAGTTTGCATGTTCTCCCCGTGTCTGCGTGGGTTTCCTCCGGGCGCTCCGGTTTCCTCCCACAGTCCAAAGACAAGCAGGTTAGGTGGATTGGTGATTCTAAATTGGCCCTAGTGTGTGCTTGGTGTGGGGGTGTGTTTGTGTGTGTCCTGCGGTGGGTTGGCACCCTGCCCAGGATTGGTTCCCTGCCTTGTGCCCTGTGTTGACTGGGATTGGCTCCAGTAGACCCCCGTGACCCTGTGTTCGGATTCAGCGGGTTGGAAAATGGATGGATGGATGGATTATATAATTAAATAATATGTAAAAAAGCCAAAACTGAGCTTCATCTCAACAGCTTAGCTTCAGGCCTTCAGCTATCTCTCTAGTAGAGAAACCGCATTCAGTTTGATTTGTGTCTTTATTGACCTCAAAGGTAATGGATAACTTTGTTTTACTCTAATGCATGGTTGTGTGTTTTGCTAATAAGGTAAATGTTAAATCTGCTTTAATCCTTTTGAAAAGTTAAGAAGTTAGGTATTTAAATTCAAGAAAAAAATACACTGTATGTATACCACACATGTCTAGAACACAAATACATATTTTAGCAATAATTTAGAAAGAATGTTGAATACATAATGAACAGTTTTTGCACATTGTAGGAATAGTTTAAAACAGATTCTTTGTACAATATTTCAAACATTTTAAAATAATATAAAATGGCTTTTAGGCTGAAGTAGGATCAAATCATAATTTATTTTCCCCAACAAATGCAATTAAGCACCAAAAATGCATTGCTTCTTTGCAAAAATTTCTTCCTTATTTTCTTCAGACTCCTATCTAAATAAGCAAGTTGAATGGTAAATCAACCGACTGGTCTCTCTACATAATAAACTTAAGCAGAGTGATTATAGCAGTGCTTTAGAATCCTAAAACATTACAGGCGTAATCTTTCTTTTTTCCACTTAAATACTAAAGGGCTGATTTATCATTCTAGTTTTATGCTGTTTAATCACAGTATTTTTTCCTTTTTTCCTTCTTACTTTATGTTATGCTCCTGTAGTTCAGCAGAAACTAATTTATCATTCTTTACAATTTAAATGAGGCCTCCACCGTTTCATGGATTAATTGCATATATAATTATTGATCTGGGTTTGTATGCTTCTCTTTTCACTTTTACAGAGAAGACAATCACATAGTAGCACAAAGAGAAGAGTTTTTCTTTTTAGATGGTTTAGATAAAGCACATACTGTTGAAGACAGGTGGGCCTTTGCACTCTTTGGCCTTGGGGTTTTTCAGTTAACCCTAAGGTCTGTTTTAATCTGCAGACATTTAACAGTAAGGCTAATGTGCCTGTTTTTCAAAGTTAAAAGCATGGCTATAACTTTGATAAGCATTTATCATTGACTGCTGCTCTAAAGTATTGATTTTATTTCATGGAGTCTTGTGCATTTGTGCAAGAGGGAAAACCTAACTATTATGCTCTAGTGTGCCTTTATACAGAGCTAATATACTCTAGAAAAAATGTAAGGCAGACAAATGTATATAAGGTCTGAATTGAAAATATGATTGGTAATCGGCGTGGCATGTTACTATCATCACAAAACCTATGGAAGCAGTATGTGGTGATCTCATTTGTCATTTCACTTCATATCATAACTACAAATACTATTAGTATACTGTACAGTAGGTCCAACTGTGAACAGTTTAGCTCATTTCTATTCTACCACCAAATGTCCATGACAAACAGACTCTGCCTGCAACTTTACTTACTTAGGTTAACTTGTTATATCAGTCACCTGCTTTCCTCTCTCCTGCTATAAGTATTAGTACCTGCAAGATGACCTTAAACTGGCTCACATTAAATAATAATAATAATAATAATAGGTTACATTTATTGAATGCCTTTCACAAACCCAAGGTCGCTTTACATAGAGTAAAAAAAAAAAATTACACAGATGACTAAAGTTTGTAGAAGAGGAAAGTTTTCAGTTGCGATTTAAAAGTGCAGAAACAGGAGCAATCTCGGAGAGACTGAGAAAGAGAGTTCCAGAGTTGAGGTGCTATAGCACTGAAGGACCTGCCTCCCAAGGTAGAGAGTCTGGTGCGTGGGACAGTAAGGAGATTACTGCTCGAGGACCTGAGAGAGGAGTATAAGGAGCTAGTAGCTGATTGAGGTAGAGGGGGGAAGGTTATGTAGGGCTTTGAAGGTGAGAAGCAGAATCTTGAATTTAATCCTTGATGGAACCGGTAAGCAGTGAAGCTGGGAGAGAACAGGGGAGATGTGAGCAAAACGCTTTGTGTGGGTGAGGACTCTAGCTGCAGAGTTCTGAATATACTGTAGCTTCTGTATAGATTTTGCAGGGAGGCCAATGAAGTGGGAATTACAGTAACCAATACAAGACATTATGAACAATGAACCAGAGTTTGAGCATCAGACAAGGACAGAAATGGATGGAGGCGGGCAATGTTACGGAGATGATAGAATGAAATTTTGGAAAGAGACCTAATGTGTAACTCAAAGTTAAGTGATGAATTAAACAAAACACCAAGATTTCTGACAACAGGAGCAGGTTTGACAAGTGTACCATCAACAGAAATATAGAAATTGAATGCCTTAGAAAGTTGGGATTTTGGACCTACCAGTAACACTTCAGTTTTATTGGCATTAAGTTTGAGAAAGTTATTTTCCATCCATAGTTTAAGATCAGTGATGCATTCCGTGAGTGTGCTGGGAGGTGAATCTGTAGGGGAGTCTGTATTAAGATATAACTTTATAACATCTGCATAACAGTGGAAGTTAAGGCCATGTCTGCGAATAATCTGACCCAAAGGAAGGATATAAAGTAGAAAAAGTAATGGCCCAAGGACTGAACCCTGAGGGACACCATGCGACACAGGTGAGATGGAGGATTTATATCGGCCGAGTGTGACAAACTGTTGCCTATTAGAAAGATAAGATGTGAGCCATTGAAGGGCTAAGCCAGAGATGCCTACAGCAGAGAGACGTGATAGGAGGATTTCATAGTTAACAGTGTCAAATGCTGCACTTAAGTCAAGAAGGAGAAGAATATTAAGGGAACCGCAATCTGCAGACCGGAGAAGATCATTGACTACACGGAGAAGAGCTGTCTCAGTGCTGTGCTGTGCATGAAAGCCAGACTGAAAAGGCTCATAGAGCGTATCATCTAGAAGAAGAGCATGGAGTTGTGTAGCAACCACGCGTTCCATCACCTTAGCCAAAAAAGGGAGATTAGAGATAGGCCTATAACTGGAGAGAGAAGAAGGACCAGGTCAGGTTTTTTAAGTTTAAGTTAAGTTTTGAGGGCAGTAGGGACATAACCTGAAATGAAACGTGCATTTACCAATGAGGCAATAGGAATACTAATTATGGATGAGCATGTCTTAAGCAGAGAAGTGGGGGCAGGATCAAGCAGACAGGAGGAGGCATTTGACTTATTAATAAGTTCAGAGTCAGCAGGCGAGAAACAAGCGAGTCTTGATGATGGAGATGGCAGATCAGAATGAGTGAGTGACTGTGGTGTGGAGGGGAAAGCTGTGATAGATTTGATCAATTTTGGTATTAACGAAATGTAAGAAAGCCTGACACTGTTCAGCTGTATTGAGGCATGCTAGAGGAGGGGGTTGGAGGAGTTTATTAACAGTTCTAAAAAGAGTTCTAGGTCTAGACTATGCACAATTTATGGCACAGGAATAATAGTTGGACTGAGCAATGTTAAGGGTATCCGCTATATTTAAGTATGTGTTCAGTGTAAAGCTGTGAATGAACTATGAGGCCCGGTTTCTTATAAAGCCGTTCAAGACACCGGTTAGTGGCTTTCATAGCTCTGAGCTCACCGGTGTACCAGGGACAAGAGCGGAAGGCTGGAACATGCCTAGTCTTTAAGGGAGCAAAGTTATTAAACAACACAAGGTAATTGGAGAAGTACTTAGTGTACCATTTCTTTTTCATTTTAAAGACCACAAGACACAATATTAACTGTATTGAAAACTGCAATATAAAGCTTTGTCAAAAAGTAATTTTTAAAGGCTTTTAGTTAATCAGAGAAATTTATCCTAGTTATGCACCCTTAACAAAGGCAACCTGAAAATTAATACTTAAGACCATTGTACATTTATTTATGTATTTTTATTTATTTCCTGTATGTAATTTCATAACTAGCCTAGCAATAGAGTGTATTACAGTAAATGTGTTTAGTGTGCCATAGATTTAAGATGTTGTACTTCTGTCTATATATATAAAATCAAATGTCTGTCTGTCTGTCCGCTTTTCACAAGAGAACTGCTTGAACATTCTGGTTGATTTTGCAACCACTCTCATTGCGCTATCATACCTGTAGTTCACATGTGGTACCGATGTATTTGCATGAATTCAAGAGAGACACAGTGAGCTGAGGGGAGGCGGACAGGACCCTCCTCACTTACGTGGCAGCCTCGGGGCGCATCTTATATCCACTAAGCTAGCGAATGAGAGAACTACTTAATGGATTTAGATCGGGTTTTCTTCTAGAATTTCCTTGAACATTCCAGTTGATTTTATGACTTCTCTCATCGTTCTAAGAATCATAGATAGAGGCTGCAGGCTGAGGAGAGGGGGAAGCGTGACATCAGGAGTGGGGAGTTGGTCTACCTCTGTGTTTTGGAGTGTAACTTGCCTCTACTTAGCTAGCGATACCTTTTTGTTTATTAATTTTTAAAGTTTGTCCTGTTTCACTACTACGCAGGCAGAGCCATGGGGAACGGCTAGTATTGTATAAAATAGTACATTTCCTGATGTTTACAATATCGTAGGCATTTCCAGCTTAATGACAGAGCAGTCAGGTTGATCACTAGAAATGGTATTAGAGGACTGTAAATGTAGATTCTGAAGATTAACCAACTGATTCTGCTTTCTACATTTTGATGAAAACAACCCACACAAGATACAGTAACTTTAAGATGAAACTGGCAGAAGTAAAACTAGTTGTTTGACTCAACACCTATTCTCTCTTTGTAGCATTAGAAATCATTATTTTTCTGTGGAAGTGAACTTGAATAGTTTCAGTTTTATATAGTATAACAAAATAAATCTTAGTTAACGAACACAGCTGTGAAATATTTTTCAGCAATTATAAAATGGATATAGGAGAAATATCAGTTTATCAGCTTTGTCGGTCCCTTTCTCCATTACCAGGCCCTAGAGAATACATAACTGTCTATCCCAGCAGCCCAAGATTTAAAGTAGAAAAGTAGAAGAAAACAGTATGAACTGTTCACTGGTTCAGATTCTTCAGATCCAAGATTTTCATTTACTTGTATAGGCCTTTAGCACCAAGGCCCAAGAGCACCTACTGTATATTTTCTAAAAGCTTAAGTAAATATTGTATGAAGGAAAATAATAAAAAAAACTGTAATAAATGAGAGGAGATCTTTCATTTTATCCAACTCACCGTGTTAGCTAATTGCTGAAGGCCATGTCACATTAGACCACTTTTCCATTTGTTTTCAGTTGTAGCCTTTATTTGCATAATCTTAGCAAGTCAGTGGTACTCACATGAAGGCCAGTTATTCTGACATGCCCAGTAGCTCACTCCACCTAGTCCACATCTCTTAACAGTCAAAGAGGTTTAATTTTGTCTTTAGTCGTAGGGGCAGTCCCAGTGTACATGAGAGCTGAAAACCAGTGAGTGCTTATGCAGAAGTGTAATTAATATAAAGCAGTGACAAGGAATAAAAAACAAAGGTGTTTTAGACTAAAATGGAATAAAAGCTCATCTGTTTGATGACTTTGATGTTTTACATGCCATGACAAAATGGAAAATAAAAAAGGGCAGAGATCACAGCTAAATTCACTATACCAGTCAACTCTTTGTACAGCACCGGCTTTATGAGGCAGTTGACTATTGGCTGTTTGAAAAAAGTGGCAAGCATTTCTGTGCTGGAAGCTTGGCAAGCAGTCTTTAAATGTGATATACCTACCGATTTTCAGTTGTATAAATTGACATGGTCCAGTGACGAGATCAGTTGCAGCAGTTGGCAAGTCAGATATACCCTACAGCTAGATGCAGCCTAATGTGACATCGGCTTAAGCAGTTCCAGTGTCTCATCCAGAGATATTTTCAAAGTTGTTAGGCCTTTACATAACAAACTGCCTCCTGGATTCCATCTTCTTAATTCTCACCTGTGTCTTCAAGTGCACGATTTATTATTAAAATTAGGATTAGGTTATTTCATCAAGACTAAAGTGGTGTAACTCCCTTTTTCTGACAGAGGTGACTTTTTATTTCAAGGATGACATTCTTTGGTCAGTTTCTGGAGCTACTATCCCATTTTTACAGTTTGATCTCCAGAACTGCCGATATTTATAAAGTAGTGGTCTTGCTGCAGATTTGTATTTGGCAGCTTTTAAATATCACATTTTATTCTCCAAAGTGTGAATTTGTGGTGCTGACCACCGCCCCATAGGCCTGTAACAGCGACAACAACAATTTATTTCTTGTATAGCCCAAAATCGCACAAGGAGTCACACAATGGGTCTTAACAGGCCCAGTTTTTTGACAGCCCCCTAAGGCTTAACTCCCTAAGAAGACAAGAAGAAACTCCCAAAAAACATTTTAGGGAAAAAAATGGAAGAAATTTTGAGAAAGGCAGTTCAGAGAGTGACCGCTTTCCAGGTAGGTTAAGCGTGCAATGGGTGTCAAAAAATGGGGTAAATACAACACACAAAACAGAACACAAGTAATCCTCTTCACAGAGCTAGATGGCCAACCTGTCATTACCACCTCAGAAATACAATGCAATAGTACAATAATAGTAGTACAAACTATAAAGCAAAATGCAAGAATAAGTTATATCACTCACTAAATCACTGTCCTAATCATAAAAAAATAATAAAAGCAATTTTGCTGATTTGCCCCTTATACTCAAACTACGCACAGCTTGGACTCTGGAACCAATCTCCTTGAGAGGGGCTGGACTCTCTACCACTCTGGAGTTGCACCCGGTGAGAGGCGCCGAGCAGGTGTGGGTATACTTATTGCCCCCCAACTTGGAGCCTGTACATTGGGGTTTACCCCGGTGGACGAGAGGGTAGCCTCCCTTCGCCTTCGGGTGGGGGGACGGGTCCTAACTGTTGTTTGTGCGTATGCACCGAACAGCAGTTCGGAGTACCCACCCTTTTTGGAGTCCCTGGAGGGGGTGCTAGAGGACATACCTTCTGGGGACTCCCTCGTTCTGCTGGGAGACTTCAATGCTCACGTGGGCAATGACAGTGAGACCTGGAAGGGCGTGATTGGGAGGAATGGCCCCCCTGATCTGAACCCGAGCGGTGTTTTGTTATTGGACTTCTGTGCTCGTCACGGATTGTCCATAACGAACACCATGTTCAAGCATAGGGGTGTTCATATGTGCACTTGGCACCAGGACACCCTAGGCCTCAGTTCGATGATCGACTTTGTGGTCGTGTCGTCGGACTTGCGGCCACATGTCTTGGACACTCGGGTGAAGAGAGGGGCGGAGCTGTCAACTGATCACCACCTGGTGGTGAGTTGGCTTCGATGGTGGGGGAGGATGCCGGTCAGGCGTGGTAGGCCCAAACGTGTTGTGAGGGTCTGCTGGGAACGTCTGGCAGAGCCCCCTGTCAGAAGTAGCTTCAACTCCCACCTCCGGCAGAACTTCGACCACATCCCGAGGGAGGTGGGGGACATTGAGTCCGAATGGGCCATGTTCCGTGCCTCTATTGTTGAGGCAGCTGACCGGAGCTGTGGCCGTAAGGTGGTCGGTGCCTGTTGTGGCGGCAATCCCCGAACCCGCTGGTGGACACCGGCAGTGAAGGATGCCGTCAAGCTGAAGAAGGAGTCCTACAGGACCCTTTTGTCCTGTGGGACCCCGGAGGCAGCTGATAGGTACCGGCAGGCCAAGCGGAATGCGGCTTTGGTGGTTGCTGAGGCAAAAACTCGGGCGTGGGAGGAGTTTGGGGAGGCCATGGAGAATGACTTTCGGACGGCTTCGAGGAGATTCTGGTCCACCATCCGGCGTCTCAGGAAGGGGAAGCAGTGCAGTGTCAACACTGTATATGGTGGGGATGGTGCGCTGCTGACCTCGACTCGGGACGTTGTGGGTCAGTGGGGGGAATACTTCGAAGACCTCCTCAATCCCATTAACATGCCTTCCAATGAGGAAGCAGAGCCTGGGGACTCAGAGGTGGGCTCCCCCATCTCTGGGACTGAGGTCACCGAGGTGGTCAAAAAACTCCTTGGTGGCAGGGCCCCGGGGGTGGATGAGATACGCCCGGAGTTCCTCAAGGCTCTGGATGTTGTAGGACTGTCTTGGTTGACACGCCTCTGCAACATTGCATGGACATCAGGGACAGTGCCTCTGGATTGGCAGACCGGGGTGGTGGTCCCCCTCTTTAAGAAGGGGGATCGGAGGGTGTGTTCCAACTACAGAGGGATCACACTCCTCAGCCTCCCTGGAAAAGTCTATTCAGGGGTCCTGGAGAGGAGGGTCCGTCGGATAGTCGAGCCTCGGATTCAGGAGGAACAGTGTGGTTTTCGTCCTGGTCGCGGAACAGTGGACCAGCTGTATACCCTTAGCAGGGTCCTGGAGGGTGCATGGGAGTTTGCCCAACCAGTCTACATGTGTTTTGTGGACTTAGAAAAGGCATTCGACCGTGTCCCTCCTGTGGGGGGTACTCCGAGAGTATGGGGTACCGGCCCCCCTGATAAGGGCTGTTCAGTCCCTGTACGATCAGTGCCAGAGCTTGGTCCGCATTGCCGGCAGTAAGTCGAACCCGTTTCCAGTGAGAGTTGGACTCCGCCAGGGCTGCCCTTTGTCACCGATTCTGTTCATAACTTTTATGGACAGAATTTCTAGGCGCAGCCAGGGTGTTGAGGGGGTCCGGTTTGGTGGGCTCAGGATTGGGTCACTGCTTTTTGCAGATGATGTTGTCCTGTTTGCTTCATCAGGCCGTGATCTTCAGCTCTCTCTGGATCAGTTCGCAGCCGAGTGTGAAGCGGCTGGGATGAGAATCAGCACCTCCAAATCCGAGACCATGGTCCTCAGCCGGAAAACGGTGGAGTGCCCTCTCAGGGTTGGTAGCGAGAACCTGCCCCAAGTGGAGGAGTTCAAGTATCTCGGGGTCTTGTTCACGAGTGAGGGAAGAATGGAGCGTGAGATCGACAGGCGGATCGGTGCGGCATCCGCAGTAATGCGGGCATTGCATCGGTCTGTCGTGGTGAAAAAGGAGCTGAGCCGCAAGGCGAAGCTCTCAATTTACCAGTCGATCTATGTTCCTACCCTCACCTATGGTCATGAGCTATGGGTAGTGACCGAAAGAACGAGATCGCGAATACAAGCGGCTGAAATGAGTTTCCTCCGCAGGGTGTCTGGGCTTTCCCTTAAAGATAGGGTGAGAAGCTCAGTCATCCGGGAGGGGCTCAGAGTAGAGCCGCTGCTCCTCCGCATCGAGAGGAGTCAGATGAGGTGGCTCGGGCATCTTATCAGGATGCCTCCTGGACGCCTCCCTGGTGAGGTGTTCCGGGCACGTCCAACCGGGAGGAGGCCCCGGGGAAGACTCAGGACACGCTGGAGGGACTATGTCTCTCGACTGGCCTGGGAACGCCTTGGGATTCTCCCGGAAGAGCTAGAAGAAGTGGCCGGGGAGAGGGAAGTCTGGGCATCTCTGCTCAAGCTGCTGCCCCCGCGACCCGACCTCGGATAAGCGGGAGACAATGGATGGATGGATGGATGGATGGATACTCAAACTACATAATGTGCAAATGAAACTGCACCTGTCATATTATGTGTAGTTCCTGGTCACCCTTTTATAAAAAAAAGACATATCAGCACTTGAAGCTGGGCATATGAGAGCAACCAAATGCATTGTCTGGGCTAAAGGGCATGTCCTAATCTGACAGGCTCAGGGACTCAACTCTGTTTAATACGAGGGGCTACACAGGGACCTTATTAAGGTATTAACGATCCTCAAATACATCCGTGGAAATAAAGGGGAAGTGTTTTTAAGACGGAAGCCAGGAAGCACTCCTTTACTCACAGCTGTGGGAATCTGGAAGTAGAAGCGGAAACCTTAACAACCTTTGAAAAGTTTTCACATGAGATACTGGGACAAATTAGCTAATCTTTAAAGAAATGAGCTTGACAGACAGAATGGTCACCTGTTTTTGTCCGATTTCTGAGGTTCTTATATTAGAACGTATTTTTCCTTCCAAATTTTTCACAGTTATTATGTTTTGTATGTGGTAAACCACATATAAGAATCTCCAGAGTACATTTCATTGTCTTTGTATCTAAACAATTTTGTCCTGTCTGGCATCTCTTTCGAGGTTGGTTACCAGCTGTCTCTAATATTTAATGGATTGGCTCCAACTCTCTGTGGCCCAGAGTTCACGAAGATGATTTAGGAACTATAAGTCTGAAAAGAAGAAAATCTGCTTTTACTTTAAATTGATTGCCTAAAATGTCTAGAAGAATTCTGTTTTAACATTGTAATATTTAGTTTTACTAAATAAATAGCCTGATAGCAAGGTGTTTTTTTTATCAGTGTTACTGAAAATAGACTGGAGATGATTTTAATTTTCTTGCAATGTAGAATATCAAGCACTACTCATTTAACTCATAACTGGCTACTTAGTTTATTATTAGTAGAAAATAAAGATTTTAATAAAATTATCAGCACACAAATTTATATTTTTGATGAAATTAGCATATCTGGAGATGTCTCTTGATATCAGTCTATTGATCACATAAAAGCAGGACACATTTTACTTAAGTCTTTTGTTTCTATTATGAACATGCAGGAAAGAATGATAAAGTATACTTGTATGCCTACCAACTTAATAAGAAGAAAGTTGAGAAAAGTATACCAGAATTCAATAATGCATTTGGAACCAAAGTCACTGAACATAAAAAAAAAATAGTGATACATATCTTCTCTATTATAAAAAGAAATCCTGTCCTGGAAAGCAAATGCAAGGCTACGATACGTGATCTTCTCGGAAGACATTTAAAAGACCCACGAGACCAAAGAGACTTGCCACGGTGCATCTCGTGGGGACCGTAAACATGAGACATTGTGCCAAGAGATTGACCCAGGACTGTCCCGCGATGACGTAGAACATGAGATTCTTGCAAGACACGCCCTACTTACAATCTATCAAATAGGACAAGGGGGCAGCAAAACATTCAGTCTTGTGAAGGATTTGAGCACACACAGATCCAGGGCTCTCAGCGCATATAACGCGTATAAGGACAGTACATTATAAATGAAATGTCGACATCTAAGTGAAGAAGAAAGCAGCGCAGAGAAAAGAGACTCAAAAGCGTTGGAGAGAAAAAAGAGCAAAAAAGAATTTTCGAGGTGCAAATTCAGAAAATAAGGAAAGTAATTAGCAGCCCGGAACAAGTGGAATTGAAAAAAAAGCACGTCCAATCCGGCTCACAATTAAAAGACAGAATAAAAAACAAAGTAGAACTTCATAAGGACGTTTACAAACGTTGGCGCTAAACACATGCAGAGCAGGTTAGAGACTATGAAACCAGTGAAATTAGAAGGGCTCAAAAAAAAAAAAACCGTTGGCGCTATACACATGTGGAGAAAGTTAAAGGATATGAAAGTAGGAAAATTAGAAAATATAAAAAAAGAAAGTAAAGATCGCAGTAGCGCAAACAAACAAACAGCCTCATTTAAATATGCACCAGTCTAACTTTGGCTTTGCACAATAATCACTACACTATTGCACCTTAACACTTAATTCTACTTTATTCACATAATTTTACTTATTTATTATTGTTCTACAATACTGTTATCTTTCAATCAATGACTTTTTGTTAATCTAACTGATATTCTTCTAACTTTGCAGTTTTGGATAAGCGGATCAGGATGAATTTCACTGCATGTTGTCCTGTATAACTATGCATGTGACAAATAAAGAATCTTGAGAATTTCAAAAACGGAGTTTACCGCACATTCATTTATTGATTACTTTGTAAAAAAAAATTATTAACTGCTGATAATGTAGATTGTTTTGTCTGTGCTGAAATTCCAAACAGAGAAACCTATCGTGACCTCATTAAAAAGATTCAGTATATTGGGACTCGCAAGATTACAAATATTGTTTTTACAGAAGTTCTGAAATAAAAGTGAAACTAATGAAATAGCAACAATTCAAAGAAAAAAAAAATCTTAAAAGTGTGTATCTGGAAAACCAAACACGGGGGTTGGCGAGCGAAGCCCCCTAATTAATTAATATTATTAAATGATGGAGTGGCACAGTGACCATAGATTCAGTGTAAAGGGTGTAAATCATAAATCCAGTCATTTTCCCTGGATAAGTTTTCCTGTGATTTTGCCCACTGTCTATGCCAGTGTTCCTCCATGTGTTATCATTTTTCAACCACATACCCAGACATGTGCAGTTAGTTGATAATAGTTAATAGTTAATTGCAAATTATAGATTGGCCTTGTGTTAGTGTGGGTATGTGCAAAAGAGGGCTCTGCAATGGTGTGGCACACTGCCCAGGCAGAATTACCATGCCCAGGCATCATGTACAGTATAGAAAAGCCAGTTAGACTATTAAGGCTCCCTGAGGCTCAGAATCCTGCCAGATTGTTCCAAAACAGGACAGCTTAAGGCTTAGATGGCAGTCCAGTATAAATTTATTAAAAAAAACAGCTCCTTACTATACTATCCCAATGAAGCCTGCTATGTTCATGAAAGCTAGGGAAGATAACCTTCTACCCGAAGCACCGTGCCAGGTGTCAATTGATGTTTGCCCAAGAAGAATTAAAACCTATCATACAGGCCAATGTTTCATTTTGATCAGTGGTATTAAGATTCTGGCCAGAGGTCTATCAAACCAAAGAGATAGCCGAATTATTTCTATAATTTTAAAAAAATATAAACTAGATTAATTAAAAAGCAGCAATTGATATCAAATCTTTGTTGCATTTTCAATGTATTCGATATCAGAATAGCAACAGAACTTCCTAGGGTCTTGTTATTGCTGCTTTCAGAAAAAGCCTTAGAGAAAGTCAAACAGTGTTAGTAATTCATCACATTATGCAAATAGGGAGTTGGAAGTAATGTTTCTGCATGACTTAAACTTTTATACTCTAGTGGAGGACCTTCAGTTCGTTTTAAACATTATAAACTTATTATTTCAGTTTAGGATAAAAAGTAAAACACGTCTGTCATTTTCTAAAAGTTTTATTTCCTATAATCTTTGAGACCCTTCACTTTTATTTCTGTAATCAGTCATTCTGGAAATTGTAAGGAAAGGACTTAAAGAAAAAGTATCTCTTTGTACAGATTGATATCCACACACATAGCTTCCATATGCATTAAATGTATTATCTAAATTCCATACAATATTAGGATTCAAGGTTTGAGCAAGAGCATTTTATTTATTGTGAACACCCTTGTACATCAACTGAAATTTCATCAGTTTCTGCAACAGTGCAACACTTGGCAATCATAATTAAACAAAGACTTCAAGATCTCTTGAAATTTAATTTTGACAGCCTGATGGAAAATATTAGACAAGGCAATGATCAGGTCCTCAGCTTGTATTACTTAGACAAATTAATATTGTTGTAAAATAAGCTTTCAAAATTTTCATACCTTTTCAGAATTTTCCTTTACATATAAGTACATTATTCTACACCAATGTCGGCATAATTGTAACTTAATTCATTTGCAGCACAAAGTTTATGGATTTAATAAAATCTTTTCTTCAGAGATCTAAACCAGAGATGATATGGCATTAACTTTCAGCTTGTATTCTGATTGACATGTTACTATCAATTACTCCACTATAAGAAAATTGTATATTAACAACATCCTTAAATTGCACAATTTTTAACCTTTGGTATTGAAACATTTACAGATGTGTATATATATATATATATATATATATATATATATATATATATATATATATATATATATATATATATATATATTGTGACAGATTAAGGTCTCCGTGACCCCTTGAACCCTCAGACTAGACGTCAGACACCAGGTAAATGTCCAAATATAAATATTTATTATAATAATAAAGTGCACCAAGCACCCTCCTCTCCACAATACTCAATAATAAATCAATAATAATAAACTCAATCCTCCACTCCCAGACGCGTTGCCACCCTTCCACCCAGCTCAGCTCAACGTCTGGGATTTCCCATCGTCCTTTTATATTCCCTGACCCAGAGGTGTTCCTGTCCAACAGTCCACAGTTCCTTTTTCCTTCCGGGTCAGGGTAAACAGTCCTTTTCTTCACCCCAGGAGCACATCGTTCCTTCCTGTCACGTGACCGTGACGTACTCCCGGGTTATAGGGCACATAAGAGTCCACGAGCCCCCTTACAGCGACTCCCGGTGGCCCCCAAGGTATCCAGCAGGGCTGTGTATAAAAACTACATGGTCCATTAGGCCCTGCTGGAACTCGGGGCACGTCCACCCTGCTGGGGGAGCTCCTCCTTGCGGCCTGGGGGTGAGGGTCGGAGTAAAAAGCCGACAATCCTTCACAATATATCTATCCATCCATCCATCCATCCATTGTCTCCCGCTTATCCGAGGTCGGGTCGCGGGGGCAGCAGCTTGAGCAGAGATGCCCAGACTTCCCTCTCCCCGGCCACTTCTTCTAGGCTCATTCCTTACAGCTTACTTACAAAAGTTAGGCAGGTTTCATTTCAAAATTATACGCGTAATGGTCATAACTGGAACCTCTTTTTTGTCCATATACTGTAATGAAAGGCAGCAAGATGGCCGTAGGAGACTGAGTTGCGTGTCGCGTCATCACGCCTCCCACGTAATCACGTGAACTGACTGTGAACTCAGTACGTAGAAAAGAAGGAGGAGCCCCAAAGAGCGCTGAAGAAAACACTCATTACACAATTGACAAGGCAGCGAAACAATAAGAAGCGAGTGAGTGACGCATACAAGCATCTTCATAAGACACGAGGTATAAAAAAGCACGGTGTAAACCGTAAGTCTAAATTTACTTTATAGAAACGCTCCCGCTGCCGTTTGCAATACCATATTCGCGAGATACAAGTTTAATGAGAAGACACGAGGTATAAAAAAGCACGGTATAAACCTAACCTTAAATTAACTTTATAGAAACGCTCCCGCTGCCGTTTGCAATGCCATATTCGCGAGATACAAGTTTAATGAGAAGACACGAGGTATAAACGAGAGTTTGCATCACTTTGTAACAGAGTTAAAATTGCTGTAGCGAGAAACTTTTAACTGCCGGGTCTTAGCTAACATTAAATAAACCCGTGGACATCGCAACATCACACAAGAGAGCGGCTCACGTGAAGTGACTGAACGCAGCAGGAGTGATCACTTCCATGAATCAAACCTGTTCAAAAAACACATTACACAATTGATAAAGTAGGAAAAGAATATGAAACAAAGCACGGTATAAACCGTAACTTCAAATTAAGTTTATAGAAATGCTGCCGTTTGCAATACCATATTCGCCCCTGCGAAGCGCGGTGATTTTGCTATATATATTAAAACTATTTCAACCATTGTATGATCTGCTTCTCGCAACTGAAAGAGGGCACCGTGGCAGAAGTTAGCCGACTTGCTCACCAACCACAAGCGTTACCTGGTAGGTAACCACCCATACAATCAGATTGTGAATCAGACTACGAATGCCTGCAATGTAATTACCCCGATCTACATGCTGTCAAATGAACGAACCACACGCCGTAGCACAACGTTAGGGGCTTCGCCTCTACGTCCGAGGATCGATTCCAGTAAGGGAGTGCAGTGACTGTGTACTCCTAATGAGCCCACAATTACGGCGAAACACGTGTCGCATACTATGCATCTTCAAAGCACGGTGTAAACAGTAAGTTTAAATTGAGTTTATAGAAACGCTCCTGCTGCCGTTTGCAATACCATATTAGATGACTTTGTAACAGAGTTAAAATTGCTGGAGCGATAAATTTTTAACTGCCGGGTCATGTCGCGTGTTCTTGGGTAGGTACACCAAAAAATGTATACATTCATGCATGTAATGGGCAAACAAAAAATGTACTATACCCGAAAGCACTACAGTAGTACTCAATGTATCTTTACTTCTTAAATGTTAATGTTTTACTGTTTAATAATTTATACGCTTCTTATATGTTATTCAGATTCTTTTATCAAAATACCAGTAACAGTGCACTGCACGATAACGTGGAGTGAATATACTTGACATGACCATTCATAGTATTTATCCTCTTTCTCTGTACGTTTACCATTCGTTTGCTCAGAGGTTGATGAGCTTGCTGCTTAATGAGCAGCTCTTCACCCTAGCGTCCCGCTGCTTCTCTTCTTTCGTCGGCATCTTTTCCCGTTAAAACTGATTTGTTTTAAAACTTAGTATGTTTTCTTTAATTTTTCAGTTAAGCTGGCACTTAAGTCTTCAATCTGCCTCAAGAATGATTAGCGGAGGTGGTAGACAATGAAAACGTCAGCCGTACGCATCCGCCACGCACGCACTGGTGCGCGCAGCTGTGAGTTGACTCTACAATAAAATAAAATAAAGATAAAAAGAGCAATAACTTGCAGCACCGCTATTCAATTACACTTGCCTAACGCCTCTCCTAAGGGGAAATACTGTGGGATCTGGGCATCCGTCAAAGCAGCAATCACAAGCCCGATTAGAAAGCGGGAAGCTGTGATTTGTCCTCTCCCTCCCATGTAACAATCGCAGCCCGTGTTGCAACGCACTATGTATATATGTGTATGTGTGTATGTATATATATATATATATATATATATATATATATATATATATATGTTCATATGTGTGGGAAAGCGAATAGTAGACGTGACGTAGTATATGTGTACCAAATTTCAAGTCAATAGGTGAAATGGTTTGCGAGCTACAGGTGATTTAAAATCCTGGACAGACAAACGAATAGCCACGGTAGCGTATTATAGAAGAACATTTTACTGTTTAATAATTTATATTTATATGCAATGTGCTTCTTATATATTACTTCATATTCTCATATGATAATGATGTTAATGTTGTTTATATTGATTTCTATGTTATTGTAAGTGCCCTTTATTTGTGGAAAAATAAATTTGGCAATTAAACTTATTCTATACATACATTTTATTTTTTTCTCTTGCACTCAGTGAGCGAATCCACTGGGTAATCAGCTATATATATATATATATATATATATATATATATATATATATATATATATATATATATATATATATATATATATATATATATATATATGTATGTATGTATGTATGTGTATATATAGATAGATATGTATGTGTATATATAGATAGATATGTATGTATGTATGTATGTATGTGTATATATAGATAGATATGTATGTGTATATATAGATAGATATGTATGTATGTATGTATGTATGTGTATATATAGATAGATATGTATGTGTATATATAGATAGATATGTATGTGTATATATAGATAGATATGTATGTATGTATGTATGTATGTATGTATGTGTATATATAGATAGATATGTATGTGTATATATAGATAGATATGTATGTATGTATGTATGTATGTATGTGTATATATAGATAGATATGTATGTGTATATATAGATAGATATGTATGTATGTATGTGTATATATAGATAGATATGTATGTATGTATGTGTATATATAGATAGATATGTATGTATGTATGTATGTATGTGTATATATAGATAGATATGTATGTATGTATGTATGTATGTGTATATATAGATAGATATGTATGTATGTATGTGTATATATATATATATAGATAGATATGTATATATAGATAGATAGATATGTATGTGTGTGTGTATATATATATATATATATATATATATATATATATATATATATATATATATATATATATATATATATATATAGATAGATAGATATATGTGTATGTATGTAGATAGATATGTGTTTATATGTATATATGTGTATATATATGTAGATATACAAATATGTATATATGTGTATATATATGTAGATATACAAATAAGTATATGTATATATGTGTCTGTATGTGTATATATATGTTGATATATGTATATATATATGTGGATGTGTATATGTATATATATATATGTATATATGTTTATGTATATATATGTTTACATAACCTCTTTAACACACTACTTCTCCGCTGCGAAGCGCGGGTATTTTGCTATCTATATATATATATCTATCTATCTCTATCTCTCTCTATCTCTCTATATATATCTCTATCTATCTCTCTATATATCTCTATCTATCTATCTATCTATCTATCTATCTATCTATCTATCTATCTATCTATCTATCTATCTATCTATCTATCTATCTATCTATCTATCTATCTATCTATCTATCTATCTATCTATCTATATATATATATACATATATATGTCTATCTATCTATCTATATATATACATCCCCGTGCTTTGCAGCGGCGAAGTACTGCTTTTAAATTTTTATTAAGAAGAAAACCTTTTTAAATTGAGTGAAAATCTACCAATAACAATTTGTTCAGGATCTGTTTTTTTGTGAAGCTGACTTCACACAGCCTCTCCGCTGTTTTATAAACGAACGTCATATAAGGTCTTCCTTTTTCGTTGCTTTGCCAACGGAAGCAGCCTTTTTATTTAATCCTGTTTTTACGATTGTTCTGTTTGTATATCACGTTGTCAGTTCAGCACTCCGGTTGTAATATGACCAAGCTGTGCAAGCACACTCTTGAGAATGCAACGTATAGTTGTACAGGAGAAAAGCAATCTTGCCTGAAATCAATGGCAACCTTTTGTATATATATATATATATATGTGTGTGTCTGCATGTGTATATATATATATGTGGATATGTGTATATATGTTTATGTATATATATGTTTACATAACCTCTTTAACACACTACTTTTCCGCTGCGAAGCGCGGGTATTTTGCTAGTATATATATATACAGTATGTATATATATATATATATATATATATATATATATATATACAGTGTGTATATATATATATATATATATATATTTGGGTATTAAGTGTTTGTAGGTTATTGTTTCACTGCATGATGCTTGCTAATGTCAACCCAAGGACTTCTAACTCTTTTCATCGCTCTTTTAGGTATCTCACTATCCTTACAAGGATGGCCTGCTTAGCCCAACTAGTTGGGGAGTGACATGACCATGGCTATCTTGCTGTTTTTACAGCCTCCTCTGCAGCTGGCACTCCTGCTGTTAATTTGAATGATGGGCACCAAGACATACTGCTGCTGACTGAAGTCATCCCTAGGCAGACACAGCTTGTCAGTGCTATTACAATATCTTAATTTCCTAGAATGTTTGGAAGGTTGTTCCTATGATTACATTGTGTTTAACTTGCTGTATTATGATTTTAAGGTTATCAATTTTAATTAAAAAGATGCAGGCAGTATACTGTCTTTCAAAAGAGTATAAAATACATGTAGGATTGATAAATGGCAGCCTGTGGGCCATATGCAGCACTTGTGAAAGTTTTCTTTGGTCCAGGCCAACTTTTAGAACATATTTTAAGTTACTTTAAAACACTGTAGAGTCTATTAACATCAGCCATCTATAAAAAGAAGGCCAATCAGCTGTAAAGCTATCCTCTGAGTTTATTGATCAAGGGTGCACAATTTCACATTTTGTAACAACAGGATTTTAATGCAAGCTTTTCAATGAGAACAAAAGGGCCTTCTTATTCCTGCAAACATGATATTTTGTCTTCTTTGTCATTCAATCCTGGTTTCTGTTGTCAGAGTTTGAGATTAAAGCTGGTTGATAGGAGTGTGAAGGATTTTTTGGAATATCAAGTTTAGCCAATTTGACAGTTGCTGGTGCTGAATTTATCTTAACAAAGCATGGCAGAGAATTCATAATTAAATTCCTCTCCATCAAAATATTAAATGTAAATCTGCAATTGGGTCACCTCTGTTTGTCTGTCAGTAATACCATCTCTAGGGATTAACGACCAAACTGACTGACACCATCTATTGCCTAACACTGGATGGTCTCTGTCAAGAAATACACATGAGAATGACAATTCTTAGTATTTTAAGGCAATCTGATTTTTGGTGGTTATATTGTTTCGATAGCTAATTTGCTAGATGCATTTTGAATGTTACTTTGTGGCTAATCAGTAAAACTTTTGTGATTTTAACTGCACTAGATTTTTTTCCTTTTTAATAAGGTTTTACTATCTTACAGAAATATGTATTATAATAGTGCCATCAAATGCACCTTGCTATAAGCCAGTAGTTCTCAAGTTCAGTCTTGTGGACCACCGTAACAGCAGGTGTTCATCCCCAATGACCTTCTGCTTTTAACTTGACTCCTGCTTTGATTATGCAACCTTTTCCCAGTTTCTGCCTTATTTGTGTCAGTCCAGAAATTACTGTACATAATAAGTTCTCTAGATTTTGTTTGGAATTTTCCAAGCATTTGTGTGCATTATACTGAGATGGATGTATTTTCTTTTTTTCTTTATTTTTCAGATGTTGCTTTTTTAAAATGTAGGCAATTTAAGCATTTTGTTACTAATTAACACAAATGAAAATGTCAGATAAGTAGAGCCTCCTCTTTAGCATTTGCTGCCAATTGCACCTTTGTCTGAACTACTAATCAGTCCTTGTCCGCATCTGGGTACAATTAAGAGAGCAAACTCCACAGAAATGTGTGAAGTAAAAATAATATGCTAAAACAGTGTTTTTCAACCAATGTGCTGTGGCACAGTGGTGTGCCCTGAGAGCTACCCAGGTGTACTGTGGATATAATAGTGTGGCACACCTCGGTCTGAACCTGAAAGGGACAACCTTCTCTGGTGTTGAGAGCTGCCTGAGAAGGACAGAATTACCTGGATAAGCTGACATAAAAAATCGCTATGTTGCAGTCACAGCACTTAGAGTCCTTCAGACGCGTCTCCAGGCTGATAGAGTCCATCTGCCTGGATGTGTGGTTGCCAGCGAGCCTCACAAGTCTGGTGGATGGTGGGCTCTGAGGCAGAGAAGAGCAGGCAAAGGGGTGAGGCAGCTAAGAGATGCCACCAAAGTGCTCACAGGGTGTCATGTCTGCACACTGTGATCTAAGAGGTACTTTTTAACCAGGTTCTCCAATAGTCTCGCCCCTTCAGACAGTTGAGCACATGCATGAGATATAATGCATTTATGTTTTTATAGAACAGTGGTGTGGCTTGGGATGTTTTTCATTACAAAAGGTGTGCCAGCACAGAGAAACACTGTACTAAAAGAAGGTTAAGAATTTAAAGCTATGGCAAAAAATACCCATTTCTCAATTTCTATTAGATGTAAATATCATACTAGAACATTTTTTCTGAATACAAAAGAAGTGGGCTAACTGATCAATTACAAGTAAGAGTGACCAACTGAATTGTGAAAATGTTTAAAATAAGTATCTACGACATCTGGAGGACCCATTAATGAACTTGAGAAATCCCTGCTATAACTAAAAGACTGAAATAAGTCCAATCCCAAGTACAGTTGGTCTAGTGAATCACAGAAAAAGTTAAGATCCAGTAATCTTAATCAATTTGGAAACTTCCACCCACCTCACGAAAAAAAAGCATTTACAAAATCTACTTCATTAGGAATGATACTAACACCAGAATGAATTCAGTGCAACAGACTCTGTGCTTGATGATTCCTCTTCTTGCATAGATATAAATATGACAGGTTTGGATAGACTTAAAGTTTGTATGACGAGAATGAATGTGTGATCGGATTAGAGCGTCCAGGAATAAATGAGGAAGTATGTCTATTAAATTAGGTGAGTTGTGTGCCGGCAGGTTATGGTGGGCCCAGCCCAAGTAGAATTTGATTTGCTAGAATAGTATTTGCCTTCAGCTCAGATGTATTTGATGATTGCTGTCCTACATAATGTGAGGCAGTGTTGCAAGCTGGACTTTTCAGTTATAATTACAGGTAATGAAGTGAAGCTACCAATACAATAAATTCATCTTCAATTTGCATGATCTAATTCAATTCCAAATTGTACATTTCAAATATTTTTCTTAACTTGCTTTTTTTTTAATTGTTCCTGGGTTAAGCCCTTAATTGTGAATGCTGTCAATATGTACTCACCACACTGGGTCACATTTCTAGGGAAGGCTCATGGTGAGACTTTATTGAAAAACATTTTTACTGATTAATCAGTCTTTGAATCACTATAAACCGTAGCTTTCTAACAGCCCTATCTAAAGTTACTCATGAAAGACAATCACCACTTAATGAATAATCTATTGTGGTATCAACTAATTTTACTGTTAGAAAAATCGTAATCCATGTATTTTAGAATGTTCTATTTTATTTTGCTGAGATTTTAAAATAATAATTTTCCTTTACTAGAAACCAATGGCATCCTTATTTAAATACAAATTCTAAATCTCTGATCATCATTAAAGATGACTCAATATTTCTGAGTGATTATTTCAGATTAAATCTGCTAGCTGTTTGCTGACTAGCAGGGGATGGTAATGAAGCATTTTACGTGAAAAATATGTAGTATTGTATGTTTAACTGACCTGTCATTCATTAATTTCCTACTATACAGTATTTTATAAAATCATTAAAATGACTAAAAAGGGGAAACCCCAACAAAGCATTCTGGCATTAATGATCCTTCACTCCATATTCTCCAAATCAATGAAGATTAGCAAAGCCTTATGTTTACAGACATTTACAAACTTTGTATTGCTTCCATTTGTTGTATTTTAAGATGTGTGGGTCCAAAAAATCACATACTTTTAATGCATCTATCTAGCAGTACTCACTAGTTTTCTACAGCACCATTTTCTTTGCCAGAGACTGCACTCTGTTTCCACATATGAGTGTACTACTAGAAATTTACTTAAATTGTAGTTGCATTTTCTGCTGACAATGACTCCATAGAGACTAACCTAATCAGCAGCTGTAATAAGACTTTATATTTAAATGAAAGGGTTGATAAGCTGTCCCCAAAATGACACCAAGACAAAGCAATTTGTCTTACAGCAGGCAGTGCGATGTAGTGGTTAACACTTTGGACTTCAAACCCTACAGGTGTGGGTTCACATCCTGCTACTGACATTGTGTGATTATGAACAGGTCACTTCACCTGCCTGTGATCCAATTGGAAACACAAAGAAATGCATCTCAAATGTTGTAAGTTGCCTGAGATAAAGGCATCAGTCAAATAATAAATAATTTATTCTAAACTGGAGGAGGCAGAAAGCCACATCTCAGTCAAGAGTGAGGAGGAGATGGTGGATGATTATTCCTGCTCTAGTTTCTTCATATTCTGTAACTTGGGTTGGGCTGTTAAAAGTGTTCTTGTAGCTATTGTTACCACATTATTACCACAATCATACAAGCTAAGTCATTGAGAGTTCTGTACATGTTCCGTATTGCTGTATTTTGTGTTATTTTTGTATGCTTTTCTGCTCTCTATGATGCTTTGGATGCACCCATTTGATTAAAAATCTTTCTTTATACTCATTGTCTAATTTTCAGTACTATTTAATTGTGACTGAGGAAACTAAGAATAAGGATTATAATGTGTTGGTTTCAAATAGTAAATGCAATCTGAGACATTTAGAATACTGAATCACTATGCTTAGAGACTATTTCCACCTGTGCCTTAAAAGATTTTTTTGTATTATTTTTTAGGTGGCTGTGACATTTGTGGTGGGTTCACAGGTTCATCAGGAAATAGTGAATGATTTCGCCTATGTAGGAACTCCTTTCCTAATGGGTACAGTTGCATTAGGTAAGACCTATTATTGGGTAACATTTCTACCTTATACGTGTCAGCTACTGCATTACAATGTGAATATAAATATTTTTAATTTAACTTAAGTTGAACTATTAGATGTGTAGACAATAATCTAGAGAACATTAATAATTTTAATTTTTCAGTTTTATATAATGGAATAATTAAAAACAATGTAATAGCTTTTGTTCTTTGCAATAGTTCAAATAGTTCTTCAAATCCAGTCTCTGTACTATATTATAACCAAGTGCTGTGGACAAGAACATTCATTTTGTTTTTTTAATAAGTACCGAAGCAAATTTGCTCTATTTTCAAATAATAGATTTAATGTTAATGTGTCCCAAGAGCCAGCTTCTGTAGCCGAGGATCGGACCGCCAAGGTCCCCGCCTTTGGCCACTACCCAACTCACACTGCACCCGACCTCCTTGGCCCCTCCTATAGGTGGTGAGCCCATGGGAAGGGGGACCCACATTGCCTCTTCGGGCTGTGCCCGGCCGAGCCCCATGGGTGCAAGCCCAGGCACTCGCCATCGAGCCCCACCTCCAGGCCTGGCTGCAGAGGGGGGCCCCGGTGACCCACGTCCGGGCAAGGGAAAATGCTGTCCAAATTTTGTATTCATCATGGAGGTTTTGTTGAACCGCACTTTGTCTCATCCCTCACCTAGGACCAGTTTGCCTTGGGTGGCCCTACCAGGGGCATAAAGCCCCGGACAACAGAGCTCCTAGGGTCATTGGGACATGCAAACCCCTCCACCACGATAAGGTGGCGGTTCGAGGAGGGGACTCGGAGGTCACCGAGGTGGTCAAAAAACTCCTTGGTGGCAGGGCCCCGGTGGTGGATGAGATACGCCCATTGTTCCTCAAGGCTCTGGATGTTGTAGGGCTGTCTTGGTTGACACGTCTGTGCAACATCGCATGGACATCAGGGAGAGTGCCTCTGGATTGGCAGACTGGGGTGGTGGTCCCCCTCTTTAAGAAGGGGGACCAGAGGGTGTGTTCCAACTACAGAGGGATCACACTCCTCAGCCTCCCTGGAAAAGTCTATTCGGGGGTTCTGGAGAGGAGGGTCCGTCGGATAGTCGAACCTTGGATTCAGGAGGAACAGTGTGGTTTTCGTCCTGGTCACGGAACAGTGGACCAGCTCTACACCCTTAGCAGGGTCCTGGAGGGTGCATGGGAGTTTGCCCAACCAGTCTACATGTGTTTTGTGGACTTGGAAAAGGTGTTCGACCGTGTCCCTCGGGGAATCCTGTGGGGGTGCTCCGAGAGTATGGAGTACCGGACCCCCTGATAAGAGCTGTTCGGTCCATGTACAACCGGTGTCAGAGCTTGGTCCGCATTGCCGGCAGTAAGTCAAACCCGTTTCCAGTGAGAGTTGGACTCCGCCAGGGCTGCCCTTTGTCACCGATTCTGTTCATAACTTTTATGGACAGAATTTCTAGGCGCAGCCAGGGTGTTGATGGTGTCCGGCTTGGTGGACTCAGGATTGGGTCACTGCTTTTTGCAGATGATGTTGTCCTGTTTGCTTCATCAGGCCGTGATCTTCAGCTCTCTCTAGATCGGTTCGCAGCTGAGTGTGAAGCGGCTGGGATGGGAATCAGCACCTCCAAATCCGAGACCATGGTCCTCAGCTGGAAAAGGGTGGAGTGCCCTCTCAGGGTTGGGAGCGAGATCCTGCCCCAAGTGGAGGAGTTCAAGTATCTCGGGGTCTTGTTCACGAGTGAGATCGACAGGCGGATCGGTGCGGCGTCCGCAGTGATGCGGGCTCTGCATCGGTCTGTCGTGGTGAAAAAGGAGCTGAGCCATAAGGCAAAGCTCTCAATTTACCAGTCGATCTATGTTCCTACCCTCACCTATGGTCATGAGCTATGGGTAGTGACCGAAAGAACGAGATCGCGAATACAAGCGGCTGAAATGAGTTTTCTCCGCAGGGTGTCTGGGCTCTCCCTTAAAGATAGGGTGAGAAGCTCAATTATCCGGGAGGGGCTCAGAGTACAGCTGCTGCTCCTCCGCATCGAGAGGAGTCAGATGAGGAGACTCGGGCATCTGATCAGGATGCCTCCTGGATGCCTCCCTGGTGAGGTGTTCCGGGCACGTCCAACTGGGAAGACCCAGGACACACTGGAGGGACTATGTCTCCCGGCTGGCCTGGGAACGCCTTGGGATTCCCCCGGAAGAGCTAGAAGAAGTGGCCGGGGAGAGGGAAGTCTGGACATCTCTGCTCAAGCTGCTGCCCCCGCAACCCGACCTTGGATAAGCAGAAGAGGAAGGATGGATGGTGTTAATGTGTACACAATATAAACTGCAAATATATTTCGTAACGGACAGCCAGGATTCGTACCCAGCCGCAATGCCTCCATGACAGATGGACTGTGGGTAGGAGCTTGGACGGAGCAATACCTCCCCCGGGATGACAGAGGGCAGCCCCCCTGGCTTGCTACAGTGCCACGGACCAAGGAAGCTCAACCCTACTGGGGCTTGTGGCTACCATCAGGGGGCGTATGGAGAACAGCTGAGCCCTCCTCTGTAGGGCTGCTGTCACACCCAGAAGTGCAGCTGGAAGGAGATCGTAGAACACCCGGAGCACTTCCGGGTGCCCTATTAAAGGGGCCAGCTACCACAAGTTACATCAGCCAAAGTCGGGAGGAGGTGGATGAAGTTTGTAAGGAGGAGTGGAGGAGAAGAAGAGAAGAGAGAGAGAAGGACAGTGTATTGGTGCTTGGTGCTATACTGTACTGTCCCACTGTGGGGAACAAGTCAAAAGCGTTTCCCACAGTTGAATAAAGGAGTGTTGTGTGCAACACTTGGCCTCTTTGTCTGTTGTGTCTGGGGTTTGGGGAGCTGTACGCCCCTGATGTCCACAATTTGTTATGTAAAAAAGTGTGTATGTTAATGGCTCCTAGAATAGGATATCTTTGTTTATGAGCTTGTTAAGTGCCCTGTTATACAAAGGCTAATACTGTGGTTGTCTCTGTATGTGTGTACCACTAATAAGGACCACTGATGGTGGGTGTTCCTTGGTGTTAGTGCAAGAATAACAGGCACAGCGTTTAACACTAGAATTACCAGAGCCTACAAAAAACGTCCCACCTTAAATCGCTTCTCACCTCTCCATCAGCGTCCTTTGTCCTGTAAATGTGTGGATAACCAGCAAGCAGCCTGCTATCACATCCCCCACCCTCGCACAGTTTTCTCAGCTCAAGTCTGTTTACCTGCGTGTCAGTTGCTTTGAGTTGTATAGAGTGAGAAGTCAAGCAAAATGACACTTTTTATAAATACTATATCGTTATTTGGAACACTTGCATTTCATGTGTGTTCCATGTCTACAACGATCTATGTAAACACATCGTTAAAACAGAAACGTTTTTCATGTTTTAGTAATAATTGACAAAATGTAGAGATGAAGTGTATAATGTGTGAAGCCCGAATTCCAAATATCAAAGAAACACTTTCATAAAAGGTACAAATATAACAGAACAAATGCGCTTTTTTTTAAAAATATAACTGCAGAAAAACAACCCATGTTTGGGTGCGACATTGACACGCATTTGCTATGAGTGCTTTGGTTTATTTAAAATGTTTAAAATGCTCAATTTTGAACTCTTACCTCAAAAAGTATGCTGTTAATGTTGAATTTAACTGAGCTGATTTAAAAAATAAAGAACCAATGTCAAAGTCGTTGCTGTAATGGGTGCATTACTGAATATCTTTTCAGATGTGCATAGTATATACTAAACCTGAGGAGCTGGCAGGAAAGAAGGTGGCATCAGTGTGTCACTGGATAAGCGAAAACCTCAGTACAGTCTTAACGGAGATAGGAAAAGTAGCACTGACAGGGATATGTTGGGGTGCCAGTGTGGGAAGAAGGGCACTGCCAGGGGCAGTATACACTATAACTACAGTATACTGGGTACCCCAAAAGAAATGACATACGATTACCATAGCAATGCAAAGAAAGAAGTAGAAAGAATGGTGTCTAGAAAGGAATTCAAAGAAATTTCACTAGGTCATATAACATTAGAGAATTCAGAATGGAACTACAGTTTATAAATCTCTGGTGAGAAATAAAGTGAAGTCAAAATCCAGGATACTTTGTGACCAGTAGGAGCAGCACATGGTCTGTAGTTAGAGTTAAGTTGCTAAGTTTAAAGTGGAAGGCCAGTCATTGCTGTGCAGCCTATTTGATAGTATAGAATGATCTCAGGCTAGGATAATGGGGACTATGGGGACATATATCAGGAGAACTGCCTTGGCCTTTGAAAACTGCTGGTGCTACTATTAGTTATCACCTTACAGCAATTGGTTTGATTTGATTTGTCTCAATTTGAATGATTCTGATTGGTTTAAGCACTTTTGTCAGAGAGTGATAAATGAACACAGCCTGTCCTCTGTAGTAGATGAGTAATATGTCCTCATGAATCCTCACTGTCAGTTTTAATTCTAGTTGTTTTATAAATGGAAGATGATCCAAACAAGGTGATTAAAACACTGTGATGCCTATGTAATGCATATTCCTCTTTCTGCCTCATTTGTCTCTCCTTTTATTTGAGTTAAATATAACATCTATATAAGAATGCAGCTGAAATTGCATCTATGCATATATGTATACATTGGGCATAATCCAGTTTAGAATATAGACTATATGACATCTCATTGCCCTCCAGGCTGGGTGCAGCACAAATGCCATGAAATACTATGCTTGAATGTATTGAAAGAGAAGCAGTGTCAGGCAATTAGTTATGGTAGTGTAATGGTTAAAGCAGTTAATTTCAAAATAGTTAATTCAAGTTGGATTCAAACTCCCACCCAATCGTACCTTGACTAATCAAAGGATTCACACACTATTTTTGTCATGGCTCCAAGCCACCCCAGTTGGGTCCATGTTGTTTCTGGAGTTATTTATAGCAATTTGCAGTTTAAAGTGTAATTTATATAAGTAACACTGACAGTGAGGTGAAGTCTGTTGGTGTGCACTTATGTCTGTAAGTTTATCCTGCACAGACTTTCATGAAATTTGGAGGGTCACTCAAGGATAGTCCAACTTGCAATACAGGCAATATGGCCTTGTTGTGAGACAACAGGACAGAACATATGCTATAATCCTGAACAGGAGGTGATAACAGAAAATCTTTATTTGTGCCATGCATTCTGCTCATCCTGTCAAATTTCCAGCAAGTGGAGTAGACACCTAATTGTGGGTCAGTGGCATGTAAGCATTCATCCTGGTTTAACTCTTTTCTTTGGCACGCAAGTAGATTTTTGAGTTTTATTAGTTTGTTCTGAAATGGGACATTACTTCTTTTTGTCTTTTTTGAGAACTTTAAGCTCTTTATCTTTCTGTCTCTGTGTTCAAGGACTGCACTCCAACAACTATTCTGTTCTGTTAATAACGCTTTTGTCACTGTCATGAAATGAAAATTGCAACAGTTTACAAGCAAATAAGAAGTGGAAATATAGTACTTTACCCTGTGACAAGGGCTTACTTTATGCAAAAACAGGCAGTATGGAGTGGAAGCTAAGAACAACTGTTTGACCCTGTGCAAGTCACATGTCCTGCCTTTAGTCCACTGTAAAAAGTGCATGTTAAAGGTGTAAAAAGACAAGGCATAACAAAAGTAAAGAGTTTCTTTACATTTTAATAAAAATTATGGAATTTAAGTTCTGGCTAACAAAAAATTTGATGAGCTGAGGTACAGATGGAACCAACAGCTCCATTTAGCAGCATTCATAGTTTTGGTAATCAATTGGAACAAACCAAATCACAGTGTGGATGACACAGGCCTCCTATGGGGCCCTTTCTCTTCTGGACACACTACAATTTCTTACACTATTATGTTAAAACTCACAACTGTAACTACTGGAAAATACTATGGTCCAAAGCTGTGTAAATAACATTTGAATCCTATGGTTCACAATCACGCTGATGTTTTATTTCATGGACAGGGATAATTGATTGGCAAAGTAGCAGGGGCAGCAAGTGACACTGCAGAATGGAGGGAAGACAGAAAGAATAGGAATTAGATAGCACCAGCTCGGGGCATTTATTACATTTTTGAATAATTGAATCAAATATTAACTAACATAGTTGATTGCTTATTGTATTTATAGATATACTGTACATTATTTCTTTACTTCTGCATCATGTCTTACCAGTGAACTCCATTTGTTGTGTTATCATGCCAATTAAAACATGAAATTTGCCAGTTTTAGTCAGTATTTTGTCTGTTGATGCAGCAAGCGTGTTTTTGTTTTTATAAGTACATATATTTGTGCCTTTGAAAGGAGACTCAGTGGTGGCAAAATAATTGGACTGTTACCACATGGCTTTCCTTAGCATGCTCAGTAGGAGAAGCCTTTTAATTGAGACTAATTTTGTTCACTTCTTATGCACCTCTACCTGCACATTTTCAGCACTGTACATGATTTGTACAAAAGATACAGCTATGAGCTTATTCTTGTGGGCCTTTATTATTTTTTGACACATTGCACTTCTGTATAGTATCACGCTTTCTCAAATATGGCTGCATAAAGCTTTAACTGAATTTGCCTGACCTTCACAATATGGTTACTGTGTTCAGGCTTTTGACATTCTTTTAAAGAAATGTGATAATGCACAGTCATCAAAAAAAATTTCCAAGACTTCAACATATTCAGGGAATATCCTTACATACAGAATAAAACTGAATTAAGCTTTGCCAAAAATGTTTTCAAAATCTCATAACTGAATTTTAAATGATGTAAGCTCCTTTTTCAGGTCTCTTTTTTCCCCAAGTGCTGCACCTTTTGCTTTCAGGAACAGTGAATAAGTCATACATGCATTTGTTCAGTCACTTTCCAAACTAACTTGTTTGATTACTAGCAGTGCTACCTGTCTAAGACGGGTTAAAATCTAAATGATCAATTTAGCCCTCAACGTTAACGTTTGCAGTACATCATCAATTGGAATGTATTTTGTACGGCATTTAGTAATAAAATGGATTACTTCAGATGTTTGTGAAGCATCATCTGTGGGAATGACAAATGCAATGCATATGTCTCTGTTGTATGCAATTTTGTATGGCATCTGTAAAAGCAAGTGTTAATGTTTGTGATGTGTTATCTGTTGGAGTAACAAGTGCAATGAATTTTATTACAAAAAATGTTTGTGATGTGTGGAATGACAGATTCATATCAACCAAATGAACATACAGATACACAGACATACAGACGCTTGTCCTTTTATTAAGGTGGATGGAATCCCCAAGTACTGGAGTCTTTTCTATGCACATTAGATACTAGGCAGGATTAAATACTATTCAAGGGCACAGTATGTAATAACATACAAACAAGGAAACACCCACTTTTATTCATAAAACTTGAATTTAGACTCATCTCTTTCTTTTATATACGTTAGCACCATTAAGATAACGCACCATGATAAGATGATTTTCAAAACATGTAAGATTAAATACAGTAACAAATACACAAACATATATCTACTAAACTTAAAACAGTAAATTTAAATATGTTCATTCATTCATACATACATGCATACATACATACATACATACATACATACATACATACATACATACATACATACATACATAAAAGGACAGTACTATAATACTGAAAAGTATAATTGACACATTTTTTAATGCATTTATTAAAAGGAGTTTTGTAGTTGAAACACAGATAAAATGTTAAAATTACAAAGGTGTTGGGGGGGGGGGGGTACATGGTTAAAGTGGCAGACAAAGAAACAGTACAGGATAGATTGGCAGCTATAGGTGTTGGTTTCACAGTTTGCGGTCTATGCTAGTACTATAGAATGCACTGAATGATGGTGACAGTGCTGTCTCATTGAACAGTAGGGCTGTAAAAACTCATAGCTGGAGAACAGCACATAGAAAAAAGGCTGATATAACAATTGGGTCTTTAGTCTGGAGCTGAATGTTCAGTTGCGTAGGTGTTCACAATAGAACTGTTTACCAACTGTTCCATGACAGAGTTTTGGAAAGGTAAGAAAGGCAGCATTAAAAGATCTAAACAGTTAAACAGATTTATGGGGTATGAGAAGTGCAGTGCAGATACATATTCTGAAGGTTTGTGACAAGCAATTTAGTACATCAGTAGTAATGTTTTAAAGACTTCTCATTATCAGACGGCAGCAACTACATTTTGAACCTGGTGTAGCCTCTTGATACTTTGCAAATGAAGACCATTAAAAAGAGAAGTAATCAAGACGAACAGACAGGGGATGCAACCATGTCAAAGCAGTTCAGCATCGGAGCTTAAAGTGAAGCATTGTCATCTGTCATTCATTTGTAGAAGAGGAAATGAAGCTTTTACTGCAGTGGTCTCAAGTATGACATGAAAGGTGGTCTCCTAGCATGTTGATATAGTTTTACCAGAATTTAGCTTTAAAAAAGGAGACAGGTTTGTTGAGTTGGCCAGGTGGTGTTAGGTGAATTCATTCATTCATTCTCAAACCTGCTTATTCCAATTCAGGTTCATTGGGGGCTGGAGACTATTCTGGAAATTAGTCCTGGACAGGGTACCAGTCCGTCTTAGGGCCCATTCATGCATTCACACTTTGGCCAGTTTAGAGTCACTAGTTATTCTAACCAGCATGTGTTTGGGGATGTGAGATAAAAACTGGACTACCTGTAGGTAAGCCTACATAGATGTGGGGAAAACTTCCAAACGGACAATGGCCAAGAACAGACTTCAAACCCAGGATGCAGTATATGTGAAAAGCAGTACTAGTCACTGCACTTCTGTACCACCCTTATGTGAATTCATTTATATTATTGTTGAATTAGAGAAAATTTTCAGACATCCAGAAATCACAGTGAACCAGATCCATGATCGCTGTATATACAGTGACAGGATAGAGTAGTGTGAAGTCCTAAACCATATGATTGCAAGTCGCTTAACCTGCTGTTGTCTAGCTGTACAAAATACGTGTAACCAGATGTACAATATGTCTGTACTTGTGAAGCAGCTTTGGATGGAATTTGTTATAGAAGGATGCTTATAGAGTAAAGGTTATTTATTATTTTATACATAGTAAATGTGTGTGTATGGGGGGGTCAATAGGGGACACCTATTAAGCACTGACATTATGACATTAGCTTTCTGTGTGACAACATATATAAGATAAAATAGGACTGAATTCTTATTACTTTGTTGTACTTCATGAAAGAACAAAATAAAAAATTTAAAAAAATATTCTCAGAAAAAAACCCCAAATAAGCTCATTTTAATAAATTAATTACAGGCTTGCAGAATAAAGAGGTTTATATGAAGTATCACCATTTATTAGAAACATGTGTTTTTACTTTCTATACAAGTTATATTTAAAAGCAATTAATGTTCTTTTAATGTTTATAAGTTTAACATTTTAACTTGTGTCATTTTATACATATTGCATTTTTTCATAGGTGGAATAGTCAACGTGATGCCATTTTTATTTTCTGAAATCTCCCCTAATAAATGCCAGGTAAGAAATAATTATTTTATTCTATTTAAATTGTCCCCATATTCATGATCAAACCTAACCTTAATCAGCCATATTTGCCTATATTTTTAATATGTCAATTTATTTCCAACTTATTGGCTCTATGTAAAATAGTGTTTCAAATCAATGTTGAAAACTTAAGTTCAATGCTTTGTAATGTTTCTGAATTCCATAGCTGTCTGGCTTCATACAATAATGAAATAATGACACGAATAATCTAAATCTTAGCAGAAAACAATACATTTTAATCATCTTTGTAGCTAACCCCATACATTCACCCACCTCTGTGTCAGTTTCTTTCTGTATTATGAGCCCAGCTTTGTTAATCAAATACCTAGAATGCTACCACATACAATAATTAGGCACATACTTCAATAAACAGTATATGACAATAAAAGTTTTGTTTTTTCATTTATTAAAATTGTTATTTTATGTATTCATTTGTGTCTTTTCTGTTGTTCTCTTCATAGGTGATGTGGTTTCGTAGAGCCATAGTTGGAGGGCTCATAACATGTACCGTCTTGAATATAGTATGGTAAGCCATTGTCATTTACTAGGTTTTGCTTTAAGTTTCTAAGTGAATGTCTTTTAGAAATGCATGTGTTTAGAGAGATATGTCTAATAAATGACAGGGAAAACACATTCTAGATCTATACTAATTGCTTTTGTGAAAGAAATTATATTTTAGCTTGACTGAAGTTCTTAGTGTGAAACTATCACTGGCAGTCAAAAGTAAATTTGAAAACAAAAATTGAGGAACACATTCAAGAAAATGCATCTAAACTGAGGGAACTTGCCGATCAGCTGAAAGACGTTAAGCAGACATTCACGGCTCGAATTGAAACAGCAGAACAATTGGCATCTAACGCCGATGGAAAAGCTACAGCTGCGAATTCCGAATGCAAAAAGCTCGGAGACAGACTTGCAGCTCTGGAAGATGAATGTAGAAGGAATAATATTAGAATCAAAGGTCTACCTGAGAATCGTGAAAGTCCGAACCCAGTGAAACTCGTAGCTAAACTATTCTCAAAAATAATTGGAGAGGACTTTAAATCAGATACTGAGATTAGCGGCAGCTTATCGCATACGTGGATCAAATACCTCTAAACCTAGGAC
Organism: Erpetoichthys calabaricus; assembly: GCF_900747795.2. Taxonomy (NCBI): domain Eukaryota; kingdom Metazoa; phylum Chordata; class Cladistia; order Polypteriformes; family Polypteridae; genus Erpetoichthys; species Erpetoichthys calabaricus. The sequence continues at coordinate 142,099,742 of NC_041395.2, read as the reverse complement.
TTTAATTGTCCGCTTCGAGAGATTACAATTTAAGCTTAATGTAATGGCACTTCTCAGACACAAACAAGAGATTATATTTGAAAATAACCACATTCATATTTTCCCTGATTTCTCACCCTCAACAGCTGCTAAACGTGCAGCTTTTTACAACATTATACAGCGGTTACGGAAAGCCAATATCAGATAAGCCTCTTGTATCCTGCCAAACTGAAAGAGGATATGCAAGACAAATATCACATTTTTTCCTCCAAGGAGGAATCAGAAAAGGAGTTAAGAAAGCTGATCCCGACGCTTTTCTGAAATACGAAAGTGAGTTGCATCCTGTCATGGTATGGCAAGAAGATATTACCTGCTGTCTGATCTGCTTGCAATGATATGGGTACCACAATTATACATCCTTTTTTCTTCTCGGCCACTTTTTGTTTATGTTTTAATTACAATTACACACGTATGTGTGGAAGAAATTAAAGTAGTTCTTTTTTTGGGGGGGGTTTTAACTATTCTGAAGGAGATTGTTTAAAATCATACCCTTGGTTTATTGTTATTGTTATTATTGCATTACGGTTTACTAAGCTTATCCAGGGCCACTTTTTAACACCATTCCCTGGGTTTACTGTCTTAATATTTCAAGACTGTTGATGATTATATTTTATGCTCATAGTATTTACACTTTACTGGCAATAGATATTTCTACTTTTTAATCCTCAAATGCCGCTGCTGGGGGGCTTGTTTTGTTTTGGCGTGCTCTGTCTCTAGGTATGTCAGAGGACTGGGACTTTGTGAAGTGGGATCCAGCCTCATGTGGGGAGGCAAAATGGGGGGGTAGGAGGATAAAGGGGGAAGAGAAAGAGAGCAAGCTATATCTAATCTATCCTTTTAATCCTTATAATTATAACTTTCAATGTAACAATAGGCTGCATGGCAATAACTCATGGGAAATTTGGAAATTAAGGTTAATGCTGTCTCACTTCGAGTTAAGACTACAAAATGACATCAAAAATTTAGAATCAATGTCTCCATGATGGGACAGTTAACTTTGTGAGCTGAAATGTTAAAGGCCTGAATCACAAATTAAAGAGAAAGAAAGTATTCTCTCACCTAACAGGTCTAAATGCTAAAATAGTATTTTTACAGGAGACCCACTTATTAAGAAAAGATTAGTTCTGGCTGCAAAAAGACTGGACTGGCCAAATATTCCATTCCAGCTTTACAAAGAAAACTAGAGGTGTGGGAATTCTTATACATAGAACAGTCTCATTTGTAGCATCAGATGTAGTATCTGATCCTGAAGGGAGATATGTGATCGTCATGGGCAACTTATTTAACTGTAAAGTGATTTTGATAAATGTTTATGCACCCAATGTCGATGATAGGGAATTCATGCAAAATATATTTGCATCCATTCCCAATGTGAACACTCATAAAATTATAATGGCTGGGGACTTTAATTGTGTTTTAAATCCACTCTTAGATAAGTCTCCTGTCACAGGGGGGATGATATCTAACACTGCAAAGAAAATTACACAGTTTTTAACTGACCACAACTTATCAGACCCCTGGAGATTTCTAAACCCAAACTCAAGAACATATTCCTTCTACTCACCAGTGCATCATTGCTACTCAAGAATTGATTATTTCTTTATAGATAATAATTTCTTGCCTGCGATTAAATCTTACAAGTACAATGCTATTGTTATTTCTGATCATGCCCCTCTGATCTTGGAGCTGAAATCATTATGCTCCACATACTCATCTCGCAGACTTCTATTAGCAGATGAGAACTGTACAGAATTTATATCAAAACAAATCAGTTTATTCCTAGAGACAAATACATCCTCAGAGGTCTCTGCAGGAATACTCTGGGAAACTCTAAAGGCCTTCTTAAGAGGACAGATTATTTCATATCTTTCCCACAGAAATAAATTAGAAACCAAGAAGGTATCGGAGCTAACCAGCGAAATTACTAGAATAGATCAAGAACATGCCAGGTGTCCAGGTGAAGCTCTTCATAGGAAAAGACAGGCTCTGCATTCAGAGCTCAACCTCTTAACAACCAAAGAAACTGAACAACTCATTTTTAAATCAAGACATCATTACTGTGAACATGGAGAGAAAGCTAATAAGCTCTTAGCTCAACAAATCCACAAGCAAGAAGTTTGCAATACAATCCCAGCAATCACCAACAAGAATGGAGATAAAATCATTTACCATAAAAATATAATGCACATATTTAGAGACTACTCTAAATCCTTATATTCTACTGAGTTCAAAGAAGACAACACACAATCTAATGCATTTCTGGATACATTACAGATACCACAAATAGATAATTTTATTGCAGAGGAATTGGATAAACCTCTGGCGCTATCAGAATTACTAGATGCTGTAAAGTCACTTCAGAGCGGGAAAGCCCAGATGGCTACCCTGTCGAATTTTATAAGAAATTCTCCATTCAGCTAGCTCCCCTCTTATTAGCAACATTTACAGAAGCTAGAGACAATCAAATTCTACCTCAAACTTTTTGCCAAGCATTAATCACTGTCTTTCCTAAACAAAACAAGGACTTATTACAATGTGCATCATACAGACCAAATTCACTTCTGAATAATGATGTTAAGATACTCTCCAAAGTCCTAGTTAGAAGGATGGAGAAAGTGCTGCCTTCGGTAATATCATAAGATCAAACTGGATTTATTAAAGGTTGACACCTAGCTTCCAATCTCCGAAACCTGTTTAATGTAATATATTCACTTGCAAAGTCAAACACCCCGGAGATATTATTATCGTTGGATGCAGAAAAAGCATTTGATATGATCGAATGGAACTACCTTTTCACTACATTAGAGAAATTTGGGTTTGGCCCGAATATTTGTGCATGATCAAACTACTGTATACTAATCCAGAAGCTTCAATTTGTATTAACAACATTTGCTCAGACTACTTTAAACTAGAAAGTGGTAGCAGACAAGGATGCCCCTTGTCACCGCTGCTATTTGCAATCGCCATTGAACCACTGGCAGTTCACTGTCGAAATGCTTATCAGATAAAGGAGATTATCAGAGGACTTGAACAGACAATTTCTCTATATGCAGATGATATGGTTTTGTATATATCAGACCCACAAAATACTGTGCCTGCAGTCCTAACAACACTTACAGAATTTTCAAAGATTTCTGGTCTCAGAATTAATTTGAATAAAAGTGTGCTCTTCCCAGTGAATTCTCAAGCATACAATATTAGACTGGACACCTTCCCTTTTATTATTGCAGATCAGTTTAAATACCTAGGGGTAGATATCACAAGTAAACATAAAGCTCTTTATCAACAAAATTTCACTGTCTGTATGGAAAACATGGAGCAAGACTTGCATAGATGGTCAACCCTCCATCTCACTCTAGCTGGAAGAATTAACGTTGTTAAGATGAATATCCTTCCTAAGCTTCTCTTTTTATTTCAAAACATTCCAATATACATCAATAAATAATTCTTTAAGCAATTAGATTCAACTGTAACCTCATTTATTTGGAACCTAAAACATCCACGTATCCAAAGAGCAACTCTACAAAGACCAAAGACAGAAGGCAGCATGGCTCTACCTAACTTTCAGTTTTACTACTGGGCAGCAAACATACAAGCTATAAAAACCTGGACACAAAAAGATGAAAATACACAGGCTTGGTCCGCAATAGAAATAAAGTCCTGCAGTACTTCTCCATATTCCCTGCTTTGTGTCCCAATAAATGCAAGTTATCTCCAATATACTAATAGCCCAATTGTACTTCACTCACTTAGAATATGGAACCAATGTAGAAAGCATTTTAAGATGGAGAATCTTTTATCTGTGGCACCTCTTCATGAGAACCACCTTTTTCAACTCTCGCAAACATATGCAGTTTTTAATATCTGGAAAACATTTGGGATTAAATTGCTTAGAGATCTTTATATAGACAAAATCTTTGCATCCTATAAACAATTACATTCCAAATGTAATTTTCCAGCAACACATTTCTTTCACTATCTTCAAATTAGAAACTTTGTCAAACAGAACCTGCCCAATTTTCCCCATCTCCCACCTTCCTCTATGCTGGAAAAAATATTGCTCAGTCTCGAGGGTTCAGACAGCATTTCTGCAAAATATAAAAATATTTTACAGTCCTTCCCTTTCAAAGATCCAAGAGGACAATGAGAAAAGGAACTCTCACTCAACATATCAGAAAAGGAGTGGATGGTAGCAATGCAGAGAATTCATTCGAGCTCCATATGCGCAAAGCATACAATTATTTTGCTCAAAATTTTATATCGAGCACATCTGTCTTGCTTGAAATTGTCCAGAATGTTCCCAGGGCTGTGTTTGGTGTTCTTCCAGATGGGCTTAAAGTGGAGAAGGACAAACAATCTGTGATTGCCTTCACTAAACTATTGACACACACATTTATTTTGCTAAACTGGAAGAATCCTAACTATCCTCTTTTAATTCAGTGGGTAACTGATGTTTTATATTATTTGATCTAGTCAATAATATTTTAGAATAAGCTCTTAAAGCACTGAGGAAGTAGGTTCTCTCCCCATTTCTTTTTCTTCTCCGTTTATCTGTATTCGCCTAATAAACTCATCAATTTATTTATTTTTACTATTTTTAAGTTTTAGTCCATTGGCCATGCTCTCTTTCTCAGGAGTGGGGGTTGATTTGTTTTCAATCCTATTTTTTTTGTAAAAATTGATCTACCATATATACTTGAGTATAAGCCAACCCGAATATAAGCCGAGGTACCTAATTTTACCTACAAAAACTGGAAAAACTTATTGAGTATAAGCCTAGGGTGGGAAATGCAGCAGCTACTGGTAAGTTTCAATAATCAAAATAAATACCAATAAAATTACCATTTATTAATTGAGGCATCAGTAGGTTAAATGTTTTTGAGTATTTATTTCAAAGAAAAACAGTAAACTAGCTCTGTAAGTGGAGAAGAGGGTCAACAAAAACAATATGGTATCGCTCTCTCTTGCTCGCTCTCTCTCTCGTGCTCACTGCACAGGGAATGCACAGGGAGAGACTGAACACGTGGGGAAATCATCGGCGTGCACAAACCAAATGGGAAACTGGCTTGTTTGTATACCGGGGGGGAGCGGGACCTGACTCGAATATAAGCCGAGGGTGACATTTTTCAGCACATTTTGGGTGCTGAAAAACTCGGCTTATATTCGAGTATATACGGTATTTGTATGTAATGATTACAATAAAATTGTAAAAAAAAACAAAAAAAAACATTAACAATTGTAACAGTAATAATGGGGATAGTGTTGTGTTAATGAGATTGGCCAATCTAAGCCGAACACAGAATGAAGTGCCCAGTGGACTAAAAATTCATTATGTAAAAGAGCAGAGTATTTGTATAAAGTATGCAACTCTTCAAATATTCTATATAACCAGTGCAGCAAAGCAATAGTTGGTGCTGTTGCTTAACAGCCCCAGCGTCATGGACTCCCAATTGTACATAAGACATTTGTCAGAGTTTCATCATGCTAGATTCATTGTCAAGTCTATATCTATGCATGATTTCTGCAGTAAACATTATAATGTAACACAGAATGTAAAATTGTTTTAGTGAAATCTCCCATGTAATCCATGTAAAATAAAACACTTCCCAAATGTTTCACTTGTGCTGGTGTCCATTAATAGTCTCATTCTTATGACATTTCTAATCTGGCTGAATGCTAATCTTCAGGTACTGTAACTCTGCCTTTGTCTTATTTTTAATTTATTGATCTGTTGGCTTAACTATATATCTTTTTTGCCAATATTTTTAGACCTTATTTTTAAGTGTGCCAGTGTGTGTTGACTTTTTATTTTAGATTCCAAACTAGCATAGTTGGGTAAAGAACTAGTTGTTCTTGCATACTATTATTCCTGAATCAAAGTTGGTAGCAGTCTAGAGTAGTGTCTGATTGATGATAAAATTTTGACTTCAGTACTGATACCAGTTTTCAAACCTCTGTACCAGTACCAAAACGGTACCTAGCTGCTATGTTCCATGACACTAGATTACACAGATATTGCTTTGCAGAGTTGGGGGGGTTGTGCTGTTAAAAGGGTTGGGGGTCCCTTTTGGTGGTTCAAGCATTATATTATAATAAAGAGTTTGAATTTGGTCCCCCTTGGAATTCTAAAATAAAAATGTGATATTTCAGTACTTTTTCAGTACTGGTATACCAAACAACACTAGTCTAGAGGGATGTCTCATTTACAGGTCTGTCATCACTAAGTTGTTTGATTAAATTGTGTTTCTTTAATCTTATGTTAAATGACCAAAGGGTCCATACAGCTTAGTAGTCTTATATATAGTTACTGTAGCTGTGATCATCTAGCCTTGGATTTGCCCATAAAGAACGTAAACTTGGTGGGATTTATTCATGGTATAGTATAAAGCTTAAAAAAATGATCATTCCTTGGTAGTATCATCCATCAGGGTTATGATATGCCTCTAACAAATGTCTCCTCAGGATGGAAGCTTGTAAATATAAAAAAAGTGATGTTTGGTTATATGGTGTGCATCAAACTGGATGTGAAAGTGGCCATTTGGACAAACTCATTGTAGAAAAAAGCATATACCAAAGAACAACACACATGGTTTTACTCCATAAGGTAAAGTTGAAAATTTAGCAAGAAATAGAAATAGTTTTGATTATAATAATCTGCCATTTACTCCTATTAACTGGTGAATCTTAACTCAAAGTATATTAATGGAGTTAAAAGTTATAAAATGCAGGGCATGCAATAAGAAAAAAAATAATTCTAGAAAAGTAACAGAGGACCTGCACATATGGTGTTACACTGGCTATAATAAATGGACTTGAAAACAGTAGTATTGTATATCAAATATATAATTGTCCCTGATATATTATCCTTAAAAGTAAACTGTTTAGAAATGATTGCCTTTGTATTTTCTACTTAGTTATCCTCTTCAAGTTCAAAATATGTAGTAGAAAAGAAATCCTGAAACATGTTGTGACACAATAATGACTGATCCCAACAAGTTACAAATTAAAATAATCAATAAATTAGTTTAATCAGTTAGTACAAAGGAATATCATTTTTGATGCCAGGTGTGCTGGCCTACATGTACACACACAGATACACTTAAAAGAGGTTATGCAGTTGTTACATGGTTTTATCCTCCCTTTCTTACAAGTTATAATTCAGAGTGAGGGTCAGCAGGACGTGCTGCCTAGAACAAGATAATAATTTATAGGTACCATTTAGATTATACAAGAATATATACATTTTGTAGCTTTACACCTGTATGGGGAGTGTTCTCCATTTACATCTTTAGGAGTAAACAGCTGTATGTCTTTGCTATTTTTCATTTAAGCTGGTATTGCCAACAAATGTTCCCACTATAAAGCATACACTAGTTAACTTTATTCAAAATGATATATTCTCAGAAAGAAAAAGAACGTTACTGTCACTATCACCTTTTGCTTCATCTGTGTTCAGCATTTCATTTAAAAGCAAACTACATGTGCACATTTTAGGTGCAGACTTCTTATGTTTTTTTGAGATTAAACCCAATGCACAAATAACACATGGAAATGAATTTGCTAAAGATCAGGTAGCACCCAGCAATCAGAGCTCCTGCTGCTCATTCTGATTGCTTATGAGAGACGCTCTTTATTGCATCTTGCTGATGAGATCTTGTGTTTTTCCTGCTGTGATGTGTCACCTGTGAGACTTCTGAAACTGAAGTAAATCATGCACTAAATCTAAAGCCTTTGATCCCGAGCCACCTGCCAGCCTTATTTCATATATTTGTGCTTGTCAAGTTACAGTACTTACTAGTTTTATTTGAAGTGTGTTCCAGGTAATACCCTTGTTATTAAATAAACCAAGTACTATATCTTTCAAGACAGCACTGCACTTTATATCACAGTGTTCTAATATTACTTTTCTTTTGTTAATTAAATATTTGCTGTTATTTATTGTTTATCGTTTTTATTACTTAAATGTTATTTATACCATGTATTAGTGTATATAAATATAATTAAACAAGAGAAATGTTTGAGGTTCCTAAAACTGACATTACCTCATTTAATTTTGTTTTCATTGTGTACCCTTAAAATTGTGCTTTCATATTATATTATTATTAAGCTTCTGCCAGAGCAGCAAAATCTATATTTTTTTATTTTAATTATATGAATGAGATATGGGAAATATTAACCAAGTCAGTTTTATTTAATTTTGTCAATATAACACTCAAGATAAAAAGGAACAAAGGGCTCTAATAATCTCTAAGTAAACTGCCTTTTTCTGCTTTCATATCTACATTGTCTAATTCTGAATTATAAAATCTTTTCTGTTTTTCTTTTTTTGTACAATTCTTATGTACAATTAACAAAGAACATATAATTTATAGTGACAATCTAATACAAAACCACTGCTAAATAGAATAAAGATGGTATTTTATATTGTTCAGGTTTGCCCATGCAAGACAAGTGCAAATTAAAAGATAAATCTCTCTGTCTAAATACTACAAGCTAGGAAAACAGCAGCATAAGATTGTTTATTAGTATATCCCTTCTGAGGCTTTATGGAAATGTAATTGAGAAAAAGGCCTGATCTGAAGTAAAGCAACAAGAATTACTCAACCTGTGCTTCATGTAAATAATTTAGCTGTTAATTTAAAGTAGCAGTTCATTAAAGTACAACTTAATCCTTTCTCTGAAATATGTATGTTGAGGAATTTAATCGTAAATGAAGAATTCCGTTTGTTCCCTTAGAATAAAAAAATAATCTAGATCTTACAGCATACTCCGTAATTTTGCCCACTGTAAATGTTGTTAGTTATTTATATAAACATATACATGTGAATAGAAGTCCCAGTTTTGCAAGCTTAGCACAAAATGCCTCTACTTTGACATTGTAAATGATTATGTGATGTTGCTAGACATTTCTGGAATGTTAGAATTCTTTCCCAGACATTGCGCCCATCTGTTACACACACAGAGGGCACAGACTACAAGACCTCTGATGTGCTCATGTCAGTCTACACAAGTCTGCAGGCAGCACTAAATCTGGAGACTGGAAAGATCATTGCACCTCTTCACAATTTAAGATTTTTATGCAGTCCGCAATCTGGTTGAGAAATATACCAGACACAATTTATTTTAAAACTTTGAGGTCTGTTATTGCCATACTTCTGCAGACCATGCGGCTTGTAATTGGTTATGACGGTTTTGCTTTGCAAAAGATAAAGGCTTTTCTTATCCTGAGTTGTTTAGATGGTACAATTGCACTACTCTTTGTTTCTTGCACCACTTAACAGGGCAATCCAGAAGAGACTCATACATACATTAAAAAAGGTGTATGTGTCATTTCTCATTCAACCAAACATAACAACTGAAAAAAGCAAGGCTCTATAAACACAGAATTACCAATTTTGACTTTATAACGTTAATTTAAGATGCTGAATCTCTGCGTAAAAGTCTACAAATATATTTCTGTTTCCGTAAGCCAAGAAATATGAGTGATTTATTTTATTATGAAGAGATTTATTTATGCAATATAAGATACATTTAATTAAATTCTTCACCGTGTTTTCATTTGAACAAAGTGCTTGCTTCCTAAGAACATAAGCTTTTACACTGAAAGTGCTTTGTAGGTCATGCATGCAGTGGTCAAAAAGAGGAAAAAATGAAAGGGAAATTAAGTTCATTATCATCATTTGTCAAGTAACTACTCATCTGAGTAATCCAATGATATCTGAAAAATGTACACATAAAAAAAAGCAAGCAGATGTTCTATAAATTTTTGGGACAGTGCCTGTGTTTAACCTGCTTTTTCTGTTTCTATTGACATGCTGCTTTAGATGAGATGAATTCTCCAGTGTCAGACTGTAAGTTATTTCAAAGTGTTAACAAAATTATTATTACCTGCTGTGTTGTTCATACAGGTGTTACGCTGTGCTGGAAATTGTTCCTCAGTTGTCTGTGAGAAAAGTATTGGTAGAGGGAATCTCAAATAACTCTGAACCTTTTGCAAATGAGGCTGCCCCTGCATACTCATTTATCTACTCCAACATCTCTCTGGAGCAGTAAGTACTCCACTCTTTTAATATTTTGCAAGTGTTATATTCTTATTTAAAAAAAAGACACATGCTCATATTTTTGATGAAACATTATTTTGTGGACCCAATTGTTACTTTTAGTTAAAGTGGTCAATAGTAAAAACCATGAAGTTTTTAATGTAACCTGCTCTCACTGATATAACAAAGTGTTATGTTAAGGTTATATTAGGAACTGGAATTAGTATTGGCCTGTTGTAAAATGTCATTTTTTTCTTTGATACCAGAATACTTCTGGTTTAAATTTGACTCCTGTATCACTTTGTAAGTATTTTCTACAGTTATGCTTTGCTACAGTTACTGTTTTGAATTGTTTGTGGCTGTAGAGTTTATGCTACTTAAATTAAATACTATAGTGTCTTCTTTTGGATTTCTTAGCAATTTCTGTTGTTTCAGTTTAATATTTTTCATGTGTTTAAATATTCTATACATACCAAAATAAAATTAAAATATACTGTAGCATAATGTAGAAATACATTTAAGAAACTGGCTTGTGAGTTGGATTGTAATCCACAAGGCTGATTTTTCAGTTCAGGCCATTGGTTCACAACGCGATTCTGATGAAGTTACTTAAGCCTGAATTGAGACTGTCATCGTGCTATACCTCTGACCAGGTAGTAGATTTGAGAAATTTGCAGTTGATGCAACATTAAAGGGGTAGCAAATACTGATCAGGTAGCAAAAAAAAAGCAACATGACATCAAAGTACATCAAAATGTACTTTAATGTAAAATGTTTCATCAAGATAAAATGAACATGAATAGTAAATTACAGACAACCTTTCAAAAGGTTTTAAGTGTTTCATTGACACAACATTCTCTTCATCTCGACAATGTGCAAAGGCTAAGAAAATATTTGGTCTTATTGTAAAAAACCTTTGAATATGAAGGAGTAAATGTTATGAAATTCTCTAATGCAACAGCATCTTGAGTACTTCGCAGTTCTGATCACCATGCCATGAAACCAGCATAGCAGCAGCAGAACCTTTGCACAGATGAGCAAACAAATGCATACAGTGCCTATAAAAAATATTCAACAGAAAGAAACTCTTTAATGTCAAAGTGAAAATAGATCTCTGCAAAGTGGTCTAAATTAATTACAAGTATTTAACACAACAACACATTTCAGTATTCACCCTCTTCAAGTCAGTATTCTGCAGATACATCTTTAGCAGCCATTACAGCTTTGAGTCTGTGTGCACAGGTCTTTTTCACATCTGGACACTGCAGTTTTCACCCCATTCTCCTTAGCAAAACTGCTTATGATCTGTCAGGTTGCATGAGGATAATGAGTGAACAGTCTTTGAGTTCATCCACAAATTCTCGATTGGACTGAGACCTGGACTCTGACTTGGTCAATACAGGACTATAACATTGTTGTTTTTAAGCCATTCTCATATAGCTTTGGCTTTATGCTTCGGGGTTGTGTCTTGCTGAAAAACAAATCTTCTCCCAAGTGCAAGTCTCTTGCAGGCTGCCTAAGGTTTTCTTCCTGGATTTTCCTGTATTTTGCCCCGTTTATTTTACCTTCCACCATCACAAGCCTTCCAGGGCATGCTGCAGGGAAACATTCTCACAGCATGATGTTTTCTCTGCCATGCATCACAGTCGGATGGTGTGATTTATTGTGCAGCGTCCAAACATAGCATTTGGACTGATGGCAAAAAGCTCCATTTTGATCTCACTAGACCACGGAACCTTCTTCCGGCTGATTTCAATGTCTTTCATGAAATGCTGTGTGTTTTTTTAACAGAGGTTTTCTCTTTGCCACTCTTCCTTAAAGCTGTGACTGATGAAACACCTATGCAACAGTCCCTTCAGTCTCACTCACTGTAGCTTCTAACTCTTTCAGAGTTATTACAGGTCTCTTGGTGGCCTACATCACTAATCATCTTCTTGCATGGTCACTCAGTTTTTGTGGAGGGTGTTCTCTAGGCAGATTTACAGCTGTGCCATACTCTTTCCATTTCTTAATGATTGATTTAACTGAACTTCAAGGGATATTCAGTGACTTTGATATGTTATTGTATCCATTCAGACTTCTGCTTTTCAATCCCCTTATCATGGAGTTGTTTGGAGTGTTCTTTTGGTTTCATTCTGTAGATGAGGGCCACGATGTTCCCTCACCATAGGCTGGCAATTTCAGATAAAGTGCATTTATACTGTAGTTATTTGAAACCCCAGACCGGTGATCTTCTTTTAAACTAATTGTGTAACTTTTCAATTCTCAAAAGGTGAATAATGAACATTTGCTCAGTTAATTCATGTGCAAAAGGACATATGTGACAATTATGATGATGTACATTCAGAGTAGAATCCAGGAAGCTGTTCTTCACCGAAGGGTTGTGAGGATCTGGAATGAACTACTAAGTTATGTACAGTAGCTGAGGTGGAAGCCTTGATAACACTTAAAAGTATTATGATGAATTAACCCAATGCCTGTGTCTTGTTTGTTAAATTCTCTGTGTCCTTATGTTTATTTGCATTTTATCAGTTTCTGTCAACTTGATTCATTTATTTTCTGAAACAGTTTAGGAGGTATCGCAAAGCAGGAGCCAACCCTGGAAATGATGCCAGTCAACTGAAACACACACTCAATAATGCACACATTCACATCCACTCCCACTGGGGCAATTTACATGTGCTAACGGACCTAATGTGCAAATTTTTAGAAGGGGTACATAAAAGGAGTACCCAGAGAAAACTTGCAGAGATAATATGTAAACTCCTTCAAGATAGCTTTCTAGCTGGAATTTGAAGTGAGGACCCTTGAGCTGTGAGACTGCTGCAGCACCAACCAGTGCTCCTCTTTGCTATCCATATCCATAATTCTGTATGCTTTAGTTAAGTCCAGACTGTTAACGTATGAATTCATTGTAAAGCCTACCTTCAACCTTTTTAAAAGCAACAGGCTAGCTGCTGCTGAGTGACACAAATCCTGCATTACATTTAGTTGATATTGAATAATGTTCCAAAAAAAAAAAGCTCTGCAGTTTCATAATGACAATATAAAAGTAGAACAACTTCAAAGATAGGAGGTCAGTTGTCCATACCCTCTGCTTGGGATGCAACTCTCCATTACAAGATGGAGCTTATCTTTATATTAATTGTGCAGGTAAAAAGTAAAAAGAGACTAAACTGGTGATAAACTGTGCAATAATGAGTGATGGTAGCATAGTACACGTTTAGATTTTGTCAGCTGTGCAGCAGCATGTCTCAGAAACATCTCCATATGCTTTTAGCACTCCATTTTAAATGCCAAACATAATGAATAAGCAAAATCTGATATAATTTAAAAATGTATTACACTGAATAATGTCCTGACCCTTCAGCCCGTGGCATCAATCCATTAATTGTAGATTAATTTTTGTTCTGAACAGAATGCTTTACTTCATTAGGCAGCTTATTTTTCTGTAGGTGAGCTCAGGATTCAGATGCAGACTCAATCTACCATATAATTTTTAGTGATAAGTCCATTTTTATTGTCATGTATTTTGTCACCCTGCATTTTAAGCATTGTGGGTGAGGCGGAAGCCTATCCTGACAGAATGTGACGCAAGCAAGGAACCAGCACTGAGTAGGGGTTAGTAAATTGCACACTCTCACCCTTCCCCACACTTGCTCTCACTGAACCTATATAAGAATGCCCAATTGACCTACCACACACAAGGCTGTGTTAAGACACTTACAGACCATAAGTGCTGATAATACTTTTAAGTCTCCTGGTTTTTTAATGCAGAGTGGTATTTCTCAGTATTATGACTTCTGTGTTAGACTTTAATCATTTAATTGTCTCAGCTTGTGGGAGATGGGGGTTGTCCACCTTAGTCAATTCAGTGTGCGGATGGATACTTGATTGTTTCATTGAGTTTGGAAGGTCCTTTTATTGTTACGCCCTCTAGAACTTGACATAGCAGACTGTGACACCAAAGATACTTGGAGTCTTGGATTCTAAGCATTGAATATACAGTTTAATAAACTGTCCAGCACAATCTTGTACAATATTGTAGAATGTTCAAGAGGGATTCGATAGCAAGTTGGTCTCTGCTGAATTGTGAATGTGTCTTTTGTGACCAATCATGGACCTCCCAGAGGTTTGTTTTCACCTGGAATGATTTTGGCTAGAGTTTTTGTTTCCTTTTGGCAATAATCAACTGGCCATATCTCAGTCATAATACAAAGGTAAATCAAAAAGTAAAGGCTATACAAAAATTATGCAGTAACCGTAATGGATAGAACCTGACCCACTACAACACATATGTAATGGTTTATGGGTGGTTTGAACACACACAGGACATCACTTTGCCAATAGTCCAGTTGAAGCTAAGGTCAAATGAGCATGGATGCTCCACTGCACCATTTCTGAACAATGCACTGTAGTGAGATTTCTTTCAGCAGAGGGAGTGAAACCTGCTGTTGACTTCTGCAGATCAAGTCCTCCAGCTCTGACTGTGGTAGGGTGTATCATTAACTTGAACTTGAGACTTGCTTAGACTTTGGTGGATCTTTAACTGCTTTTTATTTCTCTTTAAGGTCTTTTTCTTCTCTTGGTTTCTTACTCATGTTTTCAGTATACTTGTAAGTGATTTCTCTTGGGTTAATGAAATACAGGGTGCCTCGAATAGATAAATAAAATGGGGTAAAATAAACACTGGTGCCAGCGGAGCTCTGTCGTAATTGTCTATCTGCCACAACGGCCAAAACCAAAACATCTGTTGCTGTTACCGAATCATTTTCAAATTGTCTTTAATTTTTGATTTACCTTTGTATTAACAGACTTATGTTTTCTCAATTTGTTTATATTAACCAATATTAAATTTGCTCTATTTTACTGTTTATTTAACCCGATTGATATTTTTATGTATGTAATTTTTATTACAGCTGTACGCTTGTTACAAGACTCTGAACCTGCAGTCAGTGAATTGTGTTAAGTAAAAATAAATTGTATTGAATTAAATTGAATCTTAGGAGACTGTAGTAGAGCTGTCAATGAGAGCCTTTATTAGCATTTCCAAACATTTCAAGCAATGGAGGAATGCTATATTGGTGGAGTGGGGCAGCACAGAAGTATAAGATTATGTTTGAAGATTTTATATACTTCAACTTTGGTTGAACTACAACTACTTTAAACTTTGGTTTAAATCGTAACACAGAGCATGTTTTTCGGTTCACTAAGATTCCCCATACATCTGGTGGAAATTTGCAGGCCAGGCTGTTCATTTATTGCATTTTCCTTGCTTAATCTCATGTACCTGAATTTTTTAGACAATTCTTGAATCTGTTGTTGCTTCGTAGGCTAACAATATCAATGAGATCGAGTTTTTTATTTCTGTTGCATTTCTATTCGTTTTTCTCAGTGATGACCACAGTAGCAACATGCTGAGCTTGACAGACCAAGGGCCTTATGTGTAACACCATGTGTAGTATTCACATTAAAACTTGGTATACGGACAAAACTGGAAATGTGCGTATGCATAAAAAAATCCAGATGCATAAAACTGTGTGTACGCTAAGTTCCACGCACTTCCCCTTTATAAATTCCAATAAATGTGAAATTTAACGCACATGCATGCATCTACTGCCCTACCTTAACTCCTCCCAGAATTTTGCAATTTTGAATATGCAAATCAATAAAACTATTTATTCCCTTCCGTTCAGTTGTTTTGTTAAAAGAAAATGGCAGAAGCACATGGAAAAAAGAATTTCAGAGAATGCAAAGTGGAGGCAAGAGAAAAAAACATACTATTGTTGGCTTAAGCAGTGGTATAAGCAACAATAGGAAATTGATGGAGTGATACAGTGTGGCGGAGACACTTGAAAGTTCAAGTTCAGAAAGTCACACAGTGTCTGAAAATAAATAAGAAGTGGCCAGATATCAAAGTCGATGTGAAAAGGTGAGTTGCAGGCCACCATCTATTTATTCTGTTTCAGAAAATATTACAAATGCTGACCCCCATGCCGATGACGTGACTCCAGGTGGTGATGGTACTACTGTGCCCAGCGCATCTTTGGGTGCTGGCTGCTCACACACTTCTGCCTTGGAAACCACTGGGTGACCATCTGGCCATATGCTGACGGATGCTGTTCTGGAGTCACAAAATGCAACAGTGGATGCTCTAAGAGATGTGGCCAATGAACTAAGGAATATAAGGACTTACTATGTGATATTGTCCTCAAATTAAATGAATTGGTTACAGAATAATTGCTGCATCTGATCCTGTTTTTACATTTTGCTAATTATGTTCAAACAAAGTTGTAATGCTGTCCAATTTGGCTGATCATTTGGTGGTCAGGGTCAGCTTCATCATACCTTATCTCTTCAGGTATGGGCAAGCCACGATTGTGTGCCACATGATGCAGCACACTACATTCTTTCAAAATACGACACTTTCTGTGGACCATTGAGCAGCACATTAATAGAGTGGAAATGCTTTCTATTTACATAAGCAAATTCATTCTCAGTATTACGATTTCTGTGTTAGACTTAAATCATTTCATTGCCTCAGCTTGTGGGAGATGGGGGAGGGGGGGGTTTGGGGGTTGTCCACCTTAGTCAATTCAGTGTGCGGATACTTGATCGTTTCATTGAGTTTGGGAGGTCCTTTTATTGTTACGTCCTCTAGAACTTGACATAGCAGCCTGTGATCTCTGGTATTTCACAGAGACACCAGAGATACTTGGAGTCTTTGAATACAGTTTAATAAACTGTCCAGCACAATCTTGTACAATATTGTAGAATGTTCAAGAGGGGGTCGATAGCAAGCTGGTCTCCACTGAATTGTGAATGTGTCTTTTGTGACCAATCATGGACCTACCAGAGGTTTATTTTCACCTGGAATGATTTTGACTGGAGTTTTTGTTTCCTTTTGTCAATGATCAACTGGCCATATCTTAGACATAATAAAAGGGTAAATCAAAAAGTAAAGGCAATACAAAAATTATGCAGTGACCATAATGGGTAGAACCTGACCCACTACAACATGTTTGTGATGATTTATGGGTGGTTTGAACACACACAAAACATCCTTTGCCAATAGTCCAGTTGAAGCTAAGGTCAAATGAACATGGATGCTCCACTGCACCATTTCTGAACAATGCACTGTAGTGAGATTTCTTTCAGCAGAGGAAGTGAAACCTGCTGTTGACTTCTGCAGATCAGGTCCTCAAGCTCTGACTGTGGTAGGGTGTATCATTAAGTTCTTCAGGTACAGGCAAGCCACGGTTGTGTGCCACATGATGCAGCACGCTACATACTTTCACAATATGACACTTTCTGTGGACTATTGAGCAGCACATTAATAGAGTGGAAATGCTTTCTATTTACATAAGCAAATTAATTCTCAGAAGGGACTAGAAGAGGGCTGAAGTGGATCCAGTGGCTGGGACGGGACCCTGAGAAACGGGCACAAATGGCGGCTACCTTAAAGTACAGTAAGTGATTTTCACTATAAATTGTTTGTGTTGGTTTCGTGGAGGTCCTGCCCATCCAACGGAGAAGCGGTGTAAAAAGCTCTTCTAGATAACAAACTACTGTAAATTGTGTGGAGAGGGAGGAAGGGCAGCCAGAAATGAGGTGAGAAAAGCTGGCAGTGTCACAGTGCAAGTGTACCAAAGGAGTTGCTGTGCTTGAGCCAGCAGGAGGCTGCACGGAGTTGTGCGAGGGGAAAGAGTCAGTTTAGAAGCTGGTCGGAGCCCCTGGTGCACTGGCCTTTGCCCTCCCTTCTTGTTGCATCCCATATAAAGTCTGCGGGTGAGGGTGTGTATTTTTTAATAATTTAAAAGTTGTAAATGTAAACATGTTAAGAACTGAGATGACACCAAAGAAGGCTTCACTGTTGCTTTTATTTTATTTGTTCCTAAACTTGGTATACGTGTTACAAAAGAGACGGATGGATAAAAATGCTGATCACAAACTAAAAGGATAAATTCCAAAATATACATAAAAATGCTGTTATACACACTTTGTACAAGCAATTGATTGTGTGCAGCAAAGATAAATGAGACACATTGTTTAATTGTTCTTTCATTACTTTAATTGACTAATGCTTTAGTTATTAAATAAAACAATCTTCAATTAAATTTTAACATGATGAATTTTAATTTATAATGATAATTAAATCTTTTGCTTTAACATATGCAAAGCACACTAAACTATTCCTTTGTAGAATACACTATAGTCGCTGCTTCTCGGGAATCAAGTGGAGCTAGTCTAGGGTTGTAAAGAATACCCCCCAATGACCCCACCACCCCCTCCCTCCCAGGGTGGTCCTCCTAGAGCTGATCCAGGTATGTCTCACTGGGTCAAGACCCTCTGGCAATTCCAGGACACCCCACAGGGATTATAGTTGGAATCTCTAGCTGGAGACAGGTAAGACTGGGCTGAGCTGCTTGGACCACTGCAGTTTGAGAAGATGAGATGTCATGATATTTAACAGGGCTTCATTAGTTTGCTAATGTATTCCATTATTTGTTTTTTTTTTCCAGTGTCTGCAAAAAAAATAAAGCAATTCCTTATTTTTGGTTATTATATGTAGTTGCTGACAATTTATGTTTACACCTGTCACACCCATAACATACAGTATATATTCGTGTTAATTGCTATGTTTATATATGCACATAACTCTTGCAAGGGAATACCCAAGTCATTTTCACACATATTAGGTTACAAATGACTTGTTTCTTTAGACTGTGCTGGGATTTGCCAAAGGAGCATCTCTGAATCCCATGGATATCCACTAAGGATTACTTCTTTTTCTTGCCAGTTTGAAGCATTTACTTGACATCTAAACTGTTCTGACCCAAGTCATTACTCATTTCAAGTGTTTTTCACTCCCTAGTGATTAATATTTGCGTAGCTATTTCTTCCCCATTACATTTTCTTCATATTTCCCCAAGCAGTTTACTGCCTCCTGCTACTTGCTTTGAGATATGTCTGTCTAGGTCTTTGTGTTTCTCACTATTTCATGCACTCATCCAACAATTTCTGGTATGAGTAATACAATAAGGTAAAAGACACACTGTTCAGTTGTATGCCAAAAAAGAAAAATAATTAGTATGTTCTAAATAATTTAAAAAAAAATTAATAATGTGGGTGGAATGTTACAAGGTTGAGGTCTTAACAAATGCATAGCCAGTGTCACGCACGCGCGATTAGGGAGCCGCGGAACGACCTAAACTGTTGCGCGAAGACATATACCAGATGGGAATGGCGGAGTACTAACCTTTCTCTATTTATTTCCAAACAGAAAGAAAGACACAACACCGCCATGAACGTCTGAACATGGACTCTCAACACGCCACTTCCGCCTTCCCTCTGTCGCAGCCCAATGACGTCAGCAGTCCCATCATCCATCTCGGTTCCTTCCCAGCAGCGCTTCATCCATTTCCGGTCCCTCCCTCATAAATGTTCCCCCCGTCCGCCATGATGGCGAACGGTGTTATGATAATTGTAAACAAAGTATTATCGACTTGCACTTTTCCCACAGTATACGGGGCCGGAAAACCCCAAACCTTTATCGACTATTTGTGTCTTTTTTACAGTGGCGTAGTCGGCAGGATAGAAAGCTTGTCCGAACATGACAGAAGGACAGGACCTGAACGAAGTGTTGACCGGGATGGCTGCCCAAATTCAGAATCTTCGGATCGCACACGCAGAAACAACGAGGGAGCTTGAAGCAACTAAGGCAAGGCTGACAACGGCAGAAGCGGTAAGACCGGAGCCCTCCAGACCTCCGCCTCCTCCGATGGTACCGTTGTCAGATGCCGACGATATAGAGTCGTACCTCGGCATATTTGAGAGGACCGCCTCTCGCAACCAGTGGCCGCGGGCGGAGTGGGCGTCCATTTTGGCTCCGTACCTGAAGGGTGCTGCGCAGCGGGCCTATTATGATCTCCCTGAGGAGGAGGCCGCAGATTACGACCTCCTAAAACCAGAGATCCTTAGTCGCTACGGCATCACTACGGACCAGCAGGCGAGTGAGTGGCGAACCTGGCAGTTCAACCCCGACCACCCTGCCCGAGCCCAGGCTTTCGAGTTCTGGAGCAAGATGGGGCGTTGGTTAAGACCAGAAGGTCCCCAGGCGCGTAAAGTCGTAGAGCAGGTGGCTTGTGAGGGCTTAGTAAACGCTATGCCAGGATATCTCGCCCAGCAGGTCCGTAGACATCCTTATAAAGACATGAAAGGACTCTTGGAGGTCCTGGAGCGTCAACTTGCGGTTCACCGAGCCGGGGGATCGGAAAAGCCGGCTCGTGGCGCCCGACAGGGACGGTCCAGTCACTCCGAGCCCACACGTCGCGTGGCGGAAGCACCGCTGAAAACCAAGGACAGACCCGGGCCACCGCGCTGTTTCAAGTGCGGGGACCTCGGTCACCTGTTGTCTGCCTGCCCGTTGTATCAGCCACTCCAGGAGCCAATGGACTGCACTTGGGCCACCACCGAAAGGTACTGTGCTCTGTCAAACCCTCTGGCTATTCCGAATACGGGAGTGGTTTTAGTAAATGGTCATTCTGTGCTTGCATTGTTTGATTCCGGCAGTAACATTACCATTGTTGCTCGTCGTTATGTTTTACCGCAACAATGGCGATACCAGTACGTTAGTGTAACTTGTGTACATGGGGAGACCAAGTCTTATAAGTCCGCAAAGTGTTTTCTGGCATGGAATGGTGGCTTGTCTCGATTAACAGTCGCAGTGTTACCCGAGCCACCTTTTCCTGTCATTTTGGGACACGACTGGTCCAATAGCAACAGCGGGAAACAATTAACCACTCCTAGGGCTAAGTTGGGTCTTGTTATGGGTACGCGAAGCACCACCCCCGCGGCTCCCAGGCCGTGCACACGGGCAACCGCCGGAAATAACAGTGACCGGGGGGAAGAGTCTCTAGCGTCGGACCCCGACCCGGAAGATGATCCGGGCGAGGGCACGAGTCAAAGAGTCTGCAGAGCTCCCGTATATGCGGACCCAATAGACTCTATGATCAATCAGTTCCGGTCTACCCCCGCGTCATTTAAAAGGGAGCAATGGAATGATGATTCCCTAAAAAACGCCCGGAATGCAATCGTTTCAATAAATGACCATTTGTCTGATGGTTCCTTACCACCGGAGCCCTACTTTGTATTAGAACATGATCTGTTGTATCGAGTTGCGAGTCACGAAGGTGGAGCGCGGAAGTTATTGTTAGTGCCGCGAACCTTCCGGCGGGAGGTTTGCGAACTGGCACACTCCCACCTCCTGGGCGCCCATTTGGGAGCCGAAAAAACGCTGGAGAGAATTAAACAGCGGTTTTATTGGCCAGGAATAAATGAGGAGGTCCGACGTTTCTGTCAGTCCTGCCCGGAGTGTCAGATCCGTCAGATTCCTAGGAGGGACCGCGCTCCTTTAGTTCCTATTCCCCTTATTGATGTTCCCTTCGAGAGGATCGGTATTGATCTTGTAGGTCCCCTGGAACCTTCGACCCGTGGCCAAAAATACATATTGGTCATGGTAGATTACGCCACTCGATACCCAGAAGCGGTACCCTTACGGTCCGCTACTTCCAAGAATATCACACGGGAATTAGTCAGGCTCTTTGCCCGAGTGGGAATACCTAAAGAAGTCCTCACGGACCAAGGTACTCCCTTTACTTCGGATACGTTCAGGGAGGTTGCTAAGTTACTGAAAATCAAACATCTGAGGACGTCGGTTTATCACCCGCAAACCGATGGCTTAGTGGAGCGGTTTAATCAGACACTTAAGCAGATGTTACGTAAGGTAGTCAGCGCGGACGGTCGGAACTGGGACGAGCTTTTGCCCTTCGTGCTCTTTGCTTACCGGGAAGTCCCACAGGCCTCCACGGGTTTCTCCACCTTTGAACTCTTATATGGACGTCAGCCCCGGGGGCTTTTAGATATATTAAAAGAAGGCTGGGAGGAGGAGGCTCTGCCTGGCTGTAATGTTTTGGAGTACATCGCGCAAATGCGCGATAGAATGAACAAAATCCGACCCATCCTAAAAGATCACATGACCCGTGCTCAAGCAACGCAAGCCCGGTCCTATAATAAAAATGCTGTTCTCCGGGAATTTCACCCCGGAGACCGCGTAATGGTGCTCGTACCCACATCCCATTCTAAATTGCTGGCCCATTGGCAGGGTCCCTATGAGGTTAAGGAGCGGAAAGGGCTGGTGGATTATTTGGTGAAACAACCGAATCGTAGACCGGCCGAGAGAGTGTACCACGTGAACGTGTTAAAGCCGTGGAGAGATAGGGACGAGGCTCCACCCTCCGGTACTGCCCTCTCCCTTTGCGCACGTAAACTCACACTTAACCTCGGACCAGACTTAACCCCATCACAACGGCTGGAGCTGGAACATGCTATCCATGCCGTCCCCGAAGTGGTTAGCGAGGTACCTGGCCGTACTTCCTTGATTGAGCACGATATTGTTACAGACCCGGGGGTGATAGTCAGGGAGAGACCCTATCGCCTCCCGGAAGCAAAGAGGACGGAAGTGGAATTGGAAATCCAAAGGATGCTGGACATGAATATTATTGAGGAAAGCTATAGTCCCTGGTCCAGTCCTATCGTCCTCGTATCTAAGCCAGACGGGTCCTGGAGGTTCTGCAATGACTTCAGGCGTCTGAACCAAGTCTCTAAGTTCGATGCCTACCCTATGCCCCGAGTGGTCGAGCTCTTGGAGCGCCTAGGGAGGGCACAATACTTGACTACCTTAGACATGACAAAAGGGTACTGGCAAATTCCCCTAACGGCATCCGCCAGAGAGAAAACAGCATTCAGTACCCCTAGTGGACATTGGCAGTATAAGGTCCTCCCATTCGGGTTGCACGGGGCACCTGCTACGTTCCAGCGTCTGGTGGACAGAGTGCTACGACCCCATCAATCCTATTGTGCCGCCTACTTGGATGACGTAGTCATTTATTCTGGCACCTGGGAGGAACATATACTGCAGGTGTATGCTGTTCTTGCCACACTAGCGAAAGCCGGCCTCCGCATTAACCCCCGTAAGTGTTACTTTGGCTTAAGGGAGGCCAAATATTTAGGCTACCTAGTTGGGCGGGGACAGGTGAAACCCCAATGCTCCAAAATAAAAGACATCTTAGAATGGCCCCGTCCGATGACCAAGAAACAGGTGCAGGCTTTCTTAGGGTTAGCGGGGTATTACCGCCGGTTTGTTCCCCGTTTCTCTGAAAAGGCAGCACCCTTGACTGACCTGACAAAGAAAGGGTCTCCTGTCTATGTGGTATGGAACCAGAAAGCGGAACTGGCATTCAGTGACTTGAAAACGGCCCTGACGTCGGCACCTATATTACACACCCCTAACTTCTCTTTACCTTTTCTTCTCCAGACCGACGCTTCGGACACAGGCCTGGGTGCAGTGTTGAGCCAGAGTGTCGACGGTGCCGAACACCCCGTGTTTTACCTGAGCCGGAAACTGTTGGACCGAGACACCCGGTACGCGGCGGTTGAGAGGGAAGCCTTGGCCATTAAGTGGGCGGTGACTCATCTGCGGTACTACCTGCTGGGTCGTGAGTTCACTCTGGTAACGGACCATGCCGCCCTGCAGTGGATGGCCCTGCACAAGGAGTCGAACCCTCGTGTCACCAGGTGGTTTTTGGACCTGCAGCCATACAAGTTCACCGTTACTTATCGCCGGGGTCCCCTTCAGGCCAATGCTGATGCCCTCTCCCGGGTTCACGACCTCTCGGTTCGGTCCGCCCGACCCGATGGGTCTGGGCTGAGGGGGGGGTCATGTCACGCACGCGCGATTAGGGAGCCGCGGAACGACCTAAACTGTTGCGCGAAGACATATACCAGACGGGAATGGCGGAGTACTAACCTTTCTCTATTTATTTCCAAACAGAAAGAAAGACACAACACCGCCATGAACGTCTGAACATGGACTCTCAACACGCCACTTCCGCCTTCCCTCTGTCGCAGCCCAATGACGTCAGCAGTCCCATCATCCATCTCGGTTCCTTCCCAGCAGCGCTTCATCCATTTCCGGTCCCTCCCTCATAAATGTTCCCCCCGTCCGCCATGATGGCGAACGGTGTTATGATAATTGTAAACAAAGTATTATCGACTTGCACTTTTCCCACAGTATACGGGGCCGGAAAACCCCAAACCTTTATCGACTATTTGTGTCTTTTTTACACCAGCCTTCAGGTGGGCATTTAGAAGTGATTGTCATCCTTTATGGCTCTTAGTTTTCACAGCACTAATCATTCTTGCCTAAAAAAAGGCAACATTTTTTACAGGTTTTCAGGGCAACAATGTTTTCAAGTGGAAGCTAATTGCTCCCTTTTATTGCACTTAATTACACTTCTTGTTTTCCTCTATCTGCACTCCTAGTGTTAATTAAAAATGACCCTGCTGTGTGTGTTTTGGTTTTCATGAGATCTGCTAAATACGGGTTGTTTTCAAGAAATAATTTAATGGGACCATCAGGCTTGTCTTTAATGTGTTTATAGCTGTTTTCCTTCTGTGTGTTTTTATGCATAGAAAGTAGAAGAAAGTTTT
The DNA here is from genome assembly GCF_900747795.2 of Erpetoichthys calabaricus. Lineage (NCBI taxonomy): Eukaryota > Metazoa > Chordata > Cladistia > Polypteriformes > Polypteridae > Erpetoichthys > Erpetoichthys calabaricus. Next base: position 142,075,113 of record NC_041395.2, on the reverse strand, counting down.
GGTGAGAAAACATGGATATAAATTATATTTTTCTTACAAGAGCACAGCAGCAAAAAAAGTATCTCTTCATTGAAAAGTTTACTGTAAAGTTGGAACTTTTCTCTGACTGAGATTAACTTACAAATTAAGAACATGAGAAATGTGACAAATGAGAGGAGACCATTCAGTCCATCCAGTTTTGAGGAACGGGAGTGACCAGGAGTTTGGACAGCTCGCCGCGGAAGACAGCAGGGGGTCGAAGAGGCTTGGGGGGAGAGTTTCAGTCTGGTGATAAAGCCTGTATGTAGCCATGGGATGGAAAGCAACCGGATGTGCAGAAGGTCAGCTGCGTCTGCTGATAGGACGACTCCTCTGCTGCGATGCCCGTGAGGGATAAGCAGAGGAGCCACCAGATAAAAGGAGAAGGCACCATTTTTTTTAAAAATGATTGTTCCTGCCAGTGGATTTTAACCTTGTTTTTTTGAGATTTATTGGATTATTTTAACCTTCACTTCTTCACGTTTTTATGGATTATTTATTTATGGATTGTATTGAAACACTGCACTATATTTGGACACCGTTTGTTGTTTTTAAAAAAGGCACTGTACACTTTTGTACCTTCCCCTTGCTTCATGTGGTGTCCTCATTTGTCCAGCTCATCCCAGTCATGACTATTGACAGTGCTGGGTTCAAGAGGCTCCCAAATCTGGAAGAGGAAACATGGAGTAGGACCCGCACCGTCACAATGTCCTATTATAATGGCTCGCTCTCCAAAACCGGCAGCTACACCACCAAGACTCGTAGCCTGGCAAGTTGAGGATGTTAGACCCGAAAAGCCATACTTCTTCCAAATAAACTTCCCCCAATCGACGATCAAAAATAAGCCAAAAAACAAACAGTATGTAAAATAATAAAGTGAGTATATATTGATAAAGAAAGAAATGAACAAACACCAAACAGTATATATATCATACCCCAACCAACCCAAACATAACATTCAACCCCAAAAGTGTCCGGCAGAAAGTAATAATAAAAAGAAAAAGTGCAGCACAAAGTTAATATACAATACAAACCCTCCCTTGACCCCACACTGAACATGAACTCAATAAGACACACAGAAAGCATGAAATGCTTTAATGTAATATATTCACCCACAAAGTCAAATACCCCAGAGATATTATTATCATTGGATGCAGAAAAGGCATTTGATATGATTGAATGGAACTACCTTTTCACAACATTAGAGAAATTTGGGTTTGGCCTGAACATTTGTGCATGGATCAAACTACTGTATACCAATCCAGAAGCTTCAGTTTGTATTAACAACATTAATTCAGACTACTTTAAACTAGAACGTGGTACCAGACAAGGATGCTTATCCTGGGTATGTGGCGTAATCCAGAACCCCAGGGTTTTGCGGTGCAAAGCTGTTGTTGTTGGACATTGAAAGTGGCAGGTAGACAAAGGTGTGAATGATTTGAATCTGTGTTTTCTCCTGTCTCTGTAGAGAAATGGTGGTCTAATAGAACAGGTTGTTTTGGGTTTTTTTTTCCTTTTCTGTCCTTCCATTTAAATAGCAAATGATCAGATGCAGGTGATGGAATTGACAGGACCAATTATCGTGAGGGGCCATGGTTCCACAGTGTTATCCTTACCCCCATTGTTTTCAGGGGAGCATATTTACATACACACAGACCATGTGAACAGGACAACGCTATGAAAGATGGGACAAAATACATTTACGACGACATTAATCAAGTAGCACCGCTACACTGTTATAAACTGTTCCCACTAGCTTGTTCCTGCATACTGTACATTCACATTCAGTAAACTGTAAATGTTTTACATTGTACATGTTATTTCTTTATGTCAGATATTCTCATACAAAAAAGTCATATTCTTCACTTCACTCACCTTTTGGACAGCCTTTTCTGTTCCTTTTCAGTGAGTCCTTCTAGTGTTGAATCCTTGAATGTGTCACTGGTGTGCCTGTTGGTCTTTCTCCAGTGGTTGTTGCCTATTGTCATTCTAACTACTGTGTAAACCATTTCAGTTGCCTCTTGTCGATCCAGATAAGCAACTGTTCTGCTCCAAGATTCCCCCTTTCAATTTAAAGTGAGCACAGCAGAACCTGTGCAGGATTTATATTTTTGATCTTGTAAATAACAATCTAATTTTTTTCTTACTACTCAGAGCTCATTACCTTAGGTAATGATGGTGATGTAGATTGACCAATAAATCAAAAGATTTTTCCTAGAATGTGCTGCCCACTTCACTGCCACTGTCTGTTACAACATCCACAAAATGCTGTACTGATTCATTTGCCATTCTCATAATCAAAGTGACATATAACATCCACTTTCAGTGTGGGGCTGAGCTAAATAATGTGCAGCTTTTAATTTATTGTAAACTCAGCTTAGTTCTTATTTGTTCTTACTTGTCTTCTGTTTGACTAGATAATTTTCAGAAGATCTTTGCTACATCCTGGGATGCTACAGTCTTTCAAAAGATGAAATCACTTTAGGTTAAACTCTCTTCTACCTTTTCTGTACTCAAAATGCATGGCTCATTATTCACCATATTATAGCTCCATTCACCAGAAGAAAATTTAATATTAACAATGTTATTGACCTCCCAGGCCCATATTTATCTTGAATCTAACTCTATTCATGCTTTGTGGAAAAAACTTTGTCACTTTGATTTCAGAAACAGTTGTGGAATAGTTCATAATTCAATATGACTCTGGTATCCTAGTTTGTGCCCCACCAGATAATGTACAGTCCTCTCCTTCAATTTTATCTTTTAGACTCAAAGAGTGGATCTCAAACTCTTTTCTGCTCAATATTAACCTCCATATACTGTATAATGTATGGAAGCATTTGCAGAAAAAGTCATTTTCTAATAATAGTGTTGCCATTTTTACCTAGTCATGAGTTTATACCCATATTAAGTTTTAATTTACCTACTTTCTCTACTGCCTCACATCTCCTCACCAATGATGGAGTAGGTGCATGGACCATTAATTTGACTCCAATTTATGACTTTTTGTCTAAATAAAACTGATTTTAGATATAAATTAGTTATAAGTTATTGTAATGGTCGAGTTTCCTTGACTTACTGTAGTTTTTACTATCATTTGTAAGGATTTGGTTTATATACCCTTAGAAAGTAATATGACTATAGTTATAGTCACTTTTTATGTGTAACCACAGAAGTTCAGACTGTTTAACTAGCATGTGCTCTATAATAAAACTTCAGGGACTAATTAACTTTCTTAGTATGAGTTGCGTAAATAATATTTCATATGTCACCTCAGAGGCTTAGTCACATTCTTTAGCTTGTGTTTCAAAATAAAAACAAAAAAAGGGTCTATACCTTTTCAACATTAATCACAATGATAGCAGACAGACACCCTGTAAAATATTTGACAATTTATTAATGGCAAACTCAAAATTATGTTCAGTTACAGAATAAAGTAATATAATAAAACTGTGAAATATGGAATAATAGAAATGGCATAGACAGCATTCCGGAAGAAAGAAATACTTATTTTCTCTTTGGCATTTGAAAACTTTATCTTATATGTCTTGAAAAGCTAAAGTTACTCAAAGATCAAAGCTCATCCAGTGGGACAATATGTAGCCATAAAATTTTCAATATAGTTAGCACTAGTTTCATTGCCTGCTGCGAGATACAAACAAAAAGAAGAAGAGGTTAACACATTAAATGGAGTAAAACCTGCAGTTTCCCCTGAAGAAAGCATACCTGAGATCTTCTTCATTAATTTACATAATTATAGAAAGATTTTGTAGAAACATAATAACAGAAACAAAACCTTCTGAAAATAGCCCTGAAAGATTCACTATAGCATTAGCATTAATTGAAGCCCAAACATGGCTATGCAGATATTACACATCACATAAATTCTTAAATTAATTCTAATGAACTGTTAAGACATAAAACTGATTGAATGTCCATTTGGTGAAGTGTTGGAAGACTTTTTACAGCTTTGCTTCTCACAAGATAACAGGATCTCAGTCTTTATTGTAGACAAACAGTAGTTTATTGCCGAGGCAAATGTAATTTCCGTATGCCACATACTCCAATTTCATACAATAAGGAGGAAGAAAGGAAAAATTGGAACAAATAATTAAAATTGCACTTGCATTTACCTGTGTATGCATGTTTATAATATAATTGTGCAATAGTCTAAGTACCCGAGAGCTGTCTACACATTACTTTCCTTCAGTGTCATCTGTACTTTTTATATGGGTTCACAGTCACCTGATTTAGGAAGGAGAACAGGCAAAGTGAACAGGATTTCCATCTTTTTCTATTTGCCTTTCAGGTTGTCTCTCTTTCTTATGCTGCTTTTCTTAGTGTTTGTTATGTAATTTGCTCTAACATTGAGGAGGAAGCAAGTCTCTGTTTTGTGGAGTACAGAAATGGGAGTATGGAGTGCATCAGCTTGTCAACACGTGGCAGTTGTCAAAATATTGCCTCTTGGTTTGACATACAAGTAAGAATTTAATTGAAGATCCAAAGCACCCTATCACAAACTGTCCAGTGAATTTTGTTAGTGGGAATGTTAAAGGGCTAACTAGCCTAGTTAAGTGTGAAAGAGTGTTCTTCTGTCCCTAAAAAGTTTAAATGAGAACTTAATTTTGCAAAGAGAAATATTTAACCTTTTTATTCATAAAGATCTATGTGGGACAGTTTTTTGAGATTCTTAGTTTCATTGTAAAGCCAAACCTACGTTAATCTTAATTCATCCTTAAATGTAGTAATCAGACTTAAATTACCAATAACCACCCAAAGCCTGGATTTGGGAAATGATTACAATAAAATTTAAAATACATGACTCTACTTTTGCAGCTTGTATTTCATTCTTACTGTTTAGTTTTATTAATTGATTTAGTGGTTTAAGTCTGTAGAAATCTGACTTCCCCAGTGATTTTTACTAACATGACAAGTCTATGAATCCTGGTGTTTTATTCTTTCCATCGACCAGAAAGTACTAATTTTTTCTTTACTGCACTACACTTCATTTAATTTTGAATGTTTTTTTGTAGATAGTAAGTTGGTCCCTTACTCCAAGCTCTCCTTTTTAAGTTAAACTAAATTTGTGTTGTCTCCATTGCATTTTTAACCTTCTTGTACTGTATGGTTATGATGCTTTAGAGTTAATGATATCCTTATGATGTTCCCCTTGATACAGATGTAAGTCCTGTTATTTTAAGTTCATTTTTAAAATTTTATTTATTATTATTATTAACTTTTTTCAAGGCTTTATTTTCCATTACAGGCTTTTGGGGAGCTGATTCCACTTCTGACAATTATGTATTGTTGTTGTTTTAATTCCATTGAAAGCTTTTCACAGTTTTCCGATGCCATTTTGTTTCTTCATGATCACTGCCATTTATTCTTTGTATACTGTTGCTAGGCTGGCTGCCACAGAAGCCATAACCTTTGATATAAAAGTATAAAGGTCATTACCATGCATTTCCTGGTCATCTGAGATTGCACATTCCACTAAAACATTTTATATGTGTTTCTTTGCTTAGGAGTCTCTAGTTTAGATAATTTTGTTTTCTCTGTTATATTTCTGACTTAGCATTCTGGCTTCTTTATTTGGTTGAATTGACTTCCTTTGTTTTGCCTGTTGGCTTGTTTTGTAACTAGGTTTCATCCTGTGGTCCCAAAGTCAATCCAAACTGTTTCCTGGTATACCTGACCCAGGACAAGTCCAGGTATCAGTTTATATAGGACTGTCTTGCAAGACCAGACTATTTTGTTCTTGTTAACTGTAACAAAAAGCACTTAGTGCACCTATCACAGTTAGCTAACTTAATTTTAAACAAGCAAACAATTTGTCATAGCTCCCACATCAGAACTGGAATGGCAAGTTTTCAGATTTTACCTCATTGTCTACTAAATGAACTGATCACTGTATCGTGTGTGGGTGTCAGGAAACCCGGCTAAATCATAGTGCACCTGCTGCAGTCTGCAGGTATCAATGTAATCATTCTGGGTCAAAATCAGTCAGATTTCAGACCTTTTTTAACTTTAGGTCACTTTTTGCTTTTAGAAAAAAAATACAAACTGATCATTCTATTCAAACAGTTTTTACAGTTTTTTTTAAAGTTTTCAGTGCCTTGGTTGTGTGCTCTGGACTTTGGCCTTGATTAAGCAGAATTTACTTTGAATATGTCTCTATTATCTTAGCACATCTAGTTTTTGTAATTTTATCTAACTTTCTCTGTAGAGGAATTAGCTCTGCCAGACTACAGTATAAGAGCATTGTCTGTGCACAGCCCTCTTTAGGTGAGTCTCATCAGGGAGGCTACCAAGAAGCCCAAAGACAACCTTCCAGGAGCCGCAGGGATTTATGGCAGTAACTGGCCACTCTCTGCATATTACAACCATTTCACATATTTCCCACAAGACTAAGCTGTGAAATAAGATGGCAAGATACGAGCCATTTCTCACAAAAAAAAATTCCAGCCTTGTATAAATTTTGCAGAAAGACACATTTAATCTCCCAAAGGCATGTGGAAAAAAAATTCTTACAAATAGATGAGAACAAAGTAGAAGTTTTTGTCCTCAGTCCCAAAAGATATGCTTGGCACAAGGCCAACACTGGTTGCCACTCAAAGAGTACCAACTGTCAAGCATAGGGGTGGCAATGGCTGCCTCTCTTCAGAACAGGTCAGGGTCATTGGTCAAATCAGAAGGAGACATGAATAGCTGGACATATTAAAGTTTTTGGTGCATAAACCTGTACAGTATCTCACGTTTCGTCTAACAGGGACGTATGGTATGTACGAAGGTTATCGGTTTATTACTCTGTACTATACCAGTTATAGCCCAATAACAAAACTGAGCTTAAAATATTCTGGTTCTTTCACACACGTCTGAGTGGAGAGGACCTCTGAAAGACCCTGTAACTCATGCATAATGTGTGTAATAAAGTAAAATAAAGTTGTGGCTTTTTCAACCAGCTTACCCAGCACAGCAGTCTAGCCTAAAAGAAAAAAAAACCCTTAGTTATTATTTTCATTTGTGCATGTCTGGCTACATACCATCTGTATTGTGAACAAAGAGTTCCACATGAGTAAAATAAAGAAAACCTGATCGGCTTCTTAAGCCTGCCTTCACTGCTTTCAGGCGTCTACTGATTAAGAGATATGACTTTCTTCTTTTCCTCAGAAAATTGCACTCTCCAAGCATACCCTTTTATCCTTAGAATACCATCTGCTCGAGATGACAGCTGGCCCTGCATAAGGTACAGTTACACCAGTCCACATGAAACATTTAAAATCTCCCTTTTCTTTTTTGTTTTCTAGATTATTCTCCATTTTGATAACTCCAGTTCAGGTCTGTGACAATTTAGTTACTGTATATTGAGGAAGGATTTAAACCCCAGTATACTTTACATGCAGATTGTTCTTGTTTCAGTCATTGAAAGAGGTTGGCCAGGGTAAGTTCAACACTAAAGTCTGGCTTATTGAAATTTCTCCAATATTGAATTTGAAACTAAGCACACCAATATCTAATCATATGTTTTGCTGAACATAAAAAGCAAGGATAAAATGCTGACATCTTGAAGCTTTTTAAGATGATTCAACTTTTGTCTCTTTCAAAATGCAGGTGTGTGAATACATACAGGCACTGTAAATGTAACCTTTTTAAGGGATTTCTTTGGATGGAGTATCTTGTATTACCTCAGGGATAAGCAGCTTCTTTTATAAAGCAAAGAGGTTGAATCACTTTGTCTAATCAAAGCATTTATTCATTCAGTCCCATACAGATAAGAACAATATAGATTTTCTTTCTTTCTTTTATAGAATTATTTACTTTGCTAGCATATACCATTAGTTATACATTCTTTCCAAATTCAAAGTAACAGGCATCTCACTGGTGATGATAATGCAAGTCGTTTTCAGCATGGCTATGTTGCCATCTTCAGGATACCTCTGGTATGGCTGACTCAGATTCATTTCTTAATCAGCAAAAGGAGGCTTAATATTTTTTTTTTTGTAGTTATAATGCATATATGTACATGAAATACTTTTAAAAAATTAAAATTCTACAAAACTTAACAGTAACTCAGTAACTTCAGCAAATTCTGTTGTTTGTTGAGCTTTTTCTGCTATCATTTAAAGATTTCTAACATGTGTTTGTGTATTTATGAATACAGCTTCCATTTTCAGCATATTAAATGGTAAAATTGTTTGGATTTAAATAATAAAATTAACTTGGCCATCTTACGACTTTACAGTTTTTCTCTTTAGTGTTTTGTGAAAGTTTCTTATTGCTTGAAGTAGCAGTGGCCATTGGAGCTAGTGAAATGTTCTTGGAAACACACCAACAAAATGTTTCTGTATACTTCTGAAGTCATTCTGCTATTCCATTCTTCACTACCATTATCAATAAAGATGAGTTATCTGGGTCCTGAGGCCACCATGACATTTCATTGTGCAAACCAAGGAGCGCACCTGTACCCCAAACCCCTCAGACACAACTTCCCAGACTAGTTCCAGGTTAATAGCAGTTCCACAAATACTTGCCACAGGCTTTCCTTTGCACAAAACAACTTAAAGTCTTTCTTTCTCTTTTATATTCCTTTCCTTTTGTCTTCCTCTTACTTCTTTTCTTTTTCACTCCACTCCTCATCAGGCTTGCCCACTGGCTCCCATCAAATCCCTGAGTGAATAGGGGTGGCTACTTTTGTGGCAGACCCAGGGAACACTTCCATCCACCCACTGAGGAAGTGCCTCTGGGTCAGGCAGACCCTTGTCCAAATAGGAACGTTTATTCCACGCAGCACGCAGAACATCCAGCAAGGTTGTACTTTGGGACTACAATGCAAAGTTTGGCCTACAGGTAATTACATGGTTGCTCTACCCCCAGGATGCAGCGACCTGACAGTTTGGAGGAGCATGCTGTTCCAATAGCAATTCTCCCTGTCTATTCATTTTATTGGGGTCTTGCACATACAAAACCACCAACCTGGTTGGGATGCCAGTTCCACTACAGCACATTCACAGACAATGTAACAACAAATTCCTCATGAGAAAAGAAAACCTGCTGTCATGTGTTCCAGCATGTTGTGAGTTATGGAACACAAAAAATTAATTCAGAAATGGTTGAGCATAAACACCTCTGTATAAAAGGAGATATTAGTAAATTTGCTCCCTATCTTTGCATCAGTTATGATCTGTTTTTTCTGGTGAGGATTAGTTAATCAGTTAGTTGCTTCACTTCAATATCACAAAGAAAACTGAATCCTTCTTTCACAGTTGCTGTTAGTAAGGCAAGTAAATATATGATACATGTGGTATAACTTCCACAGCACAAATAATCTGTACATTAATAAGTAAAATGTATGATGTTTATCAGTTCTTCTGCACTTAGTTCTGTGTTGCTGTCAGCCAAGTTACAGGAGCAGAGCATAGGCTTGCATGCTGTAGCACAGCTATTAGACCTCATCTAGTCAGGGATTCCACAGGTAACCATCTGTTCTTGGCAGTTAAGATCATCCCATTAGTCACAAGAATCCATTAGAAATTAGACAGACACGGCCAGACACATTCTGCAGCTGAGGCGATTCACTGGAGAACCGAAGCATGGCAGTATATCGAATAATTCCTCCTTCGTTGTCAACAAAAACAGACAGTGGCAAAAGCTGAGTACTCAGTGGGAATCTTATCTGATCTATCCAGATGTTTTCATCGATGCCTGGGAACCCAAAGAAACATGCATGTTCATCGATTTTATATCATGGTGTGTCTCTTTATACAGTATTTGCTGCCAAATCAGAGCAAATGGAATCCCACTTTTTTAATAACCATAATCAGAGTGATGTAAGGTGATCACAGCCATTGCGTTTTACATTTTAATCATTAAAAACTGATATAACAGAAGACAAAACAAGCAATAATATGCAAGGCAACTTTAAGTTAAACAGACTTGGCTACCTATTCTCAGCAGCTTTTTCCTCTCCATATCAGTTAAGAAATGTAATCTCACTAGTGTGACCTAGGTCTGCCCCAGGTGTTCACACCTTGTGCTGCATCTACCACACTAGGATATCTGAAGCATGCATCCAGACCACCACCAGTGGCTCCCGTTGATTGGAGAATCAGTGGTTCTACTCTTACATCTCATCATATTGCTCAGTTCTTCACAGAGAGTCAGTCTGTCTAACAGCCACTTACACTTGTGATCTTATTCTTTTCATTACTACCCAGATTTGTGCCTAGAAGTGAGACTGAGGCTATAAACATTGAAAGCTTCATTTAAGAACTTATCTATCTCTTCAAGACCACAGTTTGGTACATTGTCTTCAAAACTGCTGCCACTGCAGCAATTTGTGGATTAACAATCACAGCTACTTTTACTTGTGAAGAAAGACTCCAAGGTTCTTGGACTAATGCAGATGAAAATCACAAAGGGTAGAGGAATCAAGATATTTGTGTACAGTATGTCTACTAGGACTAGGTGTTTTAATCCCTTTGTAATCAGGACAGCATTGATTTATTAGATAGGACTGGAGGTGTCCTCATGGGTTTTCATCTGGCAGTGTTACTGCCTCCAGTACGACACATCATCAGTTGTATACACATTACAAATAGACATTTTAACTTTATTGTGCCAATATTTATTTCCCAAACATTGCAATATTAATCCAGTAAAATACATATTATTCATACTAAAGCACATTAGGTTTCCACACTAATAAGCCTACAAATTATTATTTGTACAACTTTTATAGTAAATAATTTTATTATAATATTTAATCTTTAGATGTTTAAACACACCTAAGTGTAAATATTGTATAGGAAGTGCAATAGATTTAGATTAGATTACTTACTAATTCTTCTTTTCAGGCTAACTTTATGTTATACTAGCTGAAGTACCCAGTATCGCCTGGGTTTATTTGTACAATGAATTAAGGTACGAAAAGCAAATATTTATGTGTTTTTTAAATGTTGACCATTTCGTTGTTGTTGGCTGAAGTGTAAGTGTGCCATCTGTCGTATACACTACCTCTCTAATAACTATGAACTTCTCAGCTCTCATGAGTCAAGAATTTGTGATTCCATAATGGCAGTAACTCTTTGCAGGGTTGGAACCATAAATGCTACTTTTTGTATTTTCTGGATTAGTGTGGTTACACAAATACAGTTGAAGTCAGACATTAACATACATTTAGGGTAAATTCTTTCAAACTCACTTTATAACCCCTCCACAGATTTTACACTAACAAACTATAAATTTGGCATATCATTTAAGACATCTACGTGGTGTAGGGCAAAAGTCATTTTTTCCAACAGTGTTCACAGATGGATTGTTTCGCTTTTTACTGACTATATCACAATTCCAGTGGGTCACAAGTTTACATGCATTTTGTACTCTGCCTTTAAACAGCTTTGAAAATTCCTGAAAATGATGTCAAGCCTTTAGCCAATTAGACAATGAGCTTCTGATAGCAAATTAGCCTAACTGGAGACAACATGTGGATGTATGTTAAGGCCTATCATCAAACTCACTGCCTCTTTGCTTGACATAATGGCAAAATCAAAAGAAATCATCTAAGACCTCAGAAAAAAAATTGTGGACCTCCACAAATCTGGTTCATTCTTGGGAACAGTTTCAAAATGCCTGAAGATTCCACATTCATCTCTACAAACAGTTATATGCAAGTATAAACACCATGGGACTACACAGCCATCATACCACTCAGGAAGGAGATGCATTCTGTCTCCTAGAGAAGAACATACTTTGACATGAAAACTGCAAATCAATCCCAGAACAACAGCAAAGTACCTTGTAAAGATGCTGGAGGAAACAGACAAGTATCTATATCCACAGTAAAACAAGTCCTATATCGACATAACCCAAAAGGCTGCTCAGCAAGGAAGAAACCACTGCTCCAAAGCTGCCCTAAAAAAGCCAGACGGCAGTATGCAATGGCACATGGGAACAAAGATCTTACCTTCTGGAGAAATGTCCTCTGGTCTGATGAATACAAGATTGATCACTTTGGCCATAATGACCATTGTTATGATTTGAGCAATAAGGGTGAGGCTTGCAAGTTAAAGAACACCATCCCAACCATCAAGCATGGGGGTGCAAGAATCAAGTTATGTGGGTGCTTTACTGCAGCAATGACTGGTGCACTTCACAAAGCAGATGGCATCATGAACAAGGAGAATTTTGTAGATACACTGCAGTAACATCTGAAGAGCTTAGCAAGGACATTGAAGCTTACTCCCCGAAGGGTCTTCCAAATGGACATTGACCCCATGCATACCTCCAAAGTTTGGCAAAATAGCTTAAGGACAACAAGGTCAAGGTATTGCACTGGCCATCACAAAGCCCTGACCTTAATCCAATTGAAAATTTGTGTGCATGTTAGCCATTATGACTGAAATGAGAAGTCAAGCAAAATGACATAGTTTATTGACTAACTAAAAAGATTACAATATGCAAGCTTTCGAGGCAGCTCAGGCCCTGTCTTCAGGCAAGATGTAATACAGAAGCTGGAATTCCCTGTGTTTATATAGACACCAGGACAGATACAGAATTGGAAAATCTGCCAGTGAAAAGGACCTCCTCCATTTTCATGGAGAATATAATTCTATCCACCCCAACATAAAGCTGAAGCTTAATTACTCAAAAAGAAAAGTCAGCTAGCCAATTAAAAATGTAATTTTGCTTGACTTCTCATGGGCAGAACTGAAAAAGTGTGTCCAAGCAAGGAGACCTACGAACCTGTCCCAGTTACACTAGTTCTGTCTGCAGAAATAGGCCAAAATTCCAGAAACTTATTGTAAGAAGCTTGTGGAAGGCCACCCAGAATATCTGGCTCAAGTTAAACAGTTTAAAGGCAATGCTACCAAATATTAACAAATTGTATGTAAACTTGTGATCCACTGGAATTGTGATATAGTCAATAAGAAGTGAAATACTCTGAACATTTTTGGAAAAAAATACTTTTGTCCTGCACAAAGTAGACGTCTTAAATGATATGCCAAATTTATAGTTAGTATAAAATCTGTGGAGGGGTTATAAAGTGAGTTTTAAAGAATTCACCCAAAGTTTATGTAAACTTCTGGCTTCAACTGTAGATGTTTAATCACAAATTGATTAGGTGGATGGCTTGTTGAATAACTGAATCCTAGGGACATGGAAAGCATCTTCAGTTTCGAGGGCTTTGTGTTAATTGGGGTTCACAGACACTACTGCAGGTCTTCATATTATTACAGGTGACAGTGCCAGTGGAAGCATTCAGTAATGTTATAAAGATGATTCAAAGTTTATTCATTCCAACACTGGTTTAAAATTGCAATTAATCGTGATGCTGTAATGACATCAAAGCCTACAATTACAGAGTGCCTTATCTTGAAATGGACTTGAATAAACGTCTCTCATTAAGAAAAGGTCAAAGTTACGTCATCCTCCGTTGTGCGCTTTCTACCATATCCTGAATAGTACACAGCTTACACTAAAAATTGTGTTTTATTCTGTTTTCTCATGGCTTATCTCTATCACATTTAGTAATGATGTGCAGGTGAACAATAGTTTTGGCTTTTGCAAAAATGTAAAGTTCTGCTTTGATGAAAAATGTAGTGTTGTCTGTTTCTTTCAGAGTTATTGTAATGAGTAGACAGTTTAATAAAATTCCTTCCTAGACACTTGACCAACATGAAGAAGGCCACCACTGTCATTGTCTGGTGGCCTGTATTTCGCCCCATTGGCTATGTATAATATCCATCCATCCATTTTCTAAACCCTCTTGCAGCCTCGCAAAATGATAAGTAGTGGTGAGAAAAAACAGAGTTTCCTTTGCATACAGTTTCGCAAAAATTGACACTAAACTTTGTTTCACAAGCAATTTTGCTATATAGGAACTCACTAAAAAGGGTGTTTTGGAGTTTTAAAAATTGTTTGTTGGTTTGAATGAAGTGAACATTGCTCCTTTAGGACCCATGCATTTCTCGAAAAAGGGTCTAGATAGAAATATAAAGCGGATAAATAGGGTGAAAAATAAAAATGTATCATTTGGAAATTCAACATGGCTAAACATAACACACAATGAGACAAAATGACAATAGCTATAATCCAGCAAGACAATGAAATTGTTATGCAGTTAGTTGAGAAGCAAATGCTACACCTGTGGTCCCAGATAAGATCCTACTTTGGGTGGCATAAACCTTTGTCTGTGCTGCTGCCTGATGAGAATTGCCATCACTGTGTTGTTGTTTGTTTGTGGATGCCCCCTCCGTTACAACGTTTCTCCCCAATACACTGTATGGCCTTAATTTTAAGATGGACCAACAGCAACAAACATGATTGCATGACTGATGACAAACAGACAATCAAATAGAATTGTGAATTGATTTATATAAATGATGTCTGAAATGTACCCTTTAATAAATCAATATTTGATTTGTTCTCGCTGATATGCTATAATGTATTGGAAGCAAAATAAGTGAAGTGACCAACCTGCCTAAGGTAAAAATAAAAATTGATATCAGCACCAAACCCATGCCCAATGTTGAGAGAAAGGAAAAATGGTACCTGCCTTCAGTCGGTTACAAAATCCAAAATCTGTTGATGAGGCATTACACTCACTGAATTTCAGCATGTAGTTGTATTTGTGAAGGCAGAACCAAATCATAAATGGATTTTAAAACTATGCAAGATAAACTACTAGTATGTTCATAAGTGTTTGCCGTTAACTGTTAATTAGGTTGTAAATCAAAAGCACATTTTTTCTAATCGGTCTTTGAATTCACTCTTCATATGTTGTTTTGTTAGGCTACTAGGAACATATGAATAAAGAGCATAATTAGTTTTCTTTAATCTCATAATAAACAAAACAAACGTATTACTCAGAATTCATTCAGACTGGAAAGGTTAATCTCCTTTGACAAATTCTAAGGCCATTAAACTTTGTATTTTTGCTACAAAACCTTTCATAGCATCTCTGTTCTAGCAGTCTTTGACATTTTCTAGCACACCACTCATTAAGGAGTGCTATGCAAAAATAGCGATTGAAAAATTCATGAGTTTAGATTAGATCTGAGAATACCTGAAAGACTTCAGAGCTGTAAATGTTGTCAGTTGGCTAGGTTTATTTCTAATTAGCTGTTTATCCTCAATATATATATTTCAGAAACAAAACACATTTGTGTAGTTATGTTAACTTTCTCTAATAAAAGAATAATGCATACCATAACATGAAAATGCCCTGGGTTTTATCATGAAGAATGAAGTGATTGGATGATTTCAGGTGTCACAGAAGACACAGCATGGTTGGTTTCCCAGCTGGGATGAGTGATTCCTTACCTGGCAGGGAGGCCATGATAATGGAAGGGTGGAAAGAGCTTCCCTTCCAGGCCCAAGTGTTCCCCCAGCACAAAAGGTGGCAAAAACTCTCTAGTGGGTCTTCTATGTGCACACCCACGGGTCTGCGTGGGTTGTTTGGAAATGCTGGCAGGAAAGGCTGTCGCCAGATTACGGAGGTTCTACCTGACCCAGAAGTGCTTCCTGGTTGCAGTGTGGTAGCACTGGAAATACTCCTGGGTCTGTTATGAAAGAGGCTGCTCTGGTTCACCTGAGGGAGCTGGTTTTGGGTACGAGGGAAGGACAAATTTTGCTGGGAATAGTGGTGAGGGAAAGGTTGAAGAGACAGTTCATTATACAATGTAGTGGACAAGATAGAAACCTTTTAAATGTAACTGTGTTAATTAAAGCCTTTGCTTGTACCAGAAATCATGTCTATGCAATTGTGTCTGGAGTTTGAGGTGCTGCTATGCCCCCTAATAGCCACACACGATAAAGTACATTTATTTGCATATGTCTCACATGCATTTTCAAAAAAGAAGTGTTTGAAATATTAAAATATGATTATCATTGTTAAAATGTTTCACAATTGGCCTTGTTGTATCAAACATAATGAATTAACCCAGTATAATATAACATTACAGAGTATTGTTTGTATTCTCTTGAAAAAATGTATGTAATGTATCCCTATTAAAGCAGGTCAAAAATAGCATTTCCAGCTACTCTTCTTAAATGGTTCATAATATAAGGAAATGTCTCTTTTTCAAATATCTGCAAATAAAAAGGTTCATAAAAGAGAAAAATGAAAATGTAAATATTTTCTGAATCTGTAGGTCACTTCTTACTAGTAGATGAAAAATCTCTTCATGGACCAAAGTCCTTAAATTCCAACATGCAACACACTTTTTTAAACCAAGATCAAAATTTCCAGTATCAAGTTTCAGCAATGTGATACCAAAAATGAAATGCAATCTCTATACTCTAGTGTTTCACAACATAGCAAAGTAATGGGATCCTTATGTAGAGCGATATCAGCACTTAAAATAAAACTGACAGATCAAGAGGACCAATGTCATGAACAAAACATACAAATTGAGGGCCTCCCTGAAAACTCGGAGAAGGATGATGCACTTCCATTTCTCTCCAAGGCGTGGCCAAAATAGTTTCCAGAATGAAGTGGTACCACTATAGAGATTGAAAGAGCTCAGATTCTTCCCTGCATTTTCATCATTAGTTCTTCCCTGATTTCTGAGCAGTGACATCCAAGAAAAGGCATGCAATGAATTCTGTGATCAGAAAAGCCAAGAAAATTGTTCTTTGGCCATTCGTCATTTATCTGGTGTCACTGAAGCTCAGCTTGGGTGACTCTCATTAACTTTTCAATTCTCCTGAGGACACACTATAGGCCATTGATGAATTCAATACTACAGGTTACTTTGCCATGTAATGTTTTTTGATCTCTACTTTATATGAACATTCCAAGGAACGATAAGAGCCTGTAGACATTGACTGTGTTTTCTGATGGAATCATGCTTTTCTTTGTTAATCTTATGGTATGAGGATATATCAAAAAGTAAAAGCAATTTGAAACTGACACATTATGTACAATTGACCTTGGGCTCAATTAGACTTATGGCAGAGTGCTGCTATGTGCATATTCAAACTACCCATAAGCCATCACAAAAGTGTTGTATTGTGTCAGCTTCTATCCGTAAAATTTTAAAATTGCCTTTACTTTTTGATTTACTTACGGTCTGGTGCTGGACTTTGTTATTTTAATTATATATATTTCTGATAAATAAATCATTGTTTCTTTGATAACCTTTTCTGCTCTTTCAAGCACCTACTTTTGATTTATCAGGGGCTTTGCAACATATACTTATCTTGGTTTGGGTTCATGGGGTGGTTTGAGGTGGGCAAGCTTTGTCTGGATTGTTTTTACTTCCGTTTTATTCACAGCACCAGTTGTCATTGTTAAGTTTCTCCTCCATGGACTCTTTTTTATGTTTCTGCAGTGCTTTCTAGTTGCGGTAATACTCCTTTTTGGTTTGACTTTTATTTAGTCAACCATAGGGGAAGAAGGGGAGGGGGAAAGATTTTTGGGTGCTCTTGCCATGATTTACTCTCTCTTTTACTTTTTTTCCCTCCTGGTAATTTGTGGAATGTGTGGGAGGGGTGGGAAGAGTAGTGAGTCCTGTGCACTACTTCTAGACCTTGCTGTGCAATTTCTGATTAGTACGCTGCTGTTAAACAGCAGCCAGTTTGCTTGTCTAGGTTTTCTTCTTCTCACTGTTTTACTCAAATAGGAATAATCTTTTTGTCACCTCATGGAATGTTTGGGACCTGAATTCCCCTAAGCACTATTCATTCTGACTCAATTTTGAAACTCAGTTAAGGGTGACTGGCATAAAATGCTGCCAAAGTAAGTATTGTTGGATGGCTACCTCCTCATCAAGAAAAAAAAATGTGGAGTAGTTTATACTTGAAGAAATTTACAGATGAAGTTTATTGCACCAGGTTATGATGAAAAGGGCCACTTTTGTTATCTATGCACAGAGTTTGGAGTTGGACAGAAAATTATATTTATAAGCATTTGCACACCCACTACATATCCATCCATATTACTAACCGAGAATGGTAAACCAGAAGGCACGGACCCAGGTACACGGTGATGGACGCAGGAGACATAGTGCGCAGGCCCCGAAAGCGCGCGTCTCATAAACCAAGCCAAGTCTGATCCACCACGAACGAAGGAGTCACGGCTCAAAAACGAAATAGCTCAACTAACGCCACACAGAAAAGAGGATTCTGCAATGCACCCCAGAGTCAAACGGAAGACACTACGGGGTCCGCAAAGGTCCACAAAGATAGTACGGAAGGCACGAGAAAATACGAAAGGCGCATGCGCCTACAACGCGCTTCTGAACTAAACGTCCACACTACACAGCATGGTCCGGGTAATAAGAATAAACGAACTCTCCGTATTAAACGTACGGCATCCTCACACGTCCAAACCATATAGCATATGTGAATCACATTACAGTGATGCATTATTAACAGTATAACCACAGAAAACGCTCCGTATTAACAGTGAGTGCAATTATCCATATTACTAACGCGCCTACAACGCGTCACACGTCCAAACTATAACAAGAATAAACGAACGCTCTGTATTGAACGTACGTCATCCTCACACGTCCAAACTATACAGCATAAGTGAATCACATTACAGTGATGCAA
This sequence comes from Erpetoichthys calabaricus, assembly GCF_900747795.2. Classification (NCBI taxonomy): domain Eukaryota; kingdom Metazoa; phylum Chordata; class Cladistia; order Polypteriformes; family Polypteridae; genus Erpetoichthys; species Erpetoichthys calabaricus. The sequence goes on along the minus strand of NC_041395.2, from coordinate 142,056,537 downwards.
TATTAACAGTACAACCACAGAAAACGCTTCGTATTAACAGTAAGTGCAATTATTCATATTACTAACGGTAAACAACGGAGAACTAATGGAGTCACGATCATGGCTCCAAAACTATACAGCTCCACTAACGGAGCTACAAAAACGAACCCGCATGGACAAAAACAATAGACGTCGGCGCCTACAACGCGCGTCTGAAACCGCAGAAGCAAAACTGTCTCGGCTCCAAAACCATACAGCTCGACTAACGGAGCTACAAACACGAGCCCGCATGGACAGATACAATGAATGTAGAAAGCCTACAACGCGCGTCTCAAACCGCAGAAGCAAAGCAGGCACGGGTTTAAAACGACAGTGCTCGACTAATGGAACGTTGGCGCCTACAACGCGCCTCTCAAACAGCGGAGTCAATAGATAAACGGCAAAGAAAGGAACGACAGATGGCCGCTAAACAATTCCGTCAATTAGCTGACAACGCATTCTATAATGAGTCCACTATTAGTGAACATTCATTAGGATTAATGAATATACGTCCTTTGTTCGTCATCTACACCTTTACTCTCCAATATATCTCATACATTCATCAATGTATTTCGGGTTACCCAACACCGGGGGTAGGCGAGCAAAGCGAGCAGGGGGCAGAGCCCCCTTGTCAAGATAGATTAAGCACTCAGTTGCTTAGTTTTCCTGGCTTTAAGTTGTGCGTAGATATTGTTGCAAATATGGTGTGATAGACGGCCAGGAACCCTGCCCCGCCGGGACGCCTGGAGGAAGGAGGGACCAGGAGAGTGGCACTTCTCTTCCCTGGGTACCTGGACGGTCCTTGATCCCTGGGGGACAGCGCTCCCGGTACACCAGGAAGTGCTGACAGACCGGGGATGGTATACACCCAGAGTGCTTCCGGGTACAAGGGCAGCACTTCCGCCACACTGGGGAGTGCTGCCGGAAGTTCATCATCAGGCACCTGGAGCACATCTGGGGCATTATAAAAGGGGCCGCCTCACTCCATTCGGGGAGCCGGAGTTGGGTGGAAGAGGACGGAGCTTGTGAGGCAGGGGCGGAGGCGGCCCAAGAAACCAAGGACTGAGTGAATATTGTAAATAGTTTGTACATAGTGTAAATAAACGTGTGTGTGTTTGGACATTGCGGTGTTGTGTCTGTCTGTGGCTGGGCTAGCTGTTACAATGGTCATGGATCCACTTATTGATATGTCCCCTCCTCCGGCCCCAGTGTATCTACCTCATTGAAGCCAGTCCATTTGTTAATTCTGTGAAGACCTAAGTCTGCTAGATAGCTTTCATCTTTTAAATCCATCTGCTAGAGTACCCTTTTTTCTCCACCCCACAAATTCCAGCCACAAGTTGATTATTTATTTCTTTCGCAAACTTTGACCCCATGTTCTTGTTATTTCTCCTCCCCAATCTGTGGACATTCGAGGGTTCATCGTAAATTTCTTCATTCTAATTGTAAACCCCTGAGGCTAGTAGGAGACTGAATACATCAGTCTTAAATAATAAACAATGGAGTATCTAAGAATCCTCTGTGAGGCTACCAAAGGCTGTAACCAAGACTTCTGTATCTCTTTTTCATCGCATCTTAATAGCTACAAAAATATAATAGCCGAACTTGATTCCCGGTTTTCTGAGGTAGAGAGGTCTTGTTACGATATTATTCTTGATGTTATTGTGAAGTGGCCACAATTATGAGCAGCTTAGCGCAATATCCTACCTTATTATATTTCATTCTTCTTCTTCACTTACAACTTTGATTATTATTATTATTATTATTATTATCTTATCTTTGTGGCTGTAGCGTTAGTATCAGAAAACTACAAAGCATCAGCATGATTCCAAGGGAGATACAAAATGCCTTCATGAGTGCCAGTTTGCAGCTCAGGTTGCCATAAAATCGTGAAGTTATTCCTTCTTAAGCATAAAAAATGTGGAGAAAGTTTAGGATGCTTCATAAATACTTCTCATGTCCTACTCTGAAATAGGACATATTCATATCTTAGCCAGACTTTTAGTAAAAGTAATTCTGAGACGCTTGATAAATATGGACACTGATATACACATTTTTGAGTACAAGTTTGGGTTTTTGATTTTGGCTTGACAATAATGTTTAATTGTCTTCCTTGTTATGAATGTTTGTTTGTTTTTATGGCTCACGTCTCTTCTTCTGGTTCTTTATTTGAAAATTTCTCTCCCCCTTTGTGGCGTTAGAACAACTGGGATATAGTTTACAAAAATATCACATTTTCATCAAAAAAAAATCCCATCCACCGGTTTACTCATGTTAAACTTGTACACAAGTTAAATTTTACTCCTTGTAAGTTACATTTAATGGTCCTTAACCCAGGTGTCCTCTGTCACTTTTCTGTCTGTGTTACCCCTGGGACATTTTTACATATTTACTGGTTTTGTCCTCCTGTTCTGGCTTTTTGGTCTCAAATCTCTTGATGAACCTTTTCAGTGCTACCAGTTATTTTTCCTCTCTTATCATATATTCTTGTGCTCTTAGATCTTATAGGCCTTGTTCTCTCATAAATGTAGCACTGTAGCTGCTAAACTTCTCCTCACTTCTAAGTATAAAACCCTTGATAAGGTGAAGTGACTTAGTGATTAAAGCTTTGGCCTTCAGACCCTGAGGTTGTGAGATACAATATAAACCCACAACCTCAGAGTTTGATGTCCATCCCTTACCCACTATGCCACACTGCACTGCCTGATCTAATTATGCTGAAGAACTGGCTGTTGACCTTTTACAACATGACCGTTGTGGAGATGCCTGCATCACAAACTACTGCAGCATTCAAAAATCCACAATTCACAGCCAGGATCCTGCTGCTTCTACATTTAATCTTCTATGTGCAGAGATGTGTGATTGTCTTCATGTTCTCTGGGTCTAGTGTGCTGATGTGGTCAGCCAGCACTGCTGGAGTTCTTGGTGGTAGGTACAGGATGGTGGACTTGAGTGGTGCCGTGTGGGTTTATCTTACATGCTGATTGTTTCTCATTTTGACAAATTGTTTTGTTAAGTAAAATTAAAACGAATATTTTAAAGTTAATTTCAGATAGAATCTAAATAGGCTTCCAAGATCTCAAATTATTTTGGAGCTTTTCCAGAAATCTATTTGGCATGCCATGAATTACTTTTTGCCCATATATTAAGCCGTTGATTTGTTTTATAATAATGATTTCATTTCTTGGACCTATTCAACAGTAGCTGAAAATATTTACATTTGTATTTTGATAGATTAAACAGGAGCATCATGATGATACCAGTGTACCATACTGTTGAAAAGTGACGGATGGCTGTCTTTATTGCTGTCTGAATTATATAATATTGCCAGAGGGCAGGTTGTTTCAAATAACATAGGCCATCTATCTATCAACAACTTGTAAATCTCTAATTTCCATTTGTTTTTAAATCAAATAGTTTATTTTTTTTAGAATTATATAGTGATACACTTGGGTAGCATTGCTCTCACAAAATGATTAAATGACTGCTGTGGTGCCTCTTACATGTCTTCTCTGCCCTTCCTGTGTCTCCCTGACACTCTGAAGACATTTAATTCGAGTGACTTGAATGGGCTGGACCTTAGTGAGACAGCGTGGGCAAGTTCATGACTGTGCCAAGCAGTAGGCTACCATCATATCTAGGGTTGGTTCCTGCATTACAGCCTTTACTGTTTGGCTCCCCTGACAGTGTACTGAATCTGACAAGTTCTGAAATAGAATAGATGGATGCAAATTTAAAGTTTATAAAGAAATTCTGTCGCCTAGAAAAGCAGGTGTAGATTTTTCCATAGTTGGGAAACATTCTAAAAACTGCAGGATGAATACAGCTCATGTCACAGTCTTCAGAAGGAAAGCTTTCCAGGCATTTTCAGAACAAAATAATTAAACCTTTCAAAAATAAATTCACTCCACAGTAAACATATTTTAACATATATTTTTCAGCAGTCTGCTAGAAAATCACTTCTTTAGTTCTAAATGCCTTTTTAAAACTATAGTGGAGCTTATGCACATCTTTTTCACAGAATGACGAAACTGCTAAGGATACATTAACAAAAGCCCATTGTGCAGCTAGCTAAAACATCGAGGAAAATCGCCGTGCTTTCAGTTATAAATATGGCTGTATTGTTCGGCGGTGTATCAGGCCTACTGAATTCAGATCCTTTCAACTGTAATTACTGCCGCAGAATTACAGGTATTAGAAAAGCCTTTTATTATGAATGAATCAGGGATTATTATTTTATTTTTGATGAACTTATGGAATGTTAGCAACAAGGGCTGAATACTGATAAAACTAATGGGAAAAAGTTGATTTTTCTCTTCTGAATTCTGGAGAAAGAAGACTACCTACTGAGGGAGTTTCTTTTACAAAGCCTTTAAATAAGAATCATAAAATGTGTAATTATTTACTGTACATTTTAACTGATGTCATTGTCAAAGATGGTGCTTTTTACAGAGTGAGCAACAAACAAAAGGTAAATCATAGGAAATCCCAAAGCTGACAAAAAGTAGGCATCTGTTGTTCCCATCCCATGCATGAAGCCATACTGTATTTCGCCAACTTTCACTTGATCCCTGATTCATTTGATCGCTCAATATGACCCACAGTCCAGTGGATCACCCTTGGTTATGTGCCGTATACTGGAATTAGTTCAATTATTTTCCAATCTTTTGTAACCCTTCATTGACACACAATCATGTTGCATAGATCTGTCAACCATTCAGCTCCAGAACCCTCCACTTCAACAATTCAACAATTTTGACACCACTCCAGTTGGAACCACTGCTTTACCCATCTTCATCTTTTTCAGTACTTTTGTGTTCTTCTCTTTCAAAAACTTAACGCTTGATCTCTTTCCTTAAAATAAATATCATTATGTCATTCATTCTCCTCATTCTGCATCTTCTACATATGAATCTTCCTGGTAGCCTTAATTAACCTGATAACAATCATGATGTTCTCAGTATTTTTCAAGCAATTCACACATACACCTTCTTATACACCTTTTATTTTGCCATCTGTTTCATGATCCTAAATTCATTTCTATTTCTAGTCTCTTAGCTTTTTTCAGCTTCTTTAATAGCATTTCACTTTACCTTTTCCTCAATTGCCTTCTCTTCTTCTGCTTCTCACCATCGCATATCTTGTGTTTTACTGCTCTCCCCGTCCTACCACAGTGTAAAAAGGAGACAAAACTGAGAAAAAGGGTTTGGGGATTCACCCTGTATATTGGTACAAGCAATATCATTCAGGAAATCAAGAGTAGTCAACTGAGACTGAGTCATAGCGTGACTGACTGGGAAGGTGAAGTGGTTGGGTCTTTGTAGGTGAAGAAGTAGTAGAAATGAGGTCAGTAGGAGGGCATAGTCTGGCAGTGGAAGTGGTTGGAACTCTAGTTGGGTTTCCCTTCTGGTGGTCTGTGGAAGAGGGAGAAAAGACATTGGTGCACTTCATCAACCCCTGACTCTGCGTCTTACCCTCAGTTAAGCCCTTAGACTGCCTCCCATGTGCACGTGTGTGACAGCGGACAATGTCTGAGATTTTAAATCAGGCATTCTTCATTTCCTACTTGCCATTCACATGTGATACTTCTGAAACATTTTTTCTTTTCCTGCCAGGAATTTAACAAATTTATTTCTCACACTTTCTTCCGGGCATTTCAGCCTCAGGACATAGCTCATTTCCTTATGTTCACATCTTTTATAGCTAAGCTATGCTGTGACTTCACCATTTTTCACAATGATCAATCTCCTTTCTTTAACACCAAATAGTCTGTTATGCTCCTTACACCATCAGATTCAAATATCATCAGATTGTTGTCCTCCATTTTAAATATGGGATTGCACAGAAACATTTCCATCACCTCACCAAACCCCAGAATCCTCTGACCCTCAACATTCTGTTACTGAAATCCTCCATGGACTCCCTCATAATCCTCAGCACTAGTTCCAATATGCAAATTTTAGTCGCTACTCATCATCTTCCTCTGAGGTGCCTCAGGTTTCACCCCGTCAACCTATACCCAAAACTCATCTTTCTCTTTGTTGCTTCTTCCAATCTATTGACAAGACAATACAGTATATATAGACTGCTCTGCACCATTTGTTACAGTATACATAAGTCAATGCACAGTGCTGTTTGAACTTGTATTCATATTCATTTTTATGTTTTTTTGTCTTATTTGTATTTAGTCACAGTATAGACAAAGAATTAGCGATGAGGAAACGTTCACAGTGTATTTGATTTTCTCTTCTTGATATAGTTTTGCTTCTTTCAATTTCTTCATAAAGTACAGCTCTGTATATATACAACTAGCAAAATACCCGCGCTTCGCAGCGGAGAAGTAGTGTGTTAAAGAGGTTATGAAAAAGAAAAGTAAACATTTTAAAAATAACGTAACATAATTGTCAATGTAATTGTGTTGTCATTGTTATGAGTGTTGCTGTCATATATATATATACACACACAGACACAAATAAAATATATACAGTATACATATACATATATACATATATATACATATCTACATATACACATATCTACATATATATATATATATATATATATATATATATATATATATATATATATATATATACATATACACATCCACATATATACACATATATATATATAGCAAAATACCCGCGCTTCGCAGCGGAGAAGTAGTGTGTTAAAGAGGTTATGTAAACATATACATATATACATATATATACATATCTGCATATACACATATCTACATATACATATATATACATATACACATCCACATATATATATATATATATATATATATATATATTATATATATACACACATATCAACATATATATACACATACATATACACACATACATACACACACACATACACATATATACATATACACATACATACATAGTACGTTGTAACACAGGCTGTGATTGTTACATGGGAGGGAGACAACAAATCACAGCTTCCCGCTTTCTAATCGGGCCTGTGATTGGTGCTTTGACGGATGCCCAGATCCCACAGTATCTCCCCTTAGGAGAGGCGTTAGGCAAGTGTAATTGAATAGCGGTGCTGCAAGTTTAGCTTTACACCTGTTTTTAAGGCTTATTGACTGAAAGGGGCTTTCATGAAAAAAGTTAGGGCTTTGCTACAGGATACACCCTCCACAAGTTAAGGAAGTAAAAATAAAGGTATATATTTCTGTTTTATTTAAACCTTTTAAGTTTGTATGCGGGTGGTATGGTGGCGCAGTGAAAGGTGCCAGTTAGGAGACCCGGGTTCACTTCCCTGCGTGGAGTTTGAATGTTCTTCCCGTGTCTGTCTGGGTTTCCTCCGGGTACTCCGGTTTCCTCCCACAGTCCAAAGATATGCAGGTTAGGTGCATTGGCTATTCTAAATTGTCCCTGGTATGTGGGTGTGTGTGGGTGTGTGCGCCCTGCGGTGGGCTGGCACCTTGCCCGGGGTTTGTTTCCTGCCTTGCGCCCTGTGTTGGCAGGGATTGGCTCCTGTATTTAGGATATAGCGGGTTGGATAATGGATGGATGGACATTTGTATGCATAGCCCCATTTGCCCGTTTTAGTTTTTTTTCTTTCTTCAGTAATATTTCAGCAAACCCAGAGCTTGTCAGTTCAAATCCTGGTACTGACACCACTGTGTGACCCTGAGGAAGTCACTTCACCTGCCTGTGCTGCAAAAAACAAAAGTAATGTAACAAATTGTACCTCAGATGTTGCAAGTTGCTGGAATAAAGGCATAAGTCAAATAGATAAATATGTATTATACACATAGGAACTATTCATTTATTTTCAGTTAAGTCATCTGCAGCAAACCTTTATAAATGAGGGTTTCTCCTTTTTAGATAGTGCAAACTGTTTCTTCTTCATTGAGGTTTTCTCTTGGAGAGCTTTTTTCATTTCATTGAAAATTAAAGCAGCAGCTGCCAAAATATGTAGCTTTCTTATTAATTTTTCAACATTGTGTAAAATAACTTTATAAAGTAACATAAAAGGTTTAAATACTGGTTATCCTTTTACACTAAAATATTACTAAAGAGATACAAAAAAAGTAAAATGCATATGTTGTTTTTCTTTAAGGAGATTAAATATTACTGAAGAAAGAAAAAAAAAAAACTAAAACAGCCAAATGGGACTATGCATACGTACTTAAAAGGTTTAAATAAAACAGAAATACATACCTTTATTTTTACTTCCTTAACTTGTGGAGGGTGTATCCTGTAGCAAAGCCCTAACTTTTTTCGTGAAAGCCCGTTTCAGTCAAAAAGTCTTAAAAACAGGTGTAAAGATATTGACAATAAGCTACGCAAACCCACCAAGACATGGAATCATTTAAATCAAGGCGCGAGTCGAAAAACACCATCCCATACTATTAGTTAACGATTAACACATTTCTAAATACAACTGATAATATGTTGCGCTTATTTATCTGGTGTACCGACATTTTTGCGCGTTTAACGGCTGAAATCCAACGTGGTTTGTGCCCTTCAGAATGAAAACAGCTTGCATTTACCTTTTTAATAAAAGGCGAGCTTTTAAGCCTGAGAAATCACCCCGTAAATGGACACGTTTAATTGCACATGTGTTAATACTGGTTATCCTTTTACACTAAAATATTACAACCCCAAATCAGAAAAAGTTGGGACAGTGTGGAAAATGTGAATAAAAAAAGAAAAAAGCAAGTTATAAATTCTCCTCAAATTTTATTTCATTGCAGACAGTATGAACACAAAATAATTCATGTTTTTTTTTGTCAACATCATTTGATTTGTAAATAAATATCCATTCTTGCCATTCAGGCTTGCAACACATTTCAAAAAAAGTTGGGACAGTACAGCATTTACCACTTTGTACAGTTCCCCTGTCTTTTAACAACACTTAAAAGACGTTTAGGCATTGAAGAAATCAAGTGACTAAGTGTTGCAGGTGTTAGTTTGTCCCATTCTTCCTGCAAACAACGTTTTAGGTGCGCAACAGTACGGGGTCTTCGTTGACGCATTTTTCATTTCAAAATGCGCCAAACATTCACTATAGGAGACAAATCAGGCCTGCAGACAGGCCAGTCAAGCATCCGCACCCTCTTCTTATGCAGCCATGCCTTTGTTATGCGCGCAGTATGTGGTTTGCCATTGTCTTGCTAAAATAAGCATGGGCGTCCCTGGAAAAGACGTTGTTTTGAAGGCAGCATTCGTTCCTCCAAAACTGAGATATACTTCTCAGCATTGATGGTGCCATCGCAGAAGTGCAAGTTACCTTTGCCGAAGGCACTGACACAACCCCATACCATGACAGACCCTGGCTTTTGGTCTTGTATCTGGTAACAGTCTGGATGGTCCTTTTCCTCTTTGGTCTGCAGCACACGGCGTCCATTTCTTCCAAAAAAGATGTGAAAAACCGATTCGTCTGACCACAATACAAGTTTCCACTGCACAATGGACCATCCCAGATGCCTCCGAGCCCAGAGAAGTCGACGGCGCTTCTGGACACTATTTATGTAGGGCTTCCGTTGGGCACAGTACAGTTTTAGCTGGCATTTCCTAATGTAACTACGTACTGCAGTGCTTGAGAGTGACTTCCTGAAGTAGTCCTGAGCCCACGCAGTTATATCATTTATTGATGAATGACGGTTTTTAATGCAGTGCCGTCTGAGCGCTCGGAGATCACGGCCATTCAGTTTAGGCTTGCGCCCTTGGCCTTTGCGCACGGTAATTTCTTCAGATTCCCTGATTCTTTTCACTATGTTATGCACTGTAGAGGGAGAAATGCCCAAATCTCTTCCAATCTGTCTTTGAGAAACGTTTTTCTTCATCATTTCAAAGATTTTTGCCCGCACTTGGTGGCAAACTGGCGATCCTCTGCCCATCTTTGCTCCTAAAGGAGTAGACCTTTCCTCGATGCTGCTTTTGTACCGAATCATGATTGCAATCACCTGTTAACATCACCAGTTTCAAATCACATCATTATTTAGTTATTATACCTCATTACTACCCCTTAATTGCCCCCATCCCAACTTTTTTTGAAATGTGTTGCAAGCCTGAATGGCAAGAATGGATATTTATTTACAAATCAAATGATGTTGACAAAAAAAAAAACATGAATTATTTTGTGTTCATACTGTCTGCAATGAAATAAAATTTGAGGAGAATTTATAACTTGCTTTTTTCTTTTTTTATTCACATTTTCCACACTGTCCCAACTTTTTCTGATTTGGGGTTGTACTAAAGAGATACAAAAAAAGTAAAATGCATATGTTGTTTTTCTTTAAGGAGATTAAATATTACTGAAGAAAGAAAAAAAAAAACTAAAACAGCCAAATGGGGCTATGCATACGAACTTAAAAGGTTTAAATAAAACAGAAATATCTATATATATAATTCACTAAGCCAGAAGACAAGTAGCCACCCATGGAAAGCACGCCAGAAGGGGCGTGGATTCACTAAGCCGCCAACAAGTAAGACACCCATGGCGCACGCAGGAAGGAGCCACGCCCACCAACTCTAAGACCATTGGATACGACGACAACTCGCAGAGCCACGCCCACCAACTCGGACGCGACGCCTCGGAAAAACATGCCGTCATTTCTGTTTGTCTGTGCCACAGTCCACATGCAGCTCTGGGCCACGTTGACTTTTCATTAGTCAACCTCAGTGGAACCTTGATTCACACAGAGGCAGCGCCAGAGAGAGACAGAGGCACACACAGGCAGCACGAGAGAGAAACAGAGGCACACACAGGCAGCCCGAGAGAGAGAGCCGCGCACACACAGGCAGCGCAACAGAGAGAGCCGCGCAATCCTTTAAAACTGAGGTTAAAACACAATGAAGGAAGCAGTCTTTAAAAACCAATAAGCCCTGTGCCTCTTTTTCAGTAGCGTCTCACCTGCTTCACCGCCCTGCAACAGTCGAGACGCTTTCTCAGCAGCTGACCTTCTCTGTGCCTGACTCCACTACTGTCAGTCGCCTGATTAAAAATGGTGAACTCCTGCAATGTTACTATCTTGGTTGGCTTTTACATAAAGTTTGGATTTGTTCAAATGTTCCTTTTTTTCCCCCTGTGCTTAAAACTCATTTAAAAAAAAAGTGTTTATACAACTGCTGCAATGTTAGAGAGAGAGAGAGGGCTCGCCTGCTTCTGAGAGACAGAGGGGGAGGGGGCTCCCGTGCTGCTGAGAGAGAGAGAGAGAGGGGGGGGGGGCTGGGCTGGGAAGGCTCCTGTGCTGCTGAGAGAGAGAGAGCCTGCGCGTGCATCTCAGCAAAGACAATTTCCTGTTAGATTTGCCTTTGCAATGACAATTAATAAGGCACAGAGCCAAACTTTCAAAAAGATGTGAATGTATCTGCCAAAACCAGTTTTCAGTCACGGACAGTTGTATGTTGCTCTCTCCAGAGTTCCATCTTTTCATTCACTTACTGGTATGCCTGCAGGAACAAGTGCAGCGAGCGAGAGAGAGCGTGTCCCTGACTCTCTAAGTAAGATCGGGGGAGGGGTGATGTTAGAGCGCCTGCGCTTATTCAGTGCAGCTGGGACAACGCACATGTTGTTCTTTTTTCTTTCAGTACACGTGGCTTCCCTGTTTATTTCTATATCTAGTGACTTCTCTGCCTGTCTGTCTCTCTATTACGCAGTGCTCTGTCTGTCTGTGTGTTATGGATCTTAAAAATAAGTTATAAGGACAGTTGTTCCTGTTAATTGCAGTCTCAATTGTTAAAAAAATATTTGAAAAGGAGCCTCCCACATGAAAATATAACGATCTCAGTAACTGACAGTGCATACCAATGTATAAATTTTATGTCCATTTGAGGTTTAAAAGAAAAGAAAAAAAAAGCAACACTTCATCCCCAGCGGGGAATCGAACTCAGGTCTGTGAGGCAAGGAAAAGCTGCTCTGCGCTAAGAGGCAAATCTTAACGTGCTACGCCACAGAAGCTGTTGAATCATTCTTGAAGCTTTTGTGAAAGTGTTTATTTGATCTTTGGAACTCGGGCTTTATATATTCTATAGTTTATGCCTACTACATTTTGTAACATTTATTACTAAAATATGAAAAAGTTTCTGTTTTAACAATGTGTTTACACACATTACTTTAGAATAATGACCTCTTATTTCCACTGTAAAACTCCACTTCACTCCCACATAATCATCAAGGCGTGAGCTGGGAAAACTTCGCTCACGTTCTAACTCGGTGGGGGGATGGAATAGCCGGCTGCTGGCAGCTTGTCTTTTATCAGCACATTTAGAGGACAAAGGATGCTGGCGGAGAGGTGTGAACGGATTTAAGAAGCGATTTAAGGTGGGCCGGATATACGAGTTTTTTCGTAGGCTCTGGTAATTCTAGTGTTAAACAATACACAGGATTGAAAGATATAATAACTTTTTAATAGACAGACTTTAGAGACATTTACTGTACATGTTACTACTCGTTCTTTAGTTCACGCCCATTCTCCTACTTCCGTCCGCATTCACAGGCATTACTAATCATTCTGTAAGTATCCCTTAATAGACCTTACTAATCAACTATCATTACAAAATCCAACGTGGTTTGTGCCCTTCAGAATGAAAACAGTTTGCATTTACCTTTTTAATAAAATGCGAGCTTTTAAGCCTGAGAAATCACCCCGTAAATGCACACGTTTAATTGCACGTGTCAATATGTATGCTTACACAGTATTAAAAGACACTCAACAATTAACGTCATTTACCTTCGTTCCCGCGTTTGAGTCATGCTGTAAATCTCTTCCTTGTTTTCAGTTCACGTGATTACGTAAGAGGCGTGATGACGCTATACGTGACTCCGCCTCCTCCATTACAGTATATGGACAAAAAAGAGGTTCAAGTTATGACCATTACGCGTAGAATTTCGAAATGAAACCTGCCTAACTTTTGTAAGTAAGCTGTAAGGAATGAGCCTGCCAAATTTCAGCCTTCCACCTACACGGGAAGTTGGACAATTAGTGATGAGTGAGTCAGTCAGTCAGTCAGTCAGTCAGTCAGTCAGTCAGTGAGTGAGGGCTTTGCCTTTTATTAATATAGATGTGTTTTAAGTAGTGTTCATTTTACTTTGAATACCAGAAAGTTGTGGAATTTTTTTACCAGTGGAATGGTTTATGCATTCAAATGATTTTGACCTTCATTCATACAGCATGTGAATAAATGAAGTAGCTAAACAGTTTTCTTATATTACTGAAACTGATGAAAGTGAAAAACCTAAACATATAATTGACTTGAGTGTTCCCTTCAAAAAATATAGTCAGATCTTCACAATATTTTCCATAGATGTTTTATGATATTCTACTCAAAGAATGGCCACTCAAGAACATAAGTCTTTGTTGTTCTGAAGCTTCCTGAAATGAGTTTGCTAGTATTCCCTGGGCTGCTACTCTTTTCGGATGTGAACATTCACCAATGTCTGATGTCTTTTGCAGACTGAGTCAGCTTCCCCTCAGGTGTTTGTCTGTATTTATCTCTGTTCATTATTCCTCGATTCCCGACAATTAGATCAATCCTTTTCACTGAAAAACATGACATAATGTGATGCTGCTACAGTTCCACCATACTTCATTGCATTACATAAGTCTGTGGTTAAGTGAGGTCTGCGGCTGATTGCCAGCTTTTAAATAAATAATTGCATCTTTGTGTTGATGGGGAGTGGGAGCATGGTGGGAGCAGTTCCTGTACGCGATGTGGGAGCGAATGCCCTTGCACTTTGTGCACAGGTGCAGGATCGCATGCAACCCCTAATTGGTGCCAGGCACTGCTGATTGCTGTGTCACGTCCTAGCTTTAAAAAGGGAAGTACAAGTGCAAGAAGAAGGAAAATGAAAAGCAGATCGGAAGAAAACAGACTGTCCAATGATCAAAAGAGAGAAGGAGGTCAAAAGGGAAATGGAAGAGAGGCAGAGATGGAGAGAGAGAGCGCCCAAACTTATCGAGTGAGTCAGATGGTCGGGAGTGAGCCTCAGGGCCATGGAAACCAGAGGTGGTGATAGGGGTGCTCCTGTTGAGCACTTTCGTGGGGAATAGGAGCGGCCTGAGTGACAGCGTCTCCCCTCAAAGGCCTAAGGGAAGAGGCGAGAGAGACAAGTGGAGCTCCTCGGCTTGTTTGCAGACACCAAAGGAAGGGCGGCAGGGAACGGAAGCCAGTGAAGAAAGTTGACAGCACCTGTCAGCGGGCTTCTTCTTACACTGCAAGGTCCAAACGGGATAAGTGGAGGACATGCCTATTTTTAAAGGGATGCATTATAACTGTTGTTATAATCTGTCTCAACCGTGCAGTTTATTTTTTGAATTTTTTGGATTATTTATTTATTGACATTTAGAACACTGCTCTTTTTGAACACTTTTCACCATCCCCTTGCTTGGTGTGTTTGTCCTCATCTGCTCAGCTCATCCCGGGTTATGACTATCGACGGTGTCGGGTTAAAGATGTTCCCAAAAATGAAGAGGGAGCATGAAGCTGACCCACACTGTCACAAAGTCATTGACTATGTAGTTTTCACCAGGTACAGCTCTTTGCATTTAGGTTAAATGGTTTGTTTTTTCTATAATCAAACCAAAGAGTCTTTTGCCATGCTTACAAAAGCTTATAGACACTACTTTGTATTTTAAGGTCCCAAGGTGTCTAGTATGTGGTCAGTTGTCAGGAGTGGCCTTCACATAGGTGCTGTGCCATACAGGGTGGCAGCCTGCTGGCCACATTTCCTATTTCAGTAATTCACTCCGGACACTTACCAAACTCTTTGTCAGTTCTCTAAACAAGGTAGATTTGATCCAGGAAAGGGAAAAAATCAATCCATATTATTACATTTCTTAATTACTGAATACACTAGAAGATTTAAAAACAACAGAAATGTTTTAATTCCCCTTACCAAATCTATGCCTTCTGAAATAATGTCATCCAATTAAAGTGGACACAGTTGGACTTCTGTTAAGTTTTAGACTGTCATAGTAAAAGAAGATGAATACATTTTTGATTAAGTTTCTTTTTTAGATGTTTAAAGGTCCAGACTTTTCATTCATATGAAACATATCATATCATAGCATATTCTGTTCAGTGGGAAAAAAAATCCCATATACACGTATGTTAATTTGAGTTAGCAAGAAAACAAAATGCTGAAAATAATAAAGGGTGAGTCCTTTCTGGAAATACCATCCAGGTTGGATATTAATGTCAGATGCCAAATTAAACTGCTTTGCAGCTCCTAACACCAAAAATACAAATAGTATTTGTCATTTGCAGTGTTTTCTATGTTACAATGCTTGGCCTCTCAAGAAAGAGTGTTGTGGAGCAGTCAAGTATGTTTTGATAACAAAATCCATTGCATTCATTAATAGGAGCTAAATGGAAATAGGGTGTCATCACAAAGGGACACTCTACTTAAATAAATACACTTCTTTGTCATTTACAATTCAACTCACTTAGTTAACAAAAGAGGCAATTATGAACAAGGTGAGAATGGCTAAAGTGAGAATGTGTTGCATTAGTTGGTCCAAGTTCATACTCATTCTCATGTGTACATTGTTCAAATGTGGATGCTTCCAGGGCCAACATATTTATCATTTGACATTATACCTTTTTAATATATTTTACAGAATAACATAAGGTTGTTGAAGGTGGATCATATTTTACTAATTTCAGGTTGTTAAACTGCGTGCTTTCCTAATGAAATGAAAAAAAGATGATTGTGACAACATACACCGATCAGCTCCAACATTAAAACCACTGACAGGTGACATGAATAACATGGATTATCTTGTTGCAATGGCACCTGTGAAGGGGTGGGATATATTAGACACCAAGTGAACAGTCAGTCCTTGAAGGTGATGTGTTAGAAGTGAGAAAAATGGGCACGCGTAAGAATCTGAGCGACTTTCACAAGGTGCAAATTGTGAAGGCTAGAAAACTGGTGTCAGAGCACCTCTAAAATGGCAGGAATGTTGAGTACAGTATTTAATACCCACCAAAAGAGGTCCAAGGAAGGAAAACCGGCGACAGGGTCACAAGTGCCCAAGGTTCTTTGATGTATGTGGGGAGCAAAGGTGAGCCCATCTGGTCTGATCCCACAAACTAGCTGCTGTAGCACAAATTCCTGAAAAACGTACTGCTGGCCATAAGAGTAAGGTGTCATAACACACAGTAAATTGCAACTTGCTGCTTATGGGGCTGCATAGCCACAGACTGGTCAGTGTGCCCATACTGACCCCTGTTCATCTCTGAAAGCACCTACAGTGGGCACATGAAAGTCAGAACAGGACCATGGAGCAATGGAAGAAGGTGGCCAGGTCTGATGAATCACGCTTTCTTTTACATCGTGTGGCTGGCCAGATGCTTTTGTGTCACTTACCAGGGGAAGAGATGGCAGCAGAATGCACTATGGGAAGAAAGCAAGCCAGCAGAGGTAGTGTGATACTCTGGGTAATGTTCTGCTGGGAAACATTGGATCCTGGCATTCATGTGGATATTACATTGACACGTACTACTTACCTAAAGATTTTTGCATGGCAACAATATTCACTGAGGGCAGTGGCCTTTTTCAGCAGGATAGTGCATCCTGCCATACTTCACAAATTGTTTAGAATGGTTTGAGGAACATGACAAATATTTCAAAATGTTGACTTGGCCTTTCAAATTCCCTGTATCTCAATCTGAATAAGTATCTATGGGATGTGCTGGTAAAACAAGCCTGGTCAATGAACATTCTACCTCACAACTTATAGGACTTAAAGGATCTGCTGCTAGCGTGTTTACATCATATACTACAGGACACCATCAGAGGTCCTTGTGCAGTCCATACCTCGATGAATCAGAGCTATTTTGGCAATATGAGAACCTACACATCATTAGGTAGGTGCTTTTAATGTTGTGGCTGATTGGTGTATCGTCATATTAGTGATGTGGTGATCAGCACTGCTGCCTCACAGCTTCACATCCAGCCTGGGCACTGTCTCTTTTGAGCTGGAGTGCTGTCCCGTTGTCTGTACAGATTTACTATGAATATTCTGAATTTCCCCTCACATTCCATTGGTGTTGTGTTGAGAGTCTGATTAAGTGTGCCCTGTGACAGACTGGCCTGCTCTCCTGGATAGATTCCTGACTAGCTTTTGAAGTTGCTCAGATGTTCTTCAGCCAGACCACAACCCCAAGTTTTAAATAAATGGATTTTAAAAATGACTAAATGGCAACCCAGAAGTACATTGCAGTATTGCTAACCTTTCAAAATGTGAATTATATCATTTCAGTTATTATGTTTGTTTTCCAACATCTTAAAAATAATTATCCAACTCTCTATTATACCTTAGTGTAAAGAGTAGAGAAACTGAGGGATTTCATCATTCTTCTTAAGTGTCTGTGGAAACATGTCATTGTTTAACATATAAAGCAAAATGTTTAATTTGGACTTTTCCAAAATTAATAGTAGTGGCTTAAGTTTTTTGCAGCCAAACCTAAAAGTGTGAAGTCAACTATTTTAAAGCAGGTTGCTGTTCCTTTGCCTTCCTTTTCTTGGCTCTTTTTCTTTTATACAACAGCAACCTGCTTTAGATTTCCCAACACAGACTATTAATACACGCTTTTAAAGAAGTTTACAGTTTTATTGCCTGTACTTTTTTCAATATGGGTTTCATAATGCCTTCTGTCACCTGTGCATCTGGAGATTAATGGGAAACGTTACAGGGTCTCTTCCTCTGAGTTGCCTGCTAAAATGAACACCTTTCAAGATTCTGCCATTAGGAGCTGATCAGTAAAGTTCAGTGAGTTGGTGTGAGCTGTTTGTTCTGGAGATATGCAACCTCTGTGTTTGAATTTTCAGTTTGCTCAATGTAATTATTAAAGTGTAAGCAAAAAAAAATGTAAACACCTTATACTGGGATTCATTTTAAACATTTTCCTATGGTTGTTCTGTGAAGTAGCATTTATTTTATCCTTCCAACAGAGTTTTTTTTTAATATACAATACTATTCTCTTTATGTCTATTCTTTCAGATCAGAGAAAGCAGGGGAAATTGCAACAATTCCATTAGCAAAGGTAAGATGATTATTTTGAAAGCTATGTACTGTAGAAGTCGACTTTAAAAGAAATCCAGGACTATTTATTAACTATCAAGAAGAAGATGTTAAAACTATGATGAAAAGTTATTGTTTTCTGTACATAAATGAAAGATGTAAGTCTACCACCACCATTTTAACACCTTTTCCATTTAGCTGTAAGCTTATAAAGATCAAAGCCTTCAGCTCCTAAAGGTCCACCTTGTTAACCAGCAAGTCTGTAGTGATGACACTCAGTCTCTCTAGGATTACTGTTTTTAGTTGTTTGTAATCACTGGCTATTTGGGTTTGTGGTAGCCTTGCAGAGTTTCACATTTCATGACAGATATAAGGATGCCAATCCACATGAACTTCAGACTATTTCAGTCATGTTAGCATTCTCTTTTTAAATTCTTTCATGGATTTTAATGCCGACTTGGTTGGTGCCACTTTCTGTAATGGTATGCTCCTTTCCTTGGCTGCTCTTAATATTGTCAAAGTCACGGTTCATGATGGTGAAGACATTCCAGGATATTAGATAGATAGATAGATAGATAGATAGATAGATAGATAGATAGATAGATAGATAGATAGATAGATAGATAGATAGATAGATAGATAGATAGATAGATAGATAGATAGATAGATAGATAGATAGATAGATAGAAAAATAAAAGTAGAAAAGTACACATACATATACAGTCATACACGGAGCTGCTGAAAAGGCTGCCACTCACGGCGGCGCCGTGGGGGAATGGTCATTAGAATTGTTTTCCAAGTCAGCACATCAATCACGGTCTATTGCTGAAATTGGTGTGAAGGTGGACATGGTTACTAAAACAAATACTGGACTGAAGGTCTTTTCAAAGAGATCCAGGATAACCTACCATCATTTGTCTCCAAATGTTCTAGGGAGATATTGCATATGTAAATCTATGCTCAACAACGTATGTAGCTACAGCCTTCCAAAGTGCATTTCTTATTTTAATGACATAACAATGTGCATCATTACTGTTAGTGCCTGCAAACCCCTTCTCTACTAGATGTAAGTTCTTGTTATGAACAGCATGTTGAGAGTTGGTGTTGGAAGTTGGTCATTTCTAAAAGAAGATGGATAATGCCAGACAGCTGTGACAAAATAAAATTTATGGACAGTGTCAGAACCAAAAGAATTGTCAAAACCTACTTCCAAAACCAAATCACCAAACCAATACAGTAAACTGTTATATATTCAGGGAATGCAAAGTCAAAGAAAATACTTGAATAAACAGGCTTTATGCCTACTACCTATGGAAGAGTAAAACTGTTTAGAACCCCTGGCTCTAGGAACCAAACTAATAATTCTAAGACAAATAAGCAGTTCATTGTACCAAAAAAGTTGTAAAGTGCAAAAGTCAAAGAATATAGCTCAAGGATCAAGAATAAAAAAGTACAGTATTTCCAAAAAGGAAAACAAAGCAAAACAAACTAAATAAGAAACAAAACCAGTTCCACAATATACGAGGTGAGACACAAAAATATTTATTGATGAATTACAGCTTTCTAAACATTGTCACCTTCTATATACTTCCCCTCCCGATCTCTACCGCTCCATAGGTATCTTCCATTGATTGAAACAGTGCTGGAAGTCATCTTGTTTGAGGCTCTTCAACAGGCTTGCCATTTCTGTCTTCACTTTATCCATTGAAGAAAAATGTGTTCCCTTCAGGTCACTTTTGATTTTCGGGAACAAGTAAAAATCACAGGGAGCTAAATCGGGCAAATAGGGAGGATGATCGAGAACAGGAATGTTTTTGTCAGTCAAAAACTGCTTTACGGAAAAAGCATCATACGCGGGAGCGTTGTCTTGTCTTGTCTTGCTGTTCGCTTTTTTCACCCGACATTGTCGTGACAACTCATGTAGCAATTGTTGTGCAAATACTGACTGGGCAATTAACAGGATATACCTAGCCAGTCGGTGGTTTGAGAGGGCGTGTAGGATGGGATATAGTTCTATGATTCACATCCAATTGACCTCCAGACGGTTTTCCAGGAAAGCCCCAAGCCCAGTACGGTTATTTTTGTGTTGCACCTCGTAAAAGCAAAATTCAACAACAGAGTCAAAAAAAGACAAGGACCTGCATAATTTTTTAAGAAAATTAATCAAAACAACATTAGAAATCTAGCTAATGAACTTAGTCCTGGCGACATCTCTGACATTTAAATAGACCCATACAAACACCCTGATCAGCTGCATCATCAGGAGGCCCCTCTCCCAATTGGGGCTCAACATAGAAATTAAGTAAACTACTGTAACAAATTCTAGAAATAAAAAAGTACAACACAGAAAAACAAAGCAGTACATTGAGAAGCAAATACATTTTAAAAGTGATGAAATATCACAATGCAAATATCAAAAAGCAACACAAATAACAACAGAGAAAACCACAAGATCAGAGATGAAGCTGTGGACAAACTGAAGCATAAACGAGGAAAACAGGTTAGGTTAGGTTGTTTTTGTAACTCACACCAAAGTTTCTTCTTTTATAATGAAGGGTGCCGGTGCCATGCTAAGATGGATACAAAATAATGATTTCCTTTTCTGATCCTTTACGTCTTATAGTTTTCTTCAATATTCATTGCAAAGAATGTCTGGTGTTGTAAAATATCTCTTGAATACAGATCAAAGTACTGTTATAAGAAAAACTTATATCTGTTTAGAAACCCTCACAAGTGGATGCCAGTGATGTACTGTATCTAAAGGTATGAATTGTTGCACACAGTCCATCTGTTGCAAGCGTCTGGACTGATGGCTGTGTCATTTTCAGTGTCATGTGGTTTATACCGTGTTTTGTGACTAGACTGTTGCAGGCAGTGGGTATCTTTCTCCAACAATATTTGGGATGTCGCATGTAGTGTGAACACCATTATAACTACTACAACTACTAATGCTCATCAGCAGTCACTGGCCCTCATTAGAAAGGTAAAGATAAACACTTGGGAGGATATTAAATGTTCTCATGCAAACAGCAGTGTTACATAGGTGAACCTTACATTTTTATCCATTGTAATCCCAGAATCATGTGTTTTTGGATGTTTTAATGGACCTTTGTTTCCCTGAATTTACAGCTACCTAACAAAATGCTGGTGATGTATTTCTTGAAAAATAAATTAATATGTTGTAATTTTACAGCATATTGATAATGTATTGCCACAACAACGTTGACATTGCAGTTTGCAAATGAGGTTCCTGTGCCTGT
Source organism: Erpetoichthys calabaricus (assembly GCF_900747795.2). NCBI lineage: Eukaryota > Metazoa > Chordata > Cladistia > Polypteriformes > Polypteridae > Erpetoichthys > Erpetoichthys calabaricus. The sequence goes on along the minus strand of NC_041395.2, from coordinate 142,035,261 downwards.
TGTTTCTAATGATTATTTTTGTAGCATCACAGTAAGTGCATTGAGCCAGAACAAGAGAGATAATAGGTTATTATAGCAATATCTCAGTGTGTTTTCTTGGTAACTTTAGAATCAATTGCATATGAACTGCTGTATCAGATAAAGTAAGTAATAGCTTCCTACGGTTTTAATGAAAACAAGCTGCAATAACTGTGGATAAGGTTTTACTAATAAAGTAATTGTTGTACTCTAAGTAAATTAAATATCAAAGTCGAAAGGTATTGTTTTATCACTTCATTCCCTATTATATAAGAGATCTTAAAGCATGAAGAAGTCAGACATCTTTTTATGCTGTGCAGGCTTCATCAGTTCAGGAAAGCTTTGCAAATATTTCCAATATACCAAGTTTCAGGAAAAATGACACACCATCCTCCACAATACAAGTATGGAATATAATAACAGTTCCCGTTGTCAGATTTTTTTAATAATAATGTTATTGTTAAAATGTTAAAAATGTTATTTCTTTAGCTGAGATCATTCTTTTTGAACAATTTGGCATCCTACCCATGGGGGAAAACTGTAATGAGAAAAATATAAAGACCTCTTTTTACTCATCCAGCCTTCAAGAGAAAACACCTGAAACACAACTATTCATGTAAAGGATGTCTCTAAGAATGAATTTAGTGCTTGGTTGTTTGTTTAGCTAGAGCTATTTATTTATTATTTATGTATGTATTCAGTAGATAGTAAGAAGGAATAGTTGAGATAATCAGCCTCGTTTTCTTTTATTTTATAGTACTGGGAAGTGAGTTGTAAATCAGAACTAGCAGGCTACACATGTAGGTCTTTGCAGTGACAAATCATAGTAAATGTCATGACCACAGGCCACTCGATTTGACCACTGACTCATACCAATCTGTCCAGTTGGCTTTGCCGTTTGTCTTTTGAGTTTCATCAGAGATTGATCCTTCCAGTGTTGCTTTTCCTATAAAGTCTTGAAACCTCCTGGAAGGATACTGTGCTAGAGTGGTACTAAACCTCTGAAGCACTTGTCATCTGCTGCATTTATTGCTGATTTTAAGTTAAAAATCAAAATTATATGATTTTTTTTACATTCAAACAGTTTACAATATTAATTCTATTTTTATTTTTTTTCTGTGTTGCTTATTTATTATTATTATCTTACTCATTATTATCTTCCTATAAGAGGAATAGGGAAGATGTTGTTAAGTTTGTTTTAAGTTAATGGAATTATTATTTTAGTTGTTTGGCATGATAGCTGTATTGGAAACCTCAAAGATTCATGCCACCACTACATAACTTATATTTTTTATTAAACAACTTCATTTAAAATTTAAATACTGTAAATATTCTTTGATTTCTTTAAACGATGCTTAGAGCTGAAGGTGTGGGTGAAGTGTAAAAGGAACAATATTAGTGAACTTAAATATAATGAAATAGAAAATGCTCTAAATTGACATTTTTCTAAAGTTTTCAAGGAAGAGTATGATTACTTCTCAGCAACAACAAGGTCTTTCAAGGAAGTACTTAGTTATTTGGAAATTGTAGAGGGAGACATGCTGCTTAAGACTCAAATCACTAGGTCCAGATAACATTTGACTTAGATTGTTTATGTAGGTTACTGAGTACATACTGTATATCGACACCTTTTTTTCAAAAATCACTTCATGAAGGGGAAATTCGTAAAGATTGGTAGTCAGCAGTTTTGTGGTGATACATCTATTGATGCTAAACTAGGGCACATTACTGGTGATGTTAACTGTGGTCATCGAGTATTTTGAGGTCTTTTGAACATCGGACACCCAGGTGACCCACCTGAGGTTGATCAAATGTCAGCTTATGCCCTAGCAGCAATCTCCCATGAATCTGCTCTCTTGATCCAGGGCCATCTGCAGCCTCTCCTTCTTTACCTTGTGATGCAGAGTATGCCCTGTATAGAGACTGCTCTGCAAAGTGTCTGCACCTTATCTCCACAGGCATGCACCTTGCTATCCTTATTTGTTTGTGGCAGTCACTGACAAGGACTTCATACTTGCTCCTCTTCCACTCAAAGGCCTTCTCTGTATGTGGTGATGGTACTACTGACCTTCACAATGGTTTTAAGTACCTGCTCATGTTGACAGTAATATTAGTCTTCCCCCAAAGTCTTTGGACAGCAGCTTCATGGCCAAAAGGACAATCTAGTTTCTTCACGAGCGTGGGAGGACATCATACACTGCCTCGACCAAGAAATGGATAAGGTATGGTTCTGCCAGCTAGAGGTATTGCAGAAAATCTTTCTCTACACCTTATTGCCCATTTGGTCCAGGCACTTTGCTCTCACTTCTGCTGGGACCAGTTTCTGCCAATCCTTTCCTTCTGCCTTGTCACATCAGGGAGTTGTAAAAGTTCCTAGTCCCACTGTTCCTCTGGTTACTGTTCGCACTAGGTCCCTTTTTCGCAGTCATAGCTCTACCCGTGCTTATGGAGTCCATTCCCGGGCTCCCAATTCCCAGACGTTTCCCATTCCCGCATTCCCGGGAATTAAACTGCTGGAATTCCCGGCTGAATGGGAACAGCCAAGCTCGCATATATAGCGTGTAAAAGTGTAAAAATCGATCAAGTAATAACAGAGTTATAGTTGAAAATAATTAAGGTGGCGCCATTGCTGCAGCTTGCACTTCATCAGACAACAGCTTTGAACAGCAACTTGCAAATTGCAATGCGTCAGTCTGCTGCATCCGCATTATCTGTTCCAAGAAACTTGCCATCACAGAATGATGACAAGAAACTGGATGCTTCAGTAAAAGCTGAAAATGCGGTGTTTCAGAGCAACAGCAAGTGTGGGCGTTGTTAGAACAAGTGTATCAGTATCTGATGACTGTGTCGCCTACTTCAGTGGAGGCAGAGTGTGCTTTCTTAGCAGCTGGCGTACTCTGCACGAAGGTACGCTCTCACCTGGACGACCGCACGCTCAACTTGTTGTGCTTTCTACGCTGTTATTACCGCAACTAACTAGATACATGTACTTATATGACAGCATGAACTGCTTGTACTTAAGGTTAGTCTTTTATTGGTGTCAACATATTGCAGTAGTTTTATTAAAAATAAGTGTCGCTTGCTCAAAAACCGTTCACATGGGAGATGCCCGTGCACTGTGTGATTCCCGGGAATGACATGCGGGATTCCCAAAATCCCAGGAATGGATTCCCTACCCATGCTACTATGTTTCCACTCTTCACTTACTATCAGTCTTAATTGGTACCCTTGGCTCTAAGACCTCAGGGTCACTTGACTCTCGATACTGCACAGCTCCCTCACACACTCTACCTTAAACTCCTCCTTGATACATTTTAATTTTTTTGAAGATTAACGTTAGGAAATATGAAATTTGTTACTTTTATTGAATGTACCTATTCAGAAAGATTGAAAAACATCCATCCATCCATTTCCCAACCCGCTGAATCCAAACACAGGGTCACGGGGGTCTGCTGGAGCCAATCCCAGCCAACACAGGGCACAAGGCAGGAACCAATCCCGGGCAGGGTGCCAACCCACCGCAGGACACACACAAACACCCCCACACACCAAGCACACACTAGGGCCAATTTAGAATCATCAATCCACCTAACCTGCATGTCTTTTGACTGTGGGAGGAAACCGCCGCAGACACGGGGAGAACATGCAAACTCCACGCAGGGAGGACCCGGGAAGCGAACCCAGGTCTCCAGGTCTCCCAACTGCAAGGCAGCAGCGCTACCCACTGCGCCACCGTGCCGCCCTCTAAGAAAACTTTTACATAAAAAATCAAGGTGCCTAAGTTTCACAGTTGAATGTATACATATATATATATAATCTGTATATTTTGTCACACACGTGCGCATGGGAGGCAGCTAAAGGGCTTGAGTAAGGGCAATTCCGAGTCATACCGGGATGTGGCAGAGTGCACTGACTCTTTTTCTCCCTTTCCTGTAGACCAAGGGTTCCCAAACTTTTTTCAGCCTCAGACCCCTTTACCAAACACTTTTAAAACCGTCGACCCCCTAATTACATGCAATGGTTTTTCATATCCGCACTTGCTTTGATATGTTCGATAAGACAATGAACAGACATGTTTGTGCTACGTGTGTTTTCATGCATTCTTACGTGTGACTCTTTTAATGACACATTTTACCTTTTCGTTCGCAAATTTGGTATGTAATGTGTTTTTTTTAAATGATTTTACTTCTTAATTAGGTACCTATTGGAATCATAGATATTTTGAAGTAACAAACAAATAGCAGTAGTAAGGGGGTCTATTTTTGCTGTCGTTGACCCCCAAATTTTTTCATTGAAACTATCGACCCCTAGAAAGTTCAAATCGACCCCAGGGGGTCAATATCGACCACTTTGGGAACCCTTGCTGTAGACCATTCACAGGAGATCCCACCTGGCCCTCTTGACGTCACTTCCGGGACCGAGCCTATGGAAGGAGACCTTGCCAGCTCCGGCCCCTGTGATGTCACGTCCAGGCTCGAACCTATGGCTGAAGACCTTCATGAGCCCAACCCCTTTGACCTCACTTCCTGTCTTGTCCTTTAAAAGCCTCCACCTTTTCCCTATTCCCTCAGTTTTGTTTTGGACTCGGTTGTGTGCACATCAGTGCTGTATTCACTTAAAACGACTTATATATATATATATATATATATATATATATATATCTGCGGTGGGTTGGCACATTACTGGTGATGTTGATTCCTGCCTTGTGCCCTGTGCTGGCTGGGATTGGCTCCAGCAGACCCCCGTGACCCTGTGTTCGGATTCAGCAGGTTGGAAAATGGATGGATGGATATATATATATATATATATATATATATATATATATTTTGTAGATGCCACACGGGCTGGGCAGACATCCCGGCCAGGAAAGGAAGCAGACCCGGAAGGAAGAAATGGACAGACAGCTCCTATAGAAGCAGAGAGCTCACTAGGGAAGTGTTATTCCCCCAGCACACTAGATAGCAGCAGTCCGTGATATCTCCACCCAGTGGGAAGCCAGCAGGGCATGCCGGGAAATGTAGTCTGGCAGGGCAGCCCTGCTGGGGTCACGGGGTGCCGCAAGAGGGCGTTCCAGGGAAACCAGCTCCCTGCTCAAATAATGGACCTCCGTGTGACCCGGAAGTACTTCCATCGGGCAATTGCCCTGGCACTGGAAGTACCGGGTCTGTAATAAAAGGGACCACACTCCCTTACTCAGGCAAGTTGGAGCTGGGTGGTAGAGAGGCAACAATAGACTGGAGGAGGGCAGTGCGGTAGTGAGAGAAAAGACCAGTGTTTTGTGCGTATTGGTGATATTTTGGAGGTATTTAAATAAAACCTTCATTTATTTTGATAAAGGACTGTGTTTTGGTGATCGAGTTGGGGTTTGGGGCTCACCGACGCCTGGGGTTTATCATAATATATATATATACAGTATATATATAGTGACAAAGATAGAGGGCAAAGCAACCACTCAACCCAACACAGACAGGCACACTGATAAAACACATGTTTTATTTTCTTTTTCTTCACCTGTGGGCAACGTCTTCCTCATTTTCCACAGGTACAACACCGTCCCAATAAGCACAATGCTCCAGGTGCTCGTTGCCCCATTTCCGGCTGCACTTCCGGGTGTGGCGGAAAAGCTAGTGTTCCGGAGGTGGTAATGCTCTGTCCATGCTTGTTACCCTGGACCATACAAGGAAGAGACATCCCAGCCGAGCATATAAATATACTTAAATGATTTTGGCAAGAACATAAATAACTAGCTGGATAAGTTTGCAGAACATAGTAAGCTAAGTGGTATGGTACACAACCGAGAGCCAGCTTTCCAGCATCATAGGCCCCCAGGCAAAACAGGCAAAGTAGTGCACTAGGGCCCTTGTTTTGATAGCAGAACAGAAACATACATAAGCATCAGAAACATCAGTGGACCCTATGCTCCTAGGGTCCCCGGCCAGTGCCATTATATTAAGACGGCCCTGAGACAATCTGGTAATAGCTAAATCGTGACAAATGTAGCTGGACTGAATTAAGACTTGGGCAGCCACGTAACAGATGAAATCTGTAGTCAGGTTGTCTATGTCAGTCCGAGAGATGCAAACAATCCTCATATCTGGCCATAAAACTTTTGTCTCTAATTAAACCATGTTGTAATGTGTTAAATTTTAGCATGAGTTTAACTTCCCATTCTTTTCTCTCTTGCTGTGTTCTGAAGTTGCCTAAAAGCACAGTGACTTCAAAGTCCCTCTCACAGTGTCCATGGCTGTTGAAGTGGGCTGCTACAGGAACATCTGTGTTGCCATGCTTGATGTGGAGCCTGTGTAAATTAATTCTCTGGCAGAGTGTTTGTCCAGTTTCTCCCACATAGAGTGCAATGTCAGGACGTTTCATACAGAGAATTAGGTACACCACATTAGATGATCTGCAGGAAAATGATCCCTTTATGCAATGTTCTAGTCGGCAGTGTGGTATAACTACACAATCTGTATTATAAATGTGAGCACACGTTTTACATCTTTTCTGTAGGCAGGGAGATGATTTATGATACAATTTGTTTTTAATTTATAACAATTTATTTACATTTATGATACAATTAGTTACATTTCTTTTGGTTTTCCAGTTGCAGCAGAGGGAGGTCAAGTGACTTGCATATAATTACACAGTGTCAAGTCAAAGGATTTGAACACACAACCTCAGGGTTTGAAATCCAAAGCCTTAACTACTGCACCACACTGTCTGCCTCCAGCATTCAAACTCCAAGCTGGAACTGAAAAGTTCAGGCTGCACATATGCACACATGAGCATAGGTATGACAAGAACACTGCAAGGGTCCAACCTGCCCAAACAACCTGTGAACAGGCTCGTAGAAACAGGAACCAAGAAAATTTCACATGCTCCAAAAATAAATATTTTTTTAGAAATGGCACTGAACATATCACAGAAAATTAGAAAAAAAATATTATTATGACTAAGCTGAGTTTGCTGTAAACATTTTAAAAATAGGTTAAATTATTCAGACAAGTTTACGACTTACTTTTTGTCCAACAGCACCATCAATGGGAGATGAGGTGGCAGTGGCCCACTTACCCTTAATGCAGAGATGGCACTGCCTATGAGAAAGGCTTAGGCTGTAGTGGACTCGTCACTATCTCCATCCAGCCGGTGTACAGAAGCCATTAAGAAGGTATGAAGCCTGGAGGCACATATAGCTGCCCTAACCCCGACACAGACAGGCTGGACACAAGTTTCACCGCATAGCACAAGGTTTTATTTACAGTTGGGGAGCGCTTTTCTCTGCTTCCCACAGCAACACAATAGCCCCCGCACAGTAAAATACAGTCCTTTCTCTCAGCCAGTCCTTCTGCCTCCACTCCTCCTCATGAGCTTCGTCCACTTCCTCCTGACTCTGGCCATTGAGTGGTGGTGACTGGCTCCTTTTATTGGGCACCCGGAAGGAATCCAAGTGCCCAACGAGCTTCTTCAGGCAGCACTTCCAGGTGTGGCAGAAGTGCTGCCAAATAGGACCCTGCAAATGTTCAGGCACTCAGCAGTGTTGAGCGTCCATGTTCATAACCCATGGTCCCGCTGGAAGCCAGGGGGGCTGTCCTCTGTTGGTTCAGGGGAGAAACAGTCTTGAAAATACTTCCTCCCCTGGTCCTTCCATGGCCTGGTAAAGATCCTGGCCGTCTGCCGCAAAGGCTAACAAAATGTTAGTTTATACAGCAGAGGTGTGGAGTACAAGTCAAGTGAGGTCATGCTCAAGCTTTATAACACAGTAGTGAGGCCACACCAGTGCATACTGTGTACAGATTGGACTTCCACATTACAATAAAAAAGACATAACAGTGCTAGAGGAAGTCTAGAGAATAGTGACTTAGTTGATTCCAGGACAGCAAAGCATGAACAGAAATTGAGAAATGATATTAATTATGATTCAGGGGTTTTGGATATCATGGATATTATTTTTTTACTTCTTTTGGAATTATTTGCCCAATTTACTTACTTTTATAGTGGTGTCTATGTAACAAAAGGAAATCGCTCTGTGTGATGTTATCTCTTTTTCAGTATTTAAGCCTTTTCTTCTGACAGTATTTAAGACACACTATTTCTTGATATCAAAGGATTTGTAGTCAGAAAAAAGATACTTAAAGATAAAATAATTTCAGGAAGTTTGGACTTTGCATGTGTTATTTTGACTGTGAGCTTTGGTTTTTTGTATTTTAGGATCATTGGATTTTTTTGGCTTAGAGTCCTGCAAGTTTATCATGTCCTTTGTCCTTTCTTTTCCTAATCATGTAGTGAATCAGTATGCTGGATAGTTGAATCCCAGTGGTTACTGTTTCAATATGAACATGGGGACACAGGTTGAGATTGGTTATGGATAAATGTCACACAAATGTTAGAACTTTTTTTTTTTACAGAGAACTATAAATACATGTAGTAAGTTATCTAATAGGTGACAGTAGCACTTTTGGGACCTTAAAGACAAGATATGATCTGTTTTTGCAAGAGTTAGGTGAATCAATGTTGAAGAGCCGAATGGCATGTTCTCATTGTAATAGTTTGTGATATTAACAGCGTCCAAGCTTTCATACTGACTTCATGTGCCAGCACTGAACATCAAGTAGCAATGATGAGCAAGCATCTTTATTTATCAGAGAAAACAAAAGAGTGGACTAAATTGAAGAAGGGGTCTGCTATAGAAGTTTATTTTAAGATTGTTGCCAAAACCAAAATGCTAACCAAGTTAAAAATCAAACCCAATTAGAATTCAAAAAAAAGAATTCAAAATCTACTTCAGTACATTTGTAGTGCTTCTGCGAGTCTTCCCCCAGTATATATACATACATATATATATATATATATATATATATATATATATATATATATATATATATATATAATCTTCATTTGGATCTTGATCTTTGTTTGTCCGCGAATGAATTAGAAGAAGAAGCACTAGATGGCAGTAGAGAGACAGATAAAAAATAGGCATTGCATTAAGAATCTCCTCCAGGCTTATACTACTGAAGACTGTAGTACTCCAGTCACACCTCAAAACACAGACATTCAAACTAAACAAATTGTTGTGCTTTAAATTAACTAATCTTTTCTTTATATATAATCTTCATTTGGATCTTGAACTTTATTTGCGAATTCCACGCATGCGTAGACCACCTTCCAGTTTAGTACGTTGTTGTTACTCACGGATGTCAACAATGTGCCGGAATAACGAAAGGGGTGGTGGACAGTGTTACGCTGGTTAGCTCCTGAGCCCTGGTTAGAGAATGAGATTGCCGAAGATAAAAGGTACGTGCCTACGTAACATATGAATGAAAGAAAGACAGTGGGTAAAATGAATGACAACGTAACAGCACGTTCCAGAAATTATTATTGTTACGTTGTAGCCGGCGAGTGCTGCGTGTCTCACAGTTGTACCGTGGCTTGCTCACATGTCAGTGAAGTGATCCCTATTTATGCTTTAAAGAGCCTGTGTCCCCCTTTTATAACCATTGCTCCGTGTATATTGCCTTACTCTTTGGATTGCCACAAAGCAACCTGCGAGATTGGAGAAAGGTTGAGAAGAGATCGTGAGAGGAAACGACAGCGTCGTGAAAACGAGACGGACTGTGAACGGAGAGAAGCAGAAATGCTCCTACACCACCACATAATTACTATTCGGACAGTGATTCCGAGTAGGCCGTTCCTATCGAATCAATGTCCAAGGGTTTTGTTTTGTAATTTTGTTTCCCTTATAAAAAATCATAATGCTGTGCGATGAAGGGGCCACTTCATGCCTGGCAGCCGCGTTTAAACAGGGAGCCTTTCACAGGCAACATTAACATGCGCAACGTAGTTGGGCGCACATGGC